>NC_060140.1:540414322-541039322 GCF_021461385.2 Schistocerca piceifrons
TTTCTTAATTCCTGAAAACATCTTTAGTCGTAAGGCAATTTTTGAAAACCACATGCCCAATAGGAATAATTCGTTAGCGGTCTAGAACCACATGATTCATACGTCATGTATAAATATTGACTCTTCATGTGAATAAACAAAGGATCTTGCAAAAGTTTATACCTTTATTATGCAGGTCTGTGACTAACAAAGAAAATGTAAGATACCCAGTTCCTTTGCGTCCATGTATGACGTTCTCAGTTAGAAACTTAAAAGCTGCAGCACTGAGCCCCTTTGCCCATAAAATGTTCATAGCATGCACTCATGCATCAAGCAGTCACCAAATAAAATCAGTAAGGTGACCGTAACAGCAACGTAGAGATAAGTGTCCTATTCTCTCATGTGTAATCTATTCAGACACGACCACGTGGATAATAGAATTACCTCCATGGAATTAATAGTTCCTCGCCGCTGTTGACGTCCAAGCCACCACTGCGTTAATGAATATAAACAATGTCCTTCAGTAAAGACAGAGTGACTTATAGACAAAACAGCGAGTATCGGTATACGCTGCATGTATGTTGTGTGTATTCTTCGAAATGTTTTCCAGTTGTGGGTCAACTGAAACACTCCTTATGCCAGGATATGCAACACTACACGCAAAATAAAGTACACAGTTTTGCCCCCGCGAGAATCACGCCGTATCCAAATCGAATTTCGGGTCTTTGATCTATGCAAATAGCATCATATCAATGTTCGGAAAAATTTGAAGGATCATTTCTATAAACGTGCAGACTGAGAGAGGGCTAGTGCAAACGACGTTGCTATTTGCAAAACAATACATTAGTTCAGTTCATATACTTTACTTTCAATTCAAGTCAAAATTCTCGACGACTGATACGTAACTTTTATTCATATTCGGTAGTAGATTGCTTTTCCCACCACATATTACTTACATTTTGACTTGTTTCCCGCCGTGTATTACTTACGCTCTTCAGTCTTTTCCCGCGATAAATAATTGCTCTCTGAATGATCTACGCATACGAGCAGCTGTCATTTTGCGACACTTGTATCGTTTGCTTTGTCTCCGACAATTGGGTCCAAGGCGAATTCCTAGCTTCCAGTTTTTTCTGAGAGTCCTTAACAGAAGATTTTATTTTCGAGTCCCAGCGTCCAGTAGAAAGTCTTTTCGTTCTGAAGAAAAGAGCAACTCAACTTTTGTATTAGGCCTACAGGATGAGACTGACACGTAATGAACAGCGATTGTTCTCAGATGAAGTTGAGAAAATTTGTATTGTTTGTGTTCTTTGGGGACGTTGTTGTTCTTACAACACAATGCAAAGCACCCCTTCGCAGTACTTTCTGATCACAATCTTTAATGTGATCTGATTTACATATAAGAACTTCTTCATAGTAACTCTACTCTGCAGCTTATCAGAAACCTTAGAAGCTCCCATCTTTACAGTAGACACAGCAGGGCCCTGTGAATACCAGGCAAGAAAATCAATATTGCACAAAGGAATTGGAGGGGGGGGGGGATAAGATGCGGCTTACTTTCAGGGATGACTGTTGTTTTGAGGGCTGGTCAATTGTCCCAGAGAGCAAGGACTCAATGCTCAATGGCTGTCGAACTACTTCACAGGAGAAGGAAATGTGACATCTATGGTGAATGAACTTTGCTTGTTGATCAAACATCTCTGCGGAGTAAGTCATTATGATATATGTTACAACAGTTGCCATTGGTCGAAAAATCTCCACACAATATATGTGTGTTCATTCCAAGTCACAAAATTCCTGATTTCATACACAAACATCACCTACTTATTTTCTTGTTGATTAAAATGACCCAGAGGACATAATACCAGAACCCATATCAATTCATGCACACAGATTCTGGGTTGTCTGTCAGGATAACTTAATATTAGTAACGACAGGGATCATGAAACACAATCATTGTTCCACTGAGAAAGAGCAAATTTACGACATTGACTACTTCATCTTAAACAGCAGCATTTCAGATGAAAGTGAGAGTATTTATCAATTTAATACATTAGCGTACCCCCCTATGAACCATGGACCTTGGCGTTGGTGGCAAGGCTTGCGTGCCTCAGCAATACAAATAGCTGCACCATAGGTGTAACCACAACAGAGGGGTATCTGTTGAGAGGCCAGACAAACGTGTGGTTCCTGAAGAGGGGCAGTAGCATTTTCAGTAGTTGCAGGGGCAACAGTCTGGATGATTGACTGATCTGGCCTTGTAACACTAACTACTGTGCTGGTACTGCGAACGGTTGAAAGCAAGGGGAAACTACAGTCGTACTTTTCCCGAGGGCATGCAGCTTTACTATATGGTTAAATGATGATTGCATCCTCTTGGGTAAAATATTCCGGAGGTAAAATAGTCCCCATTTGGATCTCTGGGCAGGGACTACTCAGGAGGACGTTGTTATCAGGAGAAAGAAAACTGCTTTTCTACGGGACGGAGTGTGGAATGTCAGATCCCTTAATCAGGCATGTAGGTTATAAAATTTAAAAAGGGAAATGGATAGGTTAAAGTTAGATATAGTGGGAATTAGTGAAGTTCAGTGGCAGGAGGAACAAGACTTCTGGTCAGGTGAATACAGGGTTATAAATGCAAAATCATGCTGGAGTAAGTTTAATAATGAATAAAAAAATAGGAATGCAGGTAAGCTACTACAAACAGCATAGTGAATGCATTATTATGGCCAGGATAGATATGAAGCCCACGCCTACTACAGTAGTACAAGTTTATATGCCAACTAGCTCTGCAGATGATGAAGAGATTGATGAAATGTATGAAAAGATAAAAAAAATTATTCAAATAGTGAAGGGAAACGAAAATTTAATAGTCATGGATGACTGGAATTCGATAGTAGGAAAAGGAAGAGAACTAAATGTAGTAGGTGAATATGGAATGGGGCTAAGGAATGAAAGAGGAAGCTGCCTGGTAGAATTTTGCACAGAGCATAACTTAATCATAGCTAACACTTGGTTCAAAAATCATGAGAGAAGGTTGTATACATGGAAGAAACCTGGAGATACTGGAAGGTGTCAGATAGATTATATAATGATAAGACAGAGATTTAGGAACCCGGTTTTAAATTGTAAGACATTTCCAGGGGCAGATGTAGACTCTGAGCATAATCTATTGGTTATGAACTGTAGATTAAAACTGAAGAAACTGCAAAAAGGTGGGAATTTAAGGCGATGGGACCTGGATAAATTGAAAGAACCAGAGGTTGTAGAGGGTTTCAGGGAGAGCACTAGGGAACGATTGACAAGAATGGGGGAAAGAAATACGGTAGAAGAATAATGGGTAGCTTTGAGAGATGAAACAGAGAAAGCAGCAGAGGATCAAGTAGGTAAAAAGACAAGGGCTAATAGAAATCCTTGGGTAACAGAAGAGATATTGACTTTAATTGATGAAAGGAGAAAATACAAAAATGCAGTAAATGAAGCAGGCAAAAAGGAGTACAAAGATTTCAAAAATGGGATCAATAGGAGCTGCAAAATGTCTAAGCAGGGATGGCTAGACGACAAATGTACAGATGTAGATGGGTATATCACCAGGGGTAAGATAGATACTGCCTACAGACCTTTGGAGAAAAGAAAACCACTTGCACGAATATCAAGGGCTCAAATGGAAACCCAGTTTTAAGAAAAGAAGGGAAAGCAGAAAGGTGGAAGTAGCATATTGAGGTTCTATACAAGGGCGATGTACTTGAGGACAATATTATGGAAATGGAAGAGGAGGTAGATGAAGATGAAATGGGAGATATGATACTACGTGAAGATTTTGACAGAGCACTGAAAGACCTAAGTTGAAACAAGACCCCGGGAGTAGACAACATTCCTTTAGAACTGCTGATAGTCTTGGGAGAGTAAGCCCTGAAAAAACTCTACCATCTGGTGAGCAAGATGTATGAGACAGGCGAAATACCCTCAGACTTCTAGAAGAATATAATAATTCCAATCCCAAAGAAAGCAGGTGTTGACAGATGTGAAAATTACTGAACTGTCAGTTTAATAAGCCATGGCTGCAAAAATCTAACACAAATTCTTTACAGACAAATGGAAAAACTGGTAGAAGCCAACCTCGGGGAAGAACAGTTTGAATTCATCAGACTGCATGGTTCAAACATTTACTCTCCCATCGACTTGTGTTTGTTGCTGAAAATGAGACATTACTTACAGCAGAGATAATTGTGAGCAATGCAGAACTAACTACATCATCCTTTTTTTTGTACCTCCCATTTTTTTATACTTTGATAATTTTATTCTCTGTGTTGTGTGTACATCACCTGTTGGGGGTACATAACGTAGTAACAGGAACTTCCTCTGTTGTTCTCAGGAGGTTCATCATATTACATGGTTGCAAACATTTACTCTCCCATCGAATGTGTTTATTGCTGCAAATAAGACAATACCTGCAGCAGAGATAATTATGAGTGGTGTAGAACTAACTACATCTACTTTCTTTCGTTATGTACGTCCCACTTTATTATACTTTGATCATATGATGCTCCAAGCATGTGGTTACATCACCTACTTGTGGTACGAAATGTAGTAAAGGACATTCCCTTTGCTGTTCTCAGCAGGTTCATCAGATTGTGTGGGTGATTTGATTTGATTTTTTTTAAATTTGATATTTACTCTTCCATGAACTGTGTATGTTGCTGAAAATGAGACATTACCTTTGACAGAGGTAATTAAGAGTGGCACAGGAGTAACTACAACTTCTCTCTTTATTTTTATTTATATGTTAAGTTCCATCGTATCAAACTGAGGAGCAAATCTCCAAAGTCATGGTATATGTCAGTACATGAAATTACAACATGGAAGTAATAATAGAAAAAATAAAATATTTATAACTTGTAAAATGTCAATCCATAAGTTTAAGTAAATGCAATCAACAATACAACAAGTATCAGCTTATTTTTCCAGGAACTCCTCGAAAGAATAGAAGTAGTGACTCATGGGGAAATTTTTCAGTATGGATTTGAAAGTGCATGGATTACTGCTAAGCTTTTTGAAATCAAGTGGTAGTGTATTGAAAACATATGCAGCAGTATGCTTTCTGGGGATTAAATGAGAAGGGAACCACTGCCTTGTGGTGGAGGAGAAACTCCAAAGGCTAAGGGAGACAGCCCCAACAGAAAATACTTTCTTACGTTAGGCCTAGCAAGCAAGTAGGAAAGTCTTTGTATATTGATTTCAAAACACAGATGAGCCTCAGAACAAACCACTCAGGATTTGAGTCCACTGCTTCTTCAAGTACTAGTGCATGTGATGGGAGACCTGTTGATATTCATCAGCAGAAGAAGATGAAACCAAATAGACTAAAAAATAACTTAAATATTGGCACCCTTAATGTATTAACCCTCAATGGAAAAATTGAAGAAATAACGGATGTACTGACAGAGAGAAAGTTAGATATTTTGGGCTTAAGCAAAACGAAGTGGAAGGGAAAGGTGAGAAGAATTTGAGAGGAGGAGGAGGAGGAAAACTGTACTGGAGTGAGAATAACAGGTTTGGAAGAAATGGTGTGGCAGTGATGAATAAGAATGCACAATGCTGTATTAAACATGTGAGATCTATATCAGACAGGATCATAACCTTAAACCTGAGATTCCAAAAAGAAACACTAAAAGTTATCCAGATTTATGCAACTCAAGTGGGATGGAGCAAATAAGAGAAGATGGGCTTTGAAAATGAGTAATAGAACTGTATAGAGAGTGCTAATATAGTGATGGAAGATTTAATGCACAGGTAAGCAAAGACAGAATAGGATTTGAGCAAGTGTTGGGATGTATTGGATATGGAGGCAGAAATGAAGAAGGAGAAAGACTCCTGGATTTGTGCCAGAGGAATGGAATGAAAATAGCAAACAGCTGGCTTATGAAGAGAGAAAGTCATGTTATCACCAGATACAGTTGGGATGGAAGAACCAAGAGTGTAATTGATTGTATTCTAGTAGATAGTGAATGGGGAGAGAAAGTAACAAATGTGAGGGTAATTCCAAATGTGAGTGCAGATGGAGACCATAGATTACTGGTGGTACAATGGAAAATGAATCAGTGTGTGACAAATAGAAAACAGAAGAAATTGATGAGGATACAGGATTGGAAACTGAAGGAGAGTGAAAGTGCTGAGAAGTATAGAGAATTAATCACACAAAAATTTCCAAAAGAAGTTTTCTGCGATGTAGAAAAAGAATGGAGTTTACTCTAAGACACTTTAGTCAGCACTGAAAGTATGTGGTAGAACATCTGGAAAGGAAAATATAAGACAGACAAGTTGGTGGGATGATACCACAATCCAAGCAGTTAGAAGAAAAAATGGGGCATGGAGAAAGTGGTGGAAAACTAAAAATGATGAGGACCATAAAAGATATATAGAGGAAAAGAAGAAGTGCCAAGAAATAGAGGAAACAGCAAAGAAAAAGGCATGGAGGAAGTTTACAAAAAACTTGAAGATGTGAAGAGTAATAAGAAAATGTTCTATAAAATGATGAAAAATAAAAGGAAGGCTTCTGAAGTATCAGTAAAGATGGAAACAGAGGATGGTATTATGATTGAACATCTAGGGAATATAAAAGATCTCTGGAATGAACATTTTAAGAAACTGTTAAATGCTGAGGAGCAGGTACATGAGGAAACAACAAACAATGGAGAAATTGAGAGCAGTTGGGAAGCAGAATTAGAACAAATTACATGGGAAGAAATGGAAATACCTGTGAAGAAGATGAATGGGGGGAAAACCCCAAGACATGATGAAGTATCAGTGGACATAGTAAGAGCAGCAGGTCCAGTGGGAATGCAGTGGCTGTATAGAGTACTGTCAAGTGTGTGGAGAAATAGTGCAATACCTGATTATTGGAGAAGTGGAGAAGTTGTTCCCATCTTCAAAAAAGGCAATAAAAGACTTTGTAAGAACTACAGAGGAATAACCCTTATGAGTCATATAGCCAAGATTATTGAAAGAATTTTACTAAATCGAATGAGTGAAAAGATAGACAAGGAGCTCAGTGAAGAACAGCATGGGTTTAAGAAAGGAAGAAGCACGATTGATCTGATATTTTCTGTCCGTCAAGCGATGGAAAAAAGTTGGGAGTATAACCAGAGGGTGATAATGGTTTTTATAGACATAGAAAAGGCATAGGACTCAGTTAACAGGGAGAGACTCTGGGAAGAAATGAAAAAGATAGGTATAGAAGATGGATACATTAACATAATAAAGACAATGTACAGAGGACGCAATTGTAGAATTGGAACACCATTGGGTAATTTAGAATACTTCGAAATAAGACGACGACTTAAACAAGGAAGTACTCTTTCTCTTGCACTTTATAATGTTGTGATGGAGGGAATTAATAGGGCAGTTAGAGATACAGTAAAAGACAAAAAAGATGATTTTTGCAGATGATATTAGAATATGAGGTGATAAAGAGGTAAATGTACAGCTACAACATGATGAAAGCGTGTGGATTAAAAATAAATAAAGATAAGAGTGAAGTAATGGTATTTGGAAGAGACAAAGGCATCAATGGAAACATTACTTTTAATGGAAAACCTCTCAAAGGGGTAGACAGTTTCACTTATTTAGGGACTGAAATATCTAGTGATATACGAATAACCAACGAAATGAATAGGAGGTTACAGAAGGGAGGCAATTTCTGCCAAACAATAAAACACCTGATTTGGAATAAGGAAGTTTCAGAAAACGCAAAACTCCTTATGTATAAGAGTTATTACTTCCCTATTGTCATCTTTGGAGGAGAAACATGGACAACAACAGAAAGTGACTGGAGCAGACTGCAAGCAGGGAAAATGAAATTTCTCAGAGCAGTTAAGGGAAAAACAAGAATGGACAGAGTAAGGAATGTAGATATTAGAAAGGACCTTAAACAAGAATGTATGAGAGAAGAAATTTGAAAAAAAGAGATTAAGATGGTATGGGCATGTTAAGTGGATGTGTGGGCAGAGACTCCCCAAAATTGTGGAAGAACTAAAGATGGATGGAAAAAGACCTAGAGGGCACCCAAGAACACAGCGGAAAATGGGTGTGAGACTATCTGTGGAAAAGAGAGGTTTGACCTGGCTGAAAGTGGAGGAAGAAAAGTGGTGGGAGGACTGAGCCAAATGGAGAGGACTCGTCAGCACCCAGACACAGCAGTAGCTGGAGTGGGATCCAGATATAGATAGTATACTGCACACCCTTCTGCACAAGTGTTAAGAAAGTCCAACCAAAATGCAGGTTTGATTTCTGCTGAGTATTAACTGAGTGAAAGCTGCTTATTCTTGGAAATAAGCTAATATTGTTAACAAGAAATGACAGTAGGGAATATAAATATTAAAAATCCAGTGTCAAAATACGCAGACTCGTGAATAGGGATCTACAAGAGTTTCGTGAACTTACACCACTTACTGCTTGAACTGCCCATTTCTGAGCCAAAAATATCCTTTTAGAATGGGAAGACTTACCCCAGAATATAATACCATATGACATAAGTAAATGAAAATAAGCAAAGTAGACTAATTTTCATGGTGAACAATCACTCACTTCAGATACCATTCGAATAGTAAAAATGGCACCATTAAGTCTTTGAACAAGATGAGGAAACTGGGCTTCCCCCAACAGTTAACTATCTGTCTGAACACCTAGAAATTTGAACTGTTCAGTTTCACTAATCGTATGCCCATTCCATGAAATTAACATGTCAGGTTTTGTTGAATTGTGTGTTAGAAACTGTAAAACTGAGTCTTACTGTGATTTAGTATTATTTTAGTTTCTACAAACCATAAACTTAGGTCATGAACTGCACTATTTGAAACTGAGCCAATGTTGCATGCAACTACCAAGCTAGTGTCATCAGCAAACAGAAATATTTTAGAGTTACCCGTAATACTAGAGGGTATTTCATTTATATAAATAAGGAACAGGAGTGGCCACAACACTGATCCCTGTGGCACCCACACTTGACGGTACCCCACTCACGCCTCACATCACAGCCATTCTCAGTATTTTGAATAATGACCTTTTGCTGTCTGTTGCTAAAGTAAGAGGTGAACCAGTTGTGTGCTACTCCCCATATTCAGTAACGGTCCAACTTCTGAACCAATATTTTGTGATCAACACAATCAAACACCTTCGTTAAATCAAAAAATATGCCTAGTGTTCAAAACCTTTTGTAGAACCGCACATAGAAAAGGTGATATAGCATTTTCAGTTGTTAAGTGACTTTGAAAGCTGAATTGTACATTTTATAGCAAATTGTGTGATACAAAATGATCAATTATCCTTATATACAAAGCTTTTTCAGTAACTTTAGCAAACATTGATGGCATAGAAATAGGTCTAAAATTGTCTAATTATCCCTTTCTCCCTTTTTATCAAGTGGCTTTACTACTGAGGACCTTAATCATTCAGGAAACTCGCCATTCGTAAAGGAAAATTACAAATCGGGCTAAATACGGGGCTAACATGTACAGCACAGTACTTAAATATTCTGCTAGGCACTCCATCATAACCATGAGAGTGCTTAGTCTTCAGTGATTTAATTATTGACTCAACCTTTCCCTTGTCTGTATCACAGAGGCGTATCTCAGACATCAATTTTGGAAAGGCATTTGCCAAGAGGATTATATGATTCCCTGTAGAACCTAACTTTTTATTTAATTCACCAGCAATGCTCAGAAAATGATTGCTAAATACTGTACATGTATCTGATTTATCAGCAACAGAAATATTTTTACTGTGAATTGATTTTATATTGTTGACCTTGTACTGCTCACCAGACGCTTCCTTCACAACTGACCATATGGTTTTAATTTTATCCTGTGAATTAGCTTTTCTATTTGCATCCCACATACTCTTTGCCTTCCTAATAACACTTTTAAGCACCTTACTATACTGTTTGTAATGGGCTACTGCAGCTTGATTGTGACTACTTCTAACATTTTGATATAATTCCCACTTTGTTGTACATGATACACTTATCCCATTAGTTAGCCACCTGGGCTACCAACTGCTGCTAGCACCCCATTTAGAACATTATAATGGAAAACAACTCTCAAAGAGCATGAGAAATGTATTAAGGAAAGCATTATATTTATCATCTATGTTATCGGCACTACAAACATCCTGCCACTCTTGTTCCTTAACAAGGTTTAGAAAACTCTCTATTGCTGTTGGATTAACTTTCCTACATTGTTTGTAATTAAATGTGACATTTGTTTGAGTACAACAGCCTTTTAGTTTTAAAATTTGTGCATCATGATCTGAAAGGCCATTCACGCTTTTATTAACAGAATGCCCATCTAGTAATGAAGAATGGATAAAAATATTGTCTATGGCTGTCTACTGTTCCGCAGAACCCTAGTTAGAAAAAACACAATCTGCATCAGATCATATGAATTTAGGAGATCTACCAACATTCTTATTCTTTCACCATCAAACAAAATTTATATTGAAGTCACCACATAAAGGTAATTTCTGGTACTTGCTACAAAGTGAATCAAGAGTCCACTCTAGCTTGAGCAGAACTGCTCTGAAGACAGAGCTAGGGGACCTATAAACAACAACAATTAGGAGTTTAGGTTCACTAAATTCAACTGCCCCTGCACAACATTCAAATATCTCTTCAGTGCAGTGCCATGATAGGTCTATGGACTTAAAAGAAATACTGTTAATACCAAACATAGCCAAACCATCACTCCTCAAGGAACTGCATGAGAAACAGCAGGCAAATCTCTATCCTGATAAGTGAAGCTGCTGAATTGTCAAATTATTTAAGTGGTCCTCCCTTTGTTGTTCTCAGCAAGTTCATCACATTGCATGGTTGCAGACATTTACTCTCGAATTGACTGTGTTTGTTGCTGGAAATTAGACATTACCTGCAGTAGAGATAATTATAAGCAGTGCAGAACTAACTACAGCTTCTTACATTTGGTATGTACCTCTCACTTTTTTATAGTTTGATAATATGATTCTCCAATTTTATGTGTACATCATTTACCTGTGGTATGAAATGTAGTATCAGGAACTTCCCTCTGTTGTCCTCTGCAGGTTCATGATATTGCATGTCTGCAGACATTTTTTCTCCCATCAACTGTGTTTTGTTGTTGTAAATGAGACATTACCTGCAGCAGAGATAGTCATGGGCAGTGAGGAACTAACTACATCTTCTTTCTTTTCGTATGTACCTCCCACATTTTTATAGTCTTATAATTTGGTTCTCTGAGCTTGTGTGTACGTCCCCTATTTAGGGACTGCTGCTACACCCGTGAGCTGATTACTTCAGATGTTAATTATCCTCCACATATACTGACACCTTTCATTTTCATTTTACCTTATCTCTTTGTTTGTCAGGAATTCTTTAACCATAGTACCACTTTATTTTCTTCCATCCTCTTATGATTACATTATTTATCACTAACACAGCATAATATGTATAAATAATACTGGTGAAATCTTTTCCAAAAAAATATTCTTATGCTGAAGACTACTACTGTACAAAATTACATGAAAGTCAAAGATAGAAAGTTTCTGATTTACTTATAAACTGCAGATAGGATAGGACAAAAGTTTGAATGTCTCAGGAAACACAAAAAATAAAGACTGACAGCTGGGGTAAGCATTATCACCACATGATGAATCCATCATAGAATGTTGAATCCCCTACTTGCTATTTGCACAGGAAATTATTCTCAAATATTACATCAATGCTGAGATTTCGAATTACTAAGAAAGTGCTGTCCACAGCTGTCCTGCCAATTCCACAATTAATAGTATCTCATGTTTCACACTCTTTGTTAGCTTAGCAGTAGCACCAACTATTTTTATTCCAGAAACATGCACCACTTGCATGCCCCCTGCGTTCTTATTAGATTCAAAAAATGCCTGTGAATTGCCATTCAGATCTCTACCACCGTCCAGTAAACACTTAACATGTATAACTTGTACACTTGTTGTTATTACAGGGTGCCACCCTTACTTTTTACTTACCATGTGATCTTCTTCATACAACAAATCCTCATTAATCCTTTCCATGCAAAAATGAGCATTCTGCTTATAAAAATGATTAGCAGGCCCACTGTCACTTTCTCTATGCTTTAGATTTTGTACTACTTCCCATTTTTTTCTCTATTTTAGTCGATTTTGAATCTACATTTTCATTTACTTTTACCAGTTTTTCCTTTAGCACTACTGCACACTTGGTTTCTACCTCCATTTCCAAATCATTTTGAAACTGATCAGTTTGGTTCTCTTGTTTAACCCTATTTCCAGCACATTTTTTCTTAGAAACTTCCACCTTCCTACTATAGTCATCACAAAGCATATTTCTCTCCTCCAAACATTCACGACTCACTGTTAATTTCTCATCAGTTTTATCACAGTCCTTGATTACCACATCAATCTTCTTATTTAATTCTGAAAGATATGTGCTAACTTCCTGAATTTCCTTTTTAATTTCTTTCTTCAGTTCATCCTTTTTTTTTTCTTTTTTAACCAAGTCAGTTCTAATGTTATCAGTTTTCTTTTCCACCCTACTAAAAGCTTCTTTCATACTACTTGCCATACTATTCAGACTACTCATAATTTGCCTTAATATTGCTTCCACATTTCCATCTGCCATACACTTTTGCTCTTGCTGACATCCGCTACTAGATTCCTCCTCCTTAACCTTAACAATGTCACCCACTTCAGTAGTTTTTGTCCATTTCGCTCTTTAAAATAGGAATTTCATTCCCCTCCTTCAAAGTTACATTCATGTCTGATTTATAACTACTATCATCCACACAGCCAGTCCCACTTAGGTCTTTCTGTTCATGTAAAACTTAACCTCTACAGCTATGTTCTCAGTCACACTGACTTATTTGTTAAGGTAACTCATTATGTATCACTTAATACAAAACAGCATTTGCAATGAATTACCTTGTATTAATTACTCGTCTGCTGCTGCTCTGCTGTGGTTGTCATCTCAACCAATCATCACTCGTCTGCACGGCTGCAGCAAGTTGTAATTTTCTCGGCGAGGTGTCTTGTTTATCCCAGTTGGCTGTGCTGATTGGCTGCTCCTGTACTCAATGGATGCTTCCATAGAAACTGCTTGCATATTGGATGCTACCTTACTGTGGCCATGAAACCCATGTGCTGATTGACTGTTGCAACTCCTTTGTTAAAACTGTACTGGAAGCCACTCTGAAGTTCACTGTCCTTATTTATTGTGCCCACATTCAATACTGCTCACCCGGGGCACTAAATGTGATGGTTTTCCTTCTCTATTTTTTTTCATTGTTGTCCTCGGTGTCAACATATTGCATTTTGATACTTGCTGAAAAATAGGGAGTCGAAATACAACACTGACTACTTTAAATAATGTAGCCGAGAGGTGCACAGTTGCATTTCACAGTAGTTTATACTTTCACTGTCCACAAACCCCCAATAATACACAGTTATATATGGCCAGTGCACTATTGATTAACTTTTCATAAGCCTCATTAATAATATGCAGGCAAACCTCCACACACTACTACAATAGTTGACTATTGAACATCTATGAGCAGTAAAAACCTAACCACAAAGTTCACAGTTCTTGAACAATAGAACAGTACATATAGAGCAGACACTGTCATTATTTTAACATACAGCCTAATTGAGTAACACTTATTTCACAGTTAAAGTGAAGCATTGTTATTGTTCTAACCATCACAAGTTTCTTGTCTGAAACTTGGCCGTGGACTGATAGTCTCAGGACCAAAAATTGGCCCTTTATACATCCTCACAATAATAGGTGCGAAAACAAAAAATTGTTCGAAGTTACATTTACAGAAAATACAATTAACACTTACCTCATTAAATTAACCAAATAAATCACAAAATTGTTTCTTTTTAACAGTTTCTTCTACTACAGCATTTAGGTCAAATTATTGTTTAAATCATGAAATTAACAAATATTGTTACCCAAACAATACTTTTGATGAAACTGGAAATTGCTTTGGAATTATTAATTAAGAGCTGGCTTTGCTAACATGTTTTTGAATGGAGCCAAATAGAACCATTAAGAATACTATTAGTTGTTCCTCCAAATGTTTATAGTTATTATAGAAATTATGTTTGTTTATAAGTCAAAAACTGATTTAAATTGCAAAACAATTTCTGATTTCACCCAACAATGAAAGTATAAACTAGGAATAGTCAAAATAAATTAGAAAATAAATTGCATACATAAAACTAAGCACAAAATTCGATCTGGTGTTACATTCTTTAAAACTAAGGGCCAACCTTTCTCTTGGATGAAAATGCAGACTATACTCATGTATGTTAATGTTAATTATTCACAAGTGAAAAAAAAATGAACTTTAATGTGGCTTACGGCAAAACAAGAGGGGAATAAAAATATACCAGCTTGCTTCATCACACACGTTATTGTAGCTTGATAATTTGATTCTATGAATTTGTGTGTACATCACCTATTTGGGGTACTAAATATAGTAACAGGAACTTTCCTCTGTTGTTCTTGGCCGGTTCATCAGATTGCATGATTGCGAACATTTACTGTCCCATCAACTGAATTTTTTCGCTGCAAATGAGACAGTAGCTGCAGCAAAAATAATTACGAGTGGTGGAGAACTAATTACATCCTCTTTCTTTTGGTATGTTCCTCCCAATTTCTTATAGTTTGATAATATGATTCTCAAATTTTATGTGTACAGCACTTATTTGTGATATGAAATGCAGTATCAGGAAGTTCCCTCTGTTGTTCCCAGCAGGTTCATCATATTGCATGGTTGCAACATTTACTCTCCCATTGACTGTGTTTGGTGCTGTAAATGAGACATTACCTTCAGCAGAGATAATTATGAGTGGTGCAAAACTAACTACATCTTCTTTCTTTTGGTATGTGTTTTAACTTCAAGTTGAACAAATATATTTCAAGGACGATGCAATACATGAAAGTCACAGATCAAGTAAACAGAGTAAGACATGTGTCACTTTAACAGTCAAATCCTCACTGAGTCCGAGTCTAGCAGCCACTGGCTGGCTGGACGCTTAGGTGGCACTGCTGCTGCATGGCGGGCAGACAGTGCTGCATGTAGAGGACGCGCGTAACTGTGCGGCGGCACTTTGAAAGATCGGCGAGTCACAACAGTATGCACCTCTCACTTTTTTATAGTTTTATAAATTGTTCTCTGAGTCTGTGTATGTGTCACCTATTTGGAGCATGAAATATTGTAACAGGACCTTCCATCTGTTGTTCTCAGCAGGTTCACCATACTGCATGTTTGCAGAAATTTACTTTCACATTGACTGTGTTTGTTGCTGCAAATGAGACATTACCTACAGCAGAGATAATTATGAGCATTGAAGAGCTAACATCTTTTTTTTTTTTTTAGATATGTTCCTCCTACTTTTCTATAGTTTGATAAATCGATTCTCTGAGTTTGTGTGTACATCACCTATTTGGGGTAAAAATTGTAGTAACAGGACTTTCCATCTGTTGCGCTCAGCAGGTTCGTCAGGTTGCATTGTCGCAAACATTTACTCTCCCATTGAGTGTGTTTGTTACTGTGAATGAGACATAACCTTTAACAGAGAATTTCCCTCTGTTGTTCTCTGCAGGTTTATGATATTGCATGGTTGTAGACATTTACTGTCTCATTGACTGTGTTTTGTTGCTGTAAATGAGACATTACGTGTAGCAGAGATAATTTGGAGATGTGCTGAACTAACTACATCTTCTTTATTTTGGTAGGTAACTCAGTCTTTTTTTTTATCCTTTGATAGTATCATACTCCAGTTTTCTGTGTACACCACCTATTTGCGGTACAAAATATGGTGACTGGATCTTCCTTGTATTGTTCGCAGTAGGTTCATCAGATTGCACGGTTGCAAACATTTTCTCCCCCATTGGCTGTGTTTGATGCTGCAAATGAGATTTTTACCTGCAACAGAGCTAATTATGAGCCTTGCCACATTGACAACATTTTTTTTAAATTTTTGTTATGTACCTTCCACTATTTTATTGTTTGATAATTTGATTCTCTGAGTTTGTGTGTATGTCACTTCCTTGGGGTACGAAACATTGCTCTCAGCAGGTGCATTATATTGCATGGTTGCAAACATTTTCTCTCCCATTGACTGTATTTGTTGCTGAAAATGGGACATTACCTTCTGCAGAGGTAATTATGAGCAGTGCAAAAGTTACTACATCCTAATTCTTTTGGTATGTACTGAACACTCTTTTATAGTTTGATAATTTGAGTCAGTGAGATTGTGTTGATGTCACCTCTTTGAGGTATGATATGGAGTAATGTGACCTACTCTAAATTGTTCTCTGCAGGTTCATCAGCTTGCACCGTTGCAAACATTTACTCTCCCACCAACTGTGTGTGGTGTTGCAAATGAGACATTACCTGCGTCAGTGATAATAATCAGTGGTTCAGAACTAACTACATCTTCTTTATTTTGTTATGTACCTCCCACTTTTTTATAATTTGATTCTCTGAGTTTGTGTGTATGTCACCAACTTGGGGTATGAAATATAGTAACAGGGACATCCCTCTGTTCTCAATATGTTCATCATATTACATTGTTGCTAATATTTACTCTCCCATTAACTGGGTTTGGTCCTGCAAAGCAGACATTACCTGCAGGTAAGATAATTATGAGTAGTGAAGAAGTAATTAAATTTTCTTTCTTTGGTTCAAATGGTTCAAATGGCTCTGAGCACAATGTGACTTAACTTCTGAGGTCATCAGTCACCTAGAACTTAGAACTAATTAAACCTAACTAACCTAAGGACATCACACACGTCCATGCCTGAGGCAGGATTCGAACCTGCGACTGCAGTGGTTGCTCGGCTCCAGACTGTAGCGCCTAGAACCGCACGTTCTTTCTTTGGTATGTACCACTCTCTTTTTTATGGTTTGGTAGTATGATTCTTGAATTTTGTTTGTAAGTCATCTATTTGGGGTACAGAATGTAGTAACTGGAATTTCCCTCACTTGTTCCCAGCAAATTCATCATATTGCATGGTTGCAGGTATTTGCTGTCCCATCAACAGTGTTTGTTGGTCCAAATGAGACATTAGCTGCAGCGTATGTAATTATGAGAGGTGCAGAACTATATACATCTTCTTTCTTTTGGTATGTTACTCAAACTTTTCTGTTTTTTGTTAAGTTGATTCTCTGAGTTTGTATGTAAGATACCGGTTTGGGGTACAAAATGTAACAGGTCCGTCCTTCCATGTCTCTCAGCAGAGTCAACAAATTGTTTAGTTGCAAACATTCATTCTCTTTTCAACTGTGTTTTGTTGCTTCAAATGAGACATTACTCGCATCAGACATAATTTTAGCACTAAGGGACTAACTACATTGTCTTCCTTTTGGTGTTTACCTCCCACTTTTTTATAGTTTGACAATTTGATTCACTGAGTTTGTATGTATGTCACCTAGTTAGGGTATGAAATGTAGTAATGGCAACTTCCCTCTCTTGTTTTCAGCTGGATCATCATGTTGCATGCTTGCAAACATTTATTCTACCATCAACTATGTCTGTTGCTGCAAATGAGGCTCTACGTGCATCAGAGATAATTATGAGCACTGCACAACTAACTACATCTTAGTTCTCTTGGTATGTATCTTCCACTTTGTTGTAGTGTCACAATTTGTTTCTCTGAATTTGTGTGTATGTCACTAATTGGGGGTTGGAAATGTAGGTTGGGAATGTCCCTCTGTTGTTCTCAGCAAGTTCATCATATTGCATGTTTGCTAACATTTAGTCTCCCATCGACTTTGTTTGTAGCTTCAAATGAGTGTTTCCTGCAGTGAAGATAATTAGGATCAGTGAAGATCTTCTACATCATCTTTCTTTCGGTGTGAATCCCCCCCCCAATTTTTTATAGTTTTTTAACTGGATGCTCTGTGTTTGTTTATATGTCATCTATTTAGTGTATGAAATGTAGTAACAGTAACTTCCGTCTTTTGTTCTCAGCAGGATCGTCAGATCGCATGCTAGCAAACATTTACTCTGAAATGGTCCCTGTTTGTTGATGAAAGTGAGACTTTATGTGCATGAGAGATTATTATGAGCAGTGCAGAACTATATACATCTTCTTTCTTTTGGTATGTAATGCTCTCTTTTTTATAGTTTGATAGTATCATTCTCCAATTTTGTGTGTACATCACTTATTTGAGGTATGAAATTTGCTATTCTCAGCAGATTCATTGGATTACATGGTTGGTAGGATTTACTCTCCCATTCATTGCGTTTTGTTGCTGCAAATGAGACATTACCTTCAGCAGAGATAATTATTAGCGGTGCAGACCTAACAAATCTTATTTCTTTTGGTAAGCACCACCTACTTTATTATAGTTTTACAACTTGATTCTCTGAGTTTGTGTGTATGTCATCTATTTGGGGGACAAAATGTAGTAACAGGATCTTCCATGTGTTGTTCTCAGCAGGTTCATCAGTTTGCATGCTTGCAAACATTTATTCCCCAATCGAATGAGTTTTGTTGCTGCAAATGACAGATTACCTCCAGCAGAGATAGTTAGGAGCAGTGAGGGATTAACTACAGCATCTTCCTTTTGGTATGTACCTCCCACTTTTATGTAGTTTGACAATTTGATTCACTGAGTTTGTGTGTATGTCACCTATTTAGGGTACGAAATGTAGTAATGGCAACTTCCCTCTCTTGTTTTCAGCTGGATCATCATGTCACATGTTTGCAAACATTTACTCTACCGTCAACTGTGTCTGTTGCCACAAAGGAGGCTTTACATGCATCAGGGATAATTATGAGCAGTGCAGAACTAACTACATTTTATTTCTCTCGGTACGTATCTTCCACTTTCTTACAGTTGTATATTTTGTTTCTCTGAATGTGTGCGTACTTCACTAATTTGGAGTAAGAAATGTAGGAATGGGAACCACCCTCTGTTGTTCTCAGCAGGCTCATCATATTGCATGGTTGCTAACATTTACTCTCCCATCGACTGTATTTGTTGATGAAACTGGGACAGTACCTAACTGCAGAGGTAATTACGAGCAGAGTAAAAGTTACTACATCCTCATTATTTTGGTATGTACATAACACTCTTTTATAGTTTGATAATTTGAGTCAGTGTCACCTATTTGTGGTCATCAGCTTGCTCTGATGCAAATATTCACTCTCCCATCAACTGTGTGTGTTGTTGCAAATGAGTCATTACCTGCAGCAGAGATAATAATGAGTAGTTCAGAACTAACTACATCTTCCTTATTTTGTTATGTAGCTCCCACTGTTTTATAGTTTGATAATATGATTCTCCAAGTTTTTGTGTATGTCACCAACTTGTGGTACGAAAGTAAAAGGAATATCTCTCTGTTGTTCTGAGTATGTTCATCAGATTGCATGTTTGCAAACATTTACTCTCCCATTGACTGGGTTTTGTTGCTGCAAAACCGACATTATCTGCAGGCAAGATAATTGTGAGTAGTGAATAAGTAATTAATTTTCTTTCTTTGGTATGTACATCTCTCTTTTTCATGGTCTGGTAGTATGATTCTCCAATATTGCATGTAAGTCACCTATTTGGGGTACAAAATGTAGTAACTCTAATTTCCCTCTGTTGTTCTCAGCAAAGTCATCATATTAAGTGGTAGCAGATATCTGCTGTCCCATCAGCTGTGTTTGTTGATCCAAATGAGACATTAGCTGCAGCATGAGAGGTGCAGAACTATATTCATCTTCTTTCTTTTGGTATGTTACTCGAACTTTACTACTGTTTGTTAAGTTGATTCTCTGAGTTTGTATGTAAGTCACCTGTTTGTGGTACAAAATGTTGTAACAGGACCTTCCTTCTGTTGTTCTTGGCAAGTTCACCAGATTGCATAGTTGCAAACATTTATTCTCTCTTTGACTGTGTTTTGTTGGTGCAAATGAGACATTACCTGCAGCAGAGATAATGAATAGTGCAGAACTAACAATACCTTCTTTTATTGGTAAGTATCTCCCACTTTTTTATGGTTTGATAATTTTAATCTCTTAGTTTGTGTGTATGTGACCTCTTTGGGGTACAAAATGTAGTAACAAGACCATCGTTCTGTTGCTGTCAGCAGCTTCATTAGTTTGCATGGTTGCAAACAGGAGTAGGTTTAATAATGAACAAAAAAATAGGAGTGCGGGTAAGCTACTACAAACAGCATAGTGAATGCATAATTGTGGCCAAGATAGACATGAAGCCCATGACTACTACAGTAGCACAAGTTTATATGCCAACTAGCTCTGCAGATGATGAAGAAATTGAAGAAATGTATGATGAAATAAAAGAAATTATTCAGATAGTGAAGGGAGACGAAATTTTAATAGTCATGGGTGACTGGAATTTGGTAGTAGGAAAAGGGAGAGAAGGAAACATAGTAGGTGGATATGGGTTGGGGGTAAGGAATGAAAGAGGAAGCCGCCTGGTAGAATTTTGCACAGAGCACAACTTAATCATAGCTAACACTTGGTCCAAGAATCATAAAAGAAGGTTGTATACACAGAAGAAGCCTGGAGAGACTGACAGGTTTCAGATATATTATATAATGGTAAGACAGAGATTTAGGAATCAGGTTTTAAATTGTAAGACATTTCCAGGGGCAGATGTGGACTCTGACCATAATCTATTGGTTATGAACTGTAGATTAAAACTGAAGAAACTGCAAAAAGGTGGGAATTTAAGGAGATGGGGCCTGGATAAACTGACAAAACCAGAGGTTGTACAGAGTTTCAGGGAGAGCATAAGGGAATAATTGACAGGAATGGGGGAAAGAAATACAGTAGAAGAAGAATGGGTAGCTTTGAGGGATGTAGTAGTGAAGGCAGCAGAGGATCAAGTAGGTAAAAAGATGAGGGCTAGTAGAAGAAATATTGAATTTTATTTATGAAAGGAGAAAATATAAAAGTGCAGTAAATGAAGCAGGCAAAAAGGAATACAAATGTCTCAAAAAAGAGATCGACAGGAAGTGCAAAATGGCTGAGCAGGGATGGCTAGAGGACAAATGTAAGGATGTAGTGGCATATATCACTACGGGTAAGATAGATACTGCCTACAGTAAAAACAAAGAGACCTTTGGAGAAAAGAGAGCCATCTGTATGAATATCAAGAGCTCAGTTGGAAACCCAGTTCTAAACAAAGAAGGGAAAGCAGAAAGGTGGAAGGAGTATATAGAGGGTCTATACAAGGGCGATGTACTTGAGGACAATATTATGGAAATGGAAGAGGATGTAGATGAAGATGAAATGGGAGATATGATACTGAGTGAAGAACTTGACAGAGCACTGAAAGACCTGAGTTGAACCAAGGCCCCGGAGGTAGACAACATTCCATTAGAACTACTGGCAGCCTTGGGAGAGCCAGTCCTGACAAAACTCTACCATCTGATGAAAATGATGTATGAGACAGGCGAAATACCCTCAGACTTCAAGAAGAATGTAATAATTCCAATCCCAAAGAAAACAGGTGTTGAGAGATGTGAAAATTACCGAACTATCAGATTAATAAGGCACAGCTGCAAAATACTAACCCGAATTCTTTACAGATGAATGGAAAAACTAGTAGAAGCCGACCTTCGGGAAGATCAGTTTGGATTCCATAGAAGTATTGGAACACGTGAGGCAATACTGACCCTACGAATTATCTTAGAAGCTAGATTAAGGAAAGGCAAACCTACGTTTCTAGCATTTGTAGACTTAGAAAAATGGCTCTGAGCACTATGGCACTCAACTTCTGAGGTCATCAGTCCCCTAGAACTTGGAACTACTTAAACCTAACTAACCTAAGGACATCACACACATCCATGCCTGAGGCAGGATTCGAACCTGCGACCGCAGTGGTCACGCGAATCCAGACTGTAGCGCTTAGAACCGCTCGGCCACCCTGACCGGCATAGACTTAGAGAAAGCTTTTGACAATGTTGACTAGAATACTCTCTTTCAAATTCTGAAGGTGGCAGGGTTCAAATACAGGGAGTGAAAGGCTATTTACAATTTGTACCAAAAACGAATGGCAGTTATAAGAGCCAAGGGACATAAAAGGGAAGCAGTGGTTGGGAAGGGTGTGAGACAGGGTTGTAGCCTCTCCGCTACGTTATTCAGTCTGTACATTGAGCAATCAGTGAAGAAAAGAAAAGAAAAATTTGTAGTAGGTATTAACATCCGTGGAGAAGAAATAAAAACTTTGAGGTTCGCCGATGACATTGTAATTCTGTCAGAGACAGCAAAAGACTAGGAAAAGCAGTTAAACGGAATGGATAATGTCTTGAAGGGAGGATATAAGATGAAAACCAACAAAAGAAAAATGAGGATAATGGAATGTAGTTGAATTAAGTAGGGTGATGCTGAGGGAATTAGATTAGGAAATGAGTCACTTAAAGTAGTATAGGAGTTTTGCTATTTGGGGAACAAAATAACTGACAATGGTGTCAGGAAGTCATGTTTGAAAGTATTTGTATGGAGTGTACCCATGTATGGAAGTGAATCATGGACAATAAATAGTTTAGAGAAGAAGAGAACAGAAGCTTTTGAAATGTGGTGCTACAGAAGAATGCTGAAGATTAGATGGGTAGATCACATAACTAATGAGGAGGTATTGAATAGGATTGGGGAGAAGAGAAGTTTGTGGCACAACTTGAGTAGTTGAAGGGATCGGTTGGTAGGACATGTTCTGAGGCATCAAGGGATCACCAGTTTAGTATTGGAGGGCAGGGTGGAGGGTAAAAATTGTAGAGGAAGACCAAGAGATGAATATATCAAGCAGATTCAGAAGGATGTATGTTGCAGTAGGTACTGGGAGATGAAGAAGCTGGCACAGGATAGAGTAGCATGGAGATCTGCATCAAACCAGTCTCAGGACTGAAGACCACAACAACAATGACAACAACGACATGAGAGTCATAACTAGTCATCCTTATGGAGTAACCACATAATGAGAGATGAAACAATTGTAAATAGCAGTCATCAAATTTGTTGATGGTGATAGAAGTAGACATGAAAAATGAAATATTTGAAAGAATGTAACTGATATGTATTCACAGAACTTCATCTTTCTTTTGTATAATTTCATGATATAGTTAATGACATGTGCTGCCATTTTTGCAGCAATCATTAACATACAACCTCTGGACAACATGTAGAATTTAAAACTACCACAGCAGCATATTAAAAACTGCCATTTATCTTCATCTGAGGTGCCAGCCGCTAGATTCATTCCATAGGTTTCCCATCCATAGGTCTGTATGGCATTGGTTACCATTAGTGACTGCCACTCCATATGGGAATTCCAGAACCACATGCAAATTTAATGCCATGGAAAATGCTTTTCCTCTGCCTCTGCTGCTTTCTGCCCTGCAGAGGGAACTGATATATGGGTTGTTAACCCTGAGTTATTATCAGTATTTTTGACTATCACAACTACTATCGTGGGGTCATTAGTGACCCCAAAAATTATTAGTATCTCCATTTACTTTGATTCAGATTTGATTATAATTGTTTTATACACATTTATTTAAACTTGTTAACAGCTGGTTTAATCTAAACATGAGGTGTAAGGAAGCCAGAAACTCATACAAAACATGTTTATTTTAATCTCTACATTTTTCAGTTCTCAATGAAAATGTAATTTTAAAGTAACAAATTTTTCATTTAGTAGTAGCTCGTCTTTTTTGCTTCTTGTGCCTTGTTGATTGAGGTCCAGATTAATCTCTGAAAGAGGAAATGTAAATCTGAATTCATAGTAAAGAAATAACAGCCATTACTTCATGCTTAACAAAAATTTCGATTTCTAAAATATTGTTGTTCATAATGAAGTTACTCTTTGTTGCATTGTATACATAATGTCTTCTGCTGAGAGTGGTTTCGGCAGACATATTTGTTGCATCTTGAACAAATGACTAACACTTTTTTGTCATGATTTCTTTGCAAGAGTTATATCTTTGGCGCTTTTTAGGCCCACATGAGCTTGATGGTTGGAACTGCTCTTCCAAATGAAATGCTAAATTAATTAATGTTTTCAAACTTGTTGGTAGAGTTGGTACAGTAGCATATTGTTTCATGTGCTTTTCTGTTAGAGTTGTTGAGAGTTCTTTCATAAACTGAAAATGTGACATCTTTGTAATATGATTTGACTACTGTCATATTACATAACTGTTAATAGTAGCAGTATTCATTACAGCACACCATACGGGTAGGGACCACCTTTTACATCTTTTTCTGCATTTATAGAGAGCACTCTTCTGATCAAGAGTAGCCATGTCCCCCTTTGTAGAATTGTAAAATAGAATAATATTAAGTTCACCACCCTGCTGATCAATGTGTTCATCATGATGCATTGGTCATAGCCTGACTACTGATTTACTTTCCTTGGGAGCATTTTGTTAAACTGTTTGTGAAACCAAATTTTGTATGCCCCACTTCTTATGATTTACTGGCCAAGAATTCTGCCAGAATTTCACATTTCTGTTTCCAAAGTTTACCAATGTATGTCAGGCCAATCTTTTGTAATTCATTAGCCATTTCTACAGAGGCGAACCAGTTATCTCCACTTACATTTCTGGTTGTCTTAGCAATAGGTTGAACCAGCTTCAGAAAAGATTGTTCCGGGATGCTTAGTTTTGATGGATTTCATGTTGTCGCCTTCCATGAATAAATAAAAGCATTTAGCACAACACAAACTCAGAATTTTTAACCCAAGAACAGTGTCCACAAAAACTTACTATCATTTCATCAACTGTTGCAAATTGTGAACACCTATAATTTACTGAGGAATTGGATATAAACTTGTTAAACAATTCAGGAATAGCTGCCAGCTTGTCTCCTGATTGTTTTCTCTGTTCCCTTGTTGTTCAGCTGTCAAATCTGATAACAGACAGATGAAAAAGAAACCGTTCCTTGGACATTGTTGCTCTAATTATTGGTCTTCCTATTAGTTCTGTAGCAGAAAGTGATTCTTCATTCTCATGATCAGACTTACAAGCACCTGTGAGATAAATCAATCTGAAAAAAGCTCGCATTTCTTCTAGAGACACCCAATTAACATAAGTCACAGACACACCATAATTTACACTCACTTGAGAAATTAGTGCATTTGTGTGATCTACTATAGTGTTCAACATATCATCTGTAATAAGCAGAGACCACGCTTCAAATGGCGTAGAAGGCTTACAACCCCGGTAAGTGAACAACAATATTAGTTTTTCTAAGTCCAGAACAACTGGGTAGGTTTTGCGACCATTTGAACCTGTTTTTCCCTTAGTAGTAACTAAAATAAACATTTTCAGAGATTTCTTCTTCTGAGACATCCAAATCAGAAATTGTTGTGTTTGTTTCGTGGGCGCTGTGTTCACTTTCACAATCACTTACATTGAAATCATGTTCTGGGCTTCATTCTTCTTCTGCAGATTCATTTTCTATGTTATCTAAATAGTCCATAACCTTACAGCCATCGTAACAAGTCTGTCGATGTGAATAGATTCACTACTCATTGTCAGGTCAGACACACAGCTCAGAAAACACAATGGGATATTCAGAAATAATGTGCATGTAAGTACTCTCCTGGGGTCTTCAGTGACCCTAAAATCCAATTACTCTGTAAAAAAACTATGTCACAATTTGCACTAATGCATTTCCTTGATGACAATTGGCTTCTAAGAGACTGCATACAATCTTTGGAGCAGAAGTGGTGTCATTACAGAGATAAATAAGATTATGTTTATGCTGGGGCAAGAATGACCCCAAGATAGTAACTGGTGGTGAAGAATATACATACATTACATTAAAATTCTGCTTGCCACATGTTGTCTTCTTTGTTTTAAAGCCTCTTTTTCCTGCAGTCACTATGTTACTAATTATATATGTCTTTTGTACCTCTAACAAAAGTCTTATTAAGGCCAGACAGGTTTCATTTTATTCTAAAGCATCTTCAGTGGTTACTGTAACAATATGGATTATCTTATAATTTTTTTTGCTAGGGGCATGAACAGTTCTCATGCATTTGCTTACTACTATTATCGGTATTAAATTATAATTGTTACTAATGGTTTTTTTGTTTCTTATGTCATCCTTCACGCTCTTCTGAACACATGTGGTAAATTTTAACACATATAAATTTGACTGACTCTAAATTCATTCACATTTTTTAGTTGTGAAGGCACACAGTGATTTTGACATTTCATGTACCTTGTTTTGATATTGCAGGATACATTCACCTTTTGTTTTGTTTTAGTGGTAGAAGGTTACTGCTCTTTGTTTTAAACTGAGCTGTCTCTCTCTCTCTCTCTCTCTCTCTCTCTCTCTCTCTCTCTCTCTCTCTCTCTCTCTCTCTCTCCCTCTCCCACTCCCTCTCCCCCTCTCCCTCTCCCTCTCTCTCTCTCTCTCTCTCTCTCTCTCTCTCTCTCTCTCTCTCTCTCTCTCTCTCTCTTTCTCTCTCTCTCTCTCTGTCTGTGTGTGTGTGTGTGTGTGTGTGTGTGTGTGTGTTGTAGACACTGTGAGTCCCTAGATTTATGTGGTGTTGTTTTTTATTATTTTTATATTTTTCTGGATTTTTTATATTCAGTTGTGTAACTAGAGATTCTTGGTCTCTGTTATTTGTTGCTAACAGAATTATTATTATTATTAATATTATTATTATCCTTTCTTTTCTCAGACGTTATGTCTGGTCACAAATGGAAAGTGACGCAGACCTTGATCAAGCGTGACTTCCTTTTAACTGTACGGTATATGTTACATTGCATTTA
The DNA here is from genome assembly GCF_021461385.2 of Schistocerca piceifrons. Taxonomy (NCBI): domain Eukaryota; kingdom Metazoa; phylum Arthropoda; class Insecta; order Orthoptera; family Acrididae; genus Schistocerca; species Schistocerca piceifrons. The sequence goes on from NC_060140.1 coordinate 540,441,086, forward strand.
GGAACTTTCGCATAATTGAACATGTATCAATAATTACAGATTTCTGTAGTTGTATATATAAGTTTGGATGTAGCTGTATTGCGTTGATGTGCTGGTGGATATTGTGTGGTATGACTCCTGTAGTTGATAGTATAATTGGTGTAATGTCAACTTTATCCTGATGCCACATGCCCTTGACTTTCTCAGCCAGTTGGATGTATTTTTCAATTTTTTCCCCTGTTTTCTTCTGTATATTTGTTTTATTGGGTATGGATATTTCGATTAGTTGTGTTAATTTCTTCTTTTTATTGGTGAGTGTGATGTCAGGTTTGTTATATGGTGTTGTTTTATGTGTTATAACGGTTCTGTTCCAGTATAATTTGTATTCATCATTCTCCAGTACATTTTGTGGTGCATACTTGTATGTGGGAATGTGTTGTTTTATTAGTTTATGTTGTATGGCATGTTGTTGATGTATTATTTTTGCTACATTATCATGTCTTCTGGGGTATTCTGTATTTGCTAGTATTGTACATCTGCTTGTGATGTGATCTACTGTTTCTATTTGTTGTTTGCCAAGTCTGCATTTATCTGTTGTAGTATTGGGATCTTTAATAATAAGCTTGCTGTAATATCTGGTGTTTATTGTTTGATCCTGTATTGCAATCATGAATCCTTCCGTCTCACTGTATATATTGCCTTTTCTTAGCCATGTGTTGGATGCGTCTTGATCGATGTGTGGCTGTGTTAGATAATATGGGTGCTTGCCATGTAGTGTTTCCTTTTTCCAATTTACTTTCTTTGTATCTGTTGATGTTATGTGATCTAAAGGGTTGTAGAAGTGGTTACAAAATTGCAGTGGTGTAGCCAATGTATTTATATGAGTGATTGCTTTGCATATTTTGCTAATTTCTGCTCATTCTATAAAGAATTTTCTTAAATTGTCTACCTGTCCATAATGCTGGTTTTTTATGTCAATAAATCCGCTTCCTCCTTCCTTCCTGCTTAATGTGAATCTTTCTGTTGCTGAATGTATTTGATGTATTCTGTAATTGTGGCATTGTGATCGTGTAAGTGTATTGAGTGCTTCTAGGTCTGTGTTACTCCATGTCACTACTCCAATTGAGTAGGTCAATATTGGTATAGCATAGGTATTTATAGCTTTTGTGTTGTTTCTTGCTGTCAATTCTGTTTTCAGTATTTTTGTTAGTCTTTGTCTATATTTTTCTTTTACTTCTTCTTTAATATTTGTATTATCTATTCCTATTTTTTGTCTGTATCCTAGGTATTTATAGGCATCTGTTTTTTCCATCGCTTCTATGCAGTCACTGTGGTTATCCAATATGTAATCTTCTTGTTTAGTGCGTTTTCCCTTGACTATGCTATTTTTCTTACATTTGTCTGTTCCAAAAGCCATATTTATATCATTGCTGAATACTTCTGTTATCTTTAGTAATTGGTTGAGTTGTTGATTTGTTGCTGCCAGTAGTTTTAGATCATCCATGTATAGCAAATATGTGATTTTGTGTGGGTAGATTTCAGTAATATTGTATCCATAATTTGTATTATTTAGCATGTTGGATAGTGAGTTCAGAGCAAGGCAGAACCAGAAAGGACTTAATGAGTCTCCTTGGTATATTCCACACTTAATCTGTATTGGCTGTGATGTGATATTATTTGAATTTGTTTGGATATTAAGTGTGGTTTTCCAATTTTTCATTACTATGTTTGGAACTGTATCAATTTAGGATCTACTTTGTATATTTCCAATATTTGTAGTAACTATGAGTGGGGTACACTATCAAAAGCTTTTTGGTAATCAATGTATGCATAGTGTAGTGACCTTTGTTTAGTTTTAGCTTGATATGTCACCTCAGCATCTATTATCAGTTGCTCTTTAAATCCTCGTGCTCCTTTGCAACAGCCTTTTGTTCTTCATTTATAATTTTGTTCTGTGTTGTATGTGTCATTAATTTTGGACATTGTTGGTAGGCATGTTATGCGGCGATATTTTGCTGGGTTTGCTGTGTCTGCTTGATCTTTAGGTTTCAGATAAGTTATTCCATGTGTAAGTGTATCACGGAATGTGTATGAGTCTGCAATGTATCTTTTAAATAATTTAGTTGGATGTGGATGTGTTGAGGTGAACTTCTTTAGCCAGAAATTTGCTATTTTATCTTTTCCAGGGGCTTTCCAATTGTGAGTAGAATTAATTGCTCGGGTGACTTAATGTTGCAAAATTATCACTTCAGGCATTTGTGGAATCATCTTGCATGCGTCTGTTTCTGCTTGTATCCACTGTGCATGCCTGTTATGCTGTACCGGGTTTGACCATATGTTGCTCCAGAAGTGTTCCATGTCTGTTATTATTATTATTATTATTATGTCCATCTCCTTATTATAGTGTTTGTCAAGTGGTGCTGTGTTTAGTCTGTGGAGCACATGTTTAAGAACTGCATGTTTTTGTGGGTGCTTAGGTGATTGGTGCAGTACCATGTCTGTTGTGTTTTTCCTGTAGATGCTGGGTGGATGCTGTGATGGATATATTCAGGAAGTTTATTTGTGTTGCTTGTTCTTTCTCTAAAGTGAACTTAGCATTTTTTGTAGTGTGTTTATCTCTGTGTGTAGCTGTTCTATCTTACTTTTAGGTTCATCTACCAGTCAGACTCAGTCATCCAAGCATCTGAACCAGTATAGTATATTGTATTTTCCCGGTTCTATTTTCTGGAATATTCTTCCTTCTACTTTTTTCATGAAGATGTTTGTTAGCTTTCCTGAAATGGGGGATCCCATTGGCAATTCTTCTTCATGTAATAAGAATTCTTTATTAAATTCAAAGTAGTTTAGGCCAGTAATGAGGTGTAGGAGTGTGCTTATATCAGTTATGTGTTCCTGTGGTAACTCACTGTACGTATCTAGGTCTTGTTCTATTATCTTGATTGGTTCCTCAACTGGGATTGTGGAGTACATGTTTCCTACATCAAATGAGACCAACATAAATGTAGCTGGAATACATAAAACATTAACTTGTTTTAACATTTCTTTGGTGTTCTTCACTGTACTGTTGTTTACCAATCCCAAAGACGTGCAGTTCTCAGATATATGTGCCGCAGACAAACGCAGTACCATTTGACGATCATAATTACAATACTGAGCTGGACATAATAATTGAGATAGTAAAAAATAATAGATACCAAGAATCTCTAGATGCAAAATTGAGATAATAAAATCCATAAAAACATAAAAATAAGACAACACAACACCAAACAAATCCAGGAAACCACAACAACCACCATGAAACTCACACCAACACCACCACTACGCAACTAGGACACAACACAGACCCTCAGCACCCAAGATGATACACATTGATGTATGGAAACAAAGTGACATACAAAATTGTGGATGTCCCTAAGAAACAGTAGAATTAGCATACCAGAGCAATAACCCAATACAGAAATGTCTAAAGATGGGAGATGACACTGACATAAACCAAAAGTACTGCATTTACCAGCTGCATTATAATAGTTGCGATGCTCTATACCTCGGAGAGAGCGGAAGAACATTTGAAATCTACACTTCTGTACAAATAAGAGTCATCGTTTAACACTGTTAGTAAAAATCTCAAAACGTTCTTCACCAATTTCCTTCAAATTTTTACATGATACTCTGATAAAAATTCAGGCAGGCACAGGCTATATGTTTTCTAATATATATAATACAATATAAAATGAAAACATCCTTAGCAAAAACCAGCAAAAGTTCTAACACTGACTTACTTTAATCTTCTATCCAATTCTTTGTTAATCATACACACTCCGAAAAATCTGAGATTAGCCAAAATACATTGTCAGACATTGAAAGTGCATTTCTGTAGTGCTAGCACATCATTAATGGGGTTTTCATACACAAAAGATTTCAAGTGAGGAGAAACTCAAAAATCCAAAGGCATTAAGACTGGGAGAATGACTTGTCCTACGTACTAGACTTCCCTGACCACTCTATTCATTAAATGTTTCTGTGAGGTGTTCTTGGACATTTTGGAGAAAATCCACTGGGGTCCATCATGCATGAGCCATATCTCCAGCTGTTATTGGAATGGTACCTCCTCTACCAGGACAGACACACCTTTTAATAAAAACTGAAGGTACCTTGCACCAGTCAACCTGTTTGATAGTACATAATGTTGTATTAGGCTACTGACAATAATTTTTGTCTACACAATAGTTCAGAATCAGAATTGATGCCTTCCTCAACTACATGTGGATTTGCATCATTGCATACCTGATGCTTAAGAAAATTGACAATCTGACCTCATATGAAACCAATATTGTCTGTTAATATTACCTTTCTCATGAAATTTGGATTGTCACCACACACTGGCAACAGTCACTGGCAGAACTGCATTCTGGCAGGCTGATGTGGTTGATGGGCATGGACACATTGTACATGATATGGGTATACTGACTGTTCATGTAGGATTGCCCAGACTAGAGAATGAATAACCATGATAAGTGCTGAAAGTTTATGTACGCCAGTACCAGGATTTTATGCCATTCACTGCAATATTCTCTCCTTCGTAGCAGGACTACAGATGGTGTGAAGTCTGCCATGATCCATCATTGTTGGAGTTACAGAGCCAGAGTCAGTCAGTTGCAGGAAAAGATGGCTGAATAACTGTGCAGATAATACCCTGCATTCTAGATGTTTTTCAAAATACAGGACACACGTGATGGTTGCTTCTGTTTGACACACCATGACAGAAGATAATGTCTTCCATTTCCCATGTGGGATAAGAGGCTTCCACAGTGCTGGTAAGTGAAACAATTAAACTACAAAGTAAAAGCACTTCACAGACTTATCATAATACAAACTGATTACATTACAATAAATGTATGCATTGACTTACCTAAAACTGTGAATGCAATTTATAGATCTCAGATGGCACCTACTGTGTGAACAGCATTCAGTATGGCACACCAGTTCAAAAGTATTCTTTTATAGTGCTGATGTTGTGAAGCTCTACAAATCACATGTTGAATGTTTCTGAGAGACATGCTACACTTCATTACTTTGCAATCTTGCCTGTGTCCCTTTTTAAATAATGGTAAGCATGCAGCAATCCCTCCTCCAGCAGGAGCTCAGCCAGCCCTAGTAGAGGCATCTGAGTAGACCAGCATCCCAGCATTGTGAGCTCATCTGCACTCATGTATTGGCCATGTGTACTAGAAGAAACTGGTGGAAATACAAAATATTCTTCAAAACCACCATGAAAAAATTAGGCACAAAAGTCTCATAATTTCCTATTGACAGTAACCACAGAGTAGGTCACAGGGTACCAGATTCCAAAAAATCCTGGAGCTTATTAACATAATTCATGTGCTATAGGAGATTCTCGGAAATATCTTGGGGCAACAAAGAAATTAGAAAAATCAGGAGTGACCATACGTGAACATCTTTCATCTGAAAGAGTGAAAGTACTGAACAGTGTGATCATGCAGCCCTATGGGATTTGCATACAGGGTTGCCTCTCTGCGATAGATATGGCTGGTCTTTATGTTTTCCACCGTGGTTGGAGCAGATTTCCACCTTGGCTCCTCCAGAAACCCAGACTTATTTCAGATTTGACTAATTTTAAGAAAGATTGTACACCAGATTTTACATCAGAATCTTTGTTTTTTAACATTTTAGATGTGCATAACAGTTTTACTGTCGTTTACACTGATGGCTCCAAACAGGAGATTTTAATTGGCTGTTCTGTAGTGTTCCCTGATCATGTTACTTGGATTCACCTCCCTGATGAATATACCATTTTCGCAGCAGAGCTCCACGTGGTCTTGAAGGCAATGGAGCAGATGAATCGTGTTCGAGGCAATCGACTTCTCCTTTGCTCCAATTCTCTTAGTGCCCTACAATCATTGCAGAATCTGTACCCAACTGAGGAGATGGTCCAGCTGATATATGACCAACTGTACTTGCTCCAACAGCAGTGTAAGGTGGTGTCCTTCTGCTGGGTACCTGGTCATATCGGAATATGGGGCAATGAACAGGCCGATTGGGCTGCCAAGGAGGCCTGCAGAGAGCAGGATGTGGTCCAGTGTCCTATTCCCTTGCAGTCTGTCATTTCTGCACTCCACGAGAAGTGCATGGAGTTGGGAGAGGAAGAATGACTGGCGATGATGGCCAATAAACTGCGGTTGGTGAAGTCAGCAACTCGGCCGTGGTGTACCTCCTGCCGGGTGCTCAGGCGAGAAGAAGTGACCCTCACGCATCTTCAGATTGGGCACTGTCCTCTCACACATAGCTTTCTATTACACCGGGAGGATCCCCTGTTTCGTGATGCTTGTGGTGTGCACATCTCTGTCCGGCACATTTTAACAGACTGCATTTTATACCGTGATGCAAGGGCAGAAGCACAAGTTGATGGGGATCTGCCCTGTGTTTTAGATAATGATGAGATGTGTGTGTCTTATGTTTTAAAGTTTTGTGATGTGTCTGGACTCTGGCCTAAACCTTTAGGCTGGAGGTTTTAGTGTATTGCGGAGAGGCTGGCTCTCTCCCTTTTTTCCTTGCAGTCAGCCAGCCACTTCCATCTGCTATATTGTTTTAGCTCCCTCTACCACTTTCTTCGTGGGTTGTCCATGTTTTACTGCTGGCAGCATGCTTCATCCCATGCTTTGGTGTGGATAGGCACATATTTTTCCAGGCTTGTTTCCTGTGTCTTATTTCTGTTTTACCTTATTGTTCTAGGTCTTTTCTTGACACCCGTCTGAATCTGTTATTGAGCGGGCGCTGAAGACCTTGCCATCGTGTGCCCATAAAACCCTCTCCATCCATCCATCTCAGTTTTGGTTGCAGAATGTGAAGCCTAGGGATGCCAGGATAATTATAAAGACATCTACAGAAAAGCACTCAGTGAGGAACAATAGAGAATTTAGAAGCCAAAGCTGTGTGAGCCCAAACTGGTCTTTTGTAGAGAAACATTTTACTTCGTAGTATGATCCTCAAAAACACTTTTCTGTCATCATAGTTTATTTATTTAGGTTTACTTTTAGTGCTAGTTACACATTTTCATTCAAGTTTCATACTTACAGTACCAACATAATCATTATTTCACTATTACTTCACTAGTCTCACAGGATTTTAATTGAGATGATTATTTTACTATCAAATTAATGGTTTGGTGTATAAATTCATACCGCTCATTTTCCATGTTGGTATTCTGGTTCCTTCAATTTTCTTCATTGATTGTCATTGTAGTTCACTGTTGCTGTTTGAGTTTACATACTGTCATTTTGTCAGTGGACCCTAGAAAATGGACTGTTAAGTGGGAAAATAAGATTATTTCTGACATATTCTACTATTTGAGCTACATAGAGGAGAAGGCAGCCAGAAAGATTTGAGCCACATGTGAGGATTATGCCAGTGAATAGAGCACAGCAAGTAAACAGTTTTCTCATTTTAAAGAGGATCATTTTGACAATAGTGACTCTCCGCATTCTGGTAAACCTTCAGGGCTTAGTGAAGATTGTTTAAATGCATTAATCTACAGTGATTCACATCAGTGTACTGAGGAGTGGAAGATATGTGATGAACTATGATTATTTTACCATCATGCAACATTTGCACGCAATGGGGAAGGTTTAAAACTTGAGTGTACGGATACAGCATTCTCTAATCCAAAAACACATGAGTCAGTGGGTGACCACATGTGCATCTCTGCTTGCTTGTCATAAACTGGCTCAAGAAAAACACTGATCATTCCTAACCTGTTTCGTATGTGGTGATGAGAAATGGTGTCTTTATGCTAACATAAGGAAAGGAAAGGAATGGTTGAGAACTTATAAAACATCAACTCATCGTACAAAGACTCTTGCACATCTACGAAAGTTGTTATGCATCTGCTGTATTATGTGCTGTGCTGTATTATGAATCACTGCTGACATTTATTGGCAATAACTGAGACATCTTGCAGATGCAGTCTAAGAACAATGAACAGGTAGACTCCTTGAAGTGATGCTGCTCCACAATAACACTTGCCTGCATTCTGCTAGTCTGACAAAAACACTATACAAGAGTGGGGTTGCGAAGTTATTCTGCACCCACCTCATTCAACAGTTATTGCAGCCTCAGATTTCCACCTTTCCCACTTTCCCACTACCTATCCAACAGCTTGCAAGGAACTTCCTTTTTTGGATGAAATGTACTGCGAAAATGGCTTGACGAGTTCTTTGCCACAAAACCACATAATTTGTACACTTGTGGAATCAAAAAATTACCCTAGCATTGGCAGACTGTTGCCAATAGTGAAGGAGAATGTATCATTGGTAACTTAAGTCTCTGTTACATATATCTGTCGTGTTTATTACACTTACGGAAAAATGCTATGTACCTATACAACAACTTATTAGCAACATAACCTTAGATAAACTATTTCTCTGCACTGCTAATCTTGTCAGCATGTTTTGTTGATCTCTAGAAAACACACACAACTTCAAATTTCACGATCTGTTTCAGGAAACATACCTCACCTTGAACTACCCATTTCCACTAGTCACTTTCTCCTGCTTTCTACCTGAATTCTACATCTCCTTGCAACTCCATCCTCCCCTGCCCACTATATTCTGCAAGGTGCTGGGCTATGACTGACCCTGGGGCAGCTGTCTCTCCTGTCTGCCCTCTAATAGTAGAAATGACTCGTGATAGCTCCACTCTACAGCTTTCTCACACAAATGTGCAGTTCTTATCTACTCCATCTGACTGAGTTCTGCTGCATACTTCACAACCTCAGCTTTCATATCATACTCCTGTCAGAGACATGGCTGAAGCTGAGTATCCATTTCCTTTCTCTAAGCCTTGACAATTACATTTTTCTGAGACATAACAGATGTAACAGACAAAAGTGGGGGGGGGGGGGGGGTGGCGGCACAAATTTGTTCCCCAATAAGATTCTCAGATCTACGACTGAGGAGAAACAACACAATAACTTTTTCACTGAGATTAAAGCACTCAATGGAAAGTGTCTCATCTGTATAACATATAATGCACCTAAAGTTGGACAGCTCTCTACTTTTGAATCTGCTCTCTCGAGTCTCAAATCTTTGTATTAGTATGTAATTGTAGCTGGAGTTAATAACATAAATTTTCTAAATAATAGTCTTTCAGTATAAAAAGTCATGTGCATAGCTCCCATCTCAAAACTTACACAGATTCCGCTTGGGCATATTCCCCATACAGCAAACATTCATGTATCAATATAGTGGCAAACATATATTCAGAGTAATTCACACCAATCAGATTACACCTGGCTTGTTTGCTCTCAATGCAATATTCAAGAGTTACTTGTTGCAATGCCTGAAGAACAAACTGCAAATAGTGGATTTAAGAGATTTTAATTTTGTAAGTATGTCTGAGCTTACAGCTGATATATATGACATTTGTTGGCAGAAAATGGTGTGATAAAACTTTGTCACAATTAATGAAGTATCCAACTTCATGAAGAACCTCAATAATTTATATGACATTCATGCACAACTAAAAACAATAAGAATAAGGATAAAACCTGTACCGTGGCTTATATGTTATCTGAAACACCTTACATGATCAGATGCAGCATCCAGGAGATACGAACAGCACTTAACCTCTGATAATCATCTCATCTACAAACACCTATGAAACTGAATTAGTCAGTCTGTGAGGAATGCCAAACTTAGATATCCCTACTTGATGAGGATGTCCACAGACCTGCAGTTCTGTGGGAAAACCTATGATGTCTAGGAATATCCAAACCCAGATCTTCATGTGTAGGATCTAAATGAGTATTTCATCATGTCAGTATCTTTACTTGACCAACATGCATCAGTTTCTTTATGGTATCAGTAGTTGAACAAAAGAAAAAACATTTCTGCAGCTGGTAAATTCTAAAACAGTCCAGGAGTCAATTGCATGAATTTGTTTGGCATCTGCATGACATGATAGTACAACAGTGCAAATGATTAATCTTCTCCTCATTTCTCTACTACCCAAAATAATGGACATATTAATCTGCCAAACAGCCTTCCAACTACAGGCACATTTGCATTCTATCCACACTATCAAATTCTTTAGAATACATATTTAATGAACAGCTAACCAATTATTTAACATCAAATAACCTTTTAGATGCCTACCAATCCTGTTTCTGGCAAAATTGCTGCATGCTGACTGCTCTTATAAAAGTGACTGATTAACTGAAAAAAGCAATAGATAAACAACAGGTGACTAAAATGTGCATTTTGGATTTCAGTATCACTGTCAACTTTGACATTCTATTTTCTGAACTCACAAGTTGAAATTTTTCTTCAAGTGCTGTACAGTGGTTCTATTCATACCTTACATCTTTCAAACAGCTTGTAATGACTGGAACAAAAAGGTCACATCTAGGGATATAGTATGAGGGATCAGTACTGGGCCCATTACTCTTCTCACTAAATGTTAATGTTGTGTCATCAGTTCTCTCCCATTGCAGATATCACCTATGCACTGACAACATTCAGTTATATCTAAATGCAAGTCCAACAAACCTGTACACAGCCTTGCTTTATCAGTATGGGCCCAGAGCATAGCCTTGAAATTTAACCCATCTAAAATGTAAGCAATCTTAGTTGCTCACAAAATTACCCCTCACTTCAGAAGATCTCTTCCACTATTAATTCTAAATGGCACAGAAATAAACTCGTCTTCTTCTGCACAGAACTTTGAGATAATTCTGGACCAAAATTTCAACTGCACTGAACATAAAACTGCTGTGTGTAAGAAGGTTTCAGCATCACTTCTTCACTCACTGCAGAAATATAAAAAATTTATTTCCTTTTGAGTTTAATAGAAGCTTAATAGAAGCTTGTAGAGACAATAATACTCCCCATACTTAACTACGGTGATGCCATTCTCCAGGGACTTTCATATAAAAGCAATTGTAGGCTGGAACTGCTGATGAATGCTTGTGTACAATATGCTTTTTTGACCACATAACACCAGCCTACCAAAAGTTGTGATGGCTACATTCCAACAAGCATAGAAACTATCATACTCTGTGTTTGCTCTATTGTCTCTTCAGCTCTTCAGTCACTCCACTCATTCTTAACAAAGTGAAATTCTCTCTGTTGTCTAAATCAGTTTCTGTATCAGAAACTGAACCCTGGAACAATCTTATCATAATATCAGATAAATCAAATTCCTCCAAACTGCAAAGAACAGCTGATGGTCCACCTTCTGCCACAACAGCCATCTCTCCTACATTCTGTGCAGCTCATTCTCATCAGTCCCCCATGTCCAGAACTCTTCCCTACATCTTGGTGCCAGAGTTCTCTATCTATATTCTGTTCTGTCTTAACAGCCACTGTCACTCATATTTCCATTTTCTCCTCTTTCTTTATCCAGTCCCGTTCTTATGATACTAAACATGGTTTCAAATGTACTAAGCTAATATATATCTTTCTAAATGCCCTTTCTTCTTCTTCTTCTTCTTCTTCTTATTCTTATCGTTATTGTTATTGGTATCAGTTATTAATATTATTATCACTACCATTATTAGTGTTATTATTACTATTATTATTATTATTATTATTATTATTATTATTACTATTATTACTTGGAAGATTTTGTAATGATTCTGGTATGCGTTGCTCCTGAACACGGGTAAGGAAGACCTCAAAGCTAAAAAAGCAATAAATAAATAAATAGTGGATGTTTACTGAATGCTGTATCCATGGACAATAACAGAGGAATGTGTACCATTATTTCTGTATTCTGTAGGTCATTCATAATAGCAGAGACATTTTTGTCTTGTTTCTGTCCATACTACCATCCTCTCAAAATATGGAATATTTTTTTTAGTAGGCATTATATCTGTTGCTGTGTTTGCTTTACATTCGAATGCATGATATCAGAATCTCTGTTTAACCATGATGGAATACAGCTTGTAACTCTGGGGGTAATTACACCCTGAGGGATAAAGTGAAATTTTCTGAGTAGTAAAAACTAAACAATTTGAGTATGTTTCACCACAAAATTAAATTATTTTCAAAAGATTATTACTATTATCATAATTTTGTAAGGCTCTACACTGATCATGTACGTTATGAATAAATACTTTTTCTCAGTTAGTAGCATTAATGTGGTGGAGGCTATGTGTTCCTCATATAGCTCACCCACTACACACATATTTTGTGCTTTGTCCTGTTCATCACTGAAGATAAAAGTGAGACATATACATAAGAAATGCTAAATACCTTATGAAAGTGTTTCAGATAGCACCTTTAGTAGCCCATAAAATTTCTTCATTACTCAGTTCAAAACAGATAAATGAGTTAATTGACAGCATAAAACAGCAGTAACTACATAAGTGCTACTACAGTGCTGTACTCATTATTATTATTATTATTATTATTATGTCTGCCCCTGGAAGCTGAGTGGTTAGCATGATAGAATGTCATGCCTAATGGCCCGGGTTTGAATTCTGGCTGGGTCAGAGTTTCTCCACTTGGGGACTTTGTGTTGTGTTGTCCTTATCGTCATCATTTCATCCTCATCGACACACAAGTCGCTGAAGTGGTGTCAACTCGAAAGACTGGCACCAGGCAAACTGTCTACCTGTCAGTAGGCCCTAGCCACATGGCATTTACATTTTGTTATTATTATTATTATTATTATTATTATTATTATTACTATTTCAATTACTTCTACTGGCTGTGGTCAGACACAAAGGCATGAACAGCCTGAAGCCTTCCAAATTCAGCAATTTCCGAAGTAAGGAGTGAAACAATCAAGTAATTTATGACCAGTACATATAACATATACATTTTAACTTGGATGATTTTAAATTGGGTTCCACTGTGCCAGTCAAGTAAGAGCCAAAATGGAGAGGAGTAATGCAGGGCAAGTGACCTGCTACAAGTGTCTACCCTCACTGTGGATAGTTAGCTTTCTTATCTGAGAAGTAGTTGTGCATCATACCACGAATCCTTTTGATGTGCATTCTAAGACACACACACACACACACACACACACACACACACACACACACATACACACACACAGAGTAAATATGATTCATCTTTCATGGTTTCAAAAATAAAAATGTTCCAAGAAAGGTCTTTCATTCTACAGTTTAGTTAGGTTCTAAAGTTGGTGATAATATGGGGGAGGGGGAGGGCACGAGATGGCAGTGGGCAGCAGGTGAAGGGATTGGGGGAATGTGGATACTAGCTAATGTCTGATTGCACTCAGGGGTAATCACCTAACAAAGGTTGCTACCCACTCATAGTTGAAGCAGTGTGGAATATTGGACATTACCTGTTCCAAATAGCACTGAAAAATTTCAGAGGCACTTGTGACCTCAAACAACAACTATTGGTACTGATAAAGGCTGAATGGTGTATTAATGATCTTGATAGGCTTGGGCTCATCATCCAGATGTAACTGGTGATACGCTTAGGAAAGATCAAGTTTGAAGGAGAATTCACTCCCCACAAACCTTATTAACAATATGTCGTGACGTGGTAATAGGTACGAATCGACCACTGATTGTGAATTCACAGTGTCTTTAAAATCGCCACAAAGGCACAATTTACCAGGGGGTTTCATAACGATGACAAGGGATGTGGCCTATTTACAAGAGGAAACAGGAATGACAACCCCGAGAAATGGGAACCACAGCCCCAAGAGAGGCAGGCTGGTTCAGTTTTGCCTTGACTTGAGAGGAGAATGCAAGGGGAATCCACCTAGCATGAAAAATGCAGGATGAGCCGACTGCTTCAAGGATATGTGGGCTTGAAAGTCTGCAAAGATATCCTGGAATTCTGAACACAGAGATTCAAAAGGCTCATAGGGTACCCTGGCAAATACCAGCTGCATGAAGTCCATGACCTAATAGCCAAAGGCTCATGAAGGCGTCAAACTCAATGAGGTTTGCTGCACTAGTAATATGGATCACAGAAACAATAATAGGTCAAGTCACTGATTTAATGGTGACTTCTGCCATTGTTTGGCCAAGCAAGGGGATTTTCTGTTTACATATCCCCATGTCTACCTGCAACAGAACTAAAATCTCAATAAAAAGCTTGCTGCAATCATGGTCGAAAACCAGTCCTGACTATGACACTTAATGAATATGAATATCTGTGGTCTCTGATGCAGTGTTCTGCACAGTTGAGTGACAGACTACCACAATGTAGCCTTTTTTCAGACACTTATGACAGATGGCCCAACGCTGGAGACACTCTGATCTGTCATGTATGGAGTAACATTATGGTGAAAGATGGTAACAGGAAGCAGCAACTAGAATGATGTAGGAGCCACAAGATCGACCAGCTGTCACTGCCATGACATCATCTTCCCCAGATGCAGCGGATGCAGCCAGGCCACCCTGTTCCACCACAACATTATACCAGTCTTCTAGTTGCAGACAAGCAACTTGTGAGAGCTCATTTGCATGTGCAATTGAGAAAACCTGTTTGAGTGAGGGGTTCTCTATCTGGAGGGCCATTGTTGGATTTCCTTAGCCCTGGACGAAGCAAATAAGTTCATGAACCATGACATCTGCATATGACTCTTTTGGCTTGTCCATGACAAAATAGCACTTGCAGCTATGGCTGTATGTGTGTGTGTGTGTGTGTGGGGGGGGGGGGGGGGGGGGAGGGGAGTGGTGTTTGGGGGGAGGGAGGGGTGTTGTGGCCCAGGCATGATAAGACTGATGGGGGCTGCTTCTGTGTTGACAAAATTCAACCCTAATGGCTGGAACATTCAGCATTCAGCAGCATTTATAGGATCAAAACAATGAACGTAAGGTGTGAGGCTTATTAATGAGAGCAGGACACAATGTTTTAAGAGTAAGCTAAAATGAGTGGTATGGGATGAGGAAGATGTGCTGATGTCAAACTCGATTTATTCCATACTTAATATGTGTCGTTATTTAAAGTTGCTTCCCTAAAATGTTATCAAAAAGATGTACTAAAAGAACTAGTAAGACTTGGATAACTAAATGAATTTAAATCTCATGGAAGAGAAAGAGGTAAATTTATGTGAAGGCCAGAGTAAGTCAAGATTCGACATTACCTGTATACAACAAAAAATACTGTAGTATTTTAAGGAAAGTCATTCAAATGTCCAGAAGTATGCATACTTTGAAAGAAATAAATAATGCAGATAGTAAAATTGGAACTATATTGGAAATTGTTGAACAGGAGACAGGACAACCAGTCAGTGTACAAGATTCCATAACAATTAAACTAAATGACAGTGTTGTAACTGATAATTCACAAGTGCAAGTACTTTCAACCATCCATTCCAAAATGTAGCAGCATGTATGGGATTAAATGGTTCAGTTGCAAAAAAACAAGAGAATATATTAAAAATGTCATTCCATGAAACTTTAAGCAGCTAGAAATAGCACCAACATCCATCACTGAAATTAACACAATTATAAAAATTCTAAAAAGCAAAATCTCTTGTGGGGTTGAAGGTATTTCAAACACAATTCTGTAAATGCTATTTCTACATTCAATTATCAACTAGTAAAAGACTTAAATGATAATACATCATGTGTTGCTATTTTTGTGGTCTCTCCAGGGCCTTTGACTGTGTAGATCATGATACTCTATTAGAAAACCCGCATTTTATGAAACTGATGGCTTTATACACAGCTGGTTGGAATCATACTTGGCAAAATGAATGCAAAATGTTATGCTGAATAATTCAGATGATGTTGGAACAAACTGTCCCACAAATATATGCACATAAATACATATTTCCACAGTAGTCGTATGCATGTACACAGCAAGAGACATAAATGCAGAAGCCTAGAATTACATGGCGGCTTGAATCTGCGATCTCAGTCAAAGATTATGTTGTTCATAGTCGATATGACCTATCGACACAACACACTTAACATTCAACAAGCAAAAATCAAAATTGATATGTTTGCAGAAGATACTAGTGTTATAATAAATCAAATTTACAGAGAAAGATACAGAAGAGTTAGTAAATGATATGCTCCACAGAAATACTAACTGGTACTCTGAAAATGGGCTAGTCCTTAGAAAAAAATTAATAAATAAAAAATAAAAAAGTAAAAAAATACAAAAAATACAAAACAGTGCATTTAGTTCTGTACAACAAATAGAGCCATACCAAGAAGTGATGTAGTACATGTACGTGACCAGGAATTGGTAAGCTGGGTACAACACTCCAGATTATTGGATTTACATGTTGGTGAAAACTTGAAATGCAATAAGCATATCACTGTGCTTCTCAGTCAATTAAGTTCAGTTACTTTTGCTCTCTGTGTAATTAATAACCTTGGAAACAAACTTATCAACCTTCTGATATATTTTACACATTTCCACTCTACACCATCAAATCAAATAATTTTCTGGGGTAACTAATTATGTAAAGAGAAAAAAAAAGTTTGATTGCATGAAAGCAAGTAGTATGAATAATATAAGAATAATACTTGGTGTTCACCCAAAGACTTCATGCAGGTACCTCTTCAAGAAGCTAGTTATTTTAACTGAACTGCCACATTACATTTTCGGTATAGGGAGATGCGTGAATAATCCATCACTATTTGAGAAGAACAGTGATGTACATTCCTACAATATTAGAGGGTAAAAATGGCGTTTATTGCCCTATTACCCATTTTTAAGGCTGTCAGAGGCTCAGAGGGCATTTGATATGCAGCAATAAAATTTTTTGAACATTTGCCAAAACATAAAACGTCTGACATGCAGCAAAGTAAGTTTGAAACCTAATTTAAAATTAGTTCTCTAGGACAAATCCTTCTATTTCATTGATGAACTTGTATCCAAAATCTACCAGCAAGTAAAAAAGTTAGATAAAAAATGAAAATTTAAGAAGAAATGTTGATTGTAAGTGAAATGCTTGAGTAGGAGTACTGACAATGTGTTCATTAATGTTAGCACTAATCATGTATGCATATCCTGTAAACTGGCTCATCCCACATTATTTCAATAATAGAATAATTAATATCATCTATGGAACATGTAACTAACTAACTATGTACCTCAAATTACAATGAGAATGGTTCCTGCAATGGGGCCAGTTCTTGCAACACGTGATACAAAGTGGCAGAAATCCATGACCAAAACAGTGCACAACATACTGCTGTATCCATAATGTGGAAGGCATTGAATGATGCTGTAGGCAGTGTTCATATACACCCAATATTCCACTGCCTTTTGGAATGGTAGGAACTGAGGAGGAAACAGAGCCAGAAACGAATTTTTGGATAGTAGCATGGGCATAGTCTGTTGCATGACCAAGATGAGGTCCTTCTGTTGCTGCATCAACAGTTGGATCAGAGATTCCATTGAAAAATAATAGTAATAATAATAATAATAATAATAATAATAATAATAATAATAATAGGAAACCAACTGCACAATGCAAAACACATGAAAATATGACCCTCCCTATTGTAAATGCATTGTAATCCCATAAGAGAACACCACACAATGATTGGCACAACAAATTTAATTAAGTCTAGGAAACAATTTATTATAATAGGTACACTAGCCACAGAGTGTTTTAGAACAGTCCAATAACACACATGCAGAGATAAACATGTAACTAAGTAAGAGCTGGCCAGGCCCATCTCCAAAAGCTGCCAGCCAGCTAGTAGAGTACATGGATGAGAGGCTGCATGAGCATCCATGAGTGGTTCAGTTGAACTTCTCTCTGCATCTGCTGAAATGTGTGGCTTCACTTCTGAGTAACTACTGCAAGCTGCATCCTTCTGGATATTCTTAATGTATCCATCTCTTGGTCTCCCTCTACGATTTTTACTCCCAATCTTCTCTTTAGTATTAAACGGGTGATCCCTTGATGACTCAGAATGTCTCTATCCACCGACCCCTTCATCTAGTCAGGTTGTGCCACAAATTTCTCTTCCCCCCAATTCAATTCAGTGCCTCCTCATAAGTTATCTGATCTAACCATCGAATCTTCAGCATTCTTCTGCAGTACCACATTTTGAAAGCGTCTATTCTCTTCTTGCCTAAGCTGTTTATTGTCCATGTTCCACTTCCATACATGGCTAAGCTCCATACAAATACTTTCAGAAAGGACTTCCTGACACTTAAATCTGTACTCAATGTTAACAAATTTCTCCTCTTCAGAAATGTTTTTCTTGTTATTGTATGTCTACTGTACATTTTATATCCTCGCTACTTTGACTATCATCAGTTATTTTGCTGCCCAAGCAGCTGAGTATATCTACTACTTTGAGTGTCTCATTTCCTAATCTAATTCCATCATCATTTAATTTGATTACATTCCATTATCCTCATTTTCCTTTAGTTGATGTTCATTTTGTATCGGCCTTTCAAGACGCTGTTAACTCTTTTCAACTTCTCTTCCAAGTCCTTTGCTGTCTCTGACACAATTACAATATCATCAGCAAACCTCGGAGATTATTTCTTCTCCCTGGACTTTAACTTCTATTCCAAATCTTCATTTTGTTTCCTTTACTGCTTGCTCTATATACAGATTTAATGACATTGGGGGTAGGTTACAACCCTGACTTACTCCCTTCTCAACCACTGCTTCACTTTCATGCCTCTCAACTCTTGTACTATAACTGCCATCTGGTTTCTGTACAAATTGTAAATAATCTTTCACTCCCTACACATTACTGCTACCACCTGTAGAATTTGAAAGAAAGTATTCCAGTCAACATTGTCCAAAGCTTTCTCAGAGTCTACAAATGCTATAAATGTAGGTTGGCCTTTCCTTAACCTGTCTTTTATAGGATGTTGTACGGTCAGTATTGCCTCACATATTCCTACATTTCTCTGGAATCCAAACTGATCTTCACCAAGGTCAGCTTCTACTAGTTCTTCCATTCTTCTCTAAATGATTAGTGTTGGTATTTTGCACCCATGGCTTATTGAACTGATAGTTAAGTAATTTTCTCACCTGCCAACACCTGCATTCCTTGAAGTTGTATTATCATATTATTCTTGAAGTCTGAGGGTATTCAGTCTGTCTTATACATCTTGTTCACCAGATGGAAGAGTTTTGTTGTGATTTGCTCAGTAGTTCTAATGGAATGTTGTCTGCTCCCAGGGTCTTGTTTCAACTTAAGTCTTCCAGTGCATTGTTAAATTCTTCATGCGGTACCATATCTCCCTTCTGATTTTCATCTACGTACTCATCCATTTCCATAATATTGCCCACAAGTACATCTCACTTGTACAGACGCTCTGTATACTCCTTTTACATTTCTGATTTTCTACTTTGCTTAGGACTGGGTTCCAATCTGAGCTCTTGTTATTCATACAGGTGGTTCTCTTTTTTCCAAAGGTCTCTTTAATTTTCCTCTAGGCTACATATATTTTAACCCTAGTGATATATGCTCCTACACTCTTACATTTGTCCTCTAGTGATTCCTGCACAGCCATTTTGCACGTCCTATCAATCTAAGTTTTTAGACGTTTCTATTCCGTTTCACGTGCTTCATTTATTGCATTTTTGTATTTTCTCCTATCATTGATTATATTCAATGTTTCTTGTGTTACCCGATTTTGACTACCGCTCATCATTTTTCTTACTTGATCCTCTGTTGCCTTCGCTATTTCATCTCTCAAAGCTACCCATTCTTCTTCTACTGTATTCCTTTCCCTGTTCTTGTCAATTGTTCCCTAATGCTCTCTCTGAGACTCTCTATGACCTCTGATTCTTTCAGTTTATACAGGTCTCATCTTCTTAAATTCCCACATTTTTGCAATTTCTTCAGTTTTAATCTACAATTCATAACCAATAGATTGTGGTCAGGGTCCACATCTGCCCCTGGAAATGTCTCACTATTTAAAACCTGGTTCTGAAATCTCTGTCTTGCCATCATATTATCAAGCTGAAACCTTCCAGTGTCTCCAGATCTTTTCCGTGTATACAGTCTTCTTTCACTATTCTTAAACCAAGTGTTAGCTATGATTAAATTATGCTCTGTGAAAAATTCCAACAGAAGGCTTCATCTTTCATTCCTTGTAGGAGAATGTATAATTTGTAGCATTCATATTTTTCTGTAATTAGAAGATTTATAAAATTCATGCTTCTCCAACACAATTTGCTTCAAACAAACCTCAATAATCAGTCTGTAGGGCTAGTTTGAAAGTCAACTTATGCCAAATATAAATGCAGTGTTGAAGATCTCAGCATTCATTAACTATATACATGCTTGTGAGAATTTGTGACATGTGTTCACAGAAAGGTACAATCAGTTTCGTGCCTGTGTTTTGATTGCCACAAATTAGTGGAACTTGGGTGTTTGGTGATGGCTTAGCTCCATGATTTTATTCAATTTCACAGCTTTCTTAAAATGTCGCTGACTGTGGTTGGACACACCCACGTTTCTCATGAGTCGCTCATCGCAGACACATACTGAGCATAGGTGAGGGGCAGTCCAGAGACCCCTATATTGTTGAGAACTACATGATGCTATGATTTGTTGCTTACTCCAAAATGATGTGCAGTACATATTCACTGCACAATTAAGGGAACTATCCAGCAATAGCTGCAGCAGTGTAATGAGACTGGAATGACTGCAGCAATGCCTCCTAGGTACCCCTGACCAACCGATATGGGTGTGTGTGCGAGTGTATACCTGTCCTTTTTTCCCCTAAGGTAAGTCTTTCTGTTCCCAGGATTGGAATGACTCCTTACCCTCTCCCTTAAAACCCACATCCTTTAGTCTTTCCCTCTCCTTCCCTCTTTCCTGATGAAGCAACCCTTGGTTGCGAAAGCTTGAATTTTGTGTTTATGTTTGTGTTTGTTTGTGTGTCTCTCCACCTGCCAGCGCTTTCGTTTGGTAAGTCACATCATCTTTGTTTTTTGATATATTTTTCCCATGTGGAATGTTTCCCTCTACTATATTTACAAGTTTAGCTCAATTTAAAATAAGCTAATTTGTATACATGTATTTACAGACTTCTAGCTAGAGACAATCATTAGATTTACTCCTGGTATATAATACTTTTTTGCAAATAATGTATTAAATAATGTAATGCGACACTGTACACTCATATCTCATTATCAGTCACTGCACACGCTATACATACCTTGTATCATAACACTTTACTCACAAAACACACACACACACACACACACACACACACACACACACACACACACACACACACACACACATTGGTGATCTCTGGGCCTTTTTCTGTACCACAACTTCCCATTTGGTGTCCTGAAAACTGAGTCAGCAATCCTCAATAATGAGTGAGATGTTGAGCTCAGAACGAGGAAGAGGTGTTAGTATTGTGATATGCTTAGCTTTGGGGTAAGTATATCTAGAAAGGAAAAAAAGAAGGAAATAAACAAAGTGCAGGCTTTATGTGGAAAGTTGGATGTTTTATAATCATTATTATCATCATTTATTTGTATAACATTTTTTTATCAAACCCCTACTCTGTTTTATCCAAGTAATCCTTCAGTGTATAAAATGTGTTGCAGAACAGGTACTTCTTAGCTGCCTTTTTAAATAAGTGTATTTTTGCAATTTCTTTAATCTGTTTTGGTAATTTATTTTACAGTTTTATTCCTTGGTAGAAAATGCTGTTTTGAGTTTTATGTTTATTTTTTCTTGGTAAATGTAAGTAGAGTATCTACTGTCGCATGGTCATGAACAGAGCTGTTTGTGCAGTAATTACCAATGTTATTTTTGATATGTACAACTAACTGGTAAATGTATTCCCCAGTGTTTTGAACACATCTTTACAATGAGCTTGACTAGTATTTTTGGTTATTATTCTTTTCGCTCTTTTCTAGAGTTTGAAAATCGCGTTCATATTTTGTGCATTTGTTCCCAAAAAAAAATGCAATAACTGAGAATTGAGTGTACATATGAATAATATGTAACTAAAAGACACTGCATGGTACACACTGATCAGAGTATTCTATGGGCGTAACATGCTGATGACATTCTGCTTGCAAGTTGCTTTGTGTGTTAACACCACTTCTACTGAGAATCAATATTCATTCCTAGAAATTTTGCATTTGTTACACAGACTATAGAGGTGACATCTACATTTAATTTAACATTGTTATTTTTCCTCTTCAAACTGAAATTCATGGCATTACTTTTCTTTATGTTCAATGTGACTTTATTGCTTATTGACCAGTCATAAACTTCCTTGAGAGTTTCATTTGCTTTCTTGGCAAGGAGTTCTCTTGTTTTCTTGGTGACTATAATATTGCTGTCATTGGTGAAGAGAATTTTTTAACGATGAGTAACACTACTGGGAAAGTCATTGATGTGTATCAGGAGCAGTATTGGTCCTAATATGCTACCTTGCAGAACACCTATATTAATGTGTTTTGGTTCTGATAAGTGTTTTACTAAACGATTGGATCTATTTGAAGTATGTGTTAACTCTACTCTTTGTACCCTATCTGTTAGGTATGGTTGAAACCAGTCATTAGCTACTGCTCTTATTCCTAATGTTTCTAATTTATTTAATTGAATTTTGTGGTCGACCATATCAAATGCCATAGAATGATCCAAAAATATACCTGTGACACACTCATCTTTATCAAGATCATCAAGTACAACTTTTGTGAATTCTGTTGTTATTTGACAGAGATGGTCTGATAGTCTGAGATCTTTTACAGCTACATCACATTTTTCCCTGTCCATATTTGTGGCCTCATGGTCAATTGCTGATGCAGTCGTTGTAGTAACCCTTGTTGCACTGTTGACCAATAGGGACATGCCAAAACTTTGAAGGATGTTTTTGAAGGTGCTGCTGGATACATTTCTGATATTAGTGTTGATTTTAATGTCTCCACACAGAATTATGTTGACCTTTGTACTTGAGACTTTATCCAGAACTTCTGTTAATTTATTGAAAAAGTGTCCACACTACCACTGGGAGATCTGTACACACAGAAAATTATTAATTTCTTGGTGATATCAAGCCTTTTTGTTTGTCTTCATTTACTGTACTGAGGTCATGTCTTGATTTGAACTGTGTTCCTTTCTTGGTACTGCAGAATGAAGTGCTAGTGACCATGCCTCTGATGGGATTGGACGTATTTTTAATTTTGGCAATAACAATGTAATTTTTTATTTAAAAGTGGAGATTGTAAAGACAGTATGGTAAAGATAAATGTGATAGAATAAAAAAATTACAGAAACAGAAATTATGGAGCAGACTTATTTCAGAATTATCATGTCATTTGGAACCCACAAAGACAAAAATTTCAGACTCGTGAATCAACCTCTAGACATGAAGAATTGGAATCAACTACAAGAAAAGAAGACAAGAAAGAAAGTTATTTGTAAATCTTATTCCTCTTGAAGCTTATTAAAAGAATTTGTTATGAAATGAGTGAAAATCAACAGCCGATGTGAGGGAGGGTAAGATTACAATTGCTGGCATTGTCCAGGATCAATTGACTGATAATGAAGTTTTTCTGTTGCAGAATAAGGGACAGTGATTTGTGTCATTTTCGTTTTATGTGTAAATGGATTTCTGATCTCTTGAAGAAATGAGACCAAGAGCTACCCAACAAAGTCGTATTAACTGTGATGAGATACTAACAAAAATGATGGACCAGATTAATTGTAAAACAACTCTAGACCTATGACAAGGGACATAAAAAAAAGATAGATAAGTACAAACAATTTGTAAAATTAATTTGTTTGTAGACTTGTGTGATTGTTGCCAAAATGAATAGAGGCAAGTGTGGTAGTGATGCAGAAGTGAAAACTGTAGGACCCAGACATGATATGTTTGAACAGAGTGAAATCGTAGTCAGCAAAGAAACCATAAAAATTGGTATTTTGCAGTTGATTTTGGCAAAATTAGATGAAATGAAGGCAGATAACAATAGCAAATTTAATGCAGTTAATGGTCAGTTAACTGAAATAAGAACTGAAAACAACAACAAATAGACAGAGTGCAATACCAAACAGACCAACTTCATAATCAGTTTTTGGAGCTAAAAAGTTGGCTGTCATAGGGATTAAAAAGTGTGAATGAAAAAGGTGATGTCTTAGAAAATAAATTTATTGCTTTGGAAAATGAGTTTATTGCCAAATCCCCAAGACAGATGAAGAATGTTAATGACATCAGACAGAAGGCCGTAGCAGAAAAATGGAACAGAACCTTAGTATCTGTATTCAAACAATGGTATTGCATGGTCCAGCATTCCAATGAAAAGTTTTCCATCAGATAATTTACATCCAGTGGATTTTCTGCGCCAATGTAGAGATAGTTTTGCCCCAGGCTTGAGTGACAATCAAAAAATTAAATTTGTTAAAAGATTTTTGAAGGTGAATCTCTGTCTTGGGTAACTTTAAATTTAAGACAGTGCGAAATGTATCAAAGTTTTGAGAAAAGTTTTTTAAATAAATTTTGGTTGGAAGCTGAGCAGTGGAGATTTAAAAGTAAATTTTTGAATGGTCCTAATTATAGAAATAGGGACAGTACTCTGAAAGAGTTTTGTATGAGTCAACTTTAGAAATTAACACAACTTGACAAACCATTTGATGAAATGACATTAACTATTTCACTTAAAAGGAGATTACCAGAAAGGCTGCAGTGGGATTTAGTACACAGACCTGATGATTGTCTTGAACAATTTTTGCAGTATATTGACAGGCTGGATGGGGCAGTAGAAAGAAATATGTATTATAATAATCAAAATGATAGAGGTCACAATGGTAATAACTACAAAAACAGAGTAAATGGTAACTTCTATCAAGGTCAAAATGTTAATAGAGACAGAAATTTGGAACATCAGCAGTATAGGAGTAATGGGGATAACCATGGGCAATTTAATAGGAGAAACAATCATAGAGGTAACTACTCAGAAAATGGCCGTCCATCTTAGTGGAGGTCCACAGTCTTGGGGCAAGGAAACACAACAAGCACAGGACCCCTAATTTACTCTTGCAATTAGACATCAGTGTTACTGATATGGCACAGGTATCTGAAGTTGAACAGGAGGAAGTCAGATATCTGATTTATGTTTTGATGAAAAGTTTTGGGATACATGTTTAATTATAGTGATGTAGGTGCTAATTATAAACCAGAATGTGAGAGTAATGAGAATTTTGGTGTAGTATGTACTAATGATTTCTTCTCTGGGTCAGAAAACAGTGCTATTGATGCATGTAAATCAGGTGACAACCATATTGGATCTGAATTAGATGGCATTTTTTATGTACATGTGAATGAGAGCTGTGAAATAACTGAGGTTGGTAAGTCTGAGACTGGTAGCTTATTGCGAATGAATGTAGGTCGGTTAGTGATTTTGATGGAGATGAAACTTGTGTTGTTAATGACATTGTTGATGAAGAAATTTTGAAAGATTATGATGGTGGTGATGATGATGATGATGATGATGATGATGATGATGATGGTGGTGGTGGTGGTGGTGGTGATTATGTTGGTGAGTATCAGGTATTTGTGGAGTTTAAGCATAATGAAGTTTCAGACAGAGTGTGAAAGATGTGGGCAGATCTACTCCCCACATTGCTGTATTACTATACCCTGCTGGACCAGTTGACTTACAACAGATCATAGGTGCTGGGTAATGTACTCAAGCATCTGGCAACTTCATCAGTTTGTGACTGAGATCTGTAAATTGTTAGCCACATTAACATCAATGTATCTTTCTTTAAGTAGTGGGATTGACTTCCCAATACATTACATAATTTGAAATTAGTACTTTTTTTAACAATTGTAAATGAATATTCTAGCCCTTTATGTATGTAGGTTGATTTGTATGGACAATTAGCAAATAGTGTGGAAGACATTTACTATTATAGACAATACAACATGATGTATACATGTCTGCTTTCATACACTAATTTTGGTTCTCAAGCTACTGGGTTATGTCATTATTCAAAGCTAAATATGACTCTGTTTACCTGTATTTATTCTGAATACTGCAATATTGTAACTGACTGGAACTTGGGTTGTGGGCAAACTAATACTTAACTCTGTTTTGGGTCATCATGACTGTGTGCATGTACTCAAGGAGAGCGTGCAACCATTGATTCAGGCTAGATACTTCTTACAATTGGGTGTTTGAGGTATTATATGCCATGCATATTGCTGAGCCAATTTTCCCACTTGGCTGATGCAAGCTGCAACTCTCTGCCACTAGAGGGCTCTGGACTGTTGTATGTAACACAGTGGTGTGTAATACAACTGTGGTGTAACATTGGAAACAGCATGCTGCAACCAAGTTCCTAACCACAGAAAATGTGCCTCCAATTGAGATCCATAGAAGTATGAAAGCTGTGTATGGTGATTATTGTATCATCAACAGTAATGTTTGACATGCAGGTGTTCATGCTCGTAATGAAGGAAACAGGGTTGTATGATAGAGCTCAGAGTGGACAAACATTTTTGGCAGCCTGTGAGACACATCAACTAGTTTGATGAACTTATCAGATGAAATCATTGGATAACACTGACACAGCTATCATATAAGTGCAGCATATCATGAGAGCATTTACAGACCATCATTGAAGAACAGTGGCCTGGAAGACTGTGCATTGTGGGTGCCTCAAATACTCACTCCTGATGTGAAACAGAGGAGACTGGACATTTGTCAACAATTTGTTTTTTACTTTATGTGTGAGGGTAATGGGTTAATTAAAAACATCATGGCAGGTGATGACTGCTAGTGTCACCATTTTTACACCAAAGACAAGAGAACATCAATGGAGATCCCGACAAAGAAACACTGACACAAAAAAGTTCAAGACCATTACATCAGCAGGCAGAGCCATGCTCACAATGTTCTGAAATGTTCCAGGTGTGGTGTGGTTGGAATTTGTGCCTGAAGGCACCACCATAAGCTCTGCAAGGTATTTTAAGAAAATTGAAGGCCCAAATTTGAAGGGTTTGTCCACACATAAAGCACCTCTCCTTCAGCATGACATTGCCATACCACACACGAGAGATGTGACATCTGTAGCAATCCAACACCTTGGGCTCACTGTTGTTTATTGTGCTCCACACAGTCCTGAATAGGCACCATCCAATTTTCATCTGTATCCAAAACTTAAAGAACACCTTCAAGGACTTGATTTTGATAGTGAAGAAGCAGTGCAAGCAGAGATGAGGCTGTGGCTCTGCCAACAAAGTCAAATATTCTGCAGGGGTGGGTACAACAAAGTGGTCTCTCATTGGGAGAAATGAGTTCATTGCCAGGGTGACTATGCTGAGAAATAAATATGAATACATGTAGAATAAAGATGCAGAATGTTAAAAAAGTTTGTTTTACTGACAATGCTGTAAGAGTTTTCACTTAAAACATTCATAAACACTATTTTTCAGCATGCTCCTGTAAGTCTGTTTTATTTTAAATGCTCTGGTATAGCAAAATTTAATTTTAACAAGTTTTCTCTGATCTATCCACACATGGAAGCACTAGTCGTTCCTTCATCACTGCACATAACAAATACTGTATGCAATCCAATATCATTTTAATTAAATACCAAACTAAATTGTTTCTTATGAGAATCTGTATGTAACCAGTAAGAATCATTTTATGTTCAGAATAAAAATATTAAGTAAAATTTAATTACATCACTAAATAAAAGCACAAAAAGCTAGATAACATCCAAGACTGTAGGCCTGCTGCAAGACAAAACAAGAATGAACAGGTAATTTCAATTATGTACTTAAGTCTGAATTTCACTTAAAAATATAAACTGATACTGAAATGTGTATGCTTAGTGATATAAATTCTTTTCTTTCATAAATGATCATACACTCCAGGCTTTCACAACCAATATTTGCATCCAGGGTTAATTTTGTTTTATGGGAGTTAGGCTTTTGCCAAAAAGCATGTTTCTGTGCCTAAAGTTTAGTTTCCTAATACTGAAGACATTTTCAAAGGCTATAAAGATTCACCTTCACCTATATAGACCTTAATCAGAAGCATATAGCTAAGGTAGAATATTCCAAATTTTTAGGTATGTCCATTGATGAGAGATTAAATTGGAAGAAACACATTGATGATCTGCTGAAACGTTTGAGTTCAGCTACTTATGCAATAAGGGTCATTGCAAATTTTGGTGATAAACATCTTAGTAAATTAGCTTACTACGCCTATTTTCACTCATTGCTTTCATATGGCATCATATTTTGGGGTAATTCATCACTGAGGAATAAAGTATTTATTGCACAAAAGCGTGTAATCAGAATAATAGCTGGAGTCCACCCAAGATCATCCTGCAGACATTTATTTAAGGATCTAGGGATATTCACAATAGCTTCTCAGTATATATACTCTCTTATGAAATTTGTTATTAACATCCAAACCCAATTCAAAAGTAATAGCAGTGTGCATAACTACAACACTAGGAGAAAGGACGATCTTCACTATTCAAGATTAAATCTAACTTTGGCACAGAAAGGGGTGAATTATACTGGCACTAAAGTCTTTGGTCACTTACCAAATAGTATCAAAAGTCTGACAGATAACCAACAAGTATTTAAGAAGAAATTAAAAGAATTTCTGAATGACAACTCCTTCTACTCCATAGAGGAATTTTTAGATATAAATTAAGAAAAAAAAGAAAAAAAAACAAAAGTATTAAAAAAAATAAAATAGAAAATAAAGAAAAACAAAAAACACAAAAAAATAAAGTTGTTATATTAACTTAAGTATGTTGTTAAATTAACCTAATTATGTCATGTATTGGAAAATTCGACTCGTTCCACATCATTGCGAAATATCGTACTCATGATCCATGGAACTAGTATTAATCTAATCTAATCTAATCTAACAGCTGTTTCAATCTTAAACACACTCAGCAAGCCAAACTGTTTATATGCATCTGTACAGCAGCGAGATAATGACATCAAGAGACAACTGCCAAAATCGACGAGGTATGGCAATATGTTGTGGAGTATGTAAGGTGAGTGAATTGATGCTGTTTGTTTTATTTATGATCGAGGCTCACAACTTGTCTCATTTTAGTCCTCCATCTTTTCTGTTAAAATGGTTTTTGTACTTCTGAATGATTTTTTCTGATCAAGAGAAGAAATAACACATACTTCAAATAGATCCAAATGTTTAGTAAAACACTTATCAGAACCAAAACACATTAATATAGGTGTTCTGCAAGGAAGCATATTAGGACCAGTACTGCTCCCGATACACATCAGTGACTTTCCCAGTAGTGTTACTCATGGTGAAAAAATTATCTTCACTGATTATAGTCACTGAGGAAACAGGAGAACTCCTTGCTGAGAAAGCAACTGTAAATCTCAAGGAAGTTTATGACTGGTCAATAAGCAGTAAAGTGACACTGAATATAAAGAAAAGTAATGCCATGAAATTCAGTTTGAAGAGGAAAAATGACAATGTTAAATTAAATGTAGATGTCACCTCTATAGACTGTGTAACAAAGGCAAAATCTTTAGGAGTGAATATTGATTCTCAGTTGAAGTGGTGTGAACACACAAAGCTACTTGCAAGCAGAATGTCATCAGCATGTTACGCCCATAGAATACTCTGATCAGTGTGTACCATTCTTTTAGCTACATATTTTTCATATGTACACTCAGTTCTTAGCTATGGCTTTCTTTTTTGGGGAACAAATGCACAAAATATGAACACAATTTTCTAACTCCCAAAAAGAGCGTAAGAATAATAACTAGTCGAGCTCATAGTAAAGATCTGTTCAAAACACTGAGGAATACATTTACCAGTCAGTTGTACATATCAAAAATAACATTGGTAATTACTGCACAAACAACTCGGTTCATGAACATGTAACAAGAGATAGACTCAACTTACATTTACCATGAAAAAATAAACACAAAACTCGAAACAGCATTTTCTACCAAGGAATAAAACTGTACAATAAATTACGAAACAGATTAAAGAAATTGCAAAAATACACTAATTTAAAAAGGCAGCTTACAAGTACCTGTTATGCAATACATTTTATACACTGTAGGATTACTTAAATAAAACAGAGTAGAGGTTTGATAAAAAATGTTATACAAATAAATAATAATAATAATAATAATAATAATGATTATAAAACATCCAACTTTCCACATAAAGCCTGCACTTTGTTTATTTCCTTCTTTTTTCCTTTCTAGATATACTTACCCCAAAGCTATGCATATCACAATACTAACACCTCTTCCTCTTTCTGAGCTCAACATCTCACTCATTATTGAGGATTGCTGACTCAGTTTTTCAGGACGCCAAATGGGAAGCTGTGATACAGAAAAAGGCCCAGAGATCACCAATGTGTGTGTGTGTGTGTGTGTGTGTGTGTGTGTGTGTGTGTGTGTGTGTTGTGAATAAAGTGTTATAATACAATGTATGTATAGAGTGTGCAGTGACTGATAATGAGATATCAATGTACAGTGTGGCATTACATTATTTAATTCATTATTTGCAAAAAAGTATTGTTTACCAGGAGTTTGTAAATACATGTATACAAATTAGCTTATTTTAAATTGATCTAAACTTGTAAATACAGGGTGATTAAAAAAGAATACCACAACTTTAGGAATTTAAAACTCTGCAACGACAAAAGGCAGAGCTAAGCACTATCTGTCTGCGAATTAAGGGAGCTATAAAGTTTCATTTAGTTGTACATTTGTTCACTTGAGGTGCTGTTGACTAGGCCTCAGCGTCAGTTGATGCTAAGATGGCGACCGCTCAATAGAAAGCTTTTTGTGTTATTGAGTACGGCAGAAGTGAATCGACGACGGTTGTTCAGCGTGCATTTCGAACGAAGTATGGTGTTAAAACTCCTGATAGGTGGTGTATTAAACGTTGGTATAAACAGTTTACAGAGAATGGGTGTTTGTGCAAAGGGAAAAGTTCTGGACGGCTGAGAACGAGTGATGAAAAGGTAGCACGCATCCAGTAAGCATTTGTTCGCAGCCCAGGAAAATCGACTCGCAGAGCTAGCAGAGAGCTGCAAATTCCACAATCAACTGTATGGAGAGTCCTACGAAAAAGGTTAGTTATGAAACCTTATCCCGAGGCGATGGATCGGCTGCCAGGCAGCCCGTGACAGAGCAGTTCATCATTGGCCTCCAAGAAGCTCTGATCTTACCCCCTGCGATTTTTTCTTATGGGGGTATGTTAAGGATATGGTGTTTCGGCCACCTCTCCCAGCCACCATTGATGATTTGAATCGAGAAATAACAGCAGCTATCCAAACTGTTACGCCTGATATGCTACAGAGAGTGTGGAACGAGTTGGAGTATCGGGTTGATATTGCTCTAGTGT
Source organism: Schistocerca piceifrons (assembly GCF_021461385.2). Classification (NCBI taxonomy): domain Eukaryota; kingdom Metazoa; phylum Arthropoda; class Insecta; order Orthoptera; family Acrididae; genus Schistocerca; species Schistocerca piceifrons. The sequence continues at coordinate 540,472,361 of NC_060140.1, forward strand.
CTGGAGGGGGCCATATTGAACATCTCTGAACTTGTTTTTGAGTGAAAAAAAAACCTTTTTAAATACTCTTTGTAATGATGTATAACAGAAGGTTATATTATGTTTCTTTCATTAAATACACATTTTTAAAGTTGTGGTATTCTTTTTGAATCACCCTGTACTTTGACATGTCCTATATCCTTGTAAAAAGAGATCTACAGATGAATAAAGCTGCTACTACTACTATTACTACTACTACTACTACACATTCAAACAAGCAAGCTCAACTGATGCACACTCGGCTGCACCACCAACAGCTCTGACGGGAATGTGGAGCTATCGATGGTTGTGGCCAAGTGTGCATGAGGTATGCTTGCTTTTTTGAAAGTGTGTATGTTTCCTTTGCTGAGGAAGACTTTGGCTGATAGCTGCGTGTGTGATAGTCTTTTCATTGTGGCTGTCTGCAACTCATTGGGCCTCCTTTATGGTGAGTGGCAATCTAACATGTTCCTGACATTGTTGTTATTGCAGCCTGGAGTTTCCATTGTTTTCTGTAACATGTAGTGCTCCTCAGTCACGAATGAGTGTTTTTAATCAATGGATAAAAAAAACTGTTAACTTTTAAGTCCAGTTGCAGCCTCCGCCAACCTCTCACCCTTGCAAAGCACATTGAAACGCTTCTTTACTGTTATAACTATTTGTTAGGCAGTTTACACACAACGCTCTTATCTTTCACAAATGTTGAAAGTTTTGTCAAGTAGTTTGTCACATTATCCTTTGTTACTAGCTATTTCTGGCAGGATCCTAACTGTGGCAAAGTACAGGAATCGCAATTGAGACAACAGTGATTTAAATTCTAATCTACCCATCCAATTCAGGATTCCTGTGATTTCTGAAAAAGAAAACTGCTAGCAGACCATAGTTCCAAGAATGAAACTTTAATTTTAATTTTTTCACTGAAGGAAGAACTCCATATTAAACACACCTTATAAAAATGAATATAATAGAGGGGAAACATTCCACGTGGGAAAAATATATCTAAAAACAAAGATGATGTGACTTACCAAACGAAAGTGCTGGCAGGTCGATAGACACACAAACAAACACAAACATAAACACAAAATTCAAGGTTTCACAACCAATGGTTGCTTCATCAGGAAAGAGGGAAGGAGAGGGAAAGATGAAAGGATGTGGGTTTTAAGGGAGAGGGTGAGGAGTCATTCCAATCCCGGGAGTGGAAAGACTTACCTTAGGGGGAAAAAAGGACAGGTATATATATATATATATATATACACACACACACACACACACACACACACACACACACACACACACACACACACACACACACACACACACACACACACACACACACATATCCATCTGCACATACACAGAAACAAGCAGACATTGGTAAAGGCAAAGAGTTTGGGCAGAGATGTCAGTCAAGGCAGAAGTACAGAGGCAAAGATGTTGTTGAAAGACAGGTGAGGTATGGGCGGCGGCAAATTGAAATTAGCGCAGATTGAGGCCTGGCAGATAATGAGAAGAGAGGGTATACTGAAGGGCAAGTTCCCATCTCCAGAGTTCTGACAGGTTGGTGTTAGTGGGAAGTATCCAGATACCCGGACGGTGTAACACTGTGCCAAGATGCGCTGGCCGTGCACTAAGGCATGTTTAGCCACAGGGTGATCCTCATTACCAACAAACACTGTCTGCCTGTGTCCATTCATGTGAATGGACAGTTTGTTGCTGGTCATTCCCACATAGAAAGCTTCACAGTGTGGGCAGGTCAGTTGGTAAATCACGTGGGTGCTTTCACACGTGGCTCTGCCTTTGATCGTGTACACCTTCCGGGTTACAGGACTGGAGTAGGTGGTGGTGGGAGGGTGCATGGGACAGGTTTTACACCGCGGGCGGTTACAATGGTAGGAGCCAGAGGGTAGGGAAGGTGGTTTGGGGGTTTCATAGGGATGAACTAAGAGGTTACGAAGGTTAGGTGGATGCCGAAAAGACACTCTTGGTGGAGTGGGGAGGATTTCATGAAGGATGGATCTCATTTCATGGCAGGATTTGAGGAAGTCTTATCCCTGCTGGAGAGCCACATTCAGAGTCTGATCCAGTCCCGGAAAGTACCTTGTCACAAGTGGGGCACTTTTGGGGTTCTTCTGTGGGAGGTTCTGGGTTTGAGAGGATGAGGAAGTGGCTCTGGTTATTTGCTTCTGTACCAGGTCGGGAGGGTAGTTGCAGGATGCGAAAACTGTTTTCAGGTTGTTGGTGAAATGGTTCAGGGATTCTGGACTGGAGCAGATTCGTTTGCCACAAAGACCTAGGCTGTAGGGAAGGGACCTTTTGATGTGGAAAGGGTGGCAGCTGTCATAATGGAGGTACTGTTGCTTGTTGGTGGGTTTGATGTAGATGGACGTGTGAAGCTGGTCATTGGACAGATGGAGGTCAACATCAAGGAAAGTGGCATGGGATTTGGAGTAGGACCAGGTGAATCCGATGGAACCAAAGGAGTTGAGGTTGGAGAGGAAATTCTGGAGTTATTCTTCACTGTGAGTCCAGATCATGAAGATGTCATCAATAAATCTGTGCCAAACTTTGGGTTGGCAGGCCTGGGTAACCAAGAAAGCTTCCTCTAAGTGACCCACGAATAGTTTGGCGTACAAGGGGGCCATCCTGGTACCCATGGCTGTTCCCTTTAATTGTTGGTATGTCTGGCCTTCGAAAGTGAAGAAGTTGTGGGTCAGGATGAAGCTGGGTAAGGTAATGAGGAAAGAGGTTTTAGGTAGGGTGGCAGGTGATGGGCGTGAAAGGAAGTACTCCATCACTCCATACTGCCCAGAAATGAGATCCATCCTTGATGAAATCCTCCCCACTCCACCAAGAGTGTCTTTCCGCCATCCACCTAACCTTCGTAACCTCTTAGTTCATCCCTATGAAATCCCCAAACCACCTTCCCTATCCTCTTGCTCCTACACTTGTAACCACCCCTGGTGTAAAACTTGTCCCATGCATCCTCCCACCACCACCTACTGCAGTCCTGTAACCCGGAAGGTGTACACGATCAAAGGCAGAGCCACGTGTGAAAGCACCCACGTGATTTACCCACTGACCTGCCTAGACTGTGAAGCTTTCTATGTGGGAACGACCAGCAACAAACTGTCCATTCGCATGGATGGACACAGGCAGACAGTGTTTTTTGGTAATGAGGATCACCCTGTGGCTAAACATGCCTTGGTGCACGGCCAGCGCATCTTGGCACAGTGTTACACCGTCCGGGTTATCTGGATACTTCCCACTAACACCAACCTGTCAGAACTCTGGAGATGGGAACTTGCCCTTCAGTATATCCTCTCTTCTCGTTATCCGCCAGGCCTCAATCTCTGCTAATTTCAATTTGCTGCCACTCATACCTCACCTGTCTTTCAACAACATCTTTGCCTCTGTACTTCTGCCTTGACTGACATCTTTGCCCAAACTCTTTGCCTTTACAAATGTCTGCTTGTGTCTGTGTATGTGCGGATGGATCTGTGTGTGTGTGTGTGTGTGTGTGAGTGTATACCTGTCCTTTTTTCCCCCTAAGGTAAGTCTTTCCGCTCCCAGGATTAGAATGACTCCTTACCCTCTCCCTTAAAACCCACATCCTTTCGTCTTTCCCTCTCCTTCCCTCTTTCCTGATGAAGCAACCGTTGGTTGCAAAAGCTTGAATTTTGTGTGTATGTTTGTGTTTGTTTGTGTGTCTATCGACCAGCCAGCACTTTCGTTTGGTAAGTCACATCATCTTTGTTTTTAGATACACCTTATAAAAACTCAGACATGCACAGTGAATGTACAGAAAAAGCCAAAGAGTCTCCACTGCAAACAAATCTTACAAACATATTATAGGACTGGTAATTTTTCACCCATTCTCAATTTTATTTGGAGTGTGCCAGAAGGTGTGATCAGTATTCAGATACATAAGAGGAATGGTCATTCAGAGCAAAAAAGTCTTGTAAACCTGTGCTGTAAAATGCAGATCTTAAGAGCTGCTTCAAATTGTCATCCTGTCAAATCCCTGGAAATTGACCATTACTCCTGGAACACTGTATTTTGCTAGTCTACAAATTTACATAATCCCAGTCTGTGTGACAATTTTTCAAAGTGTTGCTTCCACAATGATTTTGAAACAAATGTCAGGTAATTGATTTTCATACTCATTGTACTTAATATCTATTTTACTTTCAGTCACATGTCTATAAAAAATTCATATTTAATATCTATGTGTTTTAGTCTTTTATATTCCAGTTTATAAACAAAGACAATTCTAGACTGATTGTCTTACTAAATTATAAGTCTTTTATTTTTCATAATTTGTTGGACATTAAACAGTCTCACAAATCACAAATGTTCTACAACTCAAGTTGCAACTGATAGAAATTCTGTTTCTGTAGAATACAATGCCACCACACTTTAACACTTTGACTTTTGGTTCCTCAACTTAAAGTTTTAACAACAGGTTGATAGCAAAACCTGAAGCTGAATTTTGTATCTAGTTCACTGATCTAATCAGCATAATTTATTATAATTTCCTTGTTTTCCTTATTTTTATAATGCACCTCATAATCTACTGTGCTTTTTCTGTAATGCTGTATTCTCTTAAAACATTTCAAATGTGTTTCCTTGGATCACTTTTATAATAACTGAAATATTTAACAACAAATCTTAAATCATACCATTTTGTTTGAATTACATAGAATAAACTTTGCAGTAATTTTCTGTAAGCACTTTCTCTTGCAATCTCTTATCATCCTACACTTCTCTGTGTTGTAATTCAATTCCATGATTATGTTAATTAGCTTGCTTTTATTCGTACTGAACCTGTTCAACAGATTTTTCAAATAATTTTTACAATTCAAAATTATTCCATCATTACTTTATATATCTTAATTCACAAGAAACAGTCTCAAATCTTTATTTTAAATTTAATTCTTAAAGCTAATTTGAATTCTTCAAATTTCAACTTATCATTTCCTAAACAAATAATATCATCTACATATAACAAAACATAAACCTTAGTGTTTACATTCCTGTAAGTAGGCCTAGATCTTATAACAGTCTTGTCCAACATTAAACTCCAAAATATTGAGACCTGCTTTAAACCATTAATTGCTTTGTTCAGTTCACCTGTGCTTCCAGGTTTTACATTAAATCCTGCTGGTATCTTTACAGAAATTTCTTTGTCTAAATTTTAATGAAGTAAAGTATCTTTTGGTCTGCACTCAGTTTTTCATGATTCATAGTGGCAAATAATGTTCTCAAGGCTGTCAATATTGTACTACAGGAGTGAAAAAAAAAAAAAAAACCTGTTCTTTGAGAGCAGCTGCAAGCAGCTAGTCTAGATTTATAACTGCTAGTGTTGCCTATGTCATTACATTTCACCTTAAAAAGCCATTTGGTGTCAATTGCCTTCTTGTCTTTAAGTAATTCACATACTGTCCAAGTAAGTTTTCTTTATTTTTTCTTTATTTATTTTATTACTGGCCTCTCTTATGGTACAGCATGAAGCAGTTGATCACTATCCAATCTGCTACAGATTCCTCTAAAAGTCTCACAGCATCCTTGACATACATTTCTGCATTCAACTCTAATACAACATAGTCTTCTATCCATGCCAGACTTCTCTTTCTGATACACTTTAGTGGATTTCTGGAAATTTCACACTTCAGCGTCATTATTACATGATGTGAAGTCATTTCTGTAGTCATTGACATGTTCTTCATCAATGATACCCTCAATGTTTATGTCTTCTTTGCAAGAGAACCAATCCTCATTATTAAAGCAAAACAATTTTCACTAAACTGATGTCTCTTCCAAGAATTACGTGTTTCTCTTCCAGACACCAAAGTGGATACCCAAGAACATTATAACATCTGTGAAGCTCTTCTTTATTCTGGAGTCAGACTTTCTAAAAATCACTTCACCAGAAAGTCACAAATGTGCCAAGCAAACAAACACTCTTAGTTTCTGAAACTTTGCCATTTCAACATATTACATAATAGTAAGAATCATTCTGTTTAATGCACACGCTGCTGTTTTGATAGTCAAGTAAACAGTAGTCTGTACTGCTTCTGTTACCAAAACGATTTTCAGAGTGTACATTTATGACTTTATATACACGGTTTCTCATGAAAGCTGCTCAGGAAGGGTATGTGCAGCGTGTTTGCATCTTCTGGTAATAGTTTGTCAGATACCAATACTTTGTGTGTAGTCCCTATGCAGTGCAACTGAGCATACTGGTGTTTTCTTCTGAGTTTTTTGTCAAGTTTAATCACTTCAAATATTGTTGCTTGATGTCATTACTGCAACTGTGCCAAGTCTGGGGCTTTTCCTGTTCTTATGACACTGGGGCCGATCCTCAGACATAAACACCATTCATGTTCTTTCTATACTGTGGGACTGAGTGTTCAGGTGACTTGTTTTGAGTTTCCTGTTGTGTTTCCATTCGATGTGGTATGCTTGCAGGATCAAAGAACATTTCTTGTCTTTAACTATGCAGAAACAGAATTGTACATGGAATGTCTGTTTGAATTCATGGTGCATGATCCCAATGATTGGATGATACACAGATTAGTGAAGAAATTTCAAGATACTGTATCTGTGTTTCACAAAAGAAGGCCTAGAGAACCTAGTGTTTTAACTGGAGGCCTTGGAAAGAAATCCAAGAATATCTATGTGCCATTTGGCACCTCAGACTGGTGTGTCCAAAGCATTTGCTCATAGAGCTGTGCACATACAAATTGAAAGCATACAAAATAATAATAGTGCATTAACTGAGAAACTCAGATACTGTTGCTTGACATTATTAATGCAACTGGCTTTTATAGTCTGTGCATGAGACATACATTGATGCTGAGATGCTTTTTTCCTGATGAAGCATGTAACAATATGTATATTCTTACAGTTATGTCAGCTATATGGTGCATCCTTTTTTTTCAAGAACTAACACCTAACAAAGAGACATATGATTGTTTTATGCAGGACAGTACAAGACAACACATCACCAATGCTTCTATGACAGTAATACAAAGTGCTTTTGATAATAGGATAGTTGACTGTCCTTCTCATTCTTCAGATCTAAATCTGTATAATTTTTGTCTTTTAGATTAGATTAGATTTACTTTGGGGAATGTTAAAAGACAAGGTGTACACAACTAATCCCCAACACTCAAAAAGTTAGGAGATGGAGTTTGGCTAGTCATTTCCCAGATTTTGGCAGCTGAAATTCGTTGAGTGTTTGCTAATGTGTGTAGGTGATGTCAGGCTGCTCTTACAATAGAGGGACACAATTTTGAGCACCTACTGTAAATAAAGTTAAGCTTAAGTTAATCAGATGGCAACGCTGTTTATGCTTAACTCAGGGGAAGCACGTGTGCAGCCGACTACCGGCAAATTAGCGTCTAATAGTCGGGTGAGGTAGCTTCCGTGGGATATGGCGGTGATAGCCAGTGCCCATGTCACATGAGCTGTGTACCAATCCTAGACTTCTTTCATGAGACACCTTGTCCGTATCATAAAGGCAACAATATTCTTTCCTTTTGAATAACTGTTCTTCCATTATTAAACATAGCTTTAAGACCATTTGTCACCAGCATGTGCATTGACAGTAAGTTGTGAGACAATCCAAGTACAAACAAAATGTATTTAAACAAAATTGGCATTGCCCTTCCATTCAGTCAGCATCACTGCATTGAACTGTGTTGCTTTCAGAATTGTTACAGTTTTTGAAATTTTAATCGTTAGCTGTTTTTCAGCCATTTGCACTTCATCTATGCCTTTTAAGTTGTTCACAAAATGTCCACTAGCAGGAGAGTCCAAATACCAGGGAACCAATTCATTAAATATGCTTTTTTATGTCTTAATTCATCACAGTTTTGTCAGTTAAAAGTAGAGATCTTTTCTCCATCTGCATTGTGCTTGTCACTTTCACTGACATATGAATTTGGTTTTTTCATTTTTTCCATTTGTTGAAACTTTTTCTGTATATTTAGAACACTTTATTCTGCCCCAAGTCTACTGCAGGTTTCTTCTTATAATGTGCACATTAAATTTGGTGATCCATGAGCCAGTTTTTCATGAAGCTTAACTTCTGATTTTCCATTTTCAGTGTCTCAATTGCAGTTACAACTTTGTTATATTGTTGTGGCATTGTTAACAGAAGATGACATATTGCATCAATTTGTTACCTCACCTGTTGAGTGAAGATTACATATAACTTGTCAACTTCCAAGAAATGCTCACTCATTTTTGCTAGATCGAACTTGAATCACAGTAACTGTTTAAGTAAAAGTAGTGACACTTTTCTTTCAGATCTTTAGCACAAGTTTTTCCACATTCAAAACACACTGTTGCAGTCTTTCTTGTATTCCAGGTGCCTGTTGACAGTTCATTCTATTATATTTCAATGACATTTTTTATCACATTTCATGAGATTTTTGAGCTAGTTGTCTTTCTCAGTTTGTTCCATTTCTGTGTCACTATCTAGAATCTTTGCTGGTTCTGTGTATGCTCACAATAGATCTCATTTTAAACTTCCAACTATTTACTTTCCCTCTGGGCCCATAACTTAATGAAGAAAACTGGGTAAAAGAGGTAAATTCAGTAAATCAAATAGCATTACATCAAACTGACTTCTAACCTAATGAAGAAAACTGGGTAAAAGAGGCAAGTTCGGTAAATCAAATACCATTTCACCAAAATGACTTCTAAAACAACCTTTCCTGTTTTTAATGTAGTGGAAATACTTCTCTTGATTCATCCATGTTACTGATTTTTCCTCTTTTCCTTCCCATTTTAATTTTTTCTCACTATTCCTTTTTTTCCAGGGGTAACTAGGAGGCATTACTGCAGTCATTCCATCCTCGTTATACCCCTGCAGCTATTGCTGGATAGTTTCCTTAATTGTGCAGTGACTATGTACTGCATATCATCTTGGAGTAAGCAACAAATCATAGCATCATGTAGTTCTCAACAATATAGGGGTCTCTGGACTGCCCCACACCTATGCTCATTATGTGTCTGAGATGAGTGACTGGTGAGAAACATGGGTGTGTCCAACCACAGTCAGCAACATTGTAAGAAAACTGTGAAATTGAATAAGATCATGGAGCTAAGCCATCACCAAACATCTGAGTTCCACTAATTTGTGGCAGTCAAAACACAGGCATGAAATTGATTGTACCTTTCTGTGAACACATGACACCAATTCTCACAAGCTTGTATATTTAATGAATGCTGAGATCTTTGACGCTGCAGTTATATTTGGCATAGGCTGATTTTCAAACTAGTCCTACAGGCTGATTATTGTGGTTTTTCTGAACCAAATTGTGTTGGAGATGTATGAATTTTGTAAATCTTCTAATTACAGAAAAATATGAATGCTGCAAATTATACATTCTCCTACAAGGAATGAAAGACGAAGACACCTGGTGGAATTTTTCACGGAGCATAATTGAGTCATAACTAACAATTGGTTTAAGAATAATGAAAGAAGACTGTATACACGAAAAAGACCTGGAGACACTGGAAGATTTCAGCTTGATTATATAATAGCAAGACAGAGATTTCAGAACCAGTTTTTAAATAGTGAGACATTTCCAGGGGCAGATGTGGACCCTGAACACAATCTATTGGTTATGAATTGCAGATTAAAACTGAAGAAACTGCAAAAATGTGGGATTGTAAGAAGATGGGACCTGGATAAACTGAAAGAACCTGAGGTTATAGGGAGTTTCAGAGAGAGCATTAGGGATCAATTGACAAGAACAGGGAAAGGAATACAGCAGAAGAAGAATAGGAAGCTTTGCGAGATGAAATAGTGAAGGCAACAGAGTATCGAGTAAGTAAAATGATGAGGGGTAGTCAAGATCGGGTAACACAAGAAACACTGAATATAATCAATGAAAGGAGAAAATATGAAAATGCAATAAATGAAGCACAAGAAAGCGAATAGAAATGTCTAGAAAGTTATATATCTAAAAACAAAGATGATGTGACTTACCAAATGAAAGTGCTGGCAGGTCGACAGACACACAATCAAACACAAACATACACACAAAATTCAAGCTTTCGTAACAACAAACTGTTGCCTCATCAGGAAAGAGGGAAGGAGAGGGAAAAGACGAAAGGATGTGGGTTTTAAGGGAGAGGGTAAGGAGTCATTCAAATCCCGGGAGCAGAAAGACTTACCTTAGGGGGAAAAAAGGACGGGTATACACTCGCACACACACATATCCATCCACACATATACAGACACAAGCAGACATATTTAAAGACAAAGAGTCTGGGCAGAGATGTCAGTCGAGGCAGAAGTGCAGAGGCAAAGATGTTGTTGAATGACAGGTGAGGTATGAGTGGCGGCAACTTGAAATTAGTGGAGATTGAGGCCTGGTGGATAACGGGAAGAGAGGATATATTTATGAGCAGGTGCCCATCTCCGGAGTTCGGATAGGTTGGTGTTAGTGGGAAGTATCCAGATAACCCGGATGGTGTAACACTGTGCCAAGATGTGCTGGCCGTGCACCAAGGCATGTTTAGCCACAGGGTGATCCTCATTACCAACAAACACTGTCTGCCTGTGTCCATTCATGCGAATGGACAGTTTGTTGCTGGTCATTCCCACATAGAATGCGTCACAGTGTAGGCAGGTCAGTTGGTAGATCACGTGGGTGCTTTCACACGTGGCTCTGCCTTTGATCGTGTACACCTTCCGGGTTACAGGACTGGAGTAGGTGGTGGTGGGAGGGTGCATGGGACAGGTTTTACATCGGGGGCGGTTTCAAGGGTAGGAGCCAGAGGGTAGGGAAGGTGGTTTGGGGATTTCATAGGGATGAACTAAGAGGTTACGAAGGTTAGGTGGACGGCGGAAAGACACTCTTGGTGGAGTGAGGAGGATTTCGTGAAGGATGGATCTCATTTCAGGGCAGGATTTGAGGAAGTCATATCCCTGCTGGAGAGCCACATTCAGAATCTGATCCAGTCCCGGAAAGTATCCTGTCACAAGTGGGGCACTTTTGTGGTTCTTCTGTGGGAGGTTCTGGGTTTGAGAGGATGAGGAAGTGGCTCTGGTTATTTGCTTCTGTACCAGGTTGGGAGGGTAGTTGCGAGATGCAAAAGCTGTTGTCAGGTTGTTGGTGTAATGCTTCAGGGATTCCGGACTGGAGCAGATTCGTTTGCCACGAAGACCTAGGCTGTAGGGAAGGGACTGTTTGATGTGGAATGGGTGGCAGCTGTCGTAATGGAGGTACTGTTGCTTGTTGGTGGGTTTGATGTGGACGGACGTGTGAAGCTGGCCATTGGACAGGTGGAGGTCAACATTAAGGAAAGTGGCATGGGATTTGGAGTAGGACCAGGTGAATCTGATGGATCCAAAGGAGTTGAGGTTGGAGAGGAAATTCTGGAGTTCTTCTTCACTGTGAGTCCAGATCATGAAGATGTCATCAATAAATCTGTGCCAAACTTTGGGTTGGCAGGCCTGGGTAACCAAGAAGGCTTCCTCTAAGCAACCCATGAATAGTTTGGCGTACGAAGGGGCCATCCTGGTACCCATGGCCCTAATTGAAGGGAACAGCCAGTGAAGAAGAACTCCAGAATTTCCTCTCTAACCTCAACTCCTTTGGATCCATCAGATTCACCTGGTCCTACTCCAAATCCCATGCCACTTTCCTTAATGTTGACCTCCACCTGTCCAATGGCCAGCTTCACACGTCCGTCCACATCAAACCCACCAACAAGCAACAGTACCTCCATTACGACAGCTGCCACCCATTCCACATCAAACAGTCCGTTCCCTACAGCCTAGGTCTTCGTGGCAAACGAATGTGCTCCAGTCCGGAATCCCTGAAGCATTACACCAACAACCTGACAACAGCTTTTGCATCCCGCAACTACCCTCCCAACCTGGTACAGAAGCAAATAACCAGAGCCACTTCCTCATCCTCTCAAACCCCGAACCTCCCACAGAAGAACCACAAAAGTGCCCCACTTGTGACAGGATACTTTCCGGGACTGGATCAGATTCTGAATGTGGCTCTCCAGCAAGGATACGACTTCCTCAAATACTGCCCTGAAATGCGATCCATCCTTCATGAAATCCTCCCCACTCCACCAAGAGTGTACTTCCGCCATCCGCCTAACCTTCGTAACCTCTTAGTTCATCCCTATGAAATCCCCAAACCACCTTCCCTACCCTCTGGCTCCTACCCTTGAAACTGCCCCCGATGTAAAACCTGTCCCATGCACCCTCCCACCACCACCTACTCCAGTCCTGTAACCCGGAAGGTGTACACGATCAAAGGCAGAGCCACGTGTGAAAGCACCCACGTGATCTACCAACTGACCTGCCTACACTGTGACGCATTCTATGTGGGAATGACCAGCAACAAACTGTCCATTCGCATGAATGGACACAGGCAGACAGTGTTTGTTGGTAATGAGGATCACCTTGTGGCTAAACATGCCTTGGTGCACGGCCAGCACATCTTGGCACAGTGTTACACCATCCGGGTTATCTGGATACTTCCCACTAACACCAACCTATCCGAACTCCGGAGATGGGAACTTGCTCATAAATATATCCTCTCTTCCCGTTATCCACCAGGCCTCAATATCCACTAATTTCAAGTTGCCGTCACTCATACCTCACCTGTCATTCAACAACATCTTTGCCTCTGCACTTCTGCCTCGAGTGACATCTCTGCCCAAACTCTTTGTCTTTAAATATGTCTGCTTGAGTCTGTATATGTGTGGCTGGATATGTGTGTGTGTGTGTGTGTGTGTGTGTGTGTATACCCGTCCTTTTTTCCCCCTAAGGTAAGTCTTTCCGCTCCCGGGATTGGAATGACTCCTTACCCTCTCCCTTAAAACCCACATCCTTTCGTCTTTTCCCTCTCCTTCCCTCTTTCCTGATGAGGCAACAGTTTGTTGCGAAAGCTTGAATTTTGTGTGTATGTTTGTGTTTGTTTGTGTGTCTGTCGACCTGCCAGCACCTTCATTTGGTAAGTCACATCATCTTTGTTTTTAGATATATATTTCCTACGTGGAATGTTTCCCTCTATTATAACCATGTCTAGAAACTTAGATTGATACAACGTGCAAAATGGCTGTGCAGGAATCGCTAGAGGACAAATGTAAGGGTGTAGAAGTATATATCACTAGGGTTAAAATATATGCTGCCTTGAGGAAAATTAAAGAGACCTTTGGAAAAAAGAGAACCACCTGTATGAATATCAAGAGCTCAGATGGAAACCCAGTCCTAAGCAAAGAAAAAAAGCAGAAATGTGGAAGGCGTGCAGAGAGGGTCTATGCAAGTGAAATGTACTTGAGGGCAATATTATGGAAATGGATGAGTACATAGATGAAAATGAGAAGAGAGATATGGTACCACATGAAGAATTCAACAAAGCACTGGAAGACTTAAGTTGATACAAGGTCCTGGGAGTAGACAGCATTCCATTAGTACTACTGAGCAAATCATGACAAAACTCTTCCATCTAGTGAACAAGATGTATGAAACAAATTGAGTACCCTCAGACTTCAAGAAGAATGTAATAATACCAACTTAAGGTGTTGACAGGTGAGAAAATTACTGGACTATCAGTTTAATAAGCCATGGGTGCAAAACACTAACCTGAGTTATTTACGGATGAATGGAAGAGCTAGTAGAAGCTGGCCTTGATGAAGATCAGTTCAGATTCCAAAGAATAGTAGGAACATGCAAGGCAATACTGACCATACAACATCCCATAAAAGACAGGTTAAGGAAAGGCCAACCTACATTTATAGCATTTGTAGACATAGAGAAAGCTTTTGACAATGTTGTCTGGAATACTTTCTTTCAAACTCTACAGCTGGTAGTAGTAATGTGTAGTTAGTAAAAGCTATCTACAATTTGTACAGAAACCAGATGGCAGTTATAGTGTAAGTGTTGAGAGGCATGAAAGTGAAGTAGTTGTTGAGAGGGGAGTAAGTCAGGGTTGTAACCAACCTCCAATATCATTAAATCTGTATATCGAGCAAGCAGCAAAGGAAACAAAAGAAAGATTTGGAATAGAAGAGGGAGAAGAAATATAAACTCTGAGGTTTGCTGATGACATTGTAATTGTGTCAGAGACAGCAAAGGACTTGGAAGAGAAGTTGAACAGAATGAACAGCATCCTGAAGGGACACATAAGATGAACATCAACTAAAGGAAAACGAGGATAATGGAATGTAATCAATTTAGATATTGATGGAATTAGATTAGGAAATGAGACAACTAAAGTATTAGATGTGTTCAGCTGCTAGGGGAGTGAAATAACTGATGATAGTCAAAGTAGGGAGGATATAAAATGTACAGTAGACTGGAAAATCCAGGATGGAATGTAACAATACAAGAGAAGGAAAGTTGCTACTCACCATGTAGCGTAGATGGTGACTCGCAGTAGGCACAATAAAAAGATTCACACAATTAAAGCTTTTGGCCATTAAGGCCTTTGTCAGCAGTAGACATACCTACACATATGCACACACACACTCACATAAACGCAACTTGCACACACACCTGCAATCTCAGAGAGCTGCAGTGTGGTCTCAGCTCTCTGGGAATGCAGATGTGTGTGCAAGTTGTGTTTATATGAGAGTGTGTGTGTGTGTGTGTGTGTGTGTGTGTGTGTGTGTGTGTGTGTGTGTGTGTGTGTCTACTGCTGACAATGGCCTAAATGGCCAAAAGCTTTAATTGTGTGAATCTTTTTGTTGTGCCTATCGCGACTCGGCATCTCCGCTGTATGGTGTGTAGCAACTTTCCTTTTCTGGTGTTGGTACAGTTGACTGGCAATGACAAGAAAAACATTTCTGAAGAGGAGAAATTTGTTAACATTGAGTACAGATTTAAGTGTCAGGAAGTCCTTTCTGAAAGTATTTGTATGGAGCTTAGCCATGTATGGAAGTGGAACATGGACAACAAACAGCTTAGGCAAGAAGAGAATAGAAGCTTTCAAAATGTGGCACTGCAGAAGAATGCTGAAGATTCGATGGTTAGATCAGATAACTAATGAGGAAGCACTGAACTGAACTGGGGAGAAGAGAAATTTGTGGCACAACCTGACTAGATGAAGGGGTCGGTTGAGAGAGACATTCTGAGTCATCAAGGGATCACCCGTTTAATACTAAAGAGAATATTGGGAGTAAAAATCGTAGAGGGAGACCAAGAGATAAATACATTAAGCATATTCAGAAGGATGCAGCTTGCAGTAGTTACTCAGAAGTGAGGCCACACATTTCAGCAGATGCAGAGAGAAGTTTGACAACTGAACCACTCATAGATGCTCATGCAGCCTCTCATCCATGTACTCTACTAGCTGGATGGCAGCTTTTGGAGATGGGCCTGGCCAGCTCTTACTTAGTTACATGTTTACCTCTGCAACATGTTATTGGACTGTTCTAAAACACTCTGTGGCTAGTGTACCTATTATAATAAATTGTTTCCTAGACTTAATTAAGTTTGTTGTGTCGATCATTGTGTGGTGTTCTCTTATGGGATTACAAAGCATTTGCAACAGGGAGGGTCATATTTTCCTGTGTTTTGAATTGTGCAGTTGCTTTACAATTTTTTTTTGCACTGGAATCTCTGATCCAACTGTCAATGCAGCAACAGTAGGACCTTGGACCTCATCTTGGACATGCAACAGGCTTTGCCCATGCTACTCTCCAAAAATTCATTTCTGGTGCTGTTTCCTCCTCAAGTCCTACCATTCAGAAAGGCAGTGGAATATTGGGTGTATATGAACACTGCCTACAGCATCATTCAATGCCTTCCACATTATGGATACAGCAGTATGTTGTGCACTGTTTTGGTCATGGATTTCTTCCACTTTGTATCAGGTGTTGCAAGAATTGGTCCCATTGCAGGAACCATTCTCATTGTCATCTGAGGTACTTACTTAGTTAGTTACATGTTCCATAGATGATATTAATTATTCTGTTATTGAAATAATGTGGAATGAGCCAGTTTACAGGATATGTATACATGATTAGTGCTGACATTAATTAACACATTATCAGTACTCCTACTCAAGCATTTCACTTACAATCTAGATTTCTTTTTAAATTTTTATTTTTTATCGAACTATTTTACTTGCTGGTAGTTTTTTAATAGAAATTCATCAATGAAATAGAGGGAGTTGTCCAAGAGAAATGATTTTAAATTAGATATAGAACTTGCTTCACTGCATGTCAGACGTTTTATGTTTTGGCAATGTTCAAAAAATTTTATTGCTGCATATCAAATGCCCTCTGAGCCACTGAAAGCCTTAAAAATGGGTAATAGGGCAATAAACGTCATTTTTCCCTCCAGTATTGTGGGAATGTACATCACTGTTCTTCTCAAATAGTGATAAATTATTCACGACATATCCCTGTACTGAAAATATAATGTGACAATTCAGTTAAATTACCTAGCTACTTGAAGAGGTACCTGCATGATGTCTTTGGGTGAACACCAAGTATTACTTTTATATTATTCATACTGCTTGCTTTTGTGCAGTCAAACTTTTTTTTCTTTGCATAATTAGTTACCCCAGAAAATTATTTGATTTGACGTTGTAGATTGGAAATGTGCGAAATGTATCAGGAGGCTGATAAGTTTGTTTCCAAGGTTATTAATTTCACAAAGAGCAAAAGTAGCACAACTTAATCGTTTGAGAAGCACAGTAATATGCTTCTTCCATTTCAAGTTTTTGTCAACATGTAAATGTAATAATCTGGAGCATTGTACCCAGCTTACAAACTCCTGGTCATGTACTTGATCACTTGTTGGTATGACTCTATTTGTTGTACAGAACTAAATGCACTGTTCATTTTTTTTTATTTTTTTCCTTTCTTCTTTTTTTTAGGACAAGTCCGTTTTCAGAGAACCACTTAGTAATTCTGAGAAGCATATCATTTGCTATCTCTTCTGTGTCTTTCTCTGTAAATCTGATTTATTATAACACTAGTATTGTCTGCAAACATATCAATTTTGCTTGTTGAATGTTAAGTGTGTGACATCGATAGGACATATCGACCATGAACAGCATGATCTTTGACTGAGATTGGGGATTCAAGCCACCACGTAATTCTAGGATTCTGCATTTATGTCTCTTGCTGTGTACATGTGTATGACTACTGTCGAAATATAAATTTATGTGCATATATTTTTGAGACAGTTTGTTCAGTATACCTCTACATGCATCTCATTGCCATAAGTGAAAGCTTATTCACATATAAAGAAATACAAATTGACCCAAAATTGAACCCTCTGGGACTCATTTTGTGATTTTATGTCAGTCACTAAAATTTTCTACCGTTCCAACATCATCTGAATTATTCATCATAACCTTTTGCATTCATTTTGCCAAGTATGATTCAAATCAACTGTGTAAAGCCATCTATTTCATAAAATGTGGGTTTTCTAATAGAGTATCATGATCTACACAGTCAAAGGCCTTGGAGAGACCACAAAAATGGCAACACATGATGTATTATCATTTAAGTCTTTTACTATTTAATAACTGAATGTAGAAATAGCATTTTCACTTGAGTAACCTTTCTAGAAGCCAAACTGTGATACACTTAGTTAATTGTTTCCAATTAAGTGTGCAACTACTATTGAGTACATTACTATTTTGAATATTTTTCAAAAAGATGTCAGTAAGGAAATTGGACTATAATTGTTTAAATCCATCTTGTCACCTTTCTTATGAAGTGGTTTAATAACTGAATATTTTAAAATACCAGGAAATATTCCCTGTGGCAGTGATGCATATATCACTAAGGACATTAATTATTAAGTTGGAACAACTTTTCAGAATTCTGTTTGAAATACCTTCAACTAGACAAGAAATTTCGCTTTTTGGAATTTTTATAAATGTATTAATTTCAGTGATGGGATGTTGGTGCTATTTCTAGCTGCTTAAAGTTTCATGGAATGACACTTTTAATATATTCTCTTGTTTTTTCATCTCAACCATATAATCCTATTTTTGCTGCTACATTTAGAAATGGATGGTTGAAAGTGTTTGCACTTGTGAATTATCAGTTACAACACTGTCATTTAGTTTAATTGTTATGGAATCTTGCACACTGACTGGTTGTCCTGTCTCCTGTTTGACAATGTCCCATATAGATCCAATTTCACTATCTGCATTATTTATTTCTGTCAGAACATGCATACTTCTGGACAGTTGAATGACTTTCCTTAAAATACTACAGTATTTTTTGTAGTATACAAGTAATGTCGAATCTTGATTTACTCTGGCCTTCACATAAATTTCCCTCTTTCTCTTCCATGAGATTTTAATTCAATTAGTTACCCAAGTCTTACTAGTTCTTTTTGTAGATCTTTTTGATAACATTTTAGGGAAGTAACTTTAAATAATGACATAAATTAAGTATGGAATAAATTGAGTTTGAGATCAGCGCGTCTTTCTACATACATCTCATCTCATACAACTCATTGCAGCTTATTCGTAAAACATTGTATCCTGCTCTCATTAATAAGCCTCGCACCTTACATTCATTGTTGTGTTCCTATTATTGCTGCTGGATGCATGTTGTGGCCATTAGGGTTGAATTTTGTCAACACAAGAGGCAACCCCATCAGTCTTACCATGCCTGGGACACAACATCCCTCCCCACCCCCCATCCCCACCTCACCCCCCACACACACATACAGCCTTAGTTGCAAGTACCATTTTGTCATGGACAAGCCAAAAGAGTCACATGCAGATGTCATGGTTCATGATTTTATCTACTTTGTCCAGGACTAAGGAAATCCAACAATGGCCCTCCAGATAGAGAACCCCTCCCTCAAACAGGTTTTTTCAATTGCCCAGGCATATGAGCTCTCACAAGCTGCTGGTCGGCTAGTAGAAGACTGGTATAATGTTGTAGTGGTACAGGGTGGCCTGGCTACATCCACTGCATCTGGGGGAGATGATGTCATGGCAGTGCCAGCTGCTTGATCTTGTGGCTCCTACATCATTTTATGTGCTGCATCTTGTTGCCATCATGCACATCATGTTACTCCATACATGACAGATCAGAGTGTCTCTAGTGTTGGGCGGGCCATCTGTCATAAGTGTCTGAAAAAAGGGCACATTTTGGTAGTCTGTCACTCAGATGTGCAGAACACCACATCAGAGACAACAGATATTGATATTCATTATGTGTCATTGTCACGACTGGTTTGTGGCCATGATTCCAGCAGGCTTTTTATTGAGATTTTATTTCTGTTGCAGGTAGACATGGGGATATGTAAACAGCAAATCCCCTTGTTGGCAAATCAATGGCAGAAGTCACCTTTAAATCAGTGACTTGACTTATTACCGTTTTTGTGTTCCATATTACTAGTGCAGCAAACCTCATTGAGTTTGATGCCTTCATGAGCATTTGGCTATTAGTTCATGGACTCCATACAGCTGGTATTTGCCAAGGTTCCCTATGAACCTTTGGAATCTCTTGTGTCAGAATTTCAGGATATCTCTGCAGACTTTCAAGCTCACATACCCTTGAAGCAGTCAGATCATCCAGTATTTTTCATGCTAGGTGGATTACCCCACATTTCTACTCCAAAGTCAAGGCAGAATTGAACCAGCTAGCCTCTCTTGAGGTTGTGGTTCCCATTTCTCAGGGCTGTCATTCCTGTTTCCTCTAATAAATAGGCCACACCCCTTGTCATCGTTACAAAACCCCCTGGTAAATTGTGCCTTTGTGGCGACTTTAAGGACACTGTAAATTCACAACCTGTGCTTGATCCATACCCAATACGATGTCCCGATAAATTGTTAATAAGGTTTGTGGAGAGTGAATTCTCCTACAAACTTGATCTTTGCTAAGCATATCACCAGTTACCCCTGGATGATGAGCCCAAGCCTATCTTGGTCATTAATACACCTTTCAGCCTTTATCAATACCAATGGTTTTTGTTTGAGGTCACAAGTGCATCTGAAATATTTTAGTGCT
Source organism: Schistocerca piceifrons (assembly GCF_021461385.2). NCBI lineage: Eukaryota > Metazoa > Arthropoda > Insecta > Orthoptera > Acrididae > Schistocerca > Schistocerca piceifrons. The sequence continues at coordinate 540,492,359 of NC_060140.1, forward strand.
ATTTGGAACAGGTAATGTCCAATACTCCACACTGCTTCAACTACGAGTGGGTAGCAACCTTTCTTAGGTGATTACCCCTGAGTGCAATTAGACATTAGCTAGTATCCACATTCCCCCCCACCCCTTCACCTGCCACCCACTGCCATCTGTTACCCTACCCCTCACTCACATTATCACCAACTTTAGAGCCTAACTAAACTGTAGAATGAAAGACCTTTCTTGGAACATTTTTATTTTTAAAACCATGAAAGGTGAATGGTATATACTGTGTGTGTGTGTGTGTGTGTGTGTGTGTGTGTGTGTGTGTGTGTGTGTGTGTGTGTGTGCATGTTAGAATGCATGCCAAAGGAATGGTGTTTCACATAACTCCTTTTTAGATAAGAAAGCTAACTATCCACAGTGAGGGTAGACACTCATTGCAAATCACTTCCCCTGCATTACTCCTCTCCATTTTGGCACTTACTTGACCTGCACAGTTCACCAATTTAAAATCAACCAAGTTAAAATGTGTTAGCTATATGTACTGTTCATAAATTACTTGATTGCTGCACTCCTTACTTTGGAACTGACTGAATTTGGAAGACTTCAGGCTGTTCATGCCTCTGTGTCTGGCCACAGCCAGTAGGTGTAATTGAAATAGTAATAATAATAATAATAACAAAAATGTAAATGCCATGTGGCTAGGGCTTTCCGATGGGTAGATGGTTAGCCTGGCGCAAGTCTTTCGAGTTGACACCACTTCGGCAACTTGCGTGTCGATGGGTATTAAATGATGATGATAAGGACAACACCACACCTAGTCTCTGAGCAGAGAAAATCTCAGACCCAGTGGGAAATCAAACCCGGGCTATTAGGCATGATATTCTGTTGCGCTGACCACTCAGATTCCAGGGGTGGACATAATAATAATAATAATCATACAATGTAAGCTTTCACGGCTGGTATTGTCTTCACTTAAAACTTCCGGGCTGATAGACCGTGGTCAAAGTGTAAAACTCTCTCCTGACATTTCGTCTCCGACTGCGAGAGACATCCTCGGAGGTAAAGCGGCGAACTGCGAAGAGAACTCGATGAACCGCTGATTATATAGGCAGTACAGAGGGCGCCACAGTCGATCACATGGCGTCGGCTATGAGATTGTCTCTGGTAATGCCAACATTCTCGATTGAAAGTAATCGATCGTCACGCTTGCGGTGCAACGCTGGCATCCAAATTTTATACAGTTTAACACCTTCGTCTTTCCTGTTAAAATTATTATGATGTTTATCAATCTCGATAGCCTCTCTATACAAGCATGCATAATAATGTGAGGTTTTTGATATGACGCTCGTCTCGCTGAATTTTATTTCATGATCACCTTCCTGGTAAACATGTTCTGCTATGGCTGATTTATCGGTGTGACCCAGGTGGCAATTCCTCTTATGTTCAATAAGATGGGTGTTCACACTTCTCTTTGTGGTGCCAATGTAATCCTGTCCACAACTACAAGGAATTTTATATACCCCCGGTGTAGCCAAAGGATCTCGTGCATCTTTTGCCGACCTTAAAAATTCTTTTATTTTTCTGGTGGGTCTGAAAATAGTTTCCACCCCATACTTGCCTAAAACTTTCCCAATGAGGTCTGTGACCTTACTAATGAACGGAAGAAAAACTTTGCCTTTGGATGACTGTTGTTCGTAGTTACTCCTGATTCTCTGCCTACAGCAAAGTGCTCAATCTATATCCTTGCTAGAATAGCCATTCTTCACGAACGTTGACCGTAGATGTTCAATCTCATCTTTTAAATAAACAGGTTCACAAAGTTTGTACGCCCTGTCTACCAAAGTTTTCATTACATCTCTTTTATGTCTAGGGTGGTGGTTTGATTCTTTGTGTAGATAACGATCAGTATGTGTGGGCTTTCTATGCACCTTATGGCCCGTCCCGTCGTTTAATCACACACACATCCAGCAAGTTCAATTGCCCATTCCTTTCCATCTCCATAGTGAATTAGATTTTTGGATTAATGCTGTTTAAATGTGTTAGGAAGGCATCCAACTCCTCTGCTCCGTGTGTCCATACTACGAACGTGTCATCGACGTAGCGATACCATCTGGCTGGTCTCTTACTGGCAGTCTGCAATGCCTGTTGTTCAAAAGTCTCCATAAATAAGTTAGCCACAGCAGGACTGAGAGGACTGCCCATAGCCACCCCGTCAATGTGTTCATAAAAGTTATTATTGTATTGAAAGTAGGTTGTGGTGAGGCAGTGTCGGAATAATGAAACAATACCGGTAAGAAAAATATCCGCTATGCATAAGATAGCTTCGTTTACCGGAATCATGGTAAATAACGACACAACGTCAAAACTGACAAGGATATCATCCAGGCCCACGCTCATTTCCTTTAACTTGGCAATGAAATGAGCTGAATTTTTAATATGACTGTCCATCCTACCAACATAAGGCTGCAGCATTGAGGCAAGGTGTCTAGCTAACTCATGTGTTGATCCGCCTATAATGCTGACAATTGGCCTCAACGGAATCCCAGGTTTATGAACTTTGGGTAATCCATAAAGTCTAGGTGGATATGCTTCTGTTTTACAAAGCAGCTTCTTATCGTTGGAGCCAAATGAAGACGCTTTCACCAGTCGATTTGTCATTCTTAAAATCTTCATAGTCGGATCTTTCTGGAGTTTTTTGTAATTGGAGGGAACCAAAATGTCATTGATTTTTCCATTATAGTCCTCACTGTTCAGTATGATGGTGGCATTACCCTTATCTGCATTAAGAACAATAATGTTTTTATCTCCATTTATATCCCTCAGCGCCTTCCTTTGAGCCTGCGACAAATTACTTTTAGGTGTCTTACACGTATGTAAAATCCTAGCCGTTTCCATCCTAATTATGTCAGCGGACTGCTGTGGCAGCTGATAGATACCGGCCTCAATATTTGCTACAATATCCTGTGTGGGTACGTTTTGGGGCATCACAGCAAAATTGCCTCCTTTCGCTAGTACAGAAATTTCAACTTTTGACAAATCTTTATCAGACAGGTTAATAACAGTTCGAGAATTGTCCTCAACTGAACCTCCAGAAATGTTGTTCTGTAAGTTATTGAACTTCTTCTTCTGCCTATTTGCTGACATTTCTGCACTAACTTCCATTGGCATTACCAGAGACAGTCTCATAGCTGACGCCACGTGATCGACTGTGGCGCCCTCTGTACTGCCCATATAATCAGCGCTTTGTCGAGTTCTCTTTGCAGTTCGCCGCTCTACCTCCGAGGATGTCTCCCGCAGTCGGAGACGAAATGTCAGGAGAGAGTATTATACTTCGACCACGGCCTATCAGCCCGGAAGTTTTAAGTGAAGACAATACCGGCCGTGAAAGCTTACATTGTATGATCAAACGCCTTTACGGGGAGGATATGTCAGCATCGGTTCGACGATTTGAATGAATGGGCAAGAAGAAAGCACAACAACTGTGTATCCTCACCTTCCTGTTACGGTGCAGGGACACTTCGATGGTTCCGAAATTTCTGAAGGTGAAGAGGATGTTTCGCTCGGCCCAGGCACATTGTATTTACAACCGTATGGAGTCTGCAATGCTATGTGAGAGGATTCATCAGACGCGGTGAGCACTGGCGGTAACCAGCAGTAAACTTTTTCATCTCCACTTGTTTCTTAGTAATACTATGCAGTATGGTGATTGGAATAAGATTGACAGTCTAACATTCAAAACTATGGAAGTTAGTGCAGAAATGTCAGCAAATAGGCAGAAGAAGAAGTTCAATAACTTACAGAACAACATTTCTGGAGGTTCAGTTGAGGACAATTCTCGAACTGTTATTAACCTGTCTGATAAAGATTTGTCAAAAGTTGAAATTTCTGTACTAGCGAAAGGAGGCAATTTTGCTGTGATGCCCCAAAACGTACCCACACAGGATATTGTAGCAAATATTGAGGCTGGTATCTGTAAGCTGCCACAGCAGTCCGCTGACGTAATTAGGATGGAAACGGCTAGGATTTTACGTACATGTAAGCCACCTAAAAGTAATTTGTCGCAGGCTCAAAGGAAGGCGCTGAGGGATATAAATGGATATAAAAACATTATTGTTCTTAATGCAGATAAGGTTAATGCCACTATCATACTGAACAGTGAGGACTATCATGGATAAATCAATGACATTTTGGTTCCCTCCAATTACAAAAAACTCCAGAAAGATCCGACTATGAAGATTTTAAGAATGACAAATCGACTGGTGAAAGCGTCTTCATTTGGCTCCGACAATAAGAAGCTGCTTTGTAAAACAGAAGCATATCCACCTAGACTTTATGGATTACCCAAAGTTCATAAACCTGGGATTCCGTTGAGGCCAATTGTCAGCACTATAGGCGGACCATCACACGAGTTAGCTAGACACGTTGCCTCAATGCTGCAGCCTTATGTTGATAGGATGGACAGTCATATTAAAAATTCAGCTCATTTCATTGCCATGTTAAAGGAAATGAGCGTGGGCCTGGATGATATCCTTGTCAGTTTTGACGTTGTGTCGTTATTTACCATGATTCTGGTAAACGAAGCTATCTTATGCATAGCGGATATTTTTCCTACCGTTATTGTGGCATTATTCCGACACTGCCTCACCACAACCTACTTTCAATACAATAATAACTTTTATGAACACATTGACGGGGTGGCTATGGGCAGTCCTCTCAGTCCTGCTGTGGCTAACTTATTTATGGAGACTTTTGAACAACAGGCATTGCAGACTGCCAGTAAGAGACCAGCTAGATGGTATCGCTACGTCGATGACACGTTCGTAGTATGGACACACGGAGCAGAGGAGTTGGATGCCTTCCTAACACATTTAAACAGCATTAATCCGAAAATCCAATTCACTATGGAGACGGGAAGGAATGGGCAATTGAACTTCCTGGATGTGTCTGTGATTAAACAACGGGACAGAACGTTGGGCCATAAGTTGCATAGAAAGGCCACACATACTGATCGTTATCTTCACAAAGAATCAAACCACCACCCTAGACATAAAAGAGGTGTAATGAAAACTTTGGTAGACAGGGCGTACAAACTTTGTGAACCTGTTCATTTAAAAGATGAGATTGAACATCTACGGTCAACGTTCATGAAGAATGGCTATTCTAGCAAGGATATAGATTGAGCACTTTGCTGTAGGCAGAGAATCAGGAGTAACGATGAACAACAGTCATCCATGGGCAAAGTTTTTCTTCCGTTCATTAGTAAGGTCACAGACCTCATTGGGAAAGTTTTAGGCAAGTATGGGGTGGAAACTATTTTCAGACCCACCAGAAAAATAAAAGAATTTTTAAGGTCGGCAAAAGATGCACGAGACCCTTTGGCTACACCGGGGGTATATAAAATTCCTTGTAGTTGTGGACAGGTTTACATTGGCACCACAAAGAGAAGTGTGAACACCCGTCTTGTTGAACATAAGAGGAATTGCCGCCTGGGTCACACCGATAAATCGACCATAGCGGAACATGTTTACCAGGAAGGTGATCATGAAATAAAATTCAGCGAGACGAGCGTCATATCAAAAACCTCACATTATTGTGCATGCTTGTATAGAGAGGCTATCGAGATTGATAAACATCATAATAATTTTAACAGGAAAGACGAAGGTGTTAAACTGTATAAAATTTGGATGTCAGCATTGCACCGCAAGCGTGACGATCGATTACTTTCAATCAAGAATGTTGGCATTACCAGAGACAATCTCATAGCCGATGCCATGTGATCGACTGTGGCGCCCTCTGTACTGCCTATGTAATCAGGGCTTCGTCGAGTTCTCTTTGCAGTTCATTACTTTAGCTCCAAGGATGTCTCCCGCAGTCGGAGACGAAACGTCAGGAGAGAGTTTTATACTTCGACCACGGCCTATCAGCCCGGAAGTTTTAAGTGAAAATAATAATAATAATAATAATAATAATAATAATAATAATAATAATAATAATAATAATAACAATAATAATGTGTACAGCATTGTAGTAGTGCTTATGTAGTTACTGCTGTTTTATGCTGTCAATTAATTCATTTATCTGTTTTGAACTGAGTAACGAAGAAATTTATAGGCTACTACAGGTGCTATCTGAAACTTGAAGATGAAACTTTCATAAGATATTTAGCATTTCTTATGTATATGTCTCACTTTTATCATCACTGATGAACAGGGCAAAGCACAACATATGTGTGTAGTGGGTGAGCTAGATGAGGAACATGTAACCTCCACCACATTAATGCTACTAATTGAGAAAAAGTAATTATTGATAACTTACATGATTGATGTAGAGCCTTACAAAATTATGATAATAGTAATGATCTTTTGAAAATAATTTAGTTTTTTGGCTGAAAGAGAATCAAATTGTTTAGTTTTTACTACTCAGAAAATTTCATTTTATCGCTCAGGGTGTAATTACCCCCAGGTTGGGAACCACTGAACGAGCCGGATGGCATCATCATTACAGGATGAACTATGACCGACCACCTGCACAACCACTGGGTCATGTTCCAGAAACTCTGGGCCATGGGTCTGCAATGCAACCTGTAGAAGTCCAGATGTTTCCAATGATCTCTTGAGTTTCCAGGCCATATCATCTCAAGGCAGAGCATCTCACCCATGGAGAGTCTTGTCAGGGCCATTATGGGCCTGCCATATCCCTCATCATTGCAGTAACTGCATCATGGGTGTACCCAGCGAGGGTCAGGGGGGGCAGCTGCCCCCCCCCCCCCCCCCCCACCACCCCTAGAAGATATTCACAGTTTTTTACTAGTTTACTGTTTTATTTAATAAGAAATGCTGCACGTTTTCTCGGATTGTGAAAGTGCATTCTTGTATTTAAAATGTTTTTTAAAAGCAGTTTTTCACTGGTGTACTGTTTCATTTAATGAGAAGTGTTGTATGTTGTCTCGAGTTCTTGTTTCCTGAGACTAGTATGACCTGCCCCACCCCACCCCTAGTTCAGATCCTGGGTACGCCCTTGCTGCAGGGTTTTCTTTTCTTAGGTAAAATTGCCTATTACGACCAGTTCATTCCCAGGACATCCACCTGCACACACCCACTGCATCTCCTTCATGCCAAGATGCTCCCTTTGTCTCGCTTCCAGCATCCAACCAGGCCTTAACTAAGCTGAAGGAACATCTCCAGTTGGCACTATTTCTAGCTACCCCTGATGCCAAAAAACCATTGGCTTTGGCTATGGACACCTCACAGCATGATGTGCGGGTGGCCATCACACATTGGAATGCATATGGCGTGGAGCACTCACTGGTGTTTTCATGCTAAACTCTCAGTCTAGCACAGGTCCAGTACTCCCATGTCGAGAATGTGGCTCTGTTTGTTGTATATGTGGTCACCAAATTTCATGTTTTCTTGGGTGGCTCTAAATTTCAACTAATTAAAGACCATAATCCCATAATTTTGTTAGTTAGTCCTTCTGCCAGTGTCCACAATAAGGTGACCCACAGGTTGCAGCAGTGGGCCTTGTTCCTCTCTAAATACAACTATTACATTCATTTTTGCCCTACAGGGAGCCACGTCTCATCTTGGCTGCTCGTTGGCCCAGACCGCAAGTCTGATTGGCTGAAGCTCATGTGTTTTCATTTGGATGTCTCCTCCCGCCAAAAGGTAGACAGTTTTCTGACCATTGGTGCTCAAGTTGTCAAGGCAACAGCAGCTTGTCCTCAGGCAGGTAGTCCACCTCATCCAACAGGGTTGGTATTCTCATCATCCAGGGTGCTCACCTGATCTGCTTCAAAAGTACTTTCTCTTGGTCTTAGATGAGATACTTCTCACCTCCATTGATGATGCAGCTCCTCAGTGGTCATTCCCAGGAGCTTGTGGAGGAAGGTTTTATGGTGGTTACTTGAGGGACAATGGTGTGCTTCCTGCACCAAAGCATTAGCTCGCAGATAGGTTTACTGGCCTGACATTGGCTGTGACATGGAGCACTTGGTTGCTGTATGTCCCCATTGTGCTAGTCAACAGGCAGTTGTGAACTGTGTGAATTGTGTTTTGCAGGTCATCACTTTCTCCATGGCCTCCTGCAACCCAGCCCTGGGCAAGCATCCACTTTGATGTTTTGGGTCCATTTCTGAATGTGTTCTGGCTGATTGTCATTGATGTGTATTTGCATTTTCCATACATGGTCCGGTGTCCGTTGGTCACTACCTAGGTTGCTATTCAAGGTCTCTCCAAAAATTTTTCTATGGAAGGTCTTCAAGTTACCTTTGTTTCTGGCAGTGGGCCATGGTTCCTCTCCCAGGTATTTCATGATTTCTGTGTGTGGTCAGGCATTCATCACATTTGCTCCCCTCCCTTTCATCCACAGTTTAACAGGGATGCCAAGCACATGGCTTGCACATTTAAGACACAGATAAAAAAATACCCGGAAGGCTTCCGCACTGAAGAGGCATTAAATTTTTCTCTAACAGCCTACCAGATGACTCCTGTTGGTTCCAATATTCCAGTAGAGATTCTCCACAGGTGCCAGCCAAAGTTACCACTCCATCTCGTCCATTCTGGATCTCGCCCACCATTGCGTTTCTGCATACCGAGTTTTATGCCAGGGAAGGCAAGCTTGGCGCATGGTTTTGGTCGATACCCCACTGGATACCAGCTGTCATCATGGGCTAGAATGGCAGTCTTCGTAGCAACTCTGGTGAGCTCTATCTGGTTTGATGTTGCAGGAACAGCCTCATCTTGTGGCAGTGTCACCTCATCCTTCCGCACCACCATTGGATGTCTCCATGGATCCTGACTCAGATTACCCATAGCTGGTTCTGTTGTCTTGTGCTCTGATGGGATGCTGTTGGGGCCCTCCTTCCACCAGCCACTTTTGCCCATATCTCCACATCTCCAGTGACTGGAGGATGCTCACTCCTTTCATCTCTAGGTCCTCCACATCATGGTCACCCACAACTCACTCCAGGGATCAGCAATGCTGCACCGTCCAAGGTGGGTGGGCACAGTCATCTGCCTAGATCCACACCACTGATCTTGGTGTGCAGTAGGGCTGTTGATATTTTTAAAAATATCAGAATCAAACATATCAGTATTTAAAAAAAAAATATCATTATCAACTCTTGATATATCAGAAAAAGTATTGATATAGCAGCAGAAAAAATATCGGTGTACCTGCTTATAAAAAAATCAGCTGCACATTGTAAATATACTGTCAGTTTTAGAGCTGCAATTTAAGTATTGATTTATTATTAGATATTCTGTCCATTGACAAACTAACAGCCTGCCTATCCCCCGTAGAGAAAGAATTGAGATGAGAATGATTCATGTTCATGCTTGGCGATAACCACTTTGCTAACAACGTACATTGCGTGTAAGTGGCACAATAAAATATATCTGATGGCTCCATCATTCTTTTTCATAACGTATCGGATTTGCCCGTAACACTACATGTTGACTTCTGTAAATGCAAGTGACCTAACAGTTGTAGTGTCAAAATTGCCTGGTGAAGCTAAATGCTGCAGTTTCTGTTGGTAGAAACAAGCAGTGACTATGTCAGCATTTCCCCTCACATATCTCTGCCCAACACAGCAACCAGTCTTCTCATTTAAAATTTTAATCATCATTTTCAGAAACTATTTTTGAAGAATGTCAATGTGAAGAAATAATATACTGGCTTCATTAATTTTTTTAAATTTTTTCTTATTTTTAATGCCACTGGAGCACAGTTTCTTCATATCAGAATTCACCCCCTGCGCCCAGCGCAATTGGAATTCTTCTATTGTGCCACATATACTTGCTTCACACAGTCAAGGATGAAAGCTCAAAAAATAGTAAGCCTCCTTCGAACAGTGAAAGTAAAATTATGTCCTACTACAGTTTCAAAAGAAGAACAACGAATATCTTCCAAAAATTTCGAGAAATTGTAATATAAAATAAAAATATCATTACTCGATGTATGGGGGGGGGGGGGGGGGGGGGGGGAATTTTATCAACAGCCCTAGTGCACAATTGTAAGGCACACCATAGAATTCGACTGACCCAGCTAAAGGATCAACAACCATTAGAGGCCACCAGTTGTGGGTGCACGTGCATCCTCTCGTCCATACACTCTGCTGGCCAGCATACAGTATTTAGAGATGTGCCTGGCCACCTATAACTCAGTTACATGTTTATCTCTGCATATGTGTTATTGAACTGTTATCGTGAGCCATTCCATGGCCAGTGTACCCATTATAAAAAGATGTTTCCTAACTTAATACAGTTTATTGTGTCAGTCATTGTGTGGTGTTCTCTTGTGGGATCAGAGCACCTTACTTGACTGATCAGTTTTACTTATTTTTCCATTTTAATTTTTCCTTTTATCTCTTTTTTTTCTTTTGGGGCTTTGGTACACCATCCCAGTTTTCACAGCCTAGTTATGCCCCTGGTAATACATTACTGTATTTCTCTCTATTCAAGAACATTTTAAATTGCCTTTTTACATCAGTCAGTTTAGGAGATATTTCTTCTCTAGCCCACAATTTCTTCACTGTTGTCTCTCTTGTAACTATCTGTGCCTGTCCAATGCTCTGACTGTCTATTTTATAGACATCCAATACTGTTAAACTGAAATATCAACTATTTTATTAAGAATCACAGTATTTACAGCCTCAGAGTAGATTCACAGTATCTACATTTTCAGAAAACTTTGAACACATTATGCAATTCCACTGTACCTACTTCATTATCCCGTTTCCTTGCACCCCAATTATTTCTGATGATTTATATTCTGTGTACTTTTAGTAAATTATTATTGAGTAGGGAAGGAAGTGACACTTTGTGAAGACTGACTGCAGGAGTTACAAGCTGGATTCCATCATGGTGAAACAGGGATTCTAATATCATGCATTAGAATGTAAAGCAAACACAGCAACAGATATAATGCCTATTAAAAAAATAGTATTCCATATTTTGAAAGGATGGTAGTGTGAACAGAAACAAGACAAAAATGTATCTGCTATTAAGAATACAGAAGTAATGGCACACATTCCTCTCTTATTGTCCATGGATACAGCATTCAGTAAACATCCACTATTTATTTATTTATTGCTTGTTTAGCCTTAAGGCCTTTCTTACCCTTGTTCAGGAGCAACACATACCAGAAATATTACAAAATCTTCCCAGTAATAATAGTAATAATAAAAATAACTGATGCTAATAACAATAAGAAGAAGAAGAAGAAAGGACATTTAGAATGATATAGATTAGCTTTGTACATTTGAAACCATGTTTAGTATCATTAGAACTGGACTGGATAAAGAAAGTGGAGAAAATGGAAACATTAGTGACAGTAGCTCTTAAGATAGAACAGAATATAGATAGAGAACTCTGGCAACAAGATGTAGGGAAAAGTTCTGGACAAGAGGGAATGTTGAGAATGAGCTGCACAGAATGTAGGAGAGATGGCTGTTGTGGCAGAAGGTGGACCATCAGGCGTTCTTCGCATTTTCAAGGACCTTGATTTCTCTGATATTTTGATAAGTTTGTTGCAGAGTTCAGTTTCTGATACAGAAACTGATTTAGACAACATGTCACTGCTGTGTGATGGTACAGAGAGAATTTCATTTAGTTAAGAACAAGTGTTTCTGCTGTGCTGTTCAAATGGTACAGTAAGAGTTGAATACTAAATAAGAGGCAGTCGAGTAATTGAGAAGACAATAGAGCAAACACAGAGTACGATAGTTTCTGTGCTTGTTGGAATGTAGCCATCACAATTTTTGGTGGCTGGTGTTGTATGGTCAAAAAAGCATATCGTCCACAAGCATTCATCGGCAGTTCCAGCCTGCAAGTGCTTTTGTATTAAAGTCCTTGGAGAATGGCATCACCATAGTCAAGTATAGGGAGTATTATTGTCTCTATGAGCTTCATTTAAGCTGAAAAGGAAATAATTTTTTAAATTTCCGCAGTGAGTGAAGAAGTGATGCTGAAACCTTATTACACTCGCCAGTTGTGTGTTCAGTCCAGTTGAAATTTTGGTCCAGAATTATCCCAAAGTTCTGTGCAGGAGAAGACAAGGTTATTTCTGTTCCATTTAGAATTAATGGTGGAAGAGACCTTCTGAAGTGAGGGGTAGTATGTATTTTGTGAGCAACTAAGATTGCTTGCATTTTAGATGGGTTAAATTTCAAGGCTATATTCTGGGTGCATACTGATAAAGCAAGGCTGTGTACATGTTTGTTGGACTTGCATTTAGGCATAACTGAATGTTGTCAGCACATAGGTGATATCTGCAATGGGAGAGAACAGATGACACAACATTAACATATAGTGAGAAGAGTAATGGGCCCAGTACTGATGCTTTTGAGACTCCTCATACTATAACCCTCCATGTGACCTTTTTGTTCTAATCATTACAAACTGTTGGCAAGATGTAAGGTATGAATGAAACCACTGTACAGCACTTGAAGAAAAATTTCAACTTGTGAGTTTAGCAAATAGAGTGTCAAAGTTGACAGTGCCAAAAGCGTTGCTGAAATCCAAAATATACATTATAGTCACCTGTTGTTTATCTTTTGTCTTTTCCAGTTAATCAGTCACTTTTATAAGAGCAGTCAGCATGCAGCAGTTTTGCCAGAAACTGGATTGGTAGTCATCTAAAAGATTATTTGATGTTAAATAATTGGTTAGCTGTTTATTAAATATGTATTCTAAAGACTTCAATAGTGCTGGTAGAATGCAAATGTGCCTGTAGTCGGAAGGCTGCTTGGCAGATTAATATGTCCATTATTTTGGGTAGTAGAGAAATAATGAGAAGATTAATCATTTGCACTGTTATACTATCATGTCATGCAGCTGCCAAACAAATTCATGCAATTGACTCCTGGACTGTTTTAGAATTTACCAGCTGCAGAATTTTTTTTTCTTTTGTTCAACTACTGATACCATAAAGAAACTGATGCATGTTTGTCAAGTAAAGATATTGACTTGATGAAATACTCATTTAGATCTTACACCTGACGATCTTGGTTTGAATATTCCCAGACATCATAGGTTTTCCCACAGAACTGCAGGTGTGCGGACATCGTCATCAAGTAGGGATATCTGAGTTTTACATTCCTCACAGACTGACTAATTCAGTTTTGTAGGTGCTTGTAGATGAGATGATTATCAGAGGTCAAGTGCTGTTCTTATCTCCTGGATGCTGCATCTGATCATGTAAGGTGTTTCAGATAGCATGTAAGCCATGGTACAGGTTTTATCCTTATTCTTATTGTTTTTAGATGTGCATGATTGTCATATGAATTATTGAGGTTTTTTAGTGAAGTTGGATACTTCATTATTTATGGCAAAGTTTTATCACACTGTTTTCTGCCAAGTAATATCATAGATATCAGCTGTAAGCTCAGACGTACTCACACAATTAAAATCTCTTAAATCCACTATTTGCCATTTGTTCTTTAGACATTGCAAAAAGTAACTCTTGAATATTACATTGAGATCAGACAAGCCAGGTGCAGCAATCTGATTGGTGTGAATTATTTTGTTTCAAGATTTGTTTGCCAGTATACCGATAAACATGAATGTTTGCTGTATTGGGAGTATACTCAAGTGTAATCCATATAAATTTTGAGCTGGGAACTATGCACATGACCTTTTATACTGAAGGACTGTTATTTAGAAAATTTATGTTCATAACTCCAGTTACAATTACATATTAATACAAAGATTTGAGACTCGAGAGAGCAGATTCAAAAGTAGAGAGCCGTCCAACTTTAGGTGCGTTATATGTTATACAGATGAGACACTTTCCATTGAGTGCTTTAATGTCTGTGAAACAGTTTTTGCATTGTTTGTCCTCTGTCTTAGATCTGAGAATCTCATTGGGAAACAAATTTGTGCCTGCATATGCTGCCACACCACCCCTTTGTCTGTTACATCTACTATGTCTCAGAAAAATGAAATTGTCAAGGCTTAGAGAAAGAAAATGGATACTCAGCTTCAGCCATGTCTCTGAAAGGAGTATGACATGAAAGCTGAGGTTCTGAAGTATGCAGCAGAACTCAGTCAGATGGAGTAGATAAGGACTGCACATTTGTGTGAGCAAGCTGTAGAGTAGAGCTATCACGAGTCATTTCTACTATTAGAGGGCAGATAGGAGAGACAGCTGCCCCAGGGTCAGACATAGCCCAGCACTTTGTGGAATCTGGTGGGCAGGGGAGGATGGAGGTGCAAGGAGATGTAAAAGTTAGTTGGGAAGCAGGAGGAAGTGACTAGTGGAAATAGATAGTTCAAGGTGTGGTATGTTTCTCGAAATGGATGGTAAAGTTTGAAGTTGTGTGTGTTTTCTAGAGATCGACAAAACATGTTGACCAGATTAGCAGTGTATGACAGTATGAGACAATGGTAATGAAAGACTGATTATATACAAATAATAATAATAATAAAGAAAACAATAGGAATAGCAGAGAAATAGTTTATCTAAGGTTATGTCACTAATAAATAAAATGATCCTTAGGTGTTGTGTAGGTTTGTAGCATTTTTCCATGAGCGTAATAAACACAACAGATATATGTAACAGAGACTTAAGTTACCAATGATACATTCTCCTTCACTATTGGTAACAGTCTGCCAATGCTAGGGTAATTTTTTGATTCCACAAGTGTAGAAATTACGTGGTTTTGAGGCAAAGAACTCATCAAGCCATGTTCGCAGCGCATTTCATCCAGAAAGGAAGTTCCTTGAAAGCTGTGGGATAGAGAGTGGGAAAGGTGGAAATCTGAGGGTGCAAGATCTGTTGAATGAGGTGGGTGCAGAATAACTTCACAACCACACTCTTGTATAGTGTTTTTTATCAGTCTAGTAGAATGTGGGCAGGTGTTATTGTGGAGTAGCATCACTTCAAGGAGTCTACCTGTTCATTGTTTTTAGAGTGCATCTGCAAGATGTCTCAGTTGTTGCCAATAAATGTTGGCAGTGATTTGTAATACAGCACACTGGCACTGTTCCACCAGATGCATAACAACTTTTGTAGATGTGCAAGAGTCTTTGTACGATGAGTTGCTGCTTTTTAAGTACTCAAACATTCCTTTCCTTTCCTTATGTTAGCATAAAGACACCATTTCTCATCACCACAAATGAAGCAGGATTGGAATGACCAGTGTTGTTCTCAAGCCACTTGATAACAAGCAAGCAAAGATGCACATGTGGTCACCCACTGATTCTTGTTTTCGGCTTAGAGAATGCGGTATCTGTACACTCAAGTTTTAAACCTTCCCCATTGCATGAAAATGTTGCATGATGGTGGAATAACCACAGTTCATCACATATCTTCCAGTTCTCAAGTACACTGATGTCGATCATTGTGGATTAATGCATTTAAACAATCTTTACTAAACCCTGAAGGTTCTCCTGAATGTGGAGAGTCACTTCTGTCAAAATGATTCTCTTTAAAATGAGAAAACTGATTACTTGCTATGCTCTGCTCAATGGCATTATTCTCACATGTGACTCAAATATTTCTGGCTGCCTCCACCCCTATGTAGCTCAAGTAGTAGAATATGTCAGAAATATTCTTATTTTCCCACTTGACAGTCCATTTTCTAGGGTCCACTGACAAAATGACATTATGTATACATACTCAAATAGCAACAGTGAACTACAATGACAATCAATGAGGAAAACTGTAGGAACCAGAATTTATACACCAAGCTATTAATTTGATAGTAAATTAATCACCTGAATTAAAATCCTGTGACACTAGTGAAGTAATAGTGAAATAATGATTATATTGGTACAGTAAGTACGAAACTTGAATAAATATGTGTAACTAGCACTAAAAGTAAACCTAAATAAACAAACTATGATGACAGGAAAGTGTTTTTGAGGAACATACTACAAACTAAAATGTTTCTTTACAAAAGACCTATTTGGGCTCACACAACTTAGGTTTCTAAATTCTCTGTTGTTGCTCACTGAGTGCTCTTCTGTAGCTGCCTTTATAATTATCCTGGCATCCCTAGCTCTCACAATCTGCAACCAAAACTGAGAGATTGCACTGTTCAGTACTTTCACTCTTTCAGGTGTAAGATGTTCACGTATGGTCACACCTGATTTTTCTGATTCCTTTGTTGCCCCAGAAGATTTCTGAGGTCTCCTATAGGATATGAATTTTGTTAAGAAGGTCCTGGATTTTTTGGAATCTGGCATCCTGTGACCTACTCTGTGGTTACCGTTAATAGCAAATTAGGAGACTTTTATGCCTAATTTTTTTGTGGTGGTTTTGAAGTATACTTTGTATTTGCACCAGTTTCGTCTAGTACACTGAACACTTATGAGATCATTACATTTTTGGTATTGTCCAATCTCATCCATTGTGTGAGTCATCCTGGGTGTTTTTTTTAAAGACACACACATTCTCATTAGTAAGACACTGATCTTGTTGTTGAGTTCATTTGTGTTCTCTATTTTCTTGAGCATTGCATTGGAGACAAAGCAGTGATTAGGTCTAATGTATCGGTATGCTTCAGCAAGGCCATTACATGAGTGAGTGCTGATTAGCTCACAATGCTGAGATGCTGTTCTACTCAGATGCCTCTGCTAGAGCTGGCTGAGCTCCTGCTGGAGGAGGGATTGCTGCATGCTTACCATTATTTGAAAAGGTACACATGCAAGATTGCAAAGTAAGGAAGTGTAGCATGTCACTCGGAAACATTCAACATTTGATTTGTAGAGATTCACATCAGCACTATAAAAGAATACTTTTGAACTGGTGTGCCATACTGAATGCTGTTCACACACTAGGTGCCATCTTAGATCTATAAACTGTATTCACAGTTTAAGGTTAGTCAGTGCATTCCTTTATTGTAATGGAACTAAATTGTATTTTGATAAGTTTGTGAAGAGCTTTTACTTTCTAGTTTAATTGTTTCACTTACCAGCATTGTGGAAGCCACTTATCCCACATGGGAAATGGCAGACATTATCTTCTGTTAAGGAAACATAGTAGGTGAATATGGATTGGGGGTAAGAAATGAAAGAGGAAGCCGTCTGGTAGAATTTTTCACAGAGCATAACTTAATCATAGCTAACACTTGGTTCAAGAATCATAAAAGAAGGTTGTATACATGGAAGAATCTTGGAGATACTAAAAAGTATCAGATAGATTATATAATGGTAAGACAGAGATTTAGAAACCAGGTTTTAAATTGTAAGATATTTCCAGGGGCAGATGTGGACTCTGACCACAATCTATAGGTTATGAACTGTAGATTAAAACTGAAGAAACTGCAAAAAGGTGGGAATTTAAGGAGATGGGACCTGGATAAACTGACGAAACCAGAGGTTGTACAGAGTTTCAGGGAGAGCACAAGGGAACAATTGACAGGAATGGGGCAAAGAAATACAGTAGAAGAAGAATGGGTAGCTCTGAGGGATGAAGAAGTGAAGGCAGCAGAGGATCAAGTAGGTAAAAAGATGAGGGCTAGTAGAAATCCTTGGGTAACAGAAGAAATATTGAATTTAATTGATGAAAGGAGAAAATATAAAAATGCAGTAGATGAAGGAGGCAAAAAGGAATACAAATGTCTCAAAAATGGGATTGACAGGAAGTGCAAAATGGCTAAGCAGGCATGACTAGAGGACAAATGTAAGGATGTAGAGGCTTATCTCACTAGGGGTAAGATGGATACTGCCTACAGGAAAATTAAAGAAACCTTTGGAGAAGAGAGAGACACTTGTATGAATATCAAGAGCTCAGATGGAAACCCAGTTCTAAGCAAAGAAGGGAAAGCAGAAAGGTGGAAGGAATATATAGAGGGTCTATACAAGGGCGATGTACTTGAGGACAATATTATGGAAATGGAAGAGGATGTAGATGAAGATGAAATGGGAGATACAATACTGCCAGGAGTAGACAACATTCCATTAGAACTGCTGATAGTCTTGGGAGAGTAAACCCTGAAAAAACTCTACCATCTGGTGAGCAAGATGTATGAGACAAGCAAAATACCCTCAGACTTCAAGAAGAATATAATAATTCCAATCCCAAAGAAAGCAGGTGTTGACAGATGTGAAAATTACCGAACTATCAGTTTAATAAGTCACAGCTGCAAAATACTAACGTGAATTCTTTACAGATGAATGGAAAACGTGTAGAAGCCAACCTCGGGGAAGATCAGTTTGGATTCCACAGAAATGTTGGAACACTTGAGGCAATACTGACCCTACGACTTATCTTAGAAGGAAAGGCAAACGTACATTTATAGCATTTGTAGACTTAGAGAAAGCTTTTGACAATATTGACTGGAATACTCTCTTTCAAATTTTAAAGGTAGCAGGGGTAAAATACAGGGAGCGAAAGGCTATTTACAATTTGTACAGAAACGAGATGGCAGTTATAAGAGTCGAGGGGCATGAAAGGGAAGCAGTGGTTGGGAAGGGAGTGAGACAGGCTTGTAGCCTCTCCCTGATGTTACTCAATCTGTATATTGAGCAAGCAGTAAAGGAAACAAAAGAAAAATTTGGAGTAGATATTAAAAACCAGGGAGAGGAAATCCATGGAGAAGAAATAAAAACTTTGAGGTTTGCCGATGACATTGTAATTCTGTCAGAGATGGCAAAGGACTTGGAAGAGCAGTTGAACGGAATGGACTGTGTCTTGAAAGGAGGATACAAGAGGAACATCAACAAAAGAAAAATGAGGATAATGGAATGTAGTCGAATTAAGTCGCTGAGGGAATTAGATTAGAAAATGAGACACTTAAAGTAGTAAAGGAGTTTTGCTGTTTGGGGAGCAAAATAACTGATGATTGTTGAAGTAGAAAGGATATAAAATGGAGACTGGCAATGGCAAGGAAAGCGTTTCTGAAGAAGAGAAATTTGTTAACATCGAATATAGATTTAAGTGTCAGGAAGACGTTTCTGAAAGTATTTGTATGGAGTGTAGCCATGTATGGAAGTGAAACATGGATGATAAATAATTTGGACAAGAAGAGAATAGAAGCTTTTGAAAAGTGGTGCTACAGAAGAATGTTGAAGATTAGGTGGGTAGATCACATAACTAATGAGGAGGTATTGAATAGGATTGGGGGGAAGAAAAGTTTGTGGCACAACTTGACTGGAAGAAGGGATTGGTTGGTAGGACATGTTCTGAGGCATCAAGGGATCACAAATTTAGCATTGGATGGCAGCGTGGTGGGTAAAAATCGTAGAGGGAGACCAAGAGATGGATACACTAAGCAGATTCAGAAGGATGTAGGCTGCAGTAGGTACTGGGAGATGAAGGAGCTTGCACAGGGTAGAGTAGCATGGAGAGCTACATCAAACCAGTCTCAGGACTGAAGACCACAACAACAACATGGTGTGTCAAACAGAAGCAACCATCAGATGTGTGTCCTCTATTTTGAAAAACATCAATAATGCAGGATACTATCTGCACAGTTATTCAGCCATCTTTTTCTGTGGCTAACTGACTCTGTAACTCCAACAATGATGGATCATTGCATACTTCACACCATCCATACTTCTGTTATGAAGGAGAGAATATTGCAGTGAATGACATAAAATCCTGGAACTAGTGTACATAAACTTTCAGCACCTATCAGGGCTATTCATTCTGTAGTCTGGGTAATCCTACATGAACAGTCAGTATACCCATATCATGTACAATGTGTCCATGCCCATCAACCACATCAGCCCCCCAGAATGCAGTTCTGCCAGTGACTTACCAGTGTGTGGTGTTGATCCATATTTCATGACAAAGGTAGTATTCACAGACAATATTGGTTTCAAATGTGGTGGGATTGTCAATTTTCTTAAGCAGCAAGTATGGGCTTATGCAAATCCACATGCAGTTGAGGAAGCAAGGCATCAGTTCTGAGTTGGAGTTATTGTATAGACAGAAATTATTGGCAGTAGCCTAATAGAACATTATGTACTATCAAACAGGTTGACTGGTGCAAGGTACCTTTATTTCTTATCAAAAGGCATGTCTGTCCTGCTAGAGGAGGTACCATTCCAACAACAACTGGAAATATGGCTTATGCATGATGGACTCCAGTGGATTTTCTCCAAAATGTCCAAGAACACCTCATAGAGACATTTAATGAATAGAGTGGTCAGGGAGGTCCAGTATGTAGGAGAGGTCATTCTCCGAATCTCTGATCTTTTGGATTTTTGATTGTCTACCCACTTGAAATCTTTTGTGTATAAAAACCCGATTAATGATGTGCTAGAACTACAGAAATGCAATTTCAGTGTTTGACAATGTTTTCATGACTAATCTCAGATTTTTCGGAGTGTGTATGATTAACAAAGAATTGGATAGAAGATTTCCTTACTATGAATGGATGCCATATTGAGCATCACCTTTACTGAAGTTTCCAAGTGCAAGTCTCTCATAGTAACAAGTATGTTATATTACAAGCTCTTCTGTTACACAGTAAGAGATTAATTTTGAATTTATTTACTCTTTTGTTTATAGTGTTTTGTAGGTTGTTCACAATAGAAAAGAGCTTGCAGTGATAGAGATGTTTTTCACAGTAGCAAAGATGAACAAATGCTTGTAGTGCATTTTAGAGCCCATGTTTACTGGACATTTTTGTCTAGTTTTGGTAAGCACATTCTATATTTTCATGCTTGATTTCAGAATGTCTGCACCACTAGGATGTAATCCAGCTTTTAACTCTTGGGATGAGTCTTCTCTACTCTCAGATAAGAAATTTCTTACCTCCAGAGTAATTTCCCTATGCCCAGGTCTGGTAGCATCAGACTACTCATTCCACTGCAGCTGTTACTGCCAAAACTTGCTTTATGAATTTACTGAGACAGGTGCAATGGTTACAGAGAAGAAACAGTAATGAGAAACTCTATAGGTTACACTGTCTTTTCCACTGTAATAAAAGTCTTATGAAGATCAAAAACTTTTCTCTCATTCCGAAGCAACTTCTGTGATCACTGTAACAATATGGCTTTCCTTATAATTTTGTTTGCCAGGATCATGAACAGTTTTGCTTTCACTTATTTCTATAAGCATTATTAAATTATAATTGTCAATCATGTTTTTTTGTTTATTATGTCAATCATTACATTCTTCTACACATATTTGGTAGATTTTAGTACACAGCACTTTCACAAACACTAATTATATTAACATTTCTTTTTTTTTTAGTAAGGTACACTGCCACGTCACCGTTTTGTGTATTTTGTTTTGATCATTGCGGTATACAAATTTTTTTTGTTTTTTGTTTTGTTTTGGTGGTAAATGGAGCATCTGCCACTGTTCTGTGTTTGTTTATATCTTTCAACTGGTATTTGTGTGTGTGTGTGTGTGTGTGTGTGTGTGTGTGTGTGTGTGAGAGAGAGAGAGAGAGAGAGAGAGAGAGAGAGAGAGAGAGAGAGAGAGAGAGAGAGTGAGTGAGTGAGTGAGAGAAAGTGAAGAGATATTTTGTTCTAACTTCTGTGTGCATAAAGTATTATCTTACTTTAATACAGTGCTGAATGGTCTGGGGTGGGCATATTGCCTTGTTTATGTGATACTGGTACTATTCGTGTGGTGTCTAGGGAGACTGTTCATTATTCACTATATGTTGTATTAGCTAAAATAACATTTGGTTGCTAATGTTTATTTAGTCATTTATTATGTGTTTCTTTTCTGTTATTTCATTATGGATATGGAACCTCTTTTGTTGATTCAGGGGACGTTTCTTGTTACTGAATCTGAATATTTTCGTGACTGTTTCTACTGTGGTAAGGTGGTGGTTTTCGTTTTGGAGAAGTTTTGCATATGTTTAATGGCTGGTGTCACATTTCCATATGCTTTTATATTCCTCATACCTCACTAGCGAAACAGACAATGTTTTGTAACTGCTAAATATATATGGAAACTGGATAAATGTCCTAATCTCCTTCTCACCCCTCTCTTCCTTCATCTCCTCCTGTTCCCTATATGTCTCTCCACTTCCTTGCCCCAATTTTTTCTATGTTCTCCTTCCCACACCCAACCCCCCTCTATCCATCTCTTATTTCCCCTCTCTCTGACTCTGAACCTTTTTTATTGTTATTGTGAGCAAAACCTTGATTGGGAACTAAAGTCACTTAAAATGATTAGCTGAATTAGTTGGGACTGGGTAAATTGGTTAGAATCACTGGTATACAGGTTATGAGACACCTCACCCACTGATGGATTGTGGAGGATAGTAGGTTCAAATCAGTATTTTGCATAGTTTTAATCTGCAACAGGTAGGATTATAAAGCTACGGATAATTCAGAATCTGTATGGTAATCATAAGCTGATAAGCCATAAATACATCTTTACTGATTTCTGTTAAAACTGACTGCAAGGGAGAAAAGAAGATGGCACATAGTTTGTGTACCATTTTCGTTTATAATTATGCATAAAACAATTTATATAATGGTCCAAGTGACTTGCCATCATTGTTAAAACTGACTGCAAGAAAGAAAATGAAAGTGCACATTTTCTAAACTGCATTTTTTTTCTTGCAGTTACTTTTAACAAAAATGTATTATGTAGGTTTTAAAAAATATATATAGCGAATGTCCTACTGAATATTAATTAGCATATCATGTAAAAACTTGAAGTAAGTCAGTCTAAGAACTTTTGCTGATTTTTGCTAGGGATGTTTTCATTTTATATTGTATTATATATATTAGAAAACATATAGCCTGTGCCTGCCTGAATTTTTATCAGAGTATCATGTAAAAATTTGAAGGAAATTGGTGAAGAATGTTTTGAGATTTTTACTAACAGTTTTAAATGATGACTCTTATTTGTACAGAAGTGTAGATTTCAAATGTTCTTCTGCTCTCTCCTAGGTGTAGGACATCACAACTATTATACTGCAGCTGGTAAATGCAAGACTTTAGTGTCATCTTCCTTCTTTAGACATTTCTGTAGTTGGTTATTGCTCTGGTATGCTAATTCTACTGTTGCTTGAGGATGTCCCCAATTTTGTATGCCAGTTTGTTTCCATACACCAATTGTATCATCTTAGGTGTGGAGTGTCTGTGTTTTGTCCTTGTTGTGTAGTGGTGGTGTTGGTGTGTGTTTCACGGTGGTTGTTGTGGGTCCTTGGATTTGTTTGGTGTTGTGTTGTTTTATTTTTACGTTTTTTGGATTTTATTGTCTCAATTTTGCATCTAGAGGTTCTTGGTATCTATTATTTTTTTACTATCTGAATTATTATGTCCAGCTCAGTATTGTAGTTATGTTTGTCAAGTGGTATTGTGTTTGTCTGTGGCACATATATCTGAATGCTGCATGTCTTTGGGATTGGTAAAGGTTAGATGGCTGGTGATTACTAAACAACAGTACAGTGAAGAACACTGAAGAAATATTAAAACAAGTTAATGTTTTATGTATTCCAGCTACATTTATGTTGGTCTCATTTGATGTAGGAAACATGTACTCCACAATCCCAGTTGAGGAACCAATCAAGATAATAGAACAAGACCTAGATACGTATAGTAAGTTACCACAGGAACACATAACTGATATAAGCACATTCCTACACCTCATTACTGGCGAAAACTACTTTGAATTTAATAAAGAATTCTTATTACATGAAGAAGAATTGCCAATGGGATCCCCCATTTCAGAAAAGTTAACAAACATCTTCATGAAAAAAGTAGAAGGAAGAATATTCCAGGAAATAGAACCAGGAAAATAGTATATACTATACTGGTTCAGATGCTTGGATGACTGAGTCTGATTGGTTGACAAACCTAAAAGTAAGATAGAACAGCTACACACAGAGATAAACACACTACAAAAAATGCTAAGGTCACTTTAGAGAAGGAACAAGTGTCACAAATAAACCACCTTGATATATCCATCACAGCATCCACCCAGTATCTACAGGAAAAACGCAACAGACACAGCACTGCACAAATCACCTAAGCACCCACAAAAACATACAGTTTTTAAATATGTGCTCCACAGACTAAACACAGCACCACTTGACAAACACTATAAGGAGATGAACATAACAATAATAGTTCAGCTAGCAAGAAATAATGGAGAGTAAGAATCTCTAGTTACACAACTGAATAAGAAAATCTAGAAAACATAAAGATAAGAAAACACAACACCACATAAATCTAGGGCCTCACAATGTTGTTAACACACACACACACACACACACACACACACACACACACACACTCCCCCTACACACACACAGAGAGAAAGAGAGAGACAGAGAGAGAGAGAGGTTAGTCAAAAACATACAGCAGTAACTGACATTACTTCTACCACCAAAACAAAACAAAAAGGTGAATGTATCCTGTAATATTGAAACAAAGTACATGATATGACAAAATCACAGTGTGCCTTTGCAACTAAAAAATGTGAATGTATTTAGTGTCAATCAAATTTATATGTATTAAAATTTATCACAGGTGTCCAGAAGAGCATGAAGGATGACATAAGAAACAAAAAACCATTAGAAACAATTATAATTTAATACTGTTAATAGTAGTAAGCATAAGCTTGAGAACTGTTCATGCTCCTAGCAAACAAAATTATAAGAAAATCCATATTGTTACAGTGACCACTGAAGATGCTTTGGAATAAAATGAAACATGTTTGGCCTTAATAAGACTTTTGTTAGAGTTACAAAAGACCTATGTAATTAGTAACATAGTGACTGCAGAAAAAAAGAAGCTTTAAAACAAATAAGACAACATGTAGTAAGAAGAATTTTAATGTAATATACGTATATTCTTTAACCACCAGTTACTATCTGGGGTTCATTTTTGACCCCATCATAAACATTATATTATTTATCTCTGCTCTTGCACCAAAGACTGTATGTATTCTCTTAGAAGTCAATTGTCTTCAAGGAATGCATTAGTGCAAGTTGTGACATAGTTTGTTACAGAGTAATTGTATTTTGGGGTCACTGAAGACCCCAGGATAGTACTTACATGCACATTATTTCTGAATATTCCACTGTGTTTTCTGAGTTGCATGTGTGACATAACAAAGAGTAGTGAATGAATTCGTATCAACAGATTTGTTATGATTGCGGTAGAGGTTATGGACTATTTAGATAACATAGAAAATGAATCTGCAGAAGAAGAATGAAGCCCGGAATATGATTACAATATAAGTGATTGTGAAAGTGAACACATCACCCACAATACAAACACAACAATTTCTGATTTTGATGTCTCTGAAAGTGATTATTTTAGTTACTACTAAGAGAAAAACAGGTTCAAATGGTCATGAAACCCCCCCCCCCCCCCCCCAGTTGTTCTAGACTGAGAAAACTAATATTATTTTTCACTTACTGGGGTTGATTGGACCTGCTCGGCAATGTAAGCCTTCTACGTCATTTGAAGCATGGTCTCTACTTATTACAGATGATATGCTGAACACTATAGTAGATAACACAAATGCACTAATTTCTGAAGTGAGTGTAAATTATGGTGTGACTGCGACGTATGTTAATTGTGTGTCTCTAGAAGAAATGCAAGCTTTTCTCAGATTGATTTATCTCACAGGTGCTTGTAAGTATAATAATTGGAATGCAGACGCACTTTCTGCTACAGAACTAACAGGAAAACCAATAGTTAGAGCAACAATTTCCAAGGAACGGTTTATTTTTCTTCTGTCTGTTATCAGATTTGATAACCGAGCAACAAGGGAACAGAGAAAACAGTCAGGTGACAAGATGGCAGCTATTGTTTAACAAGCTAACTCCACAGCAAATTACAGCTGCTCACAATGTGCAACAGTTGATGAAATGGTAGTAGGTCTTTGTGGACGCTGTTCTTTTAGAGTCTATCTATAAAACAAACCCAAAAAATTTGGGTTAAAAATTATGAGTTCGTGTTGTGCTAAATGCTTTTATTTATTCAGGGAAGGCGACAACACAAAATCTGTCAAAACTAAGCATCCAAGCAAAATCTGTTCTGAATCTGGTTCAGCCTATTGCTACAACAAACAGAAACGTAAGTGGAGATAACTGGTTCACCTCTGTAGAAGTGGCTAATGAAATACAAAAGATTGGTTTGATGTACAATGGTAAACTTTGGAAACAGTAATGTGAAATTCCAGCATAATTCTTGGCCAGTAAATTATAAGAAGTGGGACATACAAAATTTGGTTTTACGAATCATTTAGCAATATGCTCCCCAAGAAAAGTAAATCAGTAGTCATGCTACCATCAGTGCATCATGACAAATGCATTGATCAGCAGAGTGGTGTACCTAATATTACTCTATTTTACAATTGTACAAAGGGGGGCGTGGGTGCTCTTGATCAGTAGTGTGCTCTCTATAAATGTGTAAGAAGATGTAAAAGGTGGTCCCTAGCCGTATGGTGGGCTGTAACGGATATTGCCATTATTAACAGTTATGTAATATGACAGTAGTCAAATCATAACACAAAGATGTCACATTTTCAGTTTATGAAAGAACTGTCGACAACTCTTAACAGAAAAGCACATGAAGCAACATGCTACTGTACCAACTCTATCAAAAAGTGTGAAAACATTAATTAATTCAGCATTTCATTTGGAAGAGCAGTTCCTACCATCAAGCTCAAGTGGGCCTACAAAGCGCCAAAGATGTAACTCTTGCATAAGAAATCATGACAAAAAAGTGTTAGTCATTTGTTCAAGATGCAACAAAAATGTCTGCAGAAACCACTCTCAGCAGAAGACATTATGTATACAATGCAACAAAGAGTAACTACATCATGAACATCAATATTTTAGAATTCGAAATTTTTGTTAAGTATGAAGTAATGGCTGTTAATTTCTTTACATTTCCCCTTTCAGAGATTAATGTTGACCTCAATCAACTGGGCACATGAAGCAAAAAAGGAGAGTTACTACTAAAATGAAAAATTTGTTACTTTTAAATTACACTCCTGGAAATGGAAAAAAGAACACATTGACACCGGTGTGTCAGACCCACCATACTTGCTCCGGACACTGCGAGAGGGCCGTACAAGCAATGATCACACGCACGGCACAGCGGACACACCAGGAACTGCGGTGTTGGCCGTCGAATTGCGCTAGCTGCGCAGCATTTGTGCACCGCCGCCGTCAGTGTCAGCCAGTTTGCCGTGGCATACGGAGCTCCATCGCAGTCTTTAACACTGGTAGCATGCCGCGACAGTGTGGACGTGAACCGTATGTGCAGTTGACGGACTTTGAGCGAGGGTGTATAGTGGGCATGCGGGAGGCCGGGTGGACGTACCGCCGAATTGCTCAACACGTGGGGCGTGAGGTCTCCACAGTACATCGATATTGTCGCCAGTGGTCGGCGGAAGGTGCACGTGCCCGTCGACCAGGGACCGGACCGCAGCAATGCATGGATGCACGCCAAGACCGTAGGATCCTACGCAGTGCTGTAGGGGACCGCACCGCCACTTCCCAGCAAATTAGGGACACTGTTGCTCCTGGGGTATCGGCGAGGACCATTCGCAACCGTCTCCATGAACCTGGGCTACGGTCCCGCACGCCGTTAGGCCGTCTTCCGCTCACGCCCCAACATCGTGCAGCCTGCCTCCAGTGGTGTCGCGACAGGCGTGAATGGAGGGACGAATGGAGACATGTCGTCTTCAGCGATGAGAGTCACTTCTGCCTTGGTGCCAATGATGGTCGTATGCGTGTTTGGCGCCGTGCAGGTGAGCGCCACAATCAGGACTGCATACGACCGAGGCACACAGGGCCAAGACCCGGCATCATGGTGTGGGGAGCGATCTCCTACACTGGCTGTACACCACTGGTGATCGTCGAGGGGACACTGAATAGTGCACGGTACATCCAAACCGTCATCGAACCCATCGTTCTACCATTCCTAGACCGGCAAGGGAACTTGCTGTTCCAACAGGACAATGCACGTCCGCATGTATCCTGTGCCACCCAACGTGCTCTAGAGGGTGTAAGTCAACTACCCTGGCCAGCAAGATGTCCAGATCTGTCCCCCATTGAGCATGTTTGGGACTGGATGAAGCGTCGTCTCACGCGGTCTGCACGTCCAGCACGAACGCTGGTCCAACTGAGGCGCCAGGTGGAAATGGCATGGCAAGCCATTTCACAGGACTACATCCAGCATCTCTACAATCGTCTCCATGGGAGAATAGCAGCCTGCATTGCTGCGAAAGGTGGATATACACTGTACTAGTGCCGACATTGTGCATGCTCTGTTGCCTGTGTCTATGTGCCTGTGGTTCTGTCAGTGTGATCATGTGATGTATCTGACCCCAGGAATGTGTCAATAAAGTTTCCCCTTCCTGGGGCAATGAATTCACGGTGTTCTTATTTCAATTTCCAGGAGTGTACATTTGCATTGAGAATTGAAAAAATGTAGACATTAAAATAAACATGTTTTGTATGAGTTTCTGGCTTCCTTACACCTCATATTTAGATTGAACCAGATGTTAACAAGTTTAAACGAATGTGTATAAAACAATTACAATAAAAATTGAATCTAAGTAAATGGAGATACTAATAATTTTTGGGATCTCTAATGATCCCATGATAGTAGTTGTGATAGTCAAAAATGTTGATAATAACTCAAGGTTAACAACCCATATTCAGTTCCCTGTGCAGGGCAGAAAGCAGTAGAGGTAGAGGAAAAGAATTTTCCAAGGCATGAAATTTTCATGTGGAACTGAAATTCCCGTATGGAGTGGCAGTCACTAATGGTAACCAAAGCCATACAGACCTATGGATGGGAAACCTATGGCATGAATCTAGCAGCTGGCACCTCAGACGAAGATAAATAGCAGTTTTTAATATGCTGCTGTGGTAGTTTAAATTCTACATGTTGTCCAGAGATTGTACGTTAATGATCGCTGCAAAAATGGCAGCACATGTGATTAACTATACCATGAAATTATACAAAAGAAAGATGAAGTTGTGTGAATACATATCAGTTACATTCTTTCAAATATTTCATTTTTCATGTCTACTTCTTTCACCATCGACAAATTTGATGACTGACTATTTACAATTGTTTCATCTTTCATTATGTGGTCGCTCCATAAAAATGACTGGTTATGACTCTCATAATAGTTATAATACTGTAATTTTCCATGCAAAAACTCAGTTTACTATTATAGTGGTACATTACCTATTATGTGGTAGGCATCTACTTATAACTGCAGTTGGAAAATGTCTATCAGTTGATGTTCAGTGTTTGTTATACCAACATCACATATTTTAACCACTCTGGAAGTGCTAATTATTGAAACTATCAGTGAAGTACAGTTGGTCATACAAAATAAATCACTTATATAGTTAAGGGAGGCAAAAATTTAATTATGATGAGGAACTGGAATTCTGTAGTAGCAAAAAGAAGAGAAGGGAAATAGAAGGATAACATGTGGTAAAGAATGAAACAGGAAGCCATCTGGTAGAAACTGGCATGGAGCATAATTTAATCATTGCTGACACTTGCTTTAGAAATCATGAAAAAAGGTTATGTATGTGGAATACACCTGGAGACATCAGGTGGTTTCAGATGCATTATGATAATGGTAAGACGGGGTTTTTGAATTTGTTGTGTGTAATGTTTTTCTATAGCACATTTCAATTAAGTAATACTTTTCAATAATGCTTTATTTTAATTAAACCTACTTACCAAACTTATAAAATTGGCAAACTCCGTGTAGAAAAAGTTTCAGAAAGGCAGTTTTATTGGCAGAGGTGACGGGATCACAGATTTGGCAGTTGTGTCAGGGGCTCAGGGTCATCTCTGTACTGCTTTGATTTGATGTTTCTCCACCCTGTGAATAGGATCCATCTCTGTCCCTATTGAGGCCTCTAGCATGTGAGAAGTGCCCCTACAATGAAGCAGTGCAAGTTCTGGCTGGTCGCAAGGTCACTCCATTCAGCAGATTCTTGTCTCCTGGAAAGGATTGTTCATAAGGTGGGCTTAGTACGCTCATCCATCAAGGTATTGAAAGATGAACACATCACCAAAATGTTGATCCTAGGGCTGGACAACAGGCCGGCAAATCCTATCTTGGTACCGCAGAACCCTCAAATTGTCATTGATGGCGATGACAGGCATCCAACATAGGTACAAGATGTCATAAATGACCCTCTTCACTGCTGAACCCAGGGAACAGCATGGCTCAGAGGTACATGCCTGTATGTACTTGACAGTCTCTGCACACTTCTATGACGATCATCAGGCATCAGAAAAAATCTGCATTCGTCATTGTAACGAACGCGACATGACTGTTTCAGGTTCCATTTGAGATATTCTCTTGTCCACATTCTTCACCCACCTCAGAGCTAGTAAGTTGTTACTATAATTCACAATGAACACCTCGAGACCAAATAGGTCATATGATGATGGCTGGGTGCTCTAGGTTGACAAAGGTTTTCCAGTTGCCTCATACAAGGCAGCTCGTAATTTTATAGCCTTCTCCTCAGAAAACCTAGGAGTCATTATTTCTGCTGGAAAAGAGTACTGGTGGGGGAGTACCACTCTAAACCATAGTCTACACTCACATTTTTTGTAAACATGAAGTGGGGTCCCTCCACACCCACACTTGCATGGTCACCATTCATAAAGATCTACTGTCACCTCTGTTTTTGTTAGTATCTAAAAACAATTCCACTGAAAATGCTGGAATGTTTTTTTGTCTGCCTTGTTGACCATTTGCAATTTACAGAGAAGCATCATGAGTTGCAGATTTTGAGTAAAACCTATACATTCCTCTGGTTTATATGTCAAAATTTGCTTCTTTTGCCAAAACACAGAGGACTTTACACTGTCTTACCTCACTAACATAATGTGCAAACACAACTGTGAGAGAATTCTGAAACAGTGGTATTAAGTTTAATAAATGAGGAACTGAGGAAAAGTAAAGTCAGTAGCTTATGAAAAAGCACATCCTCTTTACAAAAAAACCTGTAATGTCTTCACATATGTTGTTCCAACAGTAGAAAACTACAAGTTCATTGAAAAACTATAATATCTTATTTCGCCAACTTGCTGGGAGACCCAGGTTTCATCATTAGTAATTCCCAAGACTGTAGGCTTTCTAATAAAATAAAAACGTTAATGGATTTTTGCGAATGGGCACATGAATAAATCTTAAATCAAAATGCTTTTTCCTGTGACAAAAAAACGATTATTCCAAGTAAGTTCATCCAAGCCTGATACCCACTGCCTCAGGTGCAGGGTCATCAAATTAGCATATTTAAATATCAGTTATTCTGGGCAGACAAAATAACCTTACATTTGAAAAACTTTTCCATTTCATTAATTCAGTAATTTTTTAAGGCTGTAATATATTTATCTGTGCAATTAACAATTGTTCACAATGATAAGGAAGTGTTCTGTGTGCCTGCAGTAGTTTGTGTGGAACCTGTACAAACATGAAAAATATCAGCCATGGACATGCAAGTTCAGTATTATTGAGATGCAACAGTCAGTCCATTTGGCTTCAGTTGCTCTTTGCGTTTCTGTGAGACAGGTCATATTTGCGGAGAGTGCAGCCATTTGTCATTCTGTTTGTAATGAAGAACATTTTTAAATGAAATAGTACTCAGTTACTTACAGAGGAAAGTATGAATTCGTGTGGTGTCAGAAAATTACTTAAAACACCAGAACTAAGTGAAGAAGAACAAGATTGTGTATTATTACAACCCAGTATAAACTATCCAGAAGATCAAGTTAAAGAACTATTATATTTGGACATCATAGATACTGTGTTACCAGTATTGCTTAAAAGTTTTTGAAAGCCAGCAAAGATCTTATTGTGATCCATTCAAAACACACAGACGGGAAGTTAAAAATTTTTTGAGACTAGTACTTAAGCTTGACTTTATCTAAATTATTAAGTGTTAGGACAATCTAAGTAAAACCAGGCAAAAAACTTTGTAAAACATGTCTTAAGATTTGTGAACAAAGAACTGAAATCAGTGACAGGAATAAAAGTGATACGGATGACCTGTAGGTGGCATTTCATAAGTCAGTACCAAAAATCAAAGTGTCAAGGATGCTAAAAAGCTGAAGATGATTTGGGGTGCTCCCTGTTAAAAATTGCAGAAATGCCCCATATGGTAAATGGAAGCTAGAAAAGTGAAGAATGAGGTGTTAAGTAACAGTTTTAAGTTTTGGACAATAGGCAGAATAAAAGTGGTGATGAAATTTTTAAGAAAGCAAGAGATTTAGATGCCATGTGGCTAGTGTTTGGAGATTTAGAAAAAAGATAAATAAAAATGAAAGGGGTCAGAATTTAATGTTAGTGAGTGTGTTGTTCAACAGGCAATGAAACTGAAAATAGAAATCAAAATTTTATCAGTTTCTAAACAAAATGGCATCAAATGATCACAGATTAGATTTGAAGAGATTTTTCCCAAAACTCTTTATCATATTAAAACTACAAAGAGAAATCAATGGGTGACTACAGGTATCAAAAAATCCTCAGAAACTCTTAGATATCTCAACTCCATAAAAAATAATCAATCTAACCCAGAAGTTCTGCAATTCTACAAAAAGTACAGGAAAATATACAGAAAGGTGTTGCTAGCCGCAAAAAAACTTTTAAAGAACAAAATATTACTTGAATCTGAAAACAAGAGCAAAGCAGCCTGGAACATCGTCAAACAGGAAACATCTAACTCTGCTAAAAAGGACCTCAATTCACATTTTGAAAACAAAGATATACCAGCAGGTAACCCTAAAAAATTAGCTGATTTTGTAAACTCATATTTCAGTAGTATTGCAAAAAGATTACAGCAGAAATTTCCAGATACGTATTATTTATCTACTCAGAACCAGCCAACAAACTCAATGGTGCTCTTGCCAACTACAGAAAGGGAAGTGGCACTAGTAGTACACCAACTAAAAAATTAAACTTCAGTAGAACTTGATGAAATCCCAGTCTGCATAATTAAAGATTGTATAGACTCCATAAAGGGCCCATTAACAGACATAATTAATGAATCTTTCGAATCTGGATACTTTCCGGAGTACCTAAAACAAGCAAAAGTTATACCTATCCTTAAAAACGGAGATGTGGAAAATGTAGAGAACTACAGGCCGATCTCTATACTGTCTATCATTTCTAAAATAATAGAAATACTTCTCAAAAAGAGACTGCTAAATTGCCTGAGTAAATATAATCTTCTTTCCAATGACCAATTTGGTTTTAGGCCCGGAAAAGGCACACAATCTGCTATAGCACAGTTCACTAAAGTAATTTTAGAAGCACTGGACAAAGGTGAAAATGTAAGTGGTATCTTTTCAGACTTGTCCAAGGCCTTTGATACAGTTGACCACAAAATCTTACTTCATAAATTAAGGCAAATAGGAATAAGAGGTGTGACAAAGAAGTGGTTCAAATCATACTTGGAAAACAGTTGAGACATCACAAGTTTCAAACAATTCCCTTATAAAACACCTGTCTGACCCAGAAAATGTGAATATAGGCGTCCCACAGGGAAGTGTATTAGGCCCAATATTGTTTCTTATATACATTAACGACTTCCCACAAAGTATCAGACATGGCGAAAAAGTACTTTTTGCTGATGACAGCAACATAATAATAACAGGTTAAAATCCAATACAACTGTCAGAAAGAGCAAACGAGGCTCTCGGTGATGTCCACAACTGGTCATTAAAAAATAAAGTAACCCTAAATGTAAAGAAAACTAACTATATTAACTTCCAATTGACCAAAAAACACAATGCCACTAGAATAAAAGTTAATAATAATGAATTAGAATGTGTAACAAGTACCAAATTCTTAGGGATGAATGTAGACAGCCAACTGAAATGGACAAACCATATCAACATTTTGGCAAAGAAATTATCCACAGCATGCTATGCTCTTAGAATCCTTGCACTGGTGTGCAATAATACCTGTCTTAAAATAACATATTACGGATATCTACACTCAGTCATCAGCTATGGGATCATGTTTTGGGGAACAAGTGCCAGTAACATACAAACTGTGTTGAAAGTACAAAAAAGAGCCATAAGGATAATAACAAACAGCAACAACAGGGCCCACTGTCTAGAATTATTTAAAAAGCTAGGAATTCTAACTGTTTCTTGTGAGTATATCTTTCAGAACATAATGTTCATTAAGAAAAATCTCAACATGTACAACACAAACAGCCTAATACATGACCATGAAACAAGAGCTTGTCACCACCTCCATCTAGATAGAAAGAACAAGGCAAAGGCGCAAAAAAGTATATTTTATAATGGGATAAAACTGTATAACAAATTACCACTAGAAATTAAAGAAATAAATGAGCCCCTCACTTTCGGACAAAAGCTTAAAACCTTTTTAGTAAGTAAAAGTTGTTATACTGTAAAAGAATATTTAACATAGATACAGATTATTAGCAACATATGACATTATCACCAAAATATTATGTAATTATAAATGTGTGTATGACTAGTTATAAAAACTACACAAAATATGAGAAACCTGTTTCATTGTAAATGTAAATGTGTGCTCGTGTGTTGTAAACTGACGACATCCATACAATATTTATTGTTCCACGGATAAATAAATAAATAAATAAATAGATGCAGCTGTACAACTTGTGTTGGATTCTTTAGTTTAGCACAGCGAAATGATGTGAAAAAATTGCTTAGGTACAAAATAAAAACTCATTTTTATTAACACATTTTACATATAGGCTACACACAAAATCTTGTTGCCAATTAATACCATAGAATACCAGTCCACAGAGGTCTAATGGTCTAATGCGCTTGGCACAATTATCACAATTATAAACACTGAAGAAATATTTTGTTTGCATATTCTGACAGTTTGTCCCTGATTTCTACCAAAATGGTGAATAACTTCAGATGTTATCAGAATCAAAAGGCAAAGTTATCATTCAGAAGAATGTGTATAAGTAAAAACGAGTTATTCTGTGCTACCTAATGGAACTAGTTTGTTGTTTTAAGTGGGAGAACTCAAATATTAACATTGATTTTTCTACAGTTTATTCAGTAGGACCAAACTGGTATATTTCAGCTGGTGCTGCAGGCAATCATTCAGTGTGTGTCTGTAGTATCCAAAATGCAAAACTGTTTTGGATGAGGAACACACTGAAGAAACATTATAAGAACTTATAAAATTATGTGTATATGACCCACAAAATTATGCCTGCATTCTTAATCACTGTGATAATTGTCTCAGTTATGACAAATTAGCTTACAAAGATTCTGATCATGAAATTGAGTACACCCAGTGAATTTATTTATTTATTTTATTTATCTATTTATGTTTGTGTTCCACAGATGCATCATGCACGTGTATTGCCAGGACATAGAATGTATCAGATTATTACAGTTATAGCCATATCTAAATGGACTTGAGACTTACAAACTAAATCATATATGAACAGATATATGAGAATCAAGTACTGAAACAACCACACAGATTACAGTAGTAATAACGATTACACAAACCAGTTATAAGTCTTATATTCCTATATAAATAAAAAGCATTCTGTCATCAATTGATATGCCAGTGCTTCATAGCCATTTCTTACAGGAAAGCTAAAAATTAAATGATTGTACTAATTCTAGCACACTGTCAAAAAATTCCTGTAAAGAATAGAAAGAACTATTCAAAAGATAAAGTTTCAGCCATTTTTTGAATTTAGTCATATCCGCAATGACTGAACATTACATGGAGGTTTTTTGTATACTTTTATGCTTGAATAATGTACTCCTTTCCATACCATGCTTGTATTTTTTATATCTTTGTGAAGATCATGTTTAATTCTTGTATTGTGACTATGATATTCACTGTTTGTTTTGAAAATTGTATGATTATTGTTCACAAAGCACATTAGTGAAAAAATGTACAGATATGGCATGGTGAATATCCTAAGCTGTTTGAATAAATTTCTGCAAGAGTATCTGGTGTGCACTCTAGCCATAGTTCTGATGACTCTTTTCTGTACAATAGAGACTTCATTTGCTCATGATTGGTTACACAGACTATCAGGTCAAATTGACAAAGCAGTCTGCAGCTTTTGAAGAATGAACTGACTTCTTGGTAATAAAATTACAAAACTTAAACTGCACTCATTTACATCTTAAGTGTCAGGGAAGATTCCTAAAAAATTTGAAAGAAAATTTAACCCCCAGTAAAGCAATCTGTTAATCCACTTCACTGAAAACTACAGTTTTATAATGCAGAATGAAATCATGAGTAACCACTGGACAAGAAGCAGCAGTACAATTCATCCTGTATATAAGGAATAAATGTGGAAAAACTGGCAATATTAAACCACTGCTTGATAAGTAATGATGTGGAGTACAGTGTAGGATTTGTAAATGCTGCTCAGAAAGAAATGGTTAAGTTAGTTCACTAATGAATGTGTTGTTCAAGATTTAATAGTTTTTCTGTTGATGCTGAACATTTTTTTTCCTGCTACCAATTGTAAATCTGTGTGTGATGCTTTGGCAACTGTAAAATGTGTATTGAGGAAAGCTAGTCTTCAACTAGAGGATGATGTACCAATAATAACTGCATCTGGTGTTTAAAATGCCTTCGAGGCTAGTGCTGACAAGTGCTTTTTCCACTCCTTAGAGAAAACCAATATAGATTTCCTATGCAGGAACCTCCAGAAGGCATTTTTGACAACCACATGATTTATGGTAGCAGGACTTTTCACAGTTACCTAATACTTTCCTGTGGTTCATTAGAAATTAGAAGAGCAACTTGTTCTGAAAAGCCTTCCTCAACTTTCTCATTCAATGACAGTACTATACCCCACAATGAGCATGCACCCATTTTCAATAGAACTCTTTTGTAGCAGCTGTATATGCTGACAGGTGGTACCTCGCATTCATGAAAAATACATGTGATGAAGAAGGAGATGATGAACTATTTTCCCTCCTCTGTACTGGACCATCAGTGTCATTCTTAGGCCTGAGAAGGAAGACTCACATTTTGTGCCTTTGCAAAACATTTAATGTACTGTTGGTGTACTTGTATCAACCACATTGGGAAGACTTATTACTTTAATGAGAATGAGAGGAAGTTAACAGAATCTCACTTGTCACAGTTAATTAAAAATAGAGACATTGTAAAAACTTTAACTTGAGAACTCCAAGGACCTTCACTACAAAACATATACATTTTATATTCAAACACTCATCTACCTAGAATAATTGTTATTTAATATTTAAATTATTTTTAAAAAACACTATTTGGGCCTTAACAGTTTCAATTGATTTTCTGTATTCTGAAAAATCAAGCAGAATTATTAAATTTTTTCCCATTAAGTTACATCCTTTTTTAGATATCTACAAAAATATAACTGATGTCTTGAAAACGAGCTAAGCTATTTTACTTTCGACTAAAATAATGCAATCCAAATGGGAGGCTTCACCCATGACATTTATATATAATTTTTAACAAATTTTCCAACTTTTTCCCTCATAAACTGTATGAAATATGTGGAAGAAATTTTACACCTGTTATTGCCATTGCAAAAGTAATAAGTAAAAAAATTGTCATGCAAATTTTAGATTCTGGGTTTCAGTTATTAAATACGGTAAATAATAAAATAGTCAATACAGTGATTAAATAGTCATTGATTTAAATACCATCCTTAAAAAAAAATAAAATTAATATGAATTGACACAAGTAGAGTTTTTAAGACAGTGAATATATTAATGATCATGCAAGCTACTAACCACTGTGGTTTTACTTCGTGTGAGTTCCCAGTTTTTGTGAACATTGGAATATCATTATATGTTTGGGTTAATGTGACAGTCATGACTTTCTACCCTAGCAAGCTTCATTTCAATGTTTCTCTAAAGAGTACACAAATATAAACACATCTAAAAACAAAGATGATGTGACTTACCAAATGAAAGTGCTGGCAGGTCGACAGACACACAAACAAACACAAACATACACACAAAATTCAAGCTTTCGCAACAAACTGTTGCCTCATGAGGAAAGAGGGAAGGAGAGGGAAAGACGAAAGGATGTGGGTCTTCAAATATGTCTGCTTGTGTCTGTATATGTGTGGATGGATATGTGTGTGTGTGCGAGTGTATAGCCGTCCTTTTTTCCCCCTAAGGTAAGTCTT
The DNA here is from genome assembly GCF_021461385.2 of Schistocerca piceifrons. Lineage (NCBI taxonomy): Eukaryota > Metazoa > Arthropoda > Insecta > Orthoptera > Acrididae > Schistocerca > Schistocerca piceifrons. The sequence goes on from NC_060140.1 coordinate 540,530,397, forward strand.
TCCGCTCCCGGGATTGGAATGACTCCTTACCCTCTCCCAAAAAACGCACATCCTTTCGTCTTTCGTCTTTCCCTCTCCTTCCCTCTTTCCTGATGAGGCAACAGTTTGTTGCGAAAGCTTGAATTTTGTGTGTATGTTTGTGTTTGTTTGTGTGTCTGTCGACCTGCCAGCACTTTCATTTGGTAAGTCACATCGTCTTTGTTTTTAGATATATTTTTCCTACGTGGAATGTTTCCCTCTATTATAATCAAATATAAACACAGATTTACAACAGTAAGCAGGCTGATCCTGCTAAAGAGATTGCAAAAGAGCTCCATTTGACTAGCCGTACCATTGTATGTGAAATTTTCTTTTGTGTTTTTAAATTGTCGGTAATGTCAAGAGTGAAAACACAATATGAGATATGTGACTGTGAGATTCCAAAACACATTACTTAATGTGCTCACTACATATCACATCTCTAAGTTACCGCAGGGGCTTAGAGATTTTTGAAATATTTCTTGACTCATAGCTGACCTGTTCTTCCCTACTGCGTTTGAAATTAGTATGTATTCCTAATACTCAAACAGATTTATTTCCAAAGCTCTTGACAATCGTATAAGAAGCTTTCACATATTCCGTGGATTACAGAGTAGTTTATTGTATGAGAATGAATGAGGTAAAAAAGAGCTAAGATATTTTGATGTCAGGTAAGCAGAATTTATTATCAGCATAGCATATGACAGCCTGATCTTTGTAATGAGTCATGTCATTGACAGCAGTGACAAAACACAAAGTTTCAATGAAAGTATTTATATTTGGCCAAGACAAACTGCCAGTCCAATTATTAAGATGTAATTACTGGTAATGCAGGATTACATTCTCCAGAAAATTCCAGCTTTGCTGTTGAGATATCTAATGGAAAGGCTATTTATGTTTGACCATTAATTTCCAAAAATTTTATGGTGGTGGTTCTGTCTTGTACAAATCCAAACTGCCGTACATAGAAGATTATGTTTATCAAAGTAGCTACTTAATTGGGTAAACATAAGTGAGTCCAATATTTTAGTAAATATGGGTAAATTGAGATTTTGTTATAACTTTGTGGTAGATATTTCTCATCAAATAGAGTCAGCATATATTTCATAGTGGTAAAATATGTTAAATATAAAAGTTAGTGGTGTAAATATGAAGTGTGTTGTGGTTTTAATAATGTCATTAGAGTGACAGTATCAGTCCTTGCTTTTATTGTTTGAGATTCCTCTTGGTGGAAAAGCCACATATGAATATCAGCAATGTAGAAAAGATAGATTGCTGCTTACCATAACGAAGACATGTTAAGGTGCAGGCAGGTACAATTAAAAAGACAGTTACACAAGGCTTTTGGCCACAGCCTTCATCAGCAAAAGAGTAACATACACCATGCATACACACAAGCAAGGGCTCCTCACTCACACCAACTATGGAATCTTAGGTCAGGTCAGAGAGCAGTTGTCACGTGGGATGGCAGCAGCAATCTGGAGGGGGTCGGGATAGGGGAAGAGAGAGTAGTATATGGGTAAGGGGGGGGGGGCAGGGGACTGCAGGAAAGGGAGCAGGGAAAGATGGTGGCTGGGGCGGTCGTAGGCAGAGGGTGCAAACAAAGTGGCTGGAAGATGTGAATAGGCAGGAGATGATAGGACAGAGGGGTTGGAAACTGTTTTGGTATGGGGGGGGGGGGGGGACAGTATGTTATCATACATTAAGACCCGGATAATTACAGGAGTGGAGAATGTGTTGTAAGGAAAACTCCCTTCTGCACAGTTCAGAAGAATTAGTTGTGGAGGGCAGTGAAGTAGCCATTGAACATTGAAAGCATGTCATGCTTAGCTGCATATAGTTCCATACGGTGGTTCACTTTGGACTTGGTCACAATTTGGAGATTTGTCATTCATCATGGTAGAAAGCTGCTTGTTAACCATATCAATATAAAAGGCTGTGAATGGCTGCAGCAGAGCTGGTAAATGATATAACTGCTTTCGCAGGTGGCCAGGCCCTTTCAAATGGATATGGTCCTTGTGGCAAGAGATTGCAATTGGGAGTGGCATAGAGATGGACTAGCATGTTGTGGAAGTTGGGTAATGGATGAACAACAACACTCTAACAGGGGGTGGACAATCTCTGTTAGTATGTCCCTCTTCTTCCTACCCTTTTCTTTGGTCACTTACCAAATAGTATCAAAAGTCTGACAGATAACCAACAAGTATTTAAGAAGAAATTAAAAGAATTTTTGAATGACAACTCCTTCTACTCCATAGAGGAATTTTTAGATATAAATTAAGAAAAAAAAATTATAAAAAAATATTTAAAAAAGCAAAAAATAAAAAAGTTGTTATATTAACTTAATTATGTTGTTAAATTAACTTAATTATGTCATGTATTGGAAAATTTGAATCGTTCCACATCATTACGAAATATCGTATTCATGATCCATGGAACTAGTATTAATCTAATCTAATCTAATCTTTTCAGGGCATGACGATAGTTAACCAAAGACTTGTTGGAGGATGCGATTCAGCTATCCCAGTCTGGGATGATACTGGGTGATGAAGTGTCACTCCTTTGATGTCAATTTTTAGGGGTGGTGGGAGGATTGGAGATGTGAGGGGAAATGGCATGGGAGATCTGTCCAGACTCCAAACACACTGCCTCATTCCTCATACACCGTACTTACATTAACCTAGCCCGAGACTAGTTCTCCTTTGAAGAGAATGTATACAAACAAATTATGGCACAGCCACAGCCACCTATGTGGTATCCTCCTCTGCTAACCTGTTTATGGACCATCTAGAGGTGACCTTCCAAGCCTCCCAAAACGCCAACCTCTTAGTCAGTCGTGATCGGACCCAGGGCCAAGCAACCCTATCTTCATTCCTCATAACCTCAACACCCCTCCCATCTGCTTCACCTAGTGCTCCTCAACCCAGCGAGCCACCTTCTTACATGTTGACCTCCTCTTTTCTAATGCCTCCATCTGCACCTCTGTTCAAATTAAACCCACCAACCATAAACAATACCTGCATTTTGGCAGCTGTCATCCCTTTCATGCCAAATGTCCCTCCCATACAGCGTAGCCTCCCAGGGACGGCATATTTGCAGTAACAGGAAGTCTCTTGCTTAGTGTGCTGAGGGTCTCACCGAGGCCTTCACATACAGGCACTATTCCCCAGACCTATTCCACAAACAGATCTCCTATGTCATTTCTCCTCACATCCACGATACTCCCTACACCTTGGAGAACTGGCCACAGAGGAGTGCTCCCTTCATTACCCAGTATCATCCAGGACTGGAAAAACTAAACTACATCCGTCACCAAGGCTTTGATTACTTGTGACCATGCAACAAGGGACATACTTCACAAGATACTTTCCACCCCTCCTAAAGTGCTGTTCCATCATTACTTGTGACCATGCAACAAGGGACATACTTCACAAGATACTTTCCACCCCTCCTAAAGTTCTGTTCCATCACCCACCCAACTTCCACAACATCCTAGTCCATCCCAATGTCACTCCCAATCCCAACCCCATGCCACAAGGGTCATATCCCTGTGGAAGACCCAGGGCTGGATCTGTCCAATCCAGACCCATCACAGGTTTATCCTAGGCCATCAGAGGCTGGGCCACCTGTGAAAGCAGTCACGTCATTTGACAGTTCTTCTGCAACGAAGCATAGCCTTTTATTTTGGTATGACTACCAACAGCTGCTGACCAGGATGAACATCCAAAGCAAAACTGTGGCCAAGGGCGAATAGACCACCTTGAGGCACTACATGCAGTTAAACATAATGTGCTTGATTTCAGTGCCTCCTTTACTAACCTCCACAGCCTGATTTTCAGAACTGCACAGAAGGGAGTTATCCTAACAACATGTTTTCCACTCTTGTTATTATCCTAGCCTCAATGTACAGGGTGTTTCAAAAATGACCGGTATATTTGAAACAGCAATACAAACTAAACGAGCAGCGATAGAATTACACCGTTTGTTGCAATATGCTTGGGACAACCATACATTTTCAGGCGGACAAACTTTCGAAATTACAGTAGTTACAATTTTCAACAACAGATGGCGCTGCGGTCTGAGAAACTCTATAGTACGATATTTTCCACATATCCACCATGCGTAGCAATAATATGGCGTAGTCTCTGAATGAAATTACCCGAAACCTTTGACAACGTGTCTGGCGGAATGGCTTCACATGCAGATGAGATGTACTGCTTCAGCTGTTCAATTGTTTCTGGATTCTGGCAGTACACCTGGTCTTTCACATGTCCCCACAGAAAGAAGTCACAGGGGTTCATGTCTGGCGAATAGGGAGGACAATCTACGCCGCCTCCTGTATGTTTCGGATAGCCCAAAGCAATCACACGATCATCGAAATATTCATTCAGGAAATTAAAGACGTCGGCCGTGCGATGTGGCCGGGCACCATCTTACATAAACCACGAGGTGTTTGCAGTGTCGTCTAAGGCAGTTTGTACCGCCACAAATTCACGAAGAATGTCCAGATAGCGAGATGCAGTAATCATTTCGGATCTGAAAAATGGGCCAATGATTCCTTTGGAAGAAATGGCGGCCCAGACCAGTACTTTTTGAGGATTCAGGGATGATGGGACTGCAACATGGGGCTTTCCGGTTCCCCATATGCGCCAGTTCTGTTTATTGACGAAGCCGTCCAGGTAAAAATATGCTTCGTCAGTAAACCAAATGCTGCCCACATGCATATCGCCGTCATCAATCCTGTGCACTATATCGTTAGCGAATGTCTCTCGTGCAGCAATGGTAGTGGCACTGAGGGGTTGCCGCGTTTGAATTTAGTATGGATAGAGGTGTAAACTCTGGCGCATGAGATGATACATGGACGTTGGCGTCATTTGGACCGCAGCTGCAACACGGCGAACGAAAACCTGAGGCCGCTGTTGGATCACCTGCTGCACTAGCTGCACGTTGCCCTCTGTGGTTGCCGTACGCGGTCGCCCTACCTTTCCAGCATGTTCATCCGTCACGTTCCCAGTCCGTTGACATTTTTCAAACAGATCCTTTATTGTATCGCTTTTCGGTCCTTTGGTTACATTAAACCTCCATTGAAAACTTTGTCTTGTTGCAACAACGCTGTGTTCTAGGCGGTGGAATTCCAACACCAGAAAAATCCTCTGTTCTAAGGAATAAACCATGTTGTCCACAGCACACTTGCACGTTGTGAACAGCACACCCTTACAGCAGAAAGACAATGTACAGAATGGCGCACCCACAGACTGCGTTGTCTTCTATATCTTTCAAATCACTTGCAGCGCCATCTGTTGTTGAAAATTGTAACTACTGTAATTTCGAAAGTTTGTCCGCCTGAAAATGTACTGTTATCCCAAGCATATTGCAACAAACGGTGTATTTCTATTGCTGCTCGTTTAGTTTTTATTGCCGTTTCAAATTTACTGGTCATTTTTGAAACACCCTGTATGATAAACATATTGCCCTCACAACCTCCATCCAACAGTTTCTACCCCTTCTGTCCTATCATCTCCTGCCCATCCTCATCTCGCAGTCTGTTTGTTTTCCACCCTCTGGCAACCCCTCCCACCCATATTTGCCCACTCCTCTCTTATTCACTTCCTTTATCCCTACCTCCCTGCCCCACAACCTCCGGACTCTGTGTCTGCTGGCATTCTAGTCCCTGTAACCCCTGCCAAACAGCATTCCTCTGTCCCGCCCCCTCTCCCCACCCCTTCACCCATACACTACTAGCTCTTCCCCTTCCCTTCCCTTTCAGATTGCTGCTGCTATTGCACATGATAGTTGCCTTCTGGCCTGATATGCCAGAGTTGGCAGTTGTGTGTATGAGGTGTGCTTCCTTGTGTGTATGAATGGTGTGTGTTTTTCTGTTTCTCTTTTGCTGATGAAGGCTGTGGCCAAAATCTTTGAGTAAGTGTCTTTTAATTGTGCCTGTCTGCAACTTAACATGTCTTCTTTATAGTAAGTTGCAATCTTATCATTTCCTACATTCTTGTTCTCTTAAAGGGTGTGACAGTATGCTACTTAAAGATATGATCACCCTGCATGTGGTCATTAAATAAATCTCTTATAGAAGTGCATGTTGCTTCTGTTTTGCTTCCATTTTCAGTAACTGAATTAATAAAGTAGTGTTCTCTTCACTGGATTGAGTTAAGTCTATTGAGTGTGGCTTAAGGTGTTGTCTAGTGCTTCAACTTTCCAAACTGTCTCTCATTTGTAGGGTGTACATTCTTTGCATTTTATGTGTGTAACTTGTTGTGTAAAGCTAGATCTCTATTATTGTCATTATCTTTATTATTATTATTATTATTTAGACATGCTACATAAATAGTGTCCTTTCCTTACAGGCATTTTTATATGCAGTGTCTAGGTGGAGTGTGGTTCATCTAATCTATATTAGTTCCTCTATATACCAATTAAACTTTTCATTTTCACATGTGCAAGAAGAGGTAGTTTTCATTAACTGTGAGCAGATATATCATACTTCTGTGCTTATTTTTGTAAAAAAAGGCAGAAGTTTTGTAAAGAAAAAAAAGGCAAAAATATGGAAATCACTTGGGGAGATATCAGGACTGTAATGAGGATTGGTAAGACTTCCAAGCCAAACTTCTGCAGTACATTCTAAACAACCTTAGCAACATTGTACAACACACACAGACCAAAAATGATACAAGAGTACTGATTAAATAAGATTATTCGAGATCTAGAGTTGTGGGAAATAGTGAACAGCATGGCAGATCCCATGTCCCTTTGGTTATACAATGAATATTTCTTCAGACATCCAGGGAATCTGAAAAACAGGCATAGATCATTGAACTCAAGCTGTGCTAGTGTTAGTAAAAGTGTCAGTGAAGGTATTCAGAATGTGACTGACAAATCAACTCAAGTGAATCAGCAAACTCAACCCATCATGATCACCTGCATCACCACCATTGTCGAGCTACTGTCAGTGTGAACAGCCACAGGCAGTGTGTAGTGCTTAGCACCCAAAAGCCTATCCAAATGTTGGACTGTAGAATTAGTATAGTTGTATTTCTAATGTGTTACAGCAGGTTTGTTTATTTTAAAAAACTACAAGCAATATAGAATATGTGATATTTTGAACTGTAGTTCGCTTTAGGTGCCAACTACGAATTTTACTGATTCAGAAGAATATCAGTGGAACTAGATGTAGCTCTTCTAATAATATAGTCACTTCTACTAACACTAGAAACAGGCCTCTCTTAGTATTTGAACAGCCCTGAAATGTTTCCTGTTGTGACAAGGGGCTGATGGCGGCAGACCATAACTTAGCTCCTTCTTCTTTTGTTTTCTTTTCGTAGGATAGTTCATCCTGGATTATCATGTATGATTTTTAAGTTCTTGCTTCTGATTATGTTTTGCAATTCATATATATTTTTAAGGCTGATTTTAGTTTTAAATTTATTTAAATTTTAAAAATACTTGCATGATATAATTTTTCAAACAAATTTTGTACACTACACCTTCTAGAGAATAAAGTATCAGTTTTAATTGAATATACCAATAAAGAAATACATAGTGTTGCAACAACTTTTATTCTAAAAGTTAAAGAGTGATATAAGATGTTCTGACTCCCAAACATTATTATCAGTGTTGAGGGGCACTGAGAGACTGCTTCTATGGTAAGCAGTTCACCAGAAAAAACTTTTTTTTTTTTTTTTTTTTTGGTCACTGTTCAGCTGATAAAAGAGGTCACCATGGAACTGCTTGATTATTCAACTCTTTCATTAATGGAAGCAATAATTGAAGAAGATTAACATATTAAATGATAATTTTGCTCTAAGGAGCTTTGCCACCTGAAATACCAACATAACTACAAAGCAAGTAAACTGTTTTATTATTTCAGAACTAATTGCCATAATTCTTAATACAGTAATGCCAGTGTGAGATAACATGTTCACTGCCTTAATGGGAAATAATAATAGGTATAAGTCTACTAAGCTAAGCAACTATCCATTTCAGCATGGGAAACCTGTTACATATCTCATTTCAGCATTACTGTAAATTTGCATGTTCCATAGTAAGTAACAATTCAGTGAATCAAGAGAAGTTACAACAAAGTTCTGATGAAAAATTTAACTTTTCCTTAATGTAATGAAGAAACTGCGAAAAGGTGGGAATTTAAGGAGATGGGATCTGTATAAACTGACAGAACCAGAGGTTGTAGAAATTTTCAGGAAGAGCATTAGGGATTGATTGAGAGGAATGGGGGAAAGAAATACAGCAGAAGAAGAATGAGTAGCTTTGAGGGATGAAATAGTGAAGGCAGCTGAGGATTGGATTGGATTGGTTGGGGGAAGAGATCAAACAGCGTGGTCATCGGTCTCATCGGATTATAGAAGGAAGTCGGCCGTGCACTTTCAAAGGAACCATCCCTGTATTTGCCTGGAGCGATTTTAGGGAAATCACAGAAAACCTAAATCAGGATGGCAGCAGAGGATCAAGTAGGTAAAAAGATGAGGGCTAGTAGAAAACCTTGGGTAACAGAAGAAATATTGAATTTAATTGATGAAAGGAGAAATACAAAAATGCAGTAAATGAAGCAGGCAAAAAGGAATACAGGCCTCTCAAAAATGAGATCAACAGGAAGTGCAAAATGGCTAAGAAGCGATGGCTAGAGGACAAATGTAAGGTTGTAGAGGCATATCTGCCTAGGGGTGAGACTGATACTGCCTACAGGAAAATTAAAGAGACTTTTGGAGAAAAGAGAACCACTTGTATGAATATCAAAAGCTCAGGTGGAAATCCAGTTCTAGTTAAAGAAGAGAAAGCAGAATGATGGAAGGAGTATATAGAGGGTCTGTACAAGGGTGATGTTCATGAGGAAAACATTATGGAAGTGGAAGAAGATGTAGATGAAGATGAAATGGGAGATATGATACTGCATGAAGAGTTTGACAGAGCACTGAAAGTCCTCAGCCGAGACAAGTTCCCATGAGCAGACAGCGTTCCATTAGAACTACTGATAGCCTTGGAAGAGCCAGCCCTGACCAAACTCTACCATCTGGTGAGCAAGATGTATGAGAGAGGCGAAATACCAAGATGAATATAATAATTCTAAACAGAAAGAATGCAGATGTTGACAGTGGTCCCGAGTTTGAGTCTGGGTCTGGCACACAGTTTTAATCTACCAGGAAGTTTCATACTAGTGCACCCTCCACTCTGGAGTGAAAATCTCATTCTGACAACATCCCCCAGGCTGTGGCTAAGCCACGTCTGCGCAGTATCCATTCTCTCTGGAGTGCTAGTTCTGCAAGGCATGCAGGAGAGCTTCTGTGCAGTTTGGAAGGCGGGAGATGAGTTACTGGTGGAATTAAAGCTGTGAGGACAGGTTGTGAGTTGTGCTTGGGTTGGTTAGGTGGTAGAGCACTTACCCGCAAAAGTCAAATGTCCCAAGTTCGAGTCTCGGTCTGGCACACAGTTTTAATCTGCCAGGAAGCTTCAGTAATCAAACTGTTTAACTTTCTGAATATGATTTTCATGTATATGTTGTAGCTGGAGTTGCCAGCAGTAATCTGCATGCATTACAAGAATCCATTTACTTTGGTACAGTTATTCCATGTAAGACATTTTTGGTGAAATCTCTCAACATGCTCATCACTGACATCTGCCAGTCAACTTGAAAACAGATCCAATTTGCTGTAGAGGAAATGCATTTCTAAGGATATGCAGCCCATATTTCTGAGTGCACCCATCATGATGCCAACAATCTCCTTGCAGTTAGATGCTCTAATCTTGCCAAGAAATGCGTGACAATATCCCACATTACTTTGTGATTCATTAAAATTCCGGTCCTTCTTGAAATCTTTTATTTGAGGTCAGATGACTATTCTTTCTTTCACTTAACCTGCTTAAATTGTTGGGATTCCTTCTTCATAATTTGAAATGCTCTTTTGTCATTATTCTTCATTTTCACACCCCTTTTGTCAAACAAAATTTGATATGCAGTGGAAGCAACAATATTTTGTTTGGATCTGCAAGCAGTATTTTTTTATAATCTCCATATCAGGTTCATAGTGTTCACTCTTAGACCACTCTCATTCAGAAAAATGACTGATCTTTTCCTCCTGTCCCACACTTCTGGAGCAGCATAATTTGGTATAACCTAGTTGTAGCCCTGTAAAAGGAGCTGCTTTTAAATCTCAACACGTGTATCAAGAGTGTGTGATGTGTTCCACAGAATGTAATAACAGGTGCATATTCTCATAAGTTTCTTTAGTTTGCATTGTGTGGGAAATTGAGGAACTTGAAGCCTCATTTCTGATAAGCTGAGGAACACCTTTAAGGGTTCTCTTGTATGAGTCTGTGAACAGCCATCATTCTTCTGTGTGATTATGTTCAAAATTCTTTATTAGTCCAGCAGTACCAAAGCAGAACACGGTATTCACATCTGTGGAAAAGAATGGCAACAATTATTTCTCACAGCTACAAAAGAGAAATATTTTGACATACTGGTGAGAAAATTTTACTATTGCGTCCTTGAAGCCAGTAGCTCTGCTTTCTTTCTTGATAAATCTCTAGTTTTGGGAAATGATTGTACTGCTTTATTGCCAAGTATTTAACACCTGTGTAGTAGTTTTTTTGAGTGGAGAACCATCCTTAGCGGGATTTTGATTTTGTATTTTGGTGGTGCCACTCTGAATTTCTTTCCAGTTAATTATAGTTTTTCTTTGCAAAATATAATAGACCTCATCTTCAGTGCCATGGGAAGGGTAATAATCTCAGTTTCTTAAACAGTGGATTGCACCTTTCCTTTTACTGTTCAGACAGTATCGATCTGAGTACTTTGATTTGGGGTTTAAACAACTTCAATGATTCTGCGCTTTGGTCCCAAAAATTCATTCCAGAACTCAGTATCAAACAAAAGAGAGCATAATACATTGATGTCAGGGTTCAAATATTTCTTACATTTCCTATTCATTTGATCATAAAAGATACTTCACAGAATTTGGTACTGGTTATCTCAATGTGACATTTCCATGTGAGTGAGCTAGTGATGGGAACTAATAGGAATTTGGTTTCACTGACAAACATAGTTATCATTTAAGTGATATAGTGGGGACCAGAGGAGAAAGAAAGAGTGAGATAGAGTGTGTGTGTGTGTGTGTGTGTGTATGTGTGTGTGTGTGTGTGAGGTTAGGCCAACTGTTATTTGCATTAGGCAGCAGTTGGTTTGACTTAAGCCATGAGTTTAGTTGGGCTGTGCTTTCATTCACCATAATCTGGCTGGTTCTTTTGTGTCATAAGTAAGACATGTGGTGTCATAAAAAAGGGAAGGTTCTACTGGTAGATAATTTCAAGGGCAGGTCAGTTTGCAAGTGGCAAGAACAGTAAGGGACTTCAGATTGATTCTTGTGGAATTCCATGTTTTGTGGCTTATATACATGAAGGTGAGTCTAGTATTTGCATTTCCTGAAGGCTTGATCTCATTTATTTGAACATATTATTCATGAACAACTCCTTTTTTTTCATTTAATCTTTTTCAGTGAAATGGCATGATTAACCAGGTCAATGTCGTAAGTGAGATCAAGTTGGTAGCTTCTTGTCAAAAAGATGTACAGTAAAATCAAGGAATTCCTGCAGTGCATCAACTGTAGCTTTCTTTCCCTGGAAGCCAAACTGAGTGTGGGCAAAATTTCCCTGTTCCACAGAAATATATATAGTCTGATGGCCATGATGAATTCAAATATTTTTCTAAATTCTGAGAGTATGCCAGTTTACCTGTAGTTATTATTATCTCATTTATTTCTCTTTTTGTGTATTGGTAGGCTTTCTAAAGTTTTGAGTTGATTTGAAAATGTGCCATTCAGGAATAAGGAATTTATAATGTGGGTTAGTGGCTTGCTAACAAACTTATTGCAGTTGTGGGAAGGGATTATTGTTGAGACAATTTCTGTGATTTTTAATTCTTTAGGTGATTAGTAGTTGAATTTGTCAGCCATTTCATTTTTATTGGAAACTAATCCCGCATTTTTTTAGGTTAATGTTACGTGAAAATTGTTGGTTTCTACTAGTATTTGTGCATGCTTTTTCACTGTACTAACCACAGTCCAAGGAATTTATTTATACACACATCAAAAAAAGTTTTGTATCATCCTGGTTCCCAGAACTCCTGAAGATATACGTTGGCTGTGAGTATTATATTGCAGACACAATACCATTGACTGTCCAGAGATGTTGATAAACCTGCCCAAAAATGTAAACAACCATGCATGAGCAGCCCCTATTAGACGGAGGTAGTTCGACAGCCGACCAGGAAGGAGGTACACGGTTTGTGTTGTCTGTAGTTCAACCATACCTAGATGGTCAATACCACAGTTTGATTTTGTCTGCATTGTTACTTTGTGCCAGGACGGGGCTCTCAACAAAGGAAGTGTCCAGGCATCTTGGACTGAACCAAAGCGATGTAGTTTGGACATGGAGGAGATACAGAGAGACAGGAACTGTCAATGACATGCCTCACTCAGGCCATCCAAGGCCTACTACTGCATTAGATGACCACTACCTACTGATTATAGCTCAGAGAAACACTGACAGCAACATCACCATGTTGAATAATGCTTTTCGTGCAGCCACAGGATGTCGTGTTATGACTCAAACTGTGCACAAAAGGCTGCCTAATCCATAACTGCACTCCTGACGTCCATGGCGAGGTCCATCTTTGCAATAATGACATCATGCAGTGTGGTACAGATGAGCCCAACAACATGCCAAATCGACCGCTCAGGATTAACATCACGTTCTCTTCACTGATGAATGTCGCATGTGCATTCAACCAGACAATTGTCGGAGACATGTTTTGAGCCAACACGATCAGGCTGAAGGCCTTAGACACACTGTCCAGCGAGTGCAGCAAGGTGAAGGTTCCCTGCTGTCTTGGGGTGGCATTATATGGGGCTGATGTACGCTGCTGGTGGTCATGGAAGGCGCCGTAATGGCTGTATGATACATGAATGCCATCCTCCGACCGATAGTGCAACCATATTGACAGCATATTGGCAAGGCATTTGTCTTCATGGACACCAATTTGCATCCCCATTGGGCACATCTTGTGAATGACTTCCTTCAGGATAATGACATCGCTCGACTAAAGTGGCCAGCATGTTCTCCAGACATGAACCCTATCAAACATGCCTGGGATAGACTGAAAAGGGCTGTTTATGGATGATGTGACCCACTGACCACTCTGAGGGGTCTACGCTGAATCAGCATTAAAGAGTGAGACAATCTGGACCAATAGTACCTTGATGAACTTGTGAGTAGTATGCCACAATGAATACAAGCATGCATCAATGCAAGAGGACGTGCTACTCGGTATTAGAGGTACCCGTGTGTACAGTAATCTGGACCACCACCTCTGAAGGTCTCACTGTATGGTGGTACAACATGCAACGTGTGATTTTCATGAGCAATAAAAATGGCTGAAATGATGTTTATGTTGACCTCTATTCCGATTTTCTGTACAGGTTCCAGAAGTCTCGGAACCGAGGTGATGCAAAACTTTTTTTGAAGTGTGTAAATTCACTGTTGCCAGCTTTGGTTCTGCTGGGGGTAAAAAGTTCTTTCTTTCTCTTAGCTGATGTAATAGTATCTTTGCTGATACATTTGGAGGATTTCCTGCTAGTACATGTACTTCTCGTTTCAAAAGGAAAATGACAGTTAAAGTAAAAGCAAGAAGTTTTTAAGAAAGTTTCATATTTGTTCTCTAGTGGTGAATAGTCTATAAATTTTCTCTCTGTATATGGGTCAGAAAAGTATGCACATTTGTTTCACAGAATTATCTGCTTTATGTTAGAATTTTTATTTTGGGGTGTTCTCAATGGCAAATTGAGCTACATAATCACTGTTTTGTGGTTGTAGAATCCTAAGTTTATAGAAGATATGGTGCACTTCATGTCACTGGGTACTTTGTCAAGACAACTTAATATGTACTATGATTTTTCAGCCTGGTTGGAGGTGTAACCTACAGATCAAGATTGTAGCAACCCATAAAAATTTTAAACCTTACAAGTTCATCATCAGCTAAGAGAATATTTATATTAAGATCATATAGGATTTTCTTTTTGAAAGTGAAATCTTCTATTTTCTTAGGTCAAGTCATGATCATCTTCCGTTTCTGGGCTCTTCTTCTGGATCTTCTGGTGATCATTATTAGTGCCACTTATGCAAAATCCAGTGTAGCAGATATTAGTAGTCTTGAGAAAACTCTGTACACCGAACATGGTGAGCATCTAAATTACCATGGGTAGAGATTTCTGTGTCAAGAGATAAACAAATGAAATGTGTTAATGCATCTGTCTCATTTTAAAAGACAGTCTTTGTGTGTATACCTATGTACCTTGTTTGTTAGGGAAAGGAAGTGTAGAAACAACATTAAAAGGAAACTGCAGCAGACTAATTCATTCAGACAGTGGTGTTGCTTTAGATCACCCAGTGAAAATAAATGAACATGCAAGACCCTGTGAAATCAAAATATCTTTTTGTATCAATAATATTATTCTCCTTCTTCATATAAATGAACTATATCTCAGAGGGAAAAATCAATGAACTGCAATATTGTATTGATAATTACCTGCAGTATTTTGTGTATCAATGAACACTGGGAGAAAGAGTTAAATAGTCTTTAGCGTTCTTCTTACAATAACTTTTTAACTGAATTCTTGGGTATATTCAATGAATGCTTCCCTTTTGTAACAGTGAGGACCAGGTCCCAAAAAAGTAGATCCTGGGTAACAAAAGGAATTAGAGTGTCTAGTACTACTAAGAGGAAACTGCATATGGAGGCAAAAGTAAATCAAAGCCCTCAATTTCTTAAGTATGTAAGCACATACAAAAAAACATTTGACAAAATAGTTAAACTAGCAAAACGTACTGCAAATAACGACTTCATTTCAAATGCAAAAAACAAATCAAAAGCTGTTTGGTCTGTTATAAGAAGTGAAGTTGGCAGTGAGGCAGAGAGAAAATGCCCTTCTAAAATAGTGATAAATGGTAGAGCTGTTACAGAACCCAGTGCCATTTGTGAATCATTCAATGACTTTTTCATAAACTGTAACAAATTTGGTGACTGTTCACCACCAAATACAAAGCCCAATATGACAGATAGCAATTGCACTTGTTTTAAGTTTTCTCATGTTTCCATCTCAGATGTCATCAAAATCATAATGTCCCTAAAAAATTCAAAATCTGCGGGGTGGGATGAGGTCCCCACTGAAATAATAAAAATAGTCTGTCACAGTATTGCATATCCACTCTCTTTCATAATCAACCAATCATTTGATGAGGGATGTTTCCCAGATCGATTAAAATATGCAGAAGTTTGGCCCATACACAAAAAAGGCAAACAAGATGAATTGGGCAACTATAGGCCAATCTCACTGTTACCAATTTTCTCAAAAATATTTGAAAGAGCTGCATGTGATCAGATTGAAAATCACAATTCATCTAACAGCATTATCTTAGGCAATCAATATGGTTTCAGAAAAGGCCGCAGCACAATCCATGCAATAAATGAATTAGTCACAAAAGTCAGCAGATGTCTTGATGATAGAATGTGTGTGTCAGGCATCTTTTGTGACCTGTCCAAAGCCTTCGACACAGTAAATCATGACCTGCTTCTCCAAAAATTGGCACGCTATGGTTTTCAAGGCAAATCTCTTAGCTGGATGTCATCATACTTGGCAAACAGAAAACAAAGAGTACTTATTAACATCAACGGCAAGAAATTTCTCTCTGGCTGGAAAAACACTCAATTAGGTGTTCCACAAGGCTCAATATTAGGGCCACTGCTTTTTCTATATTATATTAATGATATGCCATGTCAGGTCCAGTCTGATACTATCCTCTATGCAGATGACTCAACAGCCGTAGTCTGTTGTAAAAATGAGGTAGACCTAATTCGTCATATTGAACAAACACTTGGGGAAGTGGAGGCATGGGTCAAAAACAATAACTTAACATTAAACTTTACAAAAACAGAAATTGTTCATTTTACCACAAAACAATCTGCACAGTCTATAAGTGAAATAAGGTATATGGACAAAAAATTAGAGACTGCAGACTGTGTCAAATTCCTTGGCGTGTTAGTCAATAAAAACCTGTTATGGAGTCGCCATGTGGACAACATACTGGGTCGATTGAATAGCCTTGTATATATTATGAATATCTTGTATAGTATTACTGATTTAGCTGTAAGAAAAACTGTATATAATGCATATTTTGTTTCAGCCATTAGGTATAGTATAATTTTCTGGGGGTCTGAAAAAACAAATTTACTTAGAGCTTTTAGACTACAAAAAAGAATCATCCGGGCAATGGTGGGAGCAAAACCAAAGCAACACTGCAAACCTTTATTTGTAAAACTGGATCTAATGAGCATTCCAAGCATATACATCTATGAAACTCTCACTTTCACGAAAAGAAACCCACAACTTTTTGAGGGCAACTTCTTCTTGCATCAATATGATACAAGACACAGAACGAGCTACATGTTACCTACCCACCGTTTAAAATCATATGAAAAAACCCCATACTATATGGGCATGAAATTTGTAAATAAAATATGGAAAGATATGGATGACCCAAATGTAAAAGGCACCAAAAGAGACCTGGAAAAATATCTGAAAGATAAATGTTACTATAGTGTAGAAGATTTCATGAATGGTAACAATGCGTTATAATTGTAATTAAAATACCTCTTTGAAGATGTTACACCATGTATATTATTAGTTTGTTGTATTTTTAGTATTGTTATATATAGTGTAAAAACTGACAAGTCACCTATGTCACAATCTTTGATTGTATAAGGCATGTTATGTGATAATAAAAATTGAATTGAATTGAATTGAATTGAATACTTTCTAGTTACTGGTTACTGTAGAAAAAACATTTCACACGCTGATGTCTCAAACTGCATTAAAGGCAAACTCAGTTTGTAGCACTCAGTCATAAACCTCAACAGAATATGCCCTGAAGGCGTATTTGAAGTACGTGATTATAGTAACATACACAATAAACTAATTGTCTTGGTTTAATGAACTCCAAATAAAGCAAGCCGAATCAGCTAAGTTCCTGTGTGTGTACATAGATTGCAAACTAAAATGGGTCAACCATGCCCTAGATCTAGAAAAAAAGGCTACATTCTGCAACATTTACCTTACGTATAATTGCACCAGCCACACATAATAATGCCATAAGAGCTGCTTATTTTGGATATTTCCATGTAATTTTGTCTTACAGAATTGTCTTTTGGGGCAAAAAGTTTTTTATCACTCAGAAGACAATGCATCATGAGTGGTGTGCAACCAAGGCACTCATGCAGGAATCTGTTTACAAAACTACAGGTATTTACAGTGATATCTCAGTACATATACTCCCTTGTATTTTTAGTTAATAAAAACCACTCTCTCTTCAAAACCAATAGTGAATATAATGGTCAAAATACAAGGTCAAAAGAGAACTTTCATAGCAACCAGTCAAATTATACTCTTGTACAGAAACGAGTAAATTATACAGGCATCAAAATTTACAATGCTCTACCCAGTGTCATCAAAAGTCTTGGTCCTGAAACACCAAAGTTCAAGACCAAACAAGGACTACCTAATACAAAAGTCATTCTCTTCCATTAGCGAATTTGTAGTGTGTAGGAGCAAGTTTTTATTATACAACTGAGTTAGCCATTCAGTGTAAGCATAAATGTAAACTATTTGTTGCTGTAGTGTTATCTTGTTGTTCAAATACTGATGAATGCAATATGTTTTTATTTCTTCTAGTGTTCCATGTTACTACGAGTCTTGTCATGAGTTTACCATAATATATGCTGCTGTATTGTTAACCTTGTAAAGATACTGTCTCATTCCATATCCTTACAGCTCAATTGCTATAAGGATCAATGGAACTTGCAATAAAATAAATAATAAATAAATAAACTAATTGTGGGCTGGATCTGGCAGCCTGCAGATTGCCAGTTGCCTACCTCTAGTATATCAAGTGTACTTGATGGAAAGAGAGATTGAACAATTCTATTAAAACAGCCCCCACCAAGAGCTTTGTAAACATGAATACGTGAACTAAGTACTGACAACAAAACAACAGAATTGCCCAAGGCTTTTTGAAAAAATATAGGAGAGACAACTGAACTTCCAAAACTGAAATATGTGTGATATGTATAGACTGCCTGGTGGCTGAGTATTATTGTAAACACAATTGCATAAAACAGGCATTTGTAAATGATATAAAAATGGTTAGTTAATCATGTAATGGTAGAACTATGAGAGAACATGAAAGAGAAGTCGGAGTCCAGAACTGCAATGAGGTCTCGACCAGACAGACGGACCATGAGCATCAAAACCAGGCTACAACCGAGCATCACGTAATTTATGCAGTTTGGCTGACATACTGGTGGTTACATCACATCTCCTGGACATCAGCACACTGCTGATGCTTTGATCTTACCCAGAAACACTGCTGTTACCACGAATTGGCTGGGGGGGAAGTAGTATTTAACCATGACCATACCAACTCTTGATTGTTTAGCCACCTGAGCAGTATGTGACACCCAATCTGTGTCAGTCTGAGCAGTTGCTATAACTCTACTGCCACTGGGTCGTGAATGAGGGACTATGACTGTCTGCCCCACCTGAGCAGCCAACACTGCGCCAGCTGTCCACCTATCTGCACCCGTGGGAACACTGCAGCCTGCCTATAAGGCACCGATGGCTTGTCTTGCTAAACACCACAGCCTTATGAAGGCCTGTGCAGCATCTTTGTCACTGTCATCAAGTCAGCACACCAGGATGACTCTCCATTGAGTAAGGAGATTGCCTCTCTGTGCCACTGTCCATGACTGTGCCTGCCACTCCGTGCGGAACATTATGTGAAGAACAAAATGGATTTGAATGACTATAACTAGCTGGACTGAATAACTAAAGACTTATTCATGTTCATGGGGTAATAAAAATGAATAATTGAATAATAATGTGTATATGTCCACTGCTGATCTGTGTACTACGTCCCCACACATCTCCCCTGTCTTCAAAACCATCTGCAGACCTTACCATGCGCATAGGAAGAGTAGGACCCATCCTGACAAGCGGTAACTGCTCATGTTTCACTTTATTTTACTCACAGCTACATTAGAATCTCTCTAATCCGTCACCTTCGGGACCGGGACCATGATCGGAACGAAAAAAAGGTCGGATTATCTGAAAAATCTAATATTTATTGCAAAAAATATAAAAAGACATTTAATACAAAAAATTAAACAATTTAAGAGCTAAAAGACGTCTACAGTAATATGAAAAGATGTTTTTTATGCAGTGTTAAACAATATATTAACTAAAAAATGTCTGCACAGACTATAATATGTATTGGTTTTAAAAGGAAAAATGACAAACAAATTACAGTACTGTAATGTACTGAATAATGTATAAACAATAGATACTGTAAACTAAAAAATGTCTTTGGCACTGTATACAAAAAAAAGAAATTTTTTACAAAGAAATAAACTACTGTATGTATAAATTAAGAAATGATTATACTGTATGCATTGTTTTTACAGTAAAAATGAAAACAAATAACCTGGAGAAAAAGTCAGACATTTTTGTTTAGCAGATGTTATTCTAGATTTAACTCCAATGTCCCTCCATTTTTTTATCCACAAAATGTCCATTGGAGTTGAAGTTGGATAGTGCTTGATGTATTGAAGGGCGACGTCAAAAGTGTTTTTTGCGTCGTTGTGTGAAATCTGGGTGTGAAATCTGGGTGGGGGATTCGTCTTCGCCATCCGAGTCCTCATTCACAGTTTCCTGGCTAACAGCAGCAACAATTTGGTCATCATTGAGCTCTTCAAAAATGTCACAGTCTTTGTCACATTCATTGGCTCCAGAGTTTGTAGATCTTTAATGATTTCCAGTGCGTTGTTGGTTTGCTCTTCTTTGGTATGCTCATTTTCAGTCATAACTTGTGGCCAGAGCTTACACCACAATATCTACAATGTGTCAGGTTTCAGTTCCGCCCATGCTGCAGCGATTGTATAGATAACATCTTTGATGTTCAGGGATTTCATTGCCTCAAATAAGTTATGATCTCCAGATTTTTCCAAGATTGAGCTGATATACTTTCTGCAATATCACCTTTTCAACCATTCGATAATGCCCTGATCCATTGGGTGGATGAGTAAGGTCACTGTAGGAGGCAGAAAGAGAGCTTTTATGTCCCCTTTCACCAAATCTTCCTCAGATGGATGTGATGGTATGTTATCCAATAGCAGTAGAGCACGAAGGGGCAGATTTTTTTGCTTCAAGCCTTTTTTGACTGTTGGCACAAACTCATTAAAAAACCAGGATTGAAAAAGGTTGCAGTCCATCCAAGCAGATTTTTGATTGTGGTAATAAACCGGCAATAAAGATAAGTTTATATTTTCGAATGCCCTTGGCTTCTTAGATTTGCCAATAACAAACAAGGAGAGCTTGTGGGTACCATCTGCATTGTTACAAGGAATGACTGTTATTCTCTCTTTTGTAAGTTTTGTTCCTACCACAGATTCATTTGAAGCTGCGAGCATTTTTGCTTGCAACATTTTAGAGTTCAGCCCTGTCTCATCGATGTTGTACACTTGGCAGGGTAACAGTTCATTTTCTTCTACAATTTCTTGAAACTTAAGAGAAAACTCATTATCAGCTGTGGCATCAGCAGATAGTTTTTCACTGGAAATAGAAACAAATTGGACACCATGACGAGTTTTCCAGCGATCAATCCAGCCTCCACTGGCAGCAAATTTGCTTTTGGCTTCCAGTTTTTTGTGCAAAACTATCACTTTTTCTTTGAAAATGGGCCCGGTTATTGTAGATCCTTCCCTTCGTTCTTGACAAAATCACATCCACAATGTGTTATCGAGCAGTTCAAGTTTAGGCTTTCTTAATGTTTTGCAATTCTTCAGAGTGTTTTCACCATCAATTGTAACTGTATAGGATTCAATGTCTTTCCGATTCTTCCTCCAATCCTTAATTGTTGTAACATCTACATTCAGTTCCTTTGCAAGTTTTTGGAGCAATTCTCCTTTGTCCAGTCTTTGTAGCACTGCTAATTTTTCATTTAGTGAAAGAGTTACATGTTTATGTTTGAATCTAGACATGTTGAAAAACAGACAACTGTACACACACTGAATTTACAGTAATAAGTACTGTATAGAACACGGAATAAAGCAAACAATGACATTTTTTAATCCCAACAAAGGATAAAACTGCACAATAACATACAGTATAACAATATGCACAGCAGTAGACACTACAACAATGGCCTGACAGGCCAGGCTCACGAGCCGTAGCACGGTCAGACCAGCAGGAGTGACGGACCATTCAAGGTCAGATTAGAGGGGTTCTACTGTATACCTGTGCTGCTACAGTTTGGCCCAATTGGGACATTCTTATTCACCTTCTATAACTAATTAAATATTACTAGGTACAAATACATACAGTGTTGATTTTTTTCACAAAAACTGTTTAATGTAACATATTATTTGCATTTGGCATACAGTGCCTCACCGCATATTCACATCATTTACCAGTGTTTCTAACAGCTGATCCTCTCAGGGGCTAAACATTTGTTTGCTGAGTACAGGCTTGGTGACCCCAAGGTTCCTGAGTTGGGAACTTGAAAGCACAACTAGTCCCCTGTAACCATAAGCTCTATGCATGCTTCAGCAACCACCATGCGCTGCAGTGGTGGAACGTTGTATGCGGCAGGGAACTGGGATCTTGGCTTGACCACCTGGACTGTAAGAGTGGAGGCTTGCTGCATGCTGATGAGAGGCATGGCTGTTGAAGAGGTGGAATGGCCATTATCGGGCAACTTCTAGGCATCCTGTTGCACCTCAGTTGTATAAGGGTTACTCGGGCATGTGGGGCTTTCTTCTACTCCTCCCAGCATGATAGTTTTACTGCCTGGGAGTGCTCACACCCAGCACTCCAAATGAATGAGAGACTAGCCCTCCTGATGATTGAAATCATCCACCTTGTGCTATAGTAACAGGGCACATGGAGTGGTAAATCAAAATGTGTCTTTGGTGATTAAGGGGAGGCATTTGAAAATGTGTCCCCCTTCTATATTCATAAAGGCTTGGAAGGACTTGCTGGAAGCCTAAAGTCTAAAGGGGGTGTGAAATGGTTCCCTACTGGTTGAGACTAACAGGACAAAGCAGGTGGAACTACATAGGAAGTCAGAAAAATTGGGTGAATATGACATAACTTTGAATTGCAAAAAAATGGTTCAAATGGCTCTGAGCACTATGGGACTCAACTGCTGAGGTCATTAGTCCCCTAGAACTTAGAACTAGTTAAACCTAACTAACCTAAGGACATCACAAACATCCATGCCCGAGGCAGGATTCGAACCTGCGACCGTAGCGGTCTTGCGGTTCCAGACTGCAGCGCCTTTAACTGCACGGCCACTTCGGCTGGCCCTTGAATTGCATAACTCCCTTAACTCCAGCAAGGATGTGGTCACATGCCATGACATTTTGGACATAGACGCTGCCGAACTTAAATGAGAATGGGTGTCAAAGGGGATAGTGGACGTAGAGCAAAGGATGCATAGGAATAATGGAGAAACTAAGAAGACCGCCACCTTTATTGTGACCTCCAGTTTTCCAATGCTGTCTGAACACATCACGTCAGCTTTTCTCAAACTTAGGGTTAGGCCTTATGTACCTAACACTGTGCAGTGGTACATATGCCAGCATTTCTTCCACACAGCACTGAGTTGCGAGGGTGAAGTGACCTGTGGGATATGTGGAAGGGCAGCCCATGAAGCTGGAACTGACCATCCATTTCAACTAATTTGGGTTAACTGCTCTGGGAGCCACCTAGTCTGGAGCCGAGACTGTCCTGTTTTTGCTGAGGAATGAAAAATTCAAGAGCTAAAAGTCACCAAGCAGATCCCTTATGCAGAAACCAAGAAAGAATATAAGGCAACAAAACCTCTGTGTTTATCACTTCTTATGCTTCTATGGCACATAAACCTGTTCCTAAGGTCCATGCTTTGACACAGACAATGTCCAGTGTACAGTTATCCACCACCAGCAACTGTACTTGCATGTGTACATGCCAAGGCAAAGCAAGTAAGGATTAAGCAATCCAAGCAACTGCCACAGAAAAGACCAGTGACAGTTCTGCACTGAGCATCAAGAAGGCACACAAAAAGCAGAGTGGCTCTCAGCACCTCCTTTCCACCTCATCCTTGAAGGGAGAGGGTGCAGGGTAAGGATCACAACTTTCAGGTCAAAAGCTGTCTCAACCACCATCAGATGCCATTGTGGCATGTCTGACTGCTGAGGAGCATATCTGAATGTGTTCAGGACTCATATGGAGAAACTGAATCTCCTAGCACAGGCACGCCCCTTGTGCCTGTGTTTACAAGAAACATTTTAAAGTTACTGATGTCCAAGTGCTGCAGGGCTATAGGCTATACTGAAAGGATGACCTATTGGGGGGGGGGGGGGAGGGGAGATCCAAGGGAGGGCTTGCAGTGTTTGTCACTAATATGCACCACTCATCTGCTCTCCCCTGGCTGCTGACCTGCAAGCAGTTGCATCTGAAATTCACATGTGTTGGAGGATCACTGTTTGCTCTCTGTGTTTACTTCCACAAGATGCGATAGACTCTGAGAGTCTTACAGATCTTATAGAGCAACTCCCCTGACCATTTCTCCTCCAGGTAGACATAAATGCCCATCATATCTTGTGAGGCTCAACCTCTAATTGCCCTCAGGATCAGGTTTCAGAGAGCCTCATAACATCTCACAAGCTGTGCATCCTCAACAAACGTACTCACACTCATTTCTGTACTGTTACTGGGTCATTCTCAGCCATTGACCTCTCTTTGTGCTCTCCAGCCTTCACAGACTCTATTCAGTGGGAGGTCATTGGCAACCTTCATTCCAGCAACCGCTTCCCATTTCACATTCACCTACTGGATGGATCTCTACCTGAAGAGAAGCCACCAAAATAGATTATCAACAGGGCTAACTGGATGCTGTTCAGCCAGCTGACTGTGGGTGGACCACATCACATGAGTGATCCATCGTGCCACTCACTTATCCATCCCGGAGTACCGATCAGCAATCTAAGACAGATGTGTAACTTGTTCAGTTCAATACTTTGATCCATGTGATGTCTCTTTATGATGATCTTTAAACTCACTTGATGTCTCACTTGTTCTGTATTGTTACGTTTTGTGATCACAAAGTGAATAAAGTACGTCATTACAATAAAGTTGTGTTAAATATTATTATTTCACCATAATATCAATACTCGCTACACTGGTGACCCTGATATGACATGAACATGCAACCTTCTCCACATTCAACCATGCCCTTTCCCTGGTGTAACTCAACCGATTATTTGTGATACATCGACTAATACATCCCTTCCTCTTTGACCGGCCATTTTCTCTTCACTACTCGGTGTAGCTCATCAGAGTGACTAGTAACTGAATGTTTCATCTGACCACACATCAAGAAAGACTGTCGTGAGTGGGCTGGAGCCAGCGTATCTTGCCAATGTGCCAAAGTTGGTTGACATGCATATTTCCCTCTGGGTCACTTTGGAATACTGAAGGAACACTTCAGACCCATTTATACAGACCCTGTTGGCCCCATACCCCCTTCTAATCGCCACTGCTACATTTTGTCAGTCATTAACTGCATGACACGGTGGGTAGAGGCAGTTCCTTTGAACAATATGTCAGCTGATAACGTGGCTCGAGTGTTCATTACCTGCTGGCTCTCCTGTTTCAGCTACCCTGCATCCTTCACCACAGATCAGGGCAGACAATTCAGATCTCTACTCTTCAAATGATTGTATGTCCTATGCGGTGCCAAGTGTTTCCATACCAGCCCCAAAGTAACAGGTTAGTGGAGGGCTGGCACCACACACTAAAGGCAGCATTAATGTGCCACTCTGACTGTTGGTTGGATGCACTTCTGTGGGTACTGCTAGGCATTTGCACAGCACGTAAAGACGATTTAAAGGCCTCTGTGGCAGAGATCCTTTATGGCGAACACCAGGTACTTCAAGCAGAATTTGTTGAGGACACTACTAGTGTTCATGAAGAGAGGCTACCCATCTTAGTCAAGCAAGTTCACTCTCATATACCGCGTACACACATACCACAACCACAAGTACCTATCCACCAGTCCTTTTACACAAGGAACTTGCAGACTGTGACTTTATTATGTTGCAAGAGGGCACCGTTCATCCGGCTCTTACTCACCCTATTCAGGATCTCACTTGGTTCCTGACCATGCTGCAAACACTATGATCATCCTGCTAAATGGCATGCCACAAACAGTCTCTTTACATAGAGTTAAACTTGCATGGGTCCTCACTGAACATGCTCCAACTGTCAACCAACAAGTGAACAGGTTTCCAGTGAGTGTTCAGCAGGCACTTCCCTCCCACCCTCCTTTACATCTTGTTAAGCCAGTGTTAGTGATCATGTCTCCCCCAGTGACAGTTATGTGTTTGACAATCTCCCTGTATCCTTCTTCTCACCACCAGCACTGTGCTCAACTATGACCACATTTACTGTTGATGTCTCAGCATTTCCAGTGGATGACATTTCAGTGCAACACCATAATGACTGTTTGTTTTTTGTGCACTGTCTCATGTATGTAAATCTAAGGATGTTACCCTCACGATTGTGCAAGCTGTTCACTTACCCAAAGATTTTGTCAATGGCTCCCTTTGAGCTTTTATCAACAAGGATGGCATACTGTCAATTTTCATTCTATGTGACCGACCACAGTCCCTCCCTTCCCCTCCTATTCAGATCCCACTCTCCTGTGCCAGTCATCCCCTACACCAACCAACATGGATGAAAGATTACGTTGTGTCTTTCCTGATCACCTCCCGGTTACTTTCCCTTCTGCTTTTGCTCCTGCACCATGCTCTGCACTCCCATGGGGATGGGGTGGCCCTGTCTTGGTTTGATACATCAATCCATGTTATCTCTCTTTATGATGATCTCTCAGCTCACTAGATGTCCAGCTGTTTTTCTGTCTTGTCACATTTTGTGATCACAGAGTGAATAAAATATATCATTACCATAAAGTGGTGTTAACTGTTATTATTTTGCCACAACATCATTACCCTCCCAACAGCAATTAACCTCTCAGCCTTTTGACATGCTGGCCAAGGCTCGACACATCATTAGGAAGAGCAAAAAAGGCTATGGCAAGAGTTCCTGTACTCCATCAGCTGTTCCATTTGTTTTACAAAAGTATGGGAGGCCATCCAGAGGATTCCTGGTAAACACAGTCATTTACAAATAGCAGCAGTGTTGAAACAGGGGTGTCTCCAAATGACACCCAGAGACGTTGCTTAGATGCTGGCAGAGAATTTTGCAAAAACTACTGCCGATTCCAGCCAGGATCCGACATTTCGCTGATACCATGTGACTGTAGAATGGGGAAAGTTAGACTTTGGGTCCAACGGTTCCGAGGCCTACAACTCTCCTTTCTCCGTGTAGGGGCTGGAGTCCGCACTGTCTGAAACTCAGAACACTGCACCCGGCCATGATCCAATCTGGTATTGCATGCTTTGGCATTTGCCAGTGGCATCAAAGGGAAGCCTCCTTGAATGTTTTAAACTTATATAATGCACAGGCAACTTCTCTAGCTTATGGAGGGAGGAAATACTGATACTTCTCCTAAAGCCAGGAAAGGAACACACTTCTTGGAGTAGCTACAGGAGTATCATCTTAATGAGCTGTGCAGAAAAGACCCTGGAGCAAATGGCTAATCATTGTCTGGTGTGGCCGTTAGACACCACACAACTCTCTGTAGCCTCTCTCAATTTTGACTCTGGAGATTTCGAACTACTGTTGACAACCTAACCTGCTAGATGGAGCTATTTCTACATGACCATCACTGCATTGACATCTTCATTATCAGTAAGGCATATGACACTACCTGTAGAAACAGCATTCTTGTGCAAGTGCATCAGTGGAGTTTTCATGGCCACCTCCCCATATTGTTATGGTCTTTATGTCTCAGTGGCTTTTTAGAACTCAAGTTGGTGACACTGTCAGATCAATTCGAGCATGAAAGCAGTGTCCCTTAGGGCAATGTTTTAAGTGTTACCCTCTTTGCTGTAGCCATAAACAGTATTACATCTATGGTAAGATGTCCTGTATAATGCTTCTTATTTGTGGACAGTTTTACTGTTTTCTGTTGCTCCTCTGGTATTACAACAGTTAACAGAGTTGTAACTTATGGTGGAGAGGTCAGACGAGTGGGCTTCAAAGATTGATCTTCATTATTTTGCAGATAAGTCTGTGTGTGTTCATTTCAATCGTTCTTGTTGTATTTTTAATTTACCTGACTTGTATATGGGGGACACCATCCTACATTTTGGAGACTCAGTGAGGTTTTCTGGGCCTCATTTTTTACTCCAAATGGTCTTGGTTGTAACACCTGTGAGCCCTTAAAGCCAGGTCTCTCAAAGCACTAAACATGATAAAGTACCTTAGCCCCATGTCTTGGGAGCTGACAGAGCACATCTCCTACAGCTCTATAGGGTTTTCATGTGTTTGCGGCTGGACTATGGGTACAGGGTGTATGGATCGGTGAGGCCTTCTTATTTGCAGACCATTGATGCTGTCCACAATGCCACTTAACCATCCACCAGCAGCTCATGGTGCATCAGGCATGTGAGTTCCTCACAGATCTGACTTCACCCACACACCATACTGTTGCACATCTGCCTCTGGAATGCTTGTTCTCTAATTCTCCACAAGCCACAATGTCATTTGGGATTTGTGTGCAGCTTGTGCTGCAGTCACTCAGTGTGGAGCAAGTACAACTGCAACTCCAGGGTTTTGACCAGCTGCCACCCTGTTCACTGGAGAGGCCCAGATTAATTTTAGATTTGGTGTAGTACAGGGAGATTGCACTCCTGATTTTTTTTAATGCAGTATTTTCTGGCACTTTATCTGAGCATCACAAGTATGTAGCTGTTTTTACACATGGGTTGAAACAGGGGGACTCTTTTGGTTGCTCTGTTGTTTTCCCAGATCATGTCCTCAAAGTCTGACTACCTCAAGACTTTACTGTCTTTGATGCAGAATTATATATTCTCTCTTACCTATGTATAACAGGTAATGTCACTTCTTTTTCTTTCCTGTTGTAAAGTGATAACTATACTTTATCTCCAAGTAACAAAGACTACATAATTTGTGTGTTTTAATGAGCTATTATTAGAGGTGTGTGTGACTGTGTTTGGCGCTTTCGGGTGCTCAATGGTGAGGTCACCAGTGCCTGTACACACGTTAAAAGAAACAGATGTGGATAAAATTACTAAAATGTGATCATACATGCTAAGAGAATGGGAAAGAATAAATGATACTAGAGAGGAGCCACACAGCTGAAGCTGGTTTAGGGGTTGCATCTTTTATTAGTAATCAAAATGTCCTTGGTCCTGGGTTTGAAACCTGCCACCACTTAAATTTTGATAAATAATCAGCATTGGCAGCTGAAGGCTTCAGCCATAAGAAGTTTCCCTCATTCTGCCAATGGCCTTGCCCAAGAGGGTGGAGGAGCGCACAGAGATTCAGGGCACTCTCTGGTCCCTGGGGTGGGAAACTGCTACTAAAGCCAGAAGAATCAGCAGTGGTCAGCAGCATGAGGCTGCAGAAGGGAATGGAAACCACTGCATTAAAGATACATAACGTGTATCCACAGGACATGTGGCCAGTACTTGAAAACGTCTCATGATGATCTCTTCATTGCCAAAACATTCTGGAAAAGTCTCCCATTTAGAACTCCGGGAGGGGACTGCCAATGGGGAAGTGACTATGAGAAAGAGACTGAATAATAAATGAAAGGATGACATGCTAAGAGTCAGGGGGTGGAATGTCAGAGGCTTGTATATGGTAGGGAAACTGGAAACTCTGGAAAGGTAAATGCAAAGGCTCAATCTAGATATAGTAGTGGCCAGTGAAGTGAAATGGAAAGAAAACATGGATTTCTTATCAAATGAGTGTAAGTTAATATCAACAGCAGCAGAAAATTGTATAACGGGAGTAGGATTCATTATAATTAGAAAGGTAGGGCAAAGAGTGTGTTACAGTGAACAATTCAGTGATATGGTTGTTCCTGTCAGAATCGACAGCAAACCAGCACTGACAGTGATAGTTCAGGTATACAAGCTGATGTTGCAAGCTGAAGATGAAAGAGATAGAAAAAGTGTATGAGGATATTGAAAGGACAATACAATACACAAAGAGAGATGAAAATCTAATAGTCATGGGGGACTGGAATGCAGTTGCAGGGGAAAGAGTAGAAGAAAAGGTTACAGCAGAATATGGGCCAGGGACAAAGAATGAGAGAGGAGAAAGACTAATCGAGTTCTGAAATAAATTTCAGCTAGTAACAGCAGATAGTCTGTATAAGAATCACAAGAGAGCGGGCTATATTTGGAAACGACTAGGTGACACAGTAAGATTTCAGTTAGATTACATAATTGTCAGGCAGAGATTCTGAAGTCAGAAACTGGATTGTAAGGCATACCCAGGAGCAGATGTAGACTCATATCACAATGTAGTAGTGATGAAAAGTTGGCTGAAGTCAAAGAGATAGTCTGGAAGAACCAATACACAAATAAGTGGGATATATAAGTGCTAAGGGATGATGAGATATGCTTGAAGTAGGGACTAACTCAGCAGAAGGTACAGTTGAAGAGGAATGTACATCTCCAAAAAGGGCAATCACACAAGTTGGAAAGAAAAACATAGATGCAAAAATGGTAACTGTGAAGAAACCATGGGGAACAGAAGAAATACTTCAGTTGATTGGTGAAAGAAGGAAGTATAGAAGTGTTCAGGGAAATTCAGGAATACAGAAATACAAGTCATTGAGGAATGAAATAGATAGGAATTGCAAGGGGTTAAATGAAGTGGCTGCATGATAAACATGAAGAAATTGAAAAGGAAATGATTGTCAGGACTGACTCAGCATACAGGATAGTCAAAAAAACATTCGGTGACATTAAAAGCAATGGTTGTAACATTAAGAGTGAAACGGGAATTCCACTGTTAAAGGCACAGGTGAGAGCGGATAAGTAGAAGGGATACATTGGTGGCCTCTATGAGGGGGGAGAGTTGTCTGATGTGATAGAAGAAGAAACAGGAGTTGATTTAGAAGAGATGGGAGATCCAGTATTAGAATCCAAATTCAACAGAGCTTTGGAGGACTTAAGATCAAGTAAGCCAGAATTGGTAGATAACATTCCAAGAGAATTTATAAAATCATTGGGGGGAGTGGCAACAAAATGATTATTCATGTTGGTGTGTAGAATGTATGAGTCTGGCGACATAACCATCTGAATTATGGGAAAATATCATCCACACAATTCCGAAGACTGCAGCAAGAGCTGACATGTGCAAGAATTACATAATCAGCTTAACAGCTCATGCACCCAAGTTGCTGAGAAGAATAATACACAGAAGAATGGAAAAAAGAATTGAGGATGTGTTGGACGATGATCAATTTGGTTTTAGAATAGGTAAAGACACCAGAGGGGGAAATCTGATGTTGTGGTTGATATTGACAGCAGGACTAAAGAAAAATCAAGACACGTTCATAGGATTTGTTGACCTGGAAAAAGTGTCCCACAATGTAAAATGGTACAAGATGTTCAAAATTCTGGGAAAATTAGGGGTAAGCTATAGGAAGGGACAGGTAATATACAATACATATAAAAACCAAGAGGGAATTATGAGAGTGTACGACCAAGAATGAAGCACTCAGATTAAAAAGGGTGTAGTCTTTTCCCCTAATGTTCTGTCTGCACATCAAAGAAGCAATGTTGGAAATAAAAGAAGGGTTCAGGAGTGGAATTAAAATTCAAGGTGAAATGATACCAATGATATGATTCGCTGATGACATTGCTTTTCCAATTGAAAGTGAAGAAGAATTACATGATATGCTGAATGGAATGAACAATCTATGAGTACACAATATGGATTGAGAGTAAATTGAAGAAAGACTAAAGTAATGAGAAGTAGCAGAAATGAGGACAGTGGGAAACTTATGTCAGAACTGATGGTCATGAAGTAGATGAAGTTAAGGAATTGTGCTACCTAGACAGCAAAATAACCAATGTCTGAAGGAGCAAGGAGGAATCAAAATCAAATTAGCACTGGCACAAAGGGCATTCCTGACCAAGAGGATTCCACTAGTATCAAAAATAAACCTTAACTTGAGGAAGAAATTTCTGAGAATGTACGTCTGGAGCACAGTATTGTATGGTAGTGAAACATGGACTATGGGAAAACTGGAACTGAAGAGAATCAAAGCATTTGAGATGTGGTTCTACAGGCAGATGCTGAAAATTAGATGGACTGAGAAGGTAAGGAATGAGGAGGTTCTGTGCAGAATCGGAGAGGGATGGAGTATGTAGAAAACACTGACAAGGAGAAGGGACAGGATGACAGGACATCTGCCATGGTACTAGAGGGAGTTGGAGAGGGCAAAAACTGTAGAGGAAGATGGAGATTGGAATACATCCAGCAAATAATTGAGGCCATACTACTCCGAGATGAAGAGGTTAGGGCAGGAGAGGAATTCGTGGTGGGCCACATCAAAGCAGTCAGAAGACTGATCACTCAAAAAACAGGAGACTGTAACACAAATAAAATGACGAAGGAGCTAAATGGAAGGCACAGAGAAATTCACTGGCTGACCATATATGTAAAATATGGGTGAGTCAGTCAACCTGTTAACACAATTCAGCCATCTTCCTAAAATCTTGGAGAAAACGCTGGACAATTCACAAAACTTCAAAATTCTTACCACATTCATTTGAATGTTACTTAAAACAGACTGTAGATCCATCAGCAAATAATCCACAGCTCACTGGTCGAAAATAAAATACAGTCCAATAAAACGTGGCACACAGTGATCTGTATGCCAGAAGGACCACACATAGGAGAGGCTTCTTGCTGGAACAGGGAGCCATAGAGCTGTGGCCTACTTGAAGATGAGTGAAGAGAACCTCATCCCATCTAAGTGGCTGGAAGGAAGTATACCACGGCCATGTTGTGGGCTTTACTAGATGGAGCTTATTGTCTGTCACTTCCAGCCACTCATCCTCCCACTGATTCAAGACTCCAGAGCTCAACAGCAAGGTTGTAGAATGTTGGGAGATCACACACTGAAACACCAGATGATCATGACACATCCTTGACATCCTTGGTGCTAGATCTGCCCTTTAGTTCCCCACAATTGCCATGTGTTCTGGTACCAAGCAGAAAGACACCACCTTTTGCAGTCATTGTAGTTGGAGGACAGCATCCTGGATAGTCTGGATTGCTTTACCTGCTGGATACAAATGTTTCAGAGAGTGAAGAGCACTCAGGGAATTGGAACAGACAAGAAATGTAACACTGAAAGAATGTCTCATCCTCTCCACTGCCTGCAAGATCACATATAATTCTGCATCAAAGACAGTAAAGTCTTGAGGTAGTCAGACTTTGAGGACATGATCTGGGGAAAACAACAGAGCAACCAAAAGAGTCCCCCTTTCCAACCCATCTGTAAAAACAGCTACATAGTTGTGATGCTCAGATAAAGTGTCAGAAAATATTGCATTAAAACGAAAGCAACAGTGCAATCAACCTCTACCACACCAAATCTAAAATTAATCTGGAGTTTCCAGCAGTAATCTGCAAGGATTGCTGAAATCCATTTGCTTTGGTACAGTTATTCCATGTAAGACATTTCTGGTGAAATCTCTCAACATGCTCATCACTGACATCTGCCAGTTAAATTCGAAACAGATCCAATTTGCTGTAGAGGCAATGCATTTTTAAGGATATGCAGCCCATACTTCTGAGTGCACCCATCATGATGCCAACAGTCTCCTTGCAGTTAGATGCTCTACTCTCGCCAAGAAATGCGTGACAATCTCCGACATTACCTTGTGATTCGCTAAAATTCCTGTCCTTCTTGAAATCTTTTATTTGAGGTCAGATGACTATTCTTTCTTCCATTTAACCTGCCTAAATTGTGGGAATTCTTTTTTTATATGATTCTTTGTTTTCACATATTTTTTATCAAAAAATTTGATATGCTGTGGAACCAGCAATATTTTGTTTGGATCATTTCACTTGCAGCAGTTGCAGCAATGCTTTGAGATCCCACCATAACTATCACCTCACAAATTGTGGCATATTCGGAAGAAACAGCCAAAAATTCATATCAAACAAGATTATAAATTTCACTACTGCTCATATATAGGAATACACTGCCTCTTTTCCCACCTCTCATTAGCTAGGAGAAAGTAATCATCTCACATAATGGTACCAGTAATGATGATGATCATTTTCATTAAAAATAGTAATGCCATAAACTGTCTTAGATAGTAAGCTAAGAAGGAAGTGAAGCTAAAAATTAGTGCAACCATTCCTTTTTGTTTATTTCTGTCTGTATCATCAAAATGTAGACAAGCAGCAAATGATATTAGTTTATAACAGGTATGGTGTTAACATTTTTAGTCAGATATTTTATATCAATGACATAGATCATAATTTTGATTGTCAGACTGTGTCAAACAAAATTTTTCAAATAACCCTTTGAAAGAAAAGGGATTGCCTTATATTCATGGTTATCTTATTCTTATGTAAATTTGGTAATTTAACTAAAAGTCTTAGCCATCTCTTGTAATTGCATTTGTTTGATTTTACTCTCATGTGCTTTAGTGGCAATTTGTTGTGTAATTGTTGTTGTTGTGGTCTTCAGTCCTGAGATTAGTTTGATGCAGCTCTCTCCTTGCTACTCTATCCTGTGCAAGCTTCTTCATCTCTCAGTACCTACTTCAACCTACATCCTTCTGAATCTGCTTAATGTATTCATCTCTTGGTCTCCCTCCATGCTGCCTTCCAATACCAAATTGGTGATCCCTTGATGCCTCAGAACATGTCCTACCAACCGGACCCTTCTTCTAGTCAAGTTGTGCCACAAACTCCTCTTCTCCCCAATTCTATTCGATACCTCCTCATTAGGCTTGTGATCTAACCATCTAATATTCAGCATTCTTCTGTAGCACCACATTTAGAAAGCTTCTATTCTCTTCTTGTCCAAACTATTTATCATCCATACAAGGCCACACTCCATACAAATACTTTCAGAAATGAATTCCTGGCACTTAAACCTATACTGGATGTTAACAAATTTCTCTTCTTCAGAAACGCTCTCCTTGGCATTGCCAGTTTACATTTTATATCCTCTCTACTTTGGCCATCAGCAGTTATTTTGCTCCCCTAATATCAAAACTCATTAATACTTTAAGCATGTCATTTCCTAATCGAATACCCTCAGCATCACCTGATTTTATTCAACTACACTTCATTGTCCTCATTTTGCTTTTGTTGATGTTCATATTGTATCCTCCTTTCAAGACACTGTTCATTCCATTCAGCTGTTCCCCCGGGTCCTTTGTCGTCTCTGACAGAATTACAATGTCATCGGAGAAGCTCGAAGTTTTTATTTCTTCTCCATGGATTTTAATTCCTAAGCCAAATTTTTCTTTTGTTCCCTTTACTGCTTGTTGACTAACATCGGGGATAAGCTACAACCCTGTCTCATTCCCTTCCCAACCACTGCTTCCCTTTCATACCCCTCGACTCTTATAACTGCCATCTAGTTTCTGTTAAAATTGTAAATAGCCTTTCGCTCCCTGTATTTTACCCCTGCCACCTTCAGAATTTGAAAGAGATTATTCAAGTCAACATTATCAAAAGATTTCTCTAAGTCTACAAATGCTAGAAATGTAGGTTTGCCTATCCTTTATCTATTATCTAAGATAAGTCGAAGGGTCAGTATTGCCACACGTGTTCCAAAATTTCTATGGAATCCAAACTGATTTTCCCCGAGGTCAGCTTCTATCAGTTTCTCCATTCGTCTGTAAAGAATTTGTGTTATTATTTTGCAGCCATGTCTTATTAAACTGATAGTTTCGTAATGTTCACATCAGTCAACATCTGCTTCCTTTGGGATTGGAATTATTATATTCTTCTAGAAGTCTGAGGCTATTTCGCCTGTCTCATACATCTTGCTCACCGTATGGTAGAGTTTTGTAAGGGCTAGCTCTCCCAAGGCTATCAGTAGTTCTTATGGAATGTTGTCTGCTCCTGGGGTCTTGTTTCAGCTGAGGTCTTTCAGTGCTCTGTCAAACTCTTCATGCAGTATCGTATCTCCCATTTCATCTTCATCTACGTCTTCTTCCATTTCCATAATATTTTCCTCAAGTACATCACCCTTGTACAGACCCTCTATATACTCCTTCCACCTTTCTGATTTCTCTTCTTTGCTTAGAACTGGGTTTCCATCTGAGCTTTTGACATTCATACAAGTGGTTCTCTTTTCTTCAAAAGTCTCTTTAATTTTCCTGTGGGCAGTATCAATCTTACCCCCAGTCAGATATGCCTCTACATCCTTACATTTGTCCTCAAGCCATCCCTGCTTAGCCATTTTGCACTTCCTGTTGATCTCATTTTTGAGAGACTTGTATTCCTTTTTACCTGCTTCATTTACTACATTTATATATTTTCTCCATTCATCAATTAAATTCAATATTTCTTCTGCTACCCAAGGATTTCTACTAGCCCTCGTCTTTTTACCTACTTGATCCTCTGCTGCCTTCACTACTTCATCCCTCAAAGCTACCCATTCTTCTTCTACTGTATTTCTTTCCCCCATTCCTCTCGATCATTCCCTAATGCTCTCCCTGAAAATCTCTACAACCTCTGGTTCTGTCAGTTTATCCAGATCCCACCTCCTTAAATTCCCACCTTTTTGCAGTTTCTTCATTACATTAAGAAAAAGTTAAATTTTTCATCAGAAGTTTGTTGTAACCTCTCTTGATTCACTGAATTGTTACTTACTGAACCTGCAAATTTACAGTAATGCTGAGATGAGATATGTAACTAGTTTCCCATGCTGAAATTGATAGTCATTTAGCCTAGTAGACTTATTACTATTATTATTTCCCATTAAGGCAGTGAACATGTTGTCTCACGTTGGGGTTACTGTATTAAGAATTATGGCAATTACTTCTGAAATAATGAACAGTTTACTTGCTTTGTAGTTATGTTGGTATTTCAGGTGGCAAAGCTCCTCAAAGCAAAATTATCATTTAATATGTTAATCTTCTTCAATTATTGCTTCCATTAATGAAAGAGATGAATAATCAAGCAGTTCCATGAACAGTGACAATGAAAAATGTTCTTTCTGGTGACCTGCATACCATAGATGCAGTCTCTCAGTGCCCATCAACACTGATAATAATGTTTGGGAGTCAGAATATCTTATATCATTCTTCAATTTTTAGAATAATAGTTGTTGCAACACTATGTTTTTCTTTGTAGGTATATTCAATTAAAACTGATACCTTATTCTCTAGAAGGTGTAGTGTACAAAATTTGTTTGAAAAATTATATCATGCAAGTATTTTTAAAATTTAAATAAATTTAAAACTAAAACCATCCTTAAAATATATATGAATTGCAAAACATAATCAGAAGCAAGAACTAAAAATCATACATGATAATCCAAGGTGAACTATCCTATGAAAAGAAAACTAAAGAAGAAGGAGCTAAGCTATGGACTGCCGCCATCGGCCCCTTGTTACAACAGGAAACATTTCAGGGCTGTTCAAATACTAAGAGAGGCCTGTTCCTAGCGTTAGTAGAAGTGACTACATTATTAGAAGAGCTACATCTAGTTCCACTGATATTCTTCTGAATCAGTAAAATTCGTAGTTGGCACCTAAAGTGAACTACAGTTCAAAATATCACATATTCTATATTGCTTGTAGTTTTTTAAAATAAACAAACCTGCTGTAACACACTAGAAATACAACTATACTAATTCTGCAGTCCAACATTTGGATATGCTTTTGGGTCCTAAGCACTACACACTGCCTGTGGCTGTTCACACTGACAGTGGCTTGACAATGGTGGTGACGCAGGTGATCATGATGCGTTGAGTTTGCTGATTCACTTGAGTTGATTTGTCAGTCGCATTCTGAATACCTTCACTGTCACTTTTACTAACACTAGCACAGCTTGAGTTCAATGATCTATGCCTGTTTTTCAGATTCCCTGGATGTCTGAAGAAATATTCACTGTATAACAAAGGGAAATGGGATCTGCCATGCTGTTCACTATTTCCCACAACTCTAGATCTCAAATAATTATATTTAATCAGTACTCTTGTATCACTTTTGGTCTGTGTGTATTGTACAATGTTGCTAAGGTTCTTCAGAATGCACTGCAGAAGTTTGGCTGGGAAGCCCTTACCCATCCTCCTTACAGTCCTGATCTCTCCCCAAGTGATTTCCATATTTTTGGAGCCCTGAAGAAATTTCTGCCTTTGGTAACTTTTTACAAAAATAAACACAGAAGAATGATATATCTGCTCACAGTTAATTAAAACTACTTCTTCTGGCATATGTGAAAATGAAAAGTTTAACTGGTATACAGAGGAATTGATCTGGGTTAGATGAATAGAATGTACACCCTATAAATGAAAGAGAGCTTGGGAATTTGAAGCGCTAGACAACACCTTAAGCCACACTCAATAGACTTAACTCAGTCCAGTGAAGAGAACACTACTTTATTAATTCAGTTACTAAAAATGGAAGCAAAACAGAAGCAACATGCACTTCTACAAGAGATTTATTTAATGTCCACATGCAGAGTGATCATATCTTTAAGCAGTATACTGCCACACCCTTTAAGAGAACAAGAATGTAGGAATAGATAAAAGTGCAACTTACTGTAAAGAAGACATGTTAAGTTGCAGACAGGCACAATTAAAAGACACTTACACAAAGATTTTGGCCACAGCCTTCATCAGCAAAAGAGAAACAGAAAAACAAACACCATTCATACAACAAGGAAGCACACCTCATACACACAACTGCCAACTCTGGCATATCAAGCCAGAATGCAACTATCACGTGGAGTTGAAGGGAAGGGGGAGGGCTAGTATTGTATGGGTGAAGGGGTGGGGAGAGGGGGGCGGGACAGAGGAATGCTGTTTGGCAGGTAGTACAGGGACTAGAATGCCCGCAGACACAGAGTCTGGAGGTTATGGGGCAGGGAGGTGGGTAGAAAAGAAGTGAAAAAGAGAGGAGTGGGCAAATCTGAGGGGGAGGGGTTGCCAGAGGGTGGCAAACAAAGCGACTGTGAGATGAGATTGGGCAGGAGATGATAGGACAGAAGTGTTAGAAACTGTTGGATGGAGGTTGTGAGGACAATATGTTATCATACATTGAGGCTGGGATAGTAATATGAGTGGAAAACATATTGTTAGGATAACTCCCTCATGTGCAGTTCTGAAAATCAGGCTGTGGAGGCTAGTAAAAGAGGCACTGAAATCAAGCACATTATGTTTAACTGCATGCAGTCCTCAAGGTGGTCTATTTGCCCTTGGCCACAGTTCTGCAGTGGATGTCCATCCTGGTCAGCAGCTGTTGGTAGTCATACCAAAATAAAAGGCTGTGCTTGGTTGCAGAAGAACTGTTAAATGGTATGACTGCTTTCACAGGTGGCCCGGCCCCTGATGGCCTAGGATAAACCTGTGATGGGTCTGGTTTGGACAGATCCAGCTCCTGGGTCTTCCACAGGGATATGACCCTTGTGGCACAGGTTTGGGATTGGGAGTGACATAGGGATGGACTAGGATGTTGTGGGAGTTGGGTGGGTGATGGAACAGCACTTTAGGAGGGGTGGAAAGTATCTTGTGAAGTATGTCCCTTGTTGCATGGTCACAAGTAATCAAAGCCTTGGTGATGGATGTAGTTCAGTTGTTCCAGTCCAGGATGATACAGGGTGATGAAGGGGGCGATCCTCTGTGTCCGGTTCTCCGAGGTATGGGGAGTATTGGGGATGTGAGGGGAAATGACATAGGAGATCTGTTTGTGGAATAGGTCTGGGGGATAGTGCCTGTACGTGAAGGCCTCGGTGAGACCCTCAGCACACTGAGCAAGAGACTTCCTGTCACTGCAAATAAGCCATCCCCAGCTGACCATGCTGTATGGGAGGGACTTTT
Source organism: Schistocerca piceifrons (assembly GCF_021461385.2). Classification (NCBI taxonomy): domain Eukaryota; kingdom Metazoa; phylum Arthropoda; class Insecta; order Orthoptera; family Acrididae; genus Schistocerca; species Schistocerca piceifrons. The sequence goes on from NC_060140.1 coordinate 540,569,556, forward strand.
TGCCATGAAAGGGATGATAGCTGCCAAAATGCAGGTACTGTTTATGGTTGGTGGGTTTAATTTGAACAGAGGTGCAGATGGAGTCATTAGAAGAGAGGAGGTAAACATGTAAGAAGGTGGCTCACTGGGTTGAGGAGCTCCAGGTGAAGCAGATAGGAGGGCTGTTGAAGTTGTGAGCAATGAAGTTAGGGTGTCTTGGCCCTGTGTCCAATCAAAACAGACTAAGAGGTTGGCATTTTGGGAGGCTAGGAAGGTCACCTCTAGATGGACCATAAACAGGTTGGCAGAAGTGGATACCAGGTAGGTTGCTGTAGCTGCGCCATAAATTTGTTTGTATACCTTCTCTTCAAAGGAGAAGTATTCTTGGGCTAGGTTAAAGTAAGTAAGGGTATGAGGAATGAGGCAGTGGGTTTGGAGTCTGGACAGATCTCCCGTGCCATTTCCCCTCACATCTCCAATCCTTCCACCACCCCTAATAATTGACCTCAAAGAAGTGCCACTTCGTCACCCAGTATCATCCCAGACTGGGATAGCTGAATCACATCCTCCACCAAGTCTTTGATTAACTATCATCATACCCTGAAAAGAGGGACTTACTAACCAAGATTGTCCACCCCCTCCTAGAGTGTTGTTGTTCATCCATTACCCAACTTTCACAACATGCTAGTCCATCTCTATGCCACTCCCAATTGCAATCTCTTGCCACAAGGATCATATCCCTGTGAAAGATCCAGGTGCAAGTGTTGAGTGGTACTTAAGATAGGTATATAAATTAGTAAAATCAATATGAAGTGAAGTAGAAATTAGAAAATAAATGAAAAACTTAGTTTAGTTTAGAAAAATTTTCACACTGGCAAACAGTGGACAGAGCAGCAGTGGCAATGTCCAGTGCATGCAAGTCAGCACCTTCAAGAGAAGCCATCACCCCCTAACACCCCCCCCCTCCCCCTCCCCCCCCCCCCACACACATTAGCGGATGCTGTCGATTCAGCCGTCAGGGCATCGCCCGGATGGGTCACATGTTTCTCAGTTGTCATTGTCACATGTGATCGAAGGCCCTCGCCTAGATTCCAAGAGCCAATGACCGACGTTAAGAAGATTCTTCGAGAAGCTTTTAAACATGACAGAAGAGGCAATGACCATGAAGTCGTTCACTTCCAGTGGACTGAAGTGAATAAATACATGAGATGCAGTGGGCCCGACAAACGTAGTAGTTTTCAGTTCAGTTTGAGTGCTGAAGACCGTCATGCAGGAAGAGATTACACTGTACATAAAAGCACCAAGTCTGCTGCTGTAATGGAATAGCAAGCAGCAGCCTCATAGCCAGAAGACAGAAGTTAGATGATATTTGAAGACTGATTTTTACATACCCGGGTGACTCATGAGGACGGGAAGGAGACGGCCTCACATCAGCAGTCACCTGTGAGCTGGGACGAAGATCTGACAGCCAAAGACTGGCAAACTGGAGTCCGTTGTTTGAGCCCAGGACAGTAGTATTCCCCCTCTCTGCTGCTCCGCTGGCCGATGCACAACACTGTCACACGCGGCCGCTTAGAGAAGAGAAACACTGGGACTCCACATACAAGATACCACTATCTGTTTCACAACTTCATTCTCAATAATTAAACGGGCCACCTCATGAAGAACGTCTCCAGTCAACTGGGCAAGACAGCGACATGAGATACACACCGCCAGGTATAATCAGACACCGCCGCTCATGCAGCGTGAAGGCTTCGCAAATTACGCAGCTGCCGCTCTCCCAGCCAGAACAATCCAGTAAGAAAACCGCTGTACAAAACTTTCAATAAAAGTTATCTTATGTAAAAATGCTGTTTCAGTCTACCTCATACCTGAGCCAAGGAAGAACCCTCCCTGCCCACATGTTGTTAAGAGAGAAAAAGTAATTTATTTAGTGTTTTTCACCCTGACATAATGCTGTAGAATCAAATGCACTTTACAGTAATGCTCATCCTGACAATTGACTAGCATCAAAAGAGAAAACCATGTTAAACAAGATCTGTCGAATCCACCCAGCCAGAACTTCCTATTCCAGTCCTGTCACATGTTTATCCTACTCATCAGGGGCCTGGCCACCTGTGAAAGCAGTCATATCATTTACCAGCTCTGTTGCAGCCATTCACAGTCTTTTATATTGATATTGTTAACAAGCAGCTGTCCACCATGATGAACGACAAACGTCCAAATTGTGACCAAGTCCAAAGTGAACCATCCTGTGGAACTATATGCAGTTAAGCATAACACTCTTCCAATGTTCAATGGCTACTTCACTGCCCTCCACAACTAACTCTTCTGAACTGTGCAGAAGGGAGTGCTCCTTACAACACATTCTCCACTCCTGTAATTATTCCAGCCTTAATGTATGGTAACATACTGTCCTCACACACTCCCCCCCTCCTCCTCCCCACACCACAACAGTTTCCACCCCCCCCCCCCCCCCCGCCTATCATCTTTTGCCTATTCTCATCTTCCAGCCTCTTTGCTTGCACTCTGTGCCAACGATCCCCCCCAACTGCCACCATCTTTCCTTGCTTCCTTTCCTGCAGTCCCCTGCCCCCCCTCCCCCTTACCCACATACTACTATCTCTTCCCCTATCCCGATCCCATCGAGACTGCTGCTGCGATCCCATGTGACAACTGCTCTCTGACCTGACCTAAGGTTCCATAGATGGTGTGAGTGAGGTGTCCTTGCTTGTGTGTATGAATGGTGCATGTTTCTCTTTTGCTGATGAAGGCTGCGGCCAGAAGCCTTGTGTAAGTGTCTTTTAATTGTATGTGTCTGCACCTTAACATGTCTTCTTTATGGTAAGCAGCAATCTATCTTTCCCTACATTGCTAATATTCATATGTGGCTTTTCCACCAAGAGAACAGTCTCAGGAATCTCAAACAACAAAAACAAGGACTGATACTGACCCTCTAATGACATTATTGAAACCATAACACACTTCATATTTACACCACTAACTTTTATATTTAACGTATTTTACCAGTAAGGAATATATTCTGATTCTCTTAAAATTTCAATTGTGTCCCTTCTTTGATGATAAATATCTACCACAAAGTTGTAACAGACTCTCAGTTTACCCATATTTCCTAAAATATTGGACTCACTTATGTCTACCCAATTAAGTAGCTACTTTGATAAACATAATCTTCTATGTACGGCAGTTTGGATTCATACAGGGCAGAACCAGCACCATAAATTTTTTGGAAATTAATGGTCAAACATAAATAGCCTTTGAAATAAGGATATGGCATCATTTGCATTATGCAGCTTAAACAAAGCATTTGACTGCATTCCATTAGATATCTCAGCGGCAAAGCTGGAATTTTCTGGAGAATGTAATCCTGTGTTACCAGTAATTACATCTTAATAATTAGACTGACAGTTTGTCTTGGCCAAATATAAATACTTTCATTGAAACTTTGTTTTTTGTTACTGCTGTCAATGACATGGCTCATTACAAAGATCAGGGTGTCATATGCTATGCTGATAATAAATTCTGCTTACCTGACATCAAAATATCTTAGCTCTATTTTACCTCATACAATAAACTACTCTGTAATCCAGGGAAAACGCGAAAGCTTCTTATACGACTGTCAAGAGCCTCAGAAATAAATCTGTTAAACTATTAGGAATGCACACTAATTTCAAATGCAACTGGGAAGAACAGGTCAGCTATGAGCCTAGAAATATTTCAAAAATCTCTAAGCACCTGCGGTAACTTAGAGATGTGATATGTAGTGAGCACGTTAAGTAATGTGTTTTGAAATCTTACAGTCACATATCTCATATTGTGTTTTCACTCTTGACATTACTGACAATTTAAAAATATGAAAAATAATTTCACATACAATGGTATGACTAGTCAATGGAGCTCTTTTGCAATCTCTTTAGCAGGGTCAGCCTGTTGACTGTTGTAAATCTGTTTATATTTGTGTACTCTTTAGAGAAACATTGCAGTGAAGCTTGCTAGGATAGAAAGTCATGATTATCTCATTATACCAAAACTTACAATGATATTCCAATGTTCACAAAAACTGGGAACTCACACGAAGTAAAACCACAGTGGTTATTAGCTTGTATGATTATTAATATATTCACTGTCTGAAAAACTCTACTTGTGTCAATTCATATTAAGTTAAGAGTGGTATTTAAATCAATGACTATTTAATCACTGTATTGACTATTTTATTATTTGCCATATTTAATAAATATTTGTATATGAACTATACTTATCAACTGCATTTACTTCTCACTGTTTTGCTAATTTTACTGTGCACAAATGACAAAGCCCATCTCATATCATACAATCAATTGCTGATAAATAGTCTTGATTCATTTATAACTGAATAAAGTCTAAACAGCAGCAACAGGTGTGACCACTATAAAATCTATTTTGTAAAATCTTAATCATAGGTGACACTGCTAATGGAAATGGAAATGTCGTGTGGCTAGGGCCTCCCGTCGGGTCTGCACTACAGTTAAAAATGTTAGGTATACTAGACAAAACTGCCCTTAAGCAATCTTTATAACCACTAAAAGCTTCAAGGCATACTTTGAGACAGACTTAAATATGCTGTAATAACAGCTGTCTATATTGGTCTGCTTAAATACCGTACTTAGCTGCCTATAAAACTGGATATGCAAAGAACCTCGACAATCTGTTGAGAAATTAGCCTACAACAACATACTATCTTTAATGGTTAATTTCTCTCTGCAGAAATTGTTAACTCCCTATCCATTTTGCTTTTGTGTAAAATTCCTCTAAGAGAAAATCTTAAAAAGGAAATTATCTTGCTGGTACATTCTATTTATGTCAATGGTTTTTTTTGTATGCACCAGCAAATACTACTTGGCATGCTAAAAACATCTTGCAGAGATCATCTCAGTGCATTTATCCCTTAAATAATTGGTTTTGGTTGCAACAAGTAAATGCATTCAAGGAATTTTTTTATCTGTCAGTTTTTTAATTTTATTATTTATCAAGCCAAGCTGTAAGCTTCATTTCCCACATTACATTTTTTACTTCTGTTTAGTATAATTTGTCTTTTATTGTACCACGACTGTTAATGTGCCTATGTGAGAGGTATTATTTGTCTTAATATATCATCATCAGTAATATACAGCAGACTATTGAGTTTTTATTAGTTACACCTTGAAGATTACATTAGAAGAGAAGATAGTTCTCTCTCGAGGTACTGCTACAAAAGGCTACCAGGGAATTCATGTGTGTAATAGCAGTAAATGAGATTGATATTAGTACACTAAAAGACAGCCCTTATTCAAGAGACTCGTATAATCTGATCAGAACTCACACTCTTTGTTCAAAAGTGAAAAATGCCACAAGATGCTGCGCTACCTTAAAATTCTGATACATCATGTCTTCACATAGTTAAGTTTATACAAAAAGTTCAGGTATTAAATATTGCAATTTCAAGCTACTGTGGGCTGTTACTGTAACATAGGACAACTCAGAACACAATTTCATCATCTTTAGGAATCAAAGAAGATGACTGAAACTAATCTGAACATGTTAAATGTTACGCTCAAATCAGCAAAATGGAGAAGTACATGGAAAAATCCACTGATAAACAAGGGGAAGCTTTCTGCTTCAAAATAAGTAATGCAAGATCTAAAGAAATTGTGAAGAAATATAATGAGGAAGGTGGGTAAGGAGTGTATGACACTAAATATCGAAAGATAAACTGAAATTTTTGTATGAATGGAACCAAAAAAATGAAAAATAAACTAATAATGAAGTCTACTTTAACAACATGACAGCTTACCACAGATTTTCAAGAGAAACCAAATCCAGAACTGAAGTTTTTGTGGTGGCAAATATTGTGACAACTTTCACTAATGCCAACAGAAAAGAAATTGGGTTAAGTAGTACAGACACAATTGAGGCATGATACTTGTAATGAAAGGAAAGGAATCTTTGAACCAACATGAAATCAGCTCCATTCTCAATGAGCATTACATAACTGTAGAACAGCAACACATGGGACAAAATGCCACTTGTTCTACAGATAAGAGGGAGACAGGAAACATAATCAGCATAAAGAAAACAAAAAATGCAGAAGCGCTTGATGACATACCTACATGAGTTGAGAACTGCTCACAGTACTCAGCAGAGACAGTGACATTATTAATAAACAAGTCAATCGAAGAAGGAAGATTGTCTGAACCCCACAAAGCCAATAAAGTAGATTCTATTAAAATGTAACTATTCTTAGGTTAAAAATTTATATTGGGGTTGTGTACTCATCCTTTCTGATGATCTGTTGCAGCTGAAGTCTTAAGTTTTCAGTAACAGTAACATTTAACTTCATAAAAGTTAAATTTAAAATTAATCTTGTATTATATTTTAATATATTTATTATACTTTCAAAACAAAATCAACTCATCATTACAAAGACAAACAATACTTATGATACAAAAGGAGCAGCTACATGCCCACTGCTCCAAAACCAAACCAGACTAACCTCCTTATGCCAATATGGCTACCCCTATGTTGTTGTTGTGGTCATCAGTCCTGAGACTGGTTTGATGCAGCTCTCCATGCTACTCTATCCTGTGCAAGCTTCTTCATCTCCCAATACGTACTGCAGCCTACATCCTTCTGAATCTGTTTAGTATATTCATCTCTTGGTCTCCCTCTACGATTTTTATCATCCACGCTGCCCTCCAATGCTAAATTGGTGACCCCTTGATGCCTCAGAACATGTCCTAGCAACCGATCCCTTCTTCTTGTCAAGTTGTGCCACAAACTCCTCTTCTCCCCAATACTATTCAATACTTCATCACTAGTTACGTGATCTACCCATCTAATCTTCAGCATTCTTCTGTAGCACCATATTTCAAAGGCCACTATTCTCTTTTTGTCCAAACTATTTATCATCCATGTTTCACTTCCATACATGGTTACACTCCATACAAATACTTTCAGAAACGACTTCCTGACATTTAAATCTGTACTCGATGTTAACAAATTTCTCTTCTTCAGAAATGCTTTCCTTGCCATTGCCAGTCTACATTTTATATCCTCTCTACTTCGACCATCATCAGTTATTTTGCTCCCCAAATAGCAAAACTCATTTACTACTTTAAGTGTCTCATTTCCTAATCTAATTCCCTTAATTCGACTACATTCCATTATCCTCGTTTTGCTTTTGTTGATGCTCATCTTATATCCTCCCTTCAAGACACTGTCCATTCCTTTCAACTGCTCTTCCAAGTCCTTTGCTGTGTCTGACAGAATTACAATGTCATCGGCAAACCTCAAGGTTTTTATTTCTTCTCCATGGATTTTAATACCTACTCCGAATTTTTCTTTTGTTTCCTTTACTGCTTGCTCAATATACAGATTAAATAACATTGGGGAGAGGCTACAACCCTGTCTCACTCCCTTCCCAACCACTGCTTCCCTTTCATGTCCCTCGACTCATGACTGCCATCTGGTTTCTGTACAAATTGTAAATAGCCTTTCGCTCCCTGTATTTTACCCCTGCCACCTTCAGAATTTGAAAGAGATTATTCCACTCAACATTGTCAAAAGCTTTCTCCAAGTCTACAAATGCTAGAAATGTAGGTTTGCCTTAATCTAGCTTCTAAGATAAGTCGTAGGGTCAGTATTGCCTCACGTGTTCCAAAATTTCTACGGAATCCAAACTGATCTTCCCCGAGGTCGGCTTCTACCAGTTTTTCCATTCTTCTGTACAGAATTCGCGTTAGTATTTGGCAGCCGTGACATTAAACTGACAGTTCGGTAATTTTCACATCTGTCAACACCTGCTTTCTTTGGGATTGGAATTATTGTATTCTTCTTGAAGTCTGAGGGTATTTCGCCTGTCTCATACATCTTGCTCACCAGATGGTAGAGTTTTGCCAGGACTGGCTCTCCCAAGGCTGTCAATAGTTCTAATGGAATGTTGTCTACTCCCGGGGCCTTGTTTCGACTTAGGTCTTCCAATGCTCTATCAAATTTTTCACGCAGGTTCATATCTCCCATTTCACCTTCATCTACATCCTCTTCCATTTCCATAATATTGTTCTCAAGAACATCGCCCTCGTATAGTCCCTCTATATACTCCTTCCATCTTTCTGCTTTCCCTTCTTTGCTTAGAACTGTGTTTCCATCTTAGTCCTTGATATTCATACAAGTGGTTCTCTTTTCTCCAAAGGTCCCCTATATATACAATCTAAACAATCTTGAACAATCCTCGGAATTGTTTAGATTCATTTTTTGATTGATTAACAATTATAATTGATACATAAAAACTGAAAATACATATATAAACTTATGTCTGCTCCAGAACAGTAAGCATACTATGATATTAGTATATGTCTGTTACTTTATTCAAGAATAACTTCTCAAATACTTAATGACAATAATGCATTTACATTTTTTATTAATTACTCGAGTCTTCCATCATGGAAAATGTTCCCTTCATTTACAGAGCTTCTACACTTTAGCGTAAATATAATGTGGTAATTATTTTTGTTGGTATAAATTTATTCAGGCATATATTACATATTATGACCTTTTTTATTTATGTGAGTGATCCTGAATTAATTTAGAGAATGTATGTGTTGAGTGGCATTTAATTGGTGTTATGTTTCACTATATACAAAGCAGGCAACAATAAAGACCCAGAAAATTATAGACCCTTCACTATATGGTCAGTACTGTCAAATGTAGTAGATACAATAATTAAAGAGAAACTGATACACTTCATCAAAAGAGTTAAATCCTACACAATGAACAATGGTAGACCAATTCATTGATTTCAAATTTCATCATGCACATAATGACACCATTAAATGACCAAGGGAAAATTTGTTGTTTGTTCCCAGATCTATCCAATGCTTTTGACTGTGAATGTCATGATACACTGCTGTACAAACTTCAATACTGCAGGAGAGTAAAAGTAGGTAACATTACAAAATTTTGCGTGAAAAATAGAAGGCAGTGTGTGGAAATAAAACACAAAATAGAAGAGAAAGTTAGAAATATAAACATTAAATTTCAAGGAGTTAAATATAGAGTTCCTCAAGCAACAGTACTGGGTCGAATGCTTTTCATTCTCTACATAAATGATGAGTACACAAGAGGCTGCAATGTCACTGTGTATGCTGCTGATAAGGACATCTCTTACAGCTAGTGGTATGTTTAGAATGAACTGGATAAAAGACTCACTGTTTATATATATATAAAATGCAACCCAGTATTTCAATATACTTTACTGTTCATAAATGGAACAAAAACAGTGTACATACAGGTCCATGACAGCACAGACATATCCACACTGAAAATATTGGCTCATTCCATATCAAATTATCCAAGTCATGTCACCCACTGCCTACAAACAAGTTTTTTTGCCTCAAACTAAAATTTATTTTTACCAAAGTTTTAATATAGTGATGTTCCAATAACTTTGGCTCTGTGAGAATGTGCCTGCAAAATTATTTATTTTTTTATTTACTTATTTGTTTATTTCAAATTCCACAGATCCATATTGTGATGAATCACAAGGATGTGGAATGAGTCAGATTTACATCATTACATAGATATTGTAAACAGTGCACAATAAAATAATGTACATTACTAAGAAGATCTTAAGGTACAAAAAGAAAAGTTTATTTATACATTGACCATCCTATAACAGGAAGACAAATAATGAATAGAACATTAGAAGTTGAAAGTCTCAAAACTTCAATACAAACAACAACATTTGTTTACAAAAACCATCACTGGTTAATTTTCATACACTCATCAAAAGAGTAAATGGCTTATCCATAAGATATTTTCTTAATTTAGGTTTAAATGCAGGTGAGTCATTAATGTGGACTTTGATATCTGATGGAAGAGAATTGAAAACTTTCATGGGACAACAGTGAACACCTTTTGGTGCAAGATTTAGATCGTTTAGATTCCTATTTAAATAAATTCAATGTGATAGGGTCCGCAGCTGCGATGAAGTTTTTGAATGATTCCTTGAAGCCTTCAGCTGTCATTTTCTTTATTTCCTTTGTGATTGTACTTGTAAATCACTTTTAGACCTTGTGCTGTGGTCATGGTATGCACTATTAGATGTAAAGAGATTATTAGATTATGGACAAAACCACCAGAAAAAATTAGTATTGAGAAATGGTCATTAATTCTTGCAGCTTAGGGATCAGGTTTCTGCAAGGATATCTTGGATGAACACCACTCATGATTCTAACTGCTCTCTTTTGTGCAATAAAGAATTTTCTGCTAAAGGTTGATTACCCCAAAAAATTATACCACATGAAGTGATAAGTGAAATTTCAATGAAATCAAGACCTTTAGCTGCTTATAGGCATTGACAAATATCAATGGGGACAGTTGAAAATCTTTACTCTCATGCTTATATGGCAGATGCTCTTTCCATCTAAACCATGAGGATATGGAACTTATCTACAGAGATATTTGTAACGCAGCTCTTTATGAGGTATTTGATATGGAAACTTTTCCAGATGTTAAGAGAGGAGTATAGTCAACAGAAATGCAATTATGTAAGCAGTTAAGTTACAAAGACAATTATAAAAAATCAATGTATGGGACTTTCCAATTAGTGGAAAAATTAAAAGGGTGTTGAAAAACAGTTGTATCACATTTCTTCAACCTACTGTGAACCTAGTTTTGGTCTGAAATTATTCCCAAACTTGCAAGCTTTATAATAAAATAAAACTTAAATATACTTTTATGAATGAATCTACACACGAAAAAATCAGGTAACAAAAATCTTTTTACTATGACTAAAAAATGATCACTCAAAGTTAATCCAGACCTGAAACCCACAACCTAAAATTTGCATGAAAATTCTTATACTTGTTACTTTTGCAATGGCAATAAATAGAGCAAAATTTCTTCCACATATTTCATACAGTTTTTGAGGGAAAAAGTTGGAAAATTCGTAAAAAAATATTCATTAATGTCATGGGTGAAGCTTCCCATTTGGATTGCATTACTTTAGAAGAAAATAAAATAGCTTAGCTCATTTTCAAGACATCCATCATATTTTTGCAGGTATCAAAAAAAGGATGTAACTTAATGGCCAAAACTTTAATAACTCTGCTTGATTTTTCAGAATACAGAAAATCAACTGAAACTGTTAAGGCCCAAATAGTGTTTTTCTTTTTTAATAATGTAAATATTCTCAGACAGAGCTGTTTTCATGCCATTTTTCACTGAAACTCAAATGTGATACGATTAAAAAAAAAAAATGGGGATTTGACAGAGACAGATTTTTTTATATATATATAAGCATTTCAAAGCACTGTTCAGAAGCTAATTTAAAACATTGTGTAGACCGATAAGCTATATATTACATGTATCTCATGTTTTGTTGAAATAATAATAGGAAACAGCTAATAGATTTTTAATTGAAAATTTCATTACTAATTTTAATTAAGTGATTTTATTTGAAGATATCAAATGAATCTATTTAAATAACAATTATTCTAGGTAGATGAGTGTTTGAAATAAAATGTATATGTTTTGCAGTGAAGTTCCTTGGAGTTCTCAAGTGAAAGTACTTACAGTGTCTCTATTTTTAATTAACTGTGACAAATTAGATTCTGTTAACTTCCTCTCATTCTCATTAAAGTAATAAGTCTTCCCAATGTGCTTGATAGAGGTACACCAACAGTACATAAAATATTTTGCAAAGGCACAAAACATGAGTCTTCCTTCTCAGGTTTAGGAATGACACTGATGGTCCAGTACAGAGGAGGGAAAATAGTTCATCATCTCCTTCTTCATCACATACATTCTTCATGAACATGAAGTACCACCTGTCAGCATATACAGCTGCTACAAAAGAGTTTTATTGAAAATGGGTGCATGCTCATCCTGGGGTACAGTACTGTCATTAAATAAGAAAGTTGAGGAAGGCTTTTCAGAACAAGTTACTCTTCTAATTTCTAATGAACCACAGGAAAGTGGCAGGTAACTGTGAAAAGTCCTGCTACCAGAAATTATGTGGTTGTCAAAAATGTCTTTTGGAGGGTCTTGCATAGGAAATCTATATTGATTTTCTCTAAGGAGTGGAAAAAGCACTTGTCAGCATTAGCCTTGTAGATATTTTAAACACCAGATGCAGTTATTATTGGTACATCATCCTCTAGTTGAAGACTAGCTTTCCTCAATAGACATGTTACAGTTCCTTTCAACGAATCACACCGGTTTACAATTGGTAGTAGGAAAAAAATTTTTCAGTATCAACCGAAAAATTATTGAAGCTTGAGCAACACATTCATAAGTGAACTAACTTAACCATTTCTTTCTGAGCAGCATTTACAAATCCTACACTGTGCTCCACATCATTAGATATCAAGCAACGGTTCAATATTACCAGTTTTTCCACATTTATTGCTTATCCCTTACATACAGTATGGATTGCACTGCTGCTTCTTGTCCAGTGGTTACTCATGATTTCATTCTGCATTATAAAACTGTAGTTTTCAGTGAAGTGGATTAACAGTTTGCTTTACTGGGGGTTAAATTTTCATTCAAATTTTTCAGGGATCTTGCCTGACACTTAAGATATAAATGAATGTGGTTTAAGTTTTGTCATTTTATTACCAACAAGTCAGTGCATTCTACAAAAACTGGAAACTGCTTTGTCAAGTTGGCCTGATAATCAGTGTAACCAATCATGAGAAAATGAAGTCTTTATTGCACAGAAAAGAGTCAGCAGAACTATGGCTAGAGTGCACACCAGATACTCATGCAGAAATTCATTCAAAGAGCTTGGGATACTCACCATGCCATCTCTGTATGTTGTTTCACTAATGTGCTTTGCGAACAATAGTCATACAATTTACAAAGCAAACAGTGATTATAATGAAACTCCTTGCAGGAATGCTTAAAATTAAACAATTGTACTAATTGTAGCACACTGTCAAAAAATTCCTATAAAGAATAGAAAGAACTACTCAATAGATAAAGTTTCAGCCATTTTTTTAATTTAGCTATATCCCCAATTTTAAGCATTTCTGTAAGAAATGGCTATGGAGCACTGGCATATCAATTGATGGCAGAATGGTTTTTATTTGTATAGGAATATAAAACTTATAACTGGTTTGTGTAATCATTATTACTACTATAATCAGTGTTGTTTTTTTAATATTTGAATTTCATATATCTGTTCATATATGATTTAGTTTGTAAGTCTCAAGTCCATTTAGATATGGTTATAACTGTAATAATCTGACACATTCTATGTCCTGGCAATACACATGCATGATGCATCTGTGGAACACAAACATAAATAGATAAATAAAATAAATAAATAAATTCACTGGGTGTACTCAATTTCATGATCAGAATATTTGTAAGCTAATTTGTCATAACTGAGACAATTATCACAGTGATTAAGAATGCAGTCATAATTTTGTGGGTCATATACACGAAATTTTATACGTACTTAAAATGTTTCTTCAGTGTGTTCCTCATCCAAAACAGTTTTACATTTTGGATACTACAGTCACAGACTGAATGATTGCCTGCAGCACCAGCTGAAATACACCAGTTTGGTCCTACTGAACAAAATTTAGAAAAATCAATGTTAATATTTGAGTTCTCCCACTTAAAACAACGATCTAGTTCCATTAGGTTGAACAGAATAACTCGTTTTTACTTATACACATTCTCCTGAATGAAAACTTTGCCTTTTTGATTCTGATAACATTTGAAGTTATTCATCATTTTGGTAGAAATCAGGGACAAACTGTTGGAATGTGTGAACAAAATTGTGCATAGGATAATTGTGCCAAGTGCATTAGACCAGTAGACCTCTGTGAAATCGTATTCTGTGGTATTAATTGGGAACAAGATTTTGTGTGTAGCCTATATGTAAAATGTGTTAATGAGAATGAGTTTTTATTTTGTACCTAAGTAATTTTTCCACATCATTTCACTTTTCTAAACCAAAGAATCCAACAAGTTTTACAACTTCATCTGTGATCATTTGATGTCCGTTTTGTTTAGAAATTGATAAAATGCTGATATCTATTTTCAGCTTCCTTGCCTGTTGAACAACACACTCCCTAACATTAAATTCTGACCCCTTTTATTTTTATTTATCTTTTTTCTAGATCTCCAAACACTAGACACATGGCAAAATCTCTTGCTTTCTTAACAATTTCCTCACCACTTTTATTCTGCCTATTGTCAAAAACTTAAAACTGTTACTTAACACTGGTACACATTCCGTCCCCCCCACCACCCACCCCCTACATCTACATCTACATTTATACTCCGCAAGCCACCCAACGGTGTGTGGCGGAGGGCACTTTACGTGCCACTGTCATTACCTCCCTTTCCTGTTCCAGTCACGTATGGTTTGCGGGAAGAACAACTGTCTGAAAGCCTCCGTGCGCGCTCTAATCTCTCTAATTTTACATTCGTGATCTCCTCGGGAGGTATAAGTAGGGGGAAGCAATATATTCGATACCTCATCCAGAAACGCACCCTCTCGAAACCTGGTGAGCAAGCTACACCGCGATGCAGAGCGCCTCTCTTGCAGAGTCTGCCACTTGAGTTTATTAAACATCTCCGTAACGCTATCACGGTTACCAAATAACCCTGTGACGAAACGCGCCGCTCTTCTTTGGATCTTCTCTATCTCCTCCGTCAACCCGTTCTGGCACGGATCCCACACTGATGAGCAATACTCAAGTATAGGTCGAACGAGTGTTTTGTAAGCCACCTCCTTTGTTGCTGGACTACATTTTCTAAGGACTCTCCCAATGAATCTCAACCTGGTACCCGCCTTACCAACAATTCATTCTATATGATCATTCCACTTCAAATCGTCCCGCACGCATACTCCCAGATATTTTACAGAAGTAACTGCTACCAGTGTTTGTTCCGCTATCATATAATCATACAATAAAGGATCCTTCTTTCTATGTACTCGCAATACATTACATTTGTCTATGTTAAGGGTCAGTTGCCACTGCCTGCACCAAGTGCCTATCCGCTGCAGATCTTCCTGCATTTCGCTACAATTTTCTAATGCTACAACTTCTCTGTATACTACAGCATCATCTGTGAAAAGCCGCATGGAACTTCCGACACTATCTACTAGATCATTTATATGTATTGTGAAAAGCAATGATCCCATAACACTCCCCTGTGGCACGCCAGAGGTTACTTTAACGTCTGTAGACGTCTCTCCATTGAGAACAACATGCTGTGTTCTGTTTGCTAAAAACTCTTCAATCCAGCCACACAGCTGGTCTGATATTCCATAGGCTCTTACTTTGTTTATCAGGCGACAGTGCGGAACTGTATCGAACGCCTTCCGGAAGTCAAGAAAAATAGCGTCTACCTGGGAGCCTGTATCTAAAATTTTCTGGGTCTCATGAACAAATAAAGCGAGTTGGGTCTCACACGATCGCTGTTTCCGGAATTCATGTTGATTCCTACATAGTAGATTCTGGGTTTCCAAAAACGACATGATACTCGAGCAAAAAACATGTTCTACAATTCTACAACAGATCGACGTCAGAGATATAGGTCTATAGTTTTGCGCATCTGCTCGACGACCCTTCTTGAAGACTGGGACTATCTGTGCTCTTTTCCAATCATTTGGAACCCTCCGTTCCTCTAGAGACTTACGGTACACGGCTGTTAGAAGGGGGGGAGGTTCTTTCGCGTACTCTGTGTAGAATCGAACTGGTATCCCGTCAGGTTCAGTGGACTTTCCTCTATTGAGAGATTCCAGTTGCTTTTCTATTCCTTGGACACTTATTTCGTGTCAGCCATTTTTTCGTTTGTGCGAGGATTTAGAGAAGGAACTGCAGTGCGGTCTTCCTCTGTGAAGCAGCTTTGGAAAAAGGTGTTTTGTATTTCAGCTTTACGCGTGTCATCCTCTGTTTCAAAGCCATCATCATCCCGTAGTGTCTGGATACGCTGTTTCGAGCCACTTACTGATTTAACGTAAGACCAGAACTTCCTAGGATTTTCTGTCAAGTCGGTACATAGAATTTTACTTTCGAATTCACTGAACGCTTCACGCATAGCCCTCCTTACGCTAACTTTGACATCGTTTAGCTTCTGTTTGTCTGAGAGGTTTTGGCTGCGTTTAAACTTGGAGGGGAGCTCTCTTTGCTTTCGCAGTAGTTTCGTAACTTTGTTGTTGTACCACGGTGGGTTTTTCCCGTCCCTCACAGTTTTACTCGGCACGTACCTGTCTAAAACGCATTTTACGATTGCCTTGAACTTTTTCCATAAACACTCAACATTGTCAGTGTCGGAACAGAAATTTTCGTTTTGATATGTTAGGTAGAGTGAAATCTGTCTTCTATTACTCTTGCTAAACAGATAAACCTTCCTCCCTTTTTTTATATTCCTATTAACTTCCATATTCAGGGATGCTGCAACGGCCTTATGATCACTGATTCCCTGTTCTGTACATACAGAGTCGAAAAGTTCGGGTATGTTTGTTATCAGTAGGTACAAGATGTTATCTCCACGAGTCGGTTCTCTGTTTAATTGCTCGAGGTAATTTTCGGATAGTGCACTCAGTATAATGTCACTCGATGCTCTGTCCCTACCACCCGTCCTAAACATCTGAGTGTCCCAGTCTATATCTGGTAAATTGAAATCTCCACCTAAGACTATAACATGCTGAGAAAATTTATGTGAAATGTATTCCAAATTTTCTCTCAGTTGTTCTGCCACTAATGCTGCTGAGTCGGGAGGTCGGTAAAAGGAGCCAATTATTAACCTAGCTCGGTTGTTGAGTGTAACCTCCACCCATAATAATTCACAGGAACTATCCACTTCTACTTCACTACAGGATAAACTACTACTAACAGCGACGAACACTCCACCACCGGTTGCATGCAATCTATCCTTTCTAAACACCGTCTGTACCTTTGTAAAAATTTCGGCAGAATTTATCTCTGGCTTAAGCCAGCTTTCTGTACCTATAACGATTTCAGCTTCGGTGCTTTCTATCAGTGCTTGAAGTTCTGGTACTTTACCAACGCAGCTTCGACAGTTTACAATTACAATACCGATTGCTGCTTGGTCCCCGCATGTCCTGACTTTGCCCTGCACCCGTTGAGGCTGTTGCCCTTTCTGTACTTGCCCAAGGCCATCTAACCTAAAAAACCGCCCAGCCCACGCCACACAACCTCTGCTACCCGTGTAGCCGCTTGCTGCGTGTAGTGGACAACTGACCTATCCAGCGGAACCCGAAACCACGCCACCCTATGGCGCAAGTCGAGGAATCTGCAGCCCACACGGTCGCAGAACCGTCTCAGCCTCTGATTCAGACCGTCCACTCGGCTATGTACCAAAGGTCCGCAGTCAGTCCTGTCGACGATGCTGCAGATGGTGAGTTCTGCCTTCATCCCGCTAGCGAGACTGGTAGTCTTCACCAAATCAGATAGCCGCCGGAAGGCAGAAGGGATTTCCTCTGATCCATAGCGACACACATCATTGGTGCCGACATGAGCAACCACCCGCAGATGGGTGTACCCTGTACCCTTCATGGCATCCGGAAGGACCCTTTCCACATCTGGAATGGCTACCCCCGGTATGCACACGGAGTGCACATTGGTTTTCTTCCCCTTTCTTACTGCCATATCCCTAGAGGGCCTCATTACGCGCCTGACGTTGGAGCTCCCAACTACCAGTAAGCCCACCCTCTGCGACCGCCCGGATCTTGCAGACTGAGGGGCAACCTCTGGAACAGGACAAGCAGCCATGTCAGGCCGAAGATCAGTATCAGCCTGAGACAGAGCCTGAAACTGGTTAGTCAGACAAACTGGAGAGGCCTTCCGTTCAGCCCTCCGGAATGTCTTTCGCCCCCTGCCACACCTTGAGACGACCTCCCACTCTACCACAGGTGAGGGATCAGCCTCAATGCGGGCAGTATCCCGGGCAACCAGAGTAGTAGTCCGATCGGGGGATGCGTGGGACGAGCTGGCCGTCCCCGACAAACCCCCATCCGGACCCCCACAGTGATGCCCATTGGAAACAGCCTCAAGCTGTGTGATCGAAGCCAACACTGCCTGAAGCTGGGAGCGAAGTGATGCCAACTCAGCCTGCATCCGAACACAAGAGTTGCAGTCCCTATCCATGCTCAAAACTGTTGTGCAAAGAACGTCTGAACTAATCTACAGAGAGCACAAACAATTTGACACAAAATTTAAACGGTTATTAAAATACAAGATTGCCTAGTAAATTCAGTAATGCTGCTACTTGCGCACTGCTGACACTGCTCGGCGGCGGAAGGAGACTACGCGAATTTACACTATTCAGGTACTAAAACGCGATGCTACACTCTCAAATACTATAATACGCCCGAAATTTATGAATTAAACAATGCAAGTACCAAAAACACGCAAAGAAATTAAGAATTAAACTATGTAACAAATGAGTGAGCTAGGAGTATACGACTTGCTGCTGCAGCTGCTTATCCAACGGCGGCAGGGAGCACACCGACTGTGACCAACCGACACTGGCCGTTCAAAACAAAAACAGAAGACAAACGACTACGCGAATTTACACTATTCAGGTACTAAAACGCGATGCTACAACTCTCAAATACTATAATACGCCCGAAATTTATGAATTAAACAATGCAAGTACCAAAAACACGCAAAGAAATTAAGAATTAAACTATGTAACCACCCACCCCCTTCAAATGATCAAATCATGCTTCACTTTTCTAGCTTCTGTTTACCATATGAGGCGTTTCTGCAATTTGGAAAAAAATAGAGTTTTAACAGGGAGCACCTCAAATCATCTTCAGCTTTTTTGCATCCTAGACACTTTGATTTTTTGGTACTGACTTATGAAATGTCACCTATGGTTCTCCTGTATCACTTTCATTTCTGTCATTGATTTCAGTTCTTTGTTCACAAATCTTAAGACATGTTATAGAAAGTATTTTTGCCTGGTTTTACTTAGATTCTCCTAGCACTTAATGAATTAAATAAAGTCAACTTAAGCCCTAGCCTCAAAATCTTTTTAACTTCCTGCCTGTGTAATTTGAAAGGATCACTACAAGATCTTTGCTGCCTTTCAAAACCTTTTGCTTAATACTGGTAACACAGTATCTATGATGTCCAAATATAGTATTTCTTTAACTTGATCTTCTGGATAGTTTATACTGGGCTGTAATAATACACAATCTTGTTCTTCTTCACTTATTACTGGTGTATTAAGTAATTTTCTGACACCACACGAATTCATACTTTCCTTTGTAAGTAACTGAGTACTATTTCATTTAAAAATGTACTTCATCACAAATAGAATGGCAAATGGCTGCACTCTTAACAAATATGACCTGTCTCACAGAAACACAAAGAGCAACTGAGGCCAAATGGACTGACTGCTGCATCTCAATGACACTGAACATGCATGTCCATGGCTGACATTTTTCATGACTGTACAGGTTCCATGCAAACTACTGCAAGCACACAGAACACTTCCTTATCACTGTGAATAATTGTTAATTGCAGAGATAAAAATATATTACAGCCTTAAAAAATTACTGAATTAATAAAATGGAAAAGTTTTTCAAATATAAGGTTATTTTGTCTGCCTAGAAGAACTGAGATTTAAATATGTTAATTTGATGACCCTGCACCTGAGGCAGTGGGTATCAGGCTTGGATGAACTTACTTGGAATAATCCTTTTTTCGTCACAGGAAAAAGCGTTTTGATTTCAGATTTATTAATGCGTCCATTCACAAAAATCCATAATATTTTTATTTTATTAGAAAGCCTACAGTCTTGTGAATTACTTATGAGCAAACCTGGGTTTTTCAATGAACTTGTAATTTTTCCAGTGTTGGAACAACATATGTGAAGATATTAAAGTTTTCTTTTGCAAAGAGGATGTGCTTTTTCATAAGCTACTGACTTTACTTCTCCTCAGTTCATCATTTAATAAACGTAATATCACTGTTTCAGAATTCTCTTGCAGCTGCATCTGCACATTATGTTAGTGAGGTAAGACAGTGTAAACTCCACTGTGTTTTGGCAAAAGTGTGGCATTTCCCCTACTGCGCTCTGAGAGACCCTCGCCCCCCCCCCCCCCCCCCCCCCAAAAAAAAATCACTCTTTCACAACCGACTGCACATCTAACAGTCACGACAATATGCATACCCTATAACATGTAACATGCTGCATCCTCCCTTTAAAGTGCAAATATGATTAATGCTATGGACACATGAACGTGTTTTTCACACACTTTTCGCTGGAATTCACGCTAACAGTGTGGACTGGTGAATGGGGCTGGCCAGATGACACTTGTATTACACGTTGCACACCCACAGACTTCTGGGATCAAACGAAGAGAATGCGCTGGTGTGCATTCTTTCTGCATGTTTTTTTACGTTGGGCACTGGCCACATGTGTGGAAATTGTGCTGCCTGTTTATGATTTGTTTGGGAGAAGTGATGTGCGAAAAAGGATGGCGCTACAGGATGCCTAAGAATCTGTTACTTGTTTAGCAGTGCAGTGCAATTTAACTGTGATATACTCAAGTTCTATTCATGTGAATTTCTTGTGTTAGCTTCCAACTGCTGTTATTTATGCAAATTACACGAACTATGCGCATCTTGCTGGGGGGGGGGGGGGGGGGGCGTATATGCTCGCAAGGTAGCACTCTACTGGTCAACGTCAGAGCCAATGTCTTGCTACTTCAATAAACTCCCCATCATCCACATACAACCTCCCGCAGAGTGCATCCTCCGTTGGCCCAAACAGATGAAAGTCAGAGCATGTGGGGTCTGGGTTGTAGAGTGAAAGAGGAATAACATTCCAATGAGCTCCTCTCGAGTGCGCGGATTAGTATGAGGCCTTGAATTGTCATGGAGAAGGAGTTCGTTAACATTTTTGTGGCGATTTATTGTTTGTAGCACAAAACACTTACAGCACTTACAGGCCGGCTGGCACTCCGAAGATCGGACAGTTTTGTGCGACCTTGTTGCGATGATAGACGTCTTGTACAGTGCTTTTGTTGACTGCCAGGCCTCTGTAGACATTCTGTAATCGCCTATGGATATATGTAATGCTATAGTTTTCCATAAAAAGGAACTCAATATCATCTCTCTGCTGGAACACACCTGTAGACGCCATTTTGTAGACGCCATTTTGAAGGCTACGTATAGACTAATGCTGCCACCTATCGGAACTTCATGAAACTATAGGGGTTGAAGTGGGAATAGTCCACGATGTCCAACAACAAATTTCGAATTTTTTCAGTCGAAATTAGTCGAGAAATCGAATGTGCTGCATTACTTATTGGACGCCCCTCTTACTAAAGAGGTGCAAAAGGAGGAAATATGTGAAGAACCAAGGAAGAAGTAGTGACTCTGCTACTCCCATTAAGCTATACATATTTCATAAACAGAAGTCTTTCCTTTGAATGCTACGACAAAGGACATAAGCGGAAATTACCCACTACTGCCTGTAGATGGAGAAGTTCACTGTTAGAGCTGTAGTAATGAGTTTACTGTTTGAACTGTAGTAGCTGCTGCAGTTGGTTTCCTGTGAATGAATATTAGATTATTATACCTGTAGAAAAAAGTTATTTTTCGTAAATTATGGGTATATGAACACAGTTGAAACTAAGAGCACTTGCACCCGAGCCTCGATTAGCAGAAAATACACTGAGACCAAAATCTAAGAAGAGGAAACAGGATTCATTCGTGGAGAAAATTGCACAGTTGTTAAAAGGGGATTTATGTAACATGTTAAGAAGACTCTCGGTGAAGTGACTGATGTGAGTGCTGCATCGATAATGTGTTACTGTCAGAGGTCAGTTTCATTAACATCTGTTGTGAGCAGTTCCCAGAGAAAGTATTTAGTATTGTTTCACATATGTTTTGTCACAGCTACCACCTACAGAACTGTAATTATTCCAAACTATTTTGGGCGAAGAAAGCCTTCTCCACTGGTGATCGTATGGTTAGAAGACACATGTATTAGCGAGCTGAGTTTTCGCTAAGGTTTTTGGTTACTTCTTGAGGTGAGTTAGAACGTAGTTAGAAGGACTCAAAGTCATAAGTTTATGCTAAATTTTTATACTGATTCTTGCTAAACCATACCAGATGCAGCGTCAGTTTCCATTTCAGTTTCGTTTAGTTTCTTGTGTACTGCAACGATTACATCACCTCCAATTACCATTAGCCTAGGCATTCTGTATACACTTAGGCTTACCCCAAAAGTCTCACTGCTATTATTTTAGGGTTTTATGTGGGTTCTTTACCTGATATTATGTGAACTCTGCTGCATTTTACATATGCTTCAAACCCTGGTACTTCGTTGCGAATGAGTCTTGTCTGTTCAAAATCAGATACGTAGCTCAGTGAGCACCAATTTGTCTGTTACCTGCAGGTGAACCTTATGACGTTGTGGCTGCCCCAACTATAATAGGCCACACTCTCAATGAATGGCGTGGACATCTTGGCAAACACGGTCGCACTGAAACCTTGACCAAAAAAACTAGATCTTCTGCGGTGTTCGGAAAACTATTTTAACATCATATTTATTGAGGATCATTGCGATCTTTGCACTCCCTGGCCTCACATATGACAGAAACGCCAGTTGCTTGCGCTCTTCCGGTTCGTCGTGCTGTTTGCATCGCCTTCATAATTTCCATTTCTTTGGAAGACTGTTTAGGTGTTGGTGTTCAGTAGGAACATTCTCCTGTTCACTTGCGGCCAAAGTGCTGATATACATCTCTCTTAGATGTATGTCAGCTAACTTGGTTAGTTTGTAATCAGCCATCAAGTACATGTAAACATCAGTAGAAACTTTCTTGTACTAAATGCAACATAACATAAACAACAATAATTGCCATGGACATGGACGCTGCTAAAGGTAAGATGTAACTGTGCTGCACATCAGATTCTCGTGTTAACTTGATGTATATTAAGCAGTCAAAAAAATCGTGAATGTTGGCCAAAGAGAAATCCAATATCAAACCCTTCAAGGTCTCCTAACGGGGAAACGGAGCGATTGTGGTATTTTGTCATATTAAAAAAAATCTTTCATTTTATCTTCTCTAAACCCTAAGGTTTTGTAGTGCTGAGAAAGTAACTTTTAGTTTTATGTGGAGCTATTGTAGAGAACTTTACTTTCTCGTGTATTTTTCAAAAACAGAATACAATTAAATCGGATGATAATTGCTTAAATATATCCAATGATCTTTCTTGTTAAGAAATTTGCTTTAGTGATGAATTACATAACTGCACGAAAAATGAAAACCATTTCAGCCACTACCGTAAGATATAAAACGCTGAATATGTACCTCGTAATGGATGCCTGTGATTAATTACACCAGCTGATAACTAACAGCTGCCTAGAAATTATGGCTTCTAGGTATTCTGAGGAGAAGGCTATAAAATTACGAGCTGCCCTGTAAGAGGCAACTGGGAAAGCTGTGTCGACCTAGAGCACCCAGCCGTCTTCATACGACCAATTTCGTCCCGAGGTGTTCATTATGAATTATAGTAACAACTTACTAGCTCTGAGGTGGGTGAAGAATGTGGACAAGAGAATACCTCAAATGGAACCTGAAACAGTCATGTCGAGTTCTTTTCAATGATGAATGCAGATTGTCTTCTGACGCCTGATGATCGACATAGAACTGTGCAGAGACTGTCAAGTACATACAACCATGTACCTCTGACCCATTCTGTTTCCTGGGTTCAGTAGTGAAGAGGGTCATTCATGACATCATGTACCTATGTTGGACGCCTGTCATCGTCATCAATGACAATTTGGGGGTTCCGCAGTACCGAGATAGGATTCGCCAGCCTGTTGTCCAGCCCTAGGATCAACATTTTGATGACGTGTTCGCCTTTCAATACCTTGGTGTATGAACATACTAAGCCCACCTCATGAACACACCCCTTTCCAGGAGACAAGAATCTGCCAAATGGAGTGACCTTGCGACCAGCCAGAACTTGCATTGCTTCGTTGTAGGGACACTTCTCATATGCTGGAGGCCTCAATAGGGACATAGATGGATCCAATGCACAGGGTGGAGAAACACTGAATCAAAGCAGTACAGAGATGAACCTGAGCCCCTCACACAACCGCCAAATCTGTGATCCCTTCTTCTCGGCCAATAAAACTGCCTTTCTGAAACTTTTACAAGTTTGGTAAGTGAGTTTAATTAAAATAAGGTATTATTAAAAATATTGCTTAAGTGAAATGTACTATAGAAAAGTATTGCACACAACAAATTAAAGGTATAACTAGGAAATAAATTTAGGACCTAGAGAATGTCAGCATTAGTTGTAATATCAACTGTATTTTATTGAAAATCTACATTTCAGCTAATAGTGCAGCCATCATCAATGTACCACGAATACCTCTCCTGCACTAACCTTTGCATCTCAGATTAGCACTTGCACTCTGCACTCTCAGTTATCTGTTGGATATATTCAAATCTCTGTATTCCCCTGCAGTTTTTACCCTTTAATGTTCGCTCTAATACAGTGGACGTTACCATGACACCTTAACACATGTGCTATCACCCTGCTCCTTTCTCTGGTCAGTGTTTTTCATATGTCCCCTCCTTCAATGATTCTGCAGAGAACCTCTCCACTCCTTGTCTGATCAGACCGCTTAATTTTCTAGAATCTTCTGTAGCACCACATGACATACACATCGATTATCTTCTGTTCCAGTTTTCCCACTGTCCATGATTAATCACTGTACAATGCTGTGCTCCAAATGTACATTCTCAAAAATTGCTTCCTCAAATTAAGGCCAATGCTTGTTACCAAAAGACTTCTCATGACAAGGAGTGCCCTCTGTCTTTGTGATAACTGTGCTGTGATGTATCAAAAAGAATCATCCGATTTCGAACGTTTAAATCTCTGAAACTAATAAACATATGCAATGAATTTTGTTTTTTGATGAATGGGAAACCCAAAAAGTCTTTTTTCAAACTTTTTTATAGTTGTTCAACATGCCCCCCCCCCCTCTCACATGGATGGAATACATCAATGCAGTATTCAAATTGTTCCCACACTGCAGTGAGAATGTCTTGAGTTTTCACAGTTGCTATTACACAATGTCTCAGTTCATTCATTGTTGTTGGTAATGGAGGCATATAAAAAGAGTCCTTTGTAAACCCTCACAAGAAATAATCACATACAATCAGGGTAACTTTGGAACCCAGTAATGTAAGGCTGTATCATTTGGTCCAGTGTGACTGATCCATCGTTAAGTAATCCTTTGATTTAAAAATTCCTGCACATTCAGATGCCAGTGTGGTATTGCCCCATCCTGCAGGTAAATGAAGTCGTTCGAATCAGTCTCCAACTATGGGAAATGGAAGTTCTGAAGTATATAGAGATATGTGCTTCCTGTAACACTGTACTCGGCAAATAAAAATGGACCATACACCTTTTGCTGTGAAACTGCAAAAAAAAAAAGTCTTGGAGAGTTCGTCGCTGTTGTATAATCCCTCACATATTGTACAACTTCATGTGGTTGCTCCATACCCCATATCTCATATTATGACTGTTCGTCTTTCCATTTAAATGTAATGTTGCCTTGTCACTAAACACTAAGCGTGGATGAAAACTGTCATCCTCCATCTTGCCAAGAACGAAATCACAGAGCTTCACATGCTATTCTATGTCATCATCACGAAGAGCTTGCAGTAGCTGAATTTTGTATGATTTCTAGTGTAAACATTGATGCATCACACGCCAGACGGACTATGGGGGCATGTTGAGCAGTCGAGCACGGCAAACGGATTTCTGCAGACACCTTGGGAAACTATGGCAGATGCATTCGACATCTGTGTCAGACACTTGGGGACGGCGATTTGCCTTTACACAAACAACCTGCTTCTCCGCATTGTTCATGCCATTGTCTAATGCTCTGTACTGTAGGAGGATCCACATCATACTTAGTGCAAAAGTCATACTGACCAGTTATTACTGACTCGCTCTGCTCAAAACATAGATCACAAAACACTTCCTGTTGTCCTACCACCATTTTTACTAGAACTGAAGTGGGCACACACTGCTCCTAACTAGCAAGAACCAAGTAAAGCTCTAGAGTTTCCTTTTTCTAACAGTACATTGTTCAAGTACATCTGTCAAATAACATAACAGTAGTTATGATTTTTTTAAAAATCAGATGATTCTTTTTGATATACCCTATATAATAAAGAACGGATTTCATTTGATCGTTTAAATTACACAGACCAACGAAAATTTTTTTTTGAAAACTTTTCTTACTTTGATAGCTGATCTTTATAGATTTTTATGAGCTGAATCCAAATTTAACCTTAGTTTTTTGTATCAACCATAATTTTCGAGCAATATGCTATTTAGTATAAAGTATAAAAATCCTACGCTATACGGTAAATGGGGAAATTAATAAAATGCTTTGTTACAATGTAAGCATGGTTTGTATTTGCTGTAAGCTACTTACAACAATGATATGTGTTAATAGAGGTTTCACTTGTCAGCTGGAATTGTTTGTATTTTCTTTCTCTTCTTTCTTTGATGTTTCTTGTGTAGCTTTTTCTGCAATGAGTTGCTTGCTGAGTTTCTCGGTGAAGTGACCAACAATAGTCCCCCATCATGTTGGTATTCCAGCGGCCTTGGTAGCGTTTATCCATCACTTTAATGTCCTGGTGAAAACACACTCCTTGCTCCTCACTAACACCTCCAATATTGTCCGGTGAGTAATCAAGGTGACTGTCCAAAATGTGAACTTTCAGGCTCATTAAACATCCTAAAGATTTAATTTTTTTAACATTTTAGCTATTATAGAAACATATTCTGGGTCTTTTACAAATCCTAAGAACTTTGTAATGACTTGCTTGAATGATCTTCAACACATATCTCGTTCAACACATATATCTCGTTCACCAAATTTAGATCCCAAGTATGATAGACAAATCTTTTACACGAAGTCTGTAATGTTTCTCTGGTGTTTTTAAATCACAAATTCACCACAAATACAATAAAAACTTTCAGCAGAATTTTTACAACCACAATTAGACATTGTACTGAGCACATGTACAGGAAATGGGAAAGTGAGGTTAGGTTGACAGTAAACCTGTTAACACAAAAATACAATCGACCTTTTTTTGCCAGCAAATATTTTCAGCAGTGCTACCAAAGTCATCTACATTCATTAAACCTCCTTTTTAAATTATTTTAACTATATAAAAGCTGTTAAATTCTTTAAAAATCGCTTAATTTAATAAATTTAACTGTAAAACGTGAAGAAATGGTGGGTGACAGTTTTTTAAGTATCATGTTTGGATTTCCCACCCTAAAAAACATAAGAATAAAGTATTTTCAGCAAGAAAGTTTTTTCATCGTTGGCCTGTGTTATTGTTTAGAAATAAAGGAAAATGAGATATAATTGAGATCTTCAAAAACATTGGTTCTCGAGAATGATGTTTTTTTGTTACCATTTATTTTGCATTTCCTTGCTTTAAGCAAAGAAATCCCATTGCTTATGTCAATGAAGACAAATTTTGCTGCTGTGTCGTATTCTTTCGGCAAGATAGCTAGCTAAATCTGACGGTCGGTTTTCACCCATATCCCGCCTGAAGCAGATTTTTATCATCTTGTATTAACTGATACTACGTTCAGAAGAGAAAGAGAGTGTAGATGTATACGAGCACATCGACTAAAAACTTCCATAATATTAATGATCAGACACAGAATTCCTTTTAATGTGAATTCCTTTTAATGTGTGTACCGACCGAAACTTTGTAGCAGCGGATGTACTGGCTGGCTGCGCAGTAAATAACATATTCCCTTTCATCTTTAATGTTTGCTTCCTCCACTGTCCTGTCTCGCTCCAGTCTTCAGTTGGCAGAAATCGAAACAAATAGGAAGCCTTCTGTCAAACCGCTTATTTCCTTCAGCACCCGCTAACTGACCTTTCAAGTCGAACAGAATCGTAGTGAAGTAGCAGCAAGAACTCCATATGAGCGAGCTGTTTTTTTTAAAGCTTCTTCTCAACGCACAGAGAAATCTAGAAGTTAAGTAAAACTTCGATTTATTGTATTTATGTGTTCGCTAATCATTTCTGCTCCAGTCCAGTTTCCTTCTGACGACAACTGTTGCACCACGCCAAGCCCACTTCTCCTTACTGCTGTGTACCACGTGGTACACTATTGTAAACACAGTGTGCGTTTATAGTTGTGAGGTGAGGGAAAGGCTTCTTCTTGTAGACAGAATATATGTACAGGAGGTAGGAAAAATTACCTATCTGTCCCAACTTATTCCTAAACCGACTTTCACTTATGGTTTTTTGATCAATTTTTGCACTCCTGTGTGCCTCCCCCGTGGCGAGATGCTGCGCTGTATTGAGCTCAATTACATGAGGTATTACTCGAAAAGCTTACATTTCAAATAAATTTTCACTAATTACGACAATGTTTCATCCTGTTGTCAGAGGTGGCTAGTAAACAAACATTCGAAATTATCTCGCAAACGGTTCATTTATGCGTCAGTATTTACTGGAACATGTTTTTCTTCTATTATCCTGTGATATCATCTGCATCAGTTTTCGATATCTTTATGACCAGCGGAAAAATTCTCCTATATCTGAGCACGAAAAGGGCCAATACACTCCTGTTTAAGAGACTCTGACTGAAATGAGGGGCATCAGTTGCCTCATTATACCTTCCTCAGCATCTTTAAAAATTTACCAAAACATGCATGCAAGCATATTCTCGCTCTTTTCAACATGCAATCCACTTCCCACGAGATCTCCTAACTGTAACTCGTTCACACCCACAAGTCCATCTCTGTAAGTCTCTGTTTCCCATCCACTCCGACTTGCCCATTCTGACTCACTCATACAGCCCAACTCTTAGTGTGTCTCCAACTGTCACTGCCCCCTGTCTCACTGCCACAGTCTCCCTCATACTGTCCTACTGGTACTACTGTCTGGTCTTACTGTCACTGTCTCCCTCTCGATCTCGCTTACTGCTACTGTCTCCTTCATTTCTTCTCACTGCTGCTGTCTCTTCTCACTGTCACTATCTCTCTCTCTTCCTCGTTGCCACTGTCGTTATCACTGGCTCTCATCCACTTTCTCTTCCTCTTCTTTCCTCTGACGCTGGCATGGTCTCCTTCACTCTTTTCCTAGGACAGATCTTTCACTGTCAACTACATTCCATTGCCACTGTGTCCATCTCGTTCTCTTACACTGCCATTGTCTCTTTCGCGCTCTCTATACCACAACTACATTAGCTTTATCACTTTTCCGTCACTTTCTCATTGCCAATGTCTCATGCTCTCTCAGCAATAAGAAAGTTTGAATACATTTATGTGCCAGAATTTTAGGGAAAATTTTGAAAGGAGCATATTCGCCTTTTTTGTCCTCTGATAGGAGAATTTTTTCACAGGTTCCCTTCTTTCCCCTGTTATAGCAGGGAATATCACTCATATGAAAAGAACGTTAAGGGTCAGTAAAATTTTGATAGTTTACTTATGTGAAAGTGAAAAGCTCTAAACTAATTTTACATACACAAAAATTTTGCATGTGCTTCAGTACCACAACATGGGATTCCCAGAACCTTTCTGATGAAGCCGGAGGCACTTTACAGCATCACTTTAGAAGCTACAGTGGATGCTCATATTATTAGGTACAGTACCCAGATTTTTGTATTTTCCAGTTTAATTGGATTTCGATATCAAAAGGTTGGTTGTAGGTCTCTTATGTATTTTTATTTGTACCAGTATACTATTGGGATTAAAGGACAATAAATGTAGGCAAAATTACTTTTTATTTTTAGGAGAAATAATGTTAGCACTGACGAAAATCTAATAAAATAAATTTCAGTATTTCCTGATTGCATCCCTTGCTGCAGTAAGGGCTTCTATGCATCAGGGCATGCTTTCCATACATGCCTTTGCATTTTCTTGGAGTTCGGAGTTGTGGTGCTATTGTCCGGTGAGAATTCCAAACTGGCACTTGGTGGTGATCAATTCCTTTGCAATTGCTTGTTTAGTGAGCTCCCACATGCTTTCTATGTAGTTCATGTCTGGTGATTCCCTAGCTAGGGCAAAACACTAACATTTTTTTCAGCCAAGGATGCAGGAGCAGTAACATATGTGGCTTTGCTGCACAATACCGACTCATGCGTAAAAATGTTGTCGCCCTCATCACGGACCCATTTATTGAGCTACGGCAGTAACCGTGTTGCCGCGTGCCCCCCCTTCCCCCCTCCCCCATCAGAAGTTCGAGTCCTCCCTCAGGCATGGGTGTGTGTGTTGTCCTTAGTGTTTTAAGTTAGATTAACTAGTGTGTTAGCCTATGGACCGATGACCTCAGCGGTTTGGTCTCATAGGAACTTACCACAAATATCCAATTTCCAGTAACCAGTTTCTAATACTCGCTTGTAAAGGTATTATTTTATAGTCCCTTCTACACTGGACAGGTGTCCCATGCCTTTGGCTGTGACGACAGATCACACCATGACACTAACCAGATGTTTACCCCTCTCCACAAGGCAATCTCTATGGAATTGTTGTCCAGAGCATCGTCTGACAAAATAACTTTTGGAAACAAAAAATTGTTATGTCTATTCTTTGGAGAAACACACCTATACTATATTAGAATGAACAGCAGAAAATCGTTAACGATAAATTTCACTGTTCAAAAAAATAATACTTACTTGATTCCAGTTTGCAACAATCATATTTCGGTGTTGTCTAGTCCACTGCAGTCGTTTCTTTTTCGTAGTGCCAGTGAGGCATTGTTTTTTGGTAGGCTGACAATCCACCAGATTCTCTTCAACCAACAGCCTCTGGACTGTTCTTTTCGAAACTTTTATACTCTCGTCGTTCATCTTCGCAGTCAAACGGGGAACACTCACTTTACAATTTTAGAGGCAGATGTCCCTGATTTTCAGATCGGTACGAGGTGTGGTGATCCTTTTCCTGGTACATTTTCCTGCACTATCTGCTTCAGCAGATCTTCTATTGTCAATTTTAATTCAACGGATGATGGACTTAGAAATCCATGAAAAAGTTGCTATATGCCTCTGGGAATGTGTGGAATGCAGGAATGCAGTAACAACTGTTGCATAATCCTCACCGCGTTTTTGACTTTATATGCAGTTTATATGGCATGATATTTTAATTAACTGTATATTGCTTATTGTTGTGAGCACACTTAGTGCACCTTGATCTATTATGTGGGGATTCGCACAACACTAAAAGATTTCCTGCTGTGCACGTATGATCTTTAATTTACGAACTATTCTTATGTAACCCTGATCTGGTTTGTTAGAAATGGAACACGGTATCATTACTGTAAATAATTATGAAATTAGACATGTCCTTCGCTGCTTTCATCTCTGAAATGCACTGAGAATTACTCTTATTATACGTACAGAAGTTACAGTATGCTATATCTTTGCTGAACGTAATAGCTGCAGTGGTTTTTCTAATATATATACACTATTGATTTCCACGACTAACACGAGATCATGAAAGTAAAAATGAAATTTGGTTTTTGTATTATTAGGCAGAACAGGTTTCATCACAGCAGTCTTTGATATCACACAAGTAAAATTTTATTGCTCTGATTTACTTAAATTATTTACGTCACTGATATTGTAGTAGCAGTTGCCCATGTCCACCAGAAAATGACATAATAAAATCCACCATTCACCTCTGACGTTTCCAGGAAGCTGAAAGAAATAATTTTAATGTACCGTTACCTGCCCGCTTAATTGCGAGAAAACTGCCCCTTCATTCACTTTACTTTGAATTTTCTGTGGCAGTGGCTCCTGCGATCGCTGCACAGCTCTGCATCATGAAAAATTCTAAATATGCTTAAAAAGGTTAAAAATGTGGAATGAAATACTGGGCAAGCTAGCAATAAATTATTACAAGTATTTTTAACAGTCTGTATATTTAAAAATCATAAATTTAAAGTACACACCTTTTACATTCATCAGCCTCCAATGGCGTCTTTCTCGAACAAGGAACAAAAGAGACCTAACCAAGCATCCAATCGAGCATTACAGGCTCTTACAACTTTGACGGCTACAAGAAGACAGAGAGAGTAATGTTTTAACTTCCACTATTTATAGGCAATTTAATATGCATCTTTGTTATCTTTTTTAACTATCATTGTCTGTTTCGATTTCTACACTCGCCGACCACAGCCGTTATTTGCAAAATATAGATCCATAATTGTTGTACAAACATAAAAATGAAAAAAAATTATTTCTTTTTTGCAGAGTCTACACATTCGACAATAGTTCATTCATAAATGAAATAATAATAATAATAGTAACAATAATAATAATACATATAAATTTTCTTTTGCATGTATTACAACGATTTTGTGAATGTCTTGCCAGGAGGCATCACACAACATTCCAGTTTCTTCGCAGTTTCTTGGAGAAGTGTGCGACGGCTTGCCCTTAGCAAGGAAATTAGAGGTTATCATTTCGAACCTGTAACAAAAATTTAAATCCACAAATGAAACTCAGCAAAACTATTGTAATAAGAAGCATTACTTCCTTTTTGATTATTTTAAATACGAAAACTAGTGGAAAACAAATAGGTAATATTAAAACCGACAATATTGCAAACTGCACTTTTTAACCAGCAATGACTGAATGATTAAAAAACTACATAACTGACGAATGAAGCATGTTTCCAGTGTTGCCACTTTTTAAAAACAATAATAATAATAATAATAATAATGCCAATAACCATTTCAAAATAAAACAACCTTTTGAAAATCACTTCTTTTGTTCAAACTGTTGTTTTGGACTATAAATTACCTAAATATGAGCAGTTGTAAATAATTTGACGACCTAATGGACGTTTTTGCTATTTGGGGAGCAAAATAAGTGATGATGGTCGAAGTAGGCAGGATATAAAATGTGGACTGGCAATGGCAAGGAAAGCATTTCTGAAGAAGAGAAATTTGTTAACATCGGGAATAAATTTAAATGTCAGGAAGTCATTTCTGAAAGTATTTGTATGGGGTGTAGCTATATATGGAAGTGAAACACAGACGATAGATAGTTTGGACAAGAAGAGAATAGAAGCTTTCGAAGTATGATGCTACAGAAGAGCGCTGAAGATAAGATGGGTAG
This sequence comes from Schistocerca piceifrons, assembly GCF_021461385.2. NCBI lineage: Eukaryota > Metazoa > Arthropoda > Insecta > Orthoptera > Acrididae > Schistocerca > Schistocerca piceifrons. The sequence goes on from NC_060140.1 coordinate 540,602,707, forward strand.
ATCACATAACTAATGAGGAGGTATTGAATACGATTTGGGAGAAGAGGAGTTTGTGGCACAACTGGACTAGGAAAAGGGACCGGTTGGTAGGACATGTTCTGAGGCATCAAGGGATCACCAATTTAGTATTGGAGGGCAGCGTGGAGGGTAAAAATCGTAGAGGGAGACCAAGAGACGAATATACTAAGCAGATTCAGAAGGATGCAGGTTGCAGTAGGTACTGGAAGATGATGAAGCTTGCACAGGATACAGCAGCATGGAGAGCTGCATCACACCAGTCTCAGGACTGAAGACCACAACAAGAACAAACAATTTTCAAGTATCAGGGTGATATTCATCGCAAAAACAGGGGATCATCAATTTTCTCAGCATCTCGCACAAGTTATAAATGAAGAATTTAGTTTTTTTTTTATATTTCTGTAGGATACCAAATTTGGCTTACTTTCATGAAACATTCTTTTCCTTCACACAGTTAGCAAGCAAACAACGTGTAATGCATCATTTCGCCAAATATTGGCGACAATAGCTAGTGATGTACAATGGGATGTGTTTGGATTTAGAATTCTACGAATATGATTTCTCTTTCCCTCTAGGGGAGAGTTGGGCAAAACGGGATACTTAACATAAATTTTCATATCATGTCTAAGTTATTGTTGCATAAATGTCCATATTTTATGTGCAGCTTAAATTGAGACTTAACAATAGTTTCCATAAAAATAATTTTCAGAAAATGATGTTTTATTGAACATGAGAGAAGTTTTCCGTGAAGTGGTTAATTGTTCTGTTTTGTCAGACTAGTAGGATAAAACAGGACACCTGGCAATTTTTTGTGATTTGTCTTCCAGAGTAATTTATTTCGTCAGGAATAACAGAAAATCAACTCATTATAAGATAGACATATTACACAGTATAGAAGTATGATACATGAAACAATACACAAATGAATAATTAATAGTTATTTACAAAAACCACACTCAAATTTTTTGGAGTTATCTGGTTCAACACCACTGCAAACTTAATGAGCCTAGCCTTCACACTTTGAGCACTCGATCCACCCTTCCAGAGACCTTGAATTTGAGAACACATCATTGCAGTAGATGCGCAATGTATCTCGATTGTTCTCCTCCTCTTCTGAACTGTCAACTTGAGCAGAATGTTTCGATTTGTGTGTCTTCGCCCTTTTCACACTTTTGTCCAGTGACTTTTTTGTGTAACCTCCTGAAGTTTCTTTCTCTAGCTACTACTGCGTCAATCAGTTCTAAAATGGCTCTGAGCACTATGGGACTCAACTGCTGTGGTCATCAGTCCCCTAGAACTTAGAACTACTTAAACCTAAATAACCTAAGGACATCACACACATCCATGCCCGAGGCAGGATTCGAACCTGCGACCGTAGCAGTCGCACGGTTCCGGACTGCGCACCTAGAACCGCGTGACCACCGCGGCCGGCGTCAATCAGTTGTTGCTTATATGGAGAATAGGTCACTATTGCTGATTTGCCCCTTCTTTTGTCATTTTGGTTAGGCCTAGATTTCCTCTCAGCCTGGGGAATCTTCTGAATGTTTTTTGAAGACACATTGAAAGTTGACATTGAGTCGCTTGGCCTAAGCATTTCAGCAGAATCAATTGAAACATGTGTGGCTACAGTCATAGTGTTTGAGTCTGTCAGTAAAGAATTGGTGTCATCAGGTACGACAACAGGCAGCACTATTTCTGCTGTTTGCTGTTCTGGTATGTCTTGAGTAACATCCTCCTCTGGTCTGTTTGTAGTATCAGCTGGAGCAAACATCCAATCTGGAAAGACATCTGTTTTGAAAGGGAAAATTCCTGTGGTATGGAACCCATTTATGGCTGTTTGAAGAGTGGCAGCCTTAATGAATGCTGCACCATCCAATTTCCCTACTTGACTAATTGTGACAATCCGGCCTGGATGGTTAAGAAGCCAATTTTTGACCACAGTAGAATAGTATGAGCTTAAAGGCGCCATGAAACTGTCATCCAATGGTCGTAAGCGATGTATTGTGTGTGGTGGAAAGCACAGAAGAATGACATTGTTCTTCTGAGCCAACTCAATTAATTGTAGACTCTTTTATGAGTGGCGTGACTGTCCAGCAAGAGAAGAGTAGGTTTCTCTTTTGATGGTCGGGAAAAATCAATGAACAACTGGAACCATCTAACAAAAATGTCGTTTTGCCCCACCCAGATGAATGTTATGCAGCAGTACTTCCAGGAGGCACCTCATCCAAGAGTAGGAGCGGTCCATGGTTAGAATAGCATGCGACAAGCACACTTTTAGACTTGCAGTGCAAGTGCCCAGAGTATCTCGAGGTACAACACGATATGCCACCATGTGATGACACGAACGGGGCTCCGCTAGCGAGCCTTCTTACCGAGCAAGGCATGGGCTCATTCATGTGCTAGTACCGGAGAACAAGTCTGAATCCATATTAATTTCAACTACTTATCTAGATTGACACCTCATGTTCTCACGGTTGATTTATCGTTAATATATTTTCTTACACATCAAAAAATATAAATATTTGGTTATTTTTTCTTGTGGGCTTCAGTCCGAAGACTGGTTTGATGCAGCTATCCACGCCAGACTACCCTGTGCAACTCTCTTCATCTCTGTACAACTATTGCATTCTCGCAATGTCGTTAAGTGGGGATCGAAAAAAATTACTGGACTTAGTTTACTCAAATATGATTCAATAATGCTTTTATTGTTTCAAAGGAAGATCCGCTAATCAAGAGAAATCTCCTTCATTTACATTTATTTTTACTTGTAAAAATTAGCGAATACTAAGATATTTATTACGACTCTGGCGCTGAACGATGCCGCTGACCTCTGCACCAAAGTTCCCCTATAAAATTTGCATAAAGAATTTAAATCTACCACTTCATGAATATAGGAGCTGGTACAAGTAAACATTAGCAACACTTTTAAGTAATATCTGATTATATTTAGGCTAAATATTACATTAAACTTACACGTTTTGATGCCTTGTCACAAAATAATTTCTTACGCTACGAAGAAAAAAAAAAAAAAAACTACATTTGCAGATCATATTAATTTATCACAGAGTTTTTGTTATTGTTTTGAGATAATGTTTGTTTCGTTGCGACGTCAGTATTGGTATATTTGGGAAGTGGTTTAATATAATTTTGACCACGTTATGTGGCGTACCACCACAACCTCTGTACTTCGGAAACGGATAATGATATTAAGAAAATTTTCAAGACTTTTCGAGACCGGAATCTGGGACTGTATCTTAAAGATTAGTCATTAGGTGCGCATAGCCGTCTTGGAATCAGCGGCTCCGTTTTGGTATCCAAAAATCATGTTTTTGAGGTGTTTCTCGATATCAGATGAAGATTTATGAAAACTGGAAAACAGAAATTCGAGATAAATAGCTAGAGAATATACCTGTAAAATTTCAGCAATTTCCTGCTATTAGGTATTTAGATATGCGCTGCTGACAGCGAGAAAATGGAGAAAACACTTTCTTCGGGTTTTCACAGAAACCACCCATGAACTAAATGGTGCTAGCCAAGCCCTACAGCGCTTAACGTCGGTGATCTAACGGGAACCGGTGTTACCACTACGGCAAAGGCAAGGCGTTGGATACATTAGGCTACACAGGGTGTGGAATTTACTACAGAGGTGCCACTCCCAGCAGCAGATACGACTACAGCCCGCCTTGGTATCGAATCCCAGTGAGTGTGGATGACAGACAGGAGTTCGTCACTCCACATTTTCGAGAGTTCAGTAGTCGTAGTGGTTAGAAGTGGTGGCTTGCCAGTTTCTCGGCAACCCATGACCAGTTACAATGGCTGGGAGATACGGAAAACGCATTGGCCACTGCATCTCCAGCTACATACATACACACGCTCCAAACCATCATACGGAACATGGCGAAAGGTACCTTGTACCACTATTAGTCATTCCCATTGCTGTTCCACTCATAAATGGAAAGAAGGAAAAACTACTTTTTATCTCAGTGGTATCCTGAGAGGTAAAATGTAACTTTTTTTGCAGAAGAGGGTGGGGGTGTAAAAACAAATTGGGTTCAATGACGATTTTGCGAAGACTGCATATTATTTTTTGAAAGTAACTGTTGTTATCGGTTTGTGGGAGACTCTAATACAGGATGTCCCGCGTAAAACCGATACCCCTCACGTCCGAGATTCAAGTAACAATGAACTAACCAAAAAAAGAATAGATAACATTAATATTAAGAGCAAGTAGTTATCTATTTACAAGAGATTCTGGAAATGGTGGCCATGGGCATCCAGACACCACTGACTTTTGTATGATGACGTTACCAGCAACACTGTATTATTCTGCAGACGTGATGTCATTTATCTCTCTAGTAACCCTCCGATTAAAATCGTGTATTGTGTGAGTACTGACAGCATACACTTTGCTTTTCCGTGTGCCCCATAGACAAAAATCATACGATGCTAAGTACGGGGTCCTTGGGGGCTAGAGGTCTATACTTACAAGTCTGTCTTCTGGAAACACGTTGGTGATGTAGGCCATACTTCGGTTGGCTGTGTGAGCGTTTGTTCCACCTTGTAGAAATACTGCATACAGATTCTCTGCATCTGTTAATTGCGCATAGAAATAGTCAAAGGTCTCGCGGTACACCGATCAGCCGGAACTTTATGACCACCAACGTTACAGCAGGTATGTCCACCTTTGGCACGGATAACAGCAGCAACGCGATGTGGCATGGCAGTAATGAGGCCTTGGTAGGTCGCTAGAGGTAGCTGGCACCACATCTGCACACACGTCACCCACTTCACGTAACTTCCGGGGAGGGGGGACGGTAAGTTCTGGCGTCACGTTCAATTAGATCCCAGATGTGTTCGATCGGGTTCAGATCTGGCGAGTTGTGGGGCCAGTATATCAACTGGAACTCGTCACTGTATTCCTCGAACAGCACCACCACATTCCTGACCTTGTGACATGGTGCATTATCTTGTTAAAAATGATACTGCCGTCAGGAAATACGATCGTCATGAAGGGGTCTATGTGGTCTGCAAATAGTGTACGATACTCCTTGGCCATTACAGTGCCTTGTACGAATTCCATTGATGCTCGCCAGATGACGCTTTTGTCGCCTGAGTAGGTCGGTGGCCGTAACGTTCAGGGCGATCAGTACATCTGATACAGTTTAAGATGAAACTGAAAAATATGGGCCAGTAATGCACATGCCGGACAACGCACACCAAAAACGTATCTGCATGGGTTGTCCTGCGACCAGTCCCTACAATTCTGGAAGTTCACGTATCCTGACAAATGGAACCAGGCCTGTTATGAAGTAAAGCAAGGGGCCAAGTAATCGTTAACAGCTGATGTTAACAGCTAGTTACGATAATATTTTTTTTTTCTGGCCCTCAGATTTTAACTCCTGCATCACACTCACACGTCGTGCTTTAAATTTCATTTCTCTTAGTACCCGATGGCATGGAGTATTAAATACACAATCCGCTGCGATAGCCTCCTTACCGACGTGCGCAGACTTCTCGTAACGTCCATGCGAATTCTGTCTATAGTTTCAGTGGTCTTACCATTTCTCTGTACATTCTGAACGGATCCTACAGCCCTCCATTTCTTGTACAGATCTTGAATAGTGCTGATCGTGGGGAGTTTTCTGTCAGGATATTTCGCATTGGAGCCCATCATTATCTAACACACCACAACATCAATTCGCTTTTCAGATGCAAACTGCTCCATTTCTGTAACAACTCAACAATACGAGCTTCTCACAACAACTGACGCACGAACACACAGCTGTACTCAACTTTTCGATAAAATGCAGTGCAGCGATCTTTCAAGACAGTGTTGCCACTTCACAAGCAATTCGACTAGACCTGATTAAATTGGTACGTGAGGCGTAGCTGTTTTACATGGGACACCCTGTATGTAATGGATCAACACCATTTATTTGTCTTTCACTGCTCGATAAACGCCACGCGGGATTAGCCGAGCGGTCTCAGGCGCTGCAGTCATGGACTGTGCGGCTGGTCCCGGCGGAGGTTCGAGTCCTCCCTCGGGAATGGGTGTGTGTGTTTGTCCTTCGGATAATTTAGGTTAAGTAGTGTGTAAGCTTAGGGACTGGTGATCTTAGCAGTTAAGTCCCATAAGATTTCACACACATATGAACTTTTTTTTTTTTGCTCGATAAACATGCCCTCTAGGTACTTTTCATCACATTCCGATCTTCTGAGATACGAAAGCCTGTTGCATTTGCATATTTTCTAACGTCATCCACCTGCCACTCATTCGTTTGTCTCGGAAGTCAGAAGTGGCTAACGTCCACCCCAACTTCACTTTTTTCCTTCATTATTACAGTCATGTCTTCAGTTCTATGTGTCCCCTAATTCATTTACTTGCTTTCCTTTCTCTGACAGTAATTTCCAACATGCATCCCTCAGTTGGTCGCTGAAGCAACCTCAAATTTTTAATGGTCATCGTGTTCAAAGATCACATCTCACTGTCATGAGTAAGAACTGACGACAGGAACTCCTTGTAAACCTTCATTTACATGAACAATAAAATTTTAATTTTAAAAATTTATTTATTTAATCAAGAGTACTCAAGGTCATTTTACTTTTCGATTTATTTCTTGTGCTGTCCATACAGAGGTAGTTGTTACTAGTCATAATTAATAAACTTAGCAACTACTTTTTAGATTTATCAAGTTGACAAGTAAATGTCTGGGTTCCAAGACAAGTTTATGCAATGAAGGCATATTTTCATCAGCGAAATCCGTGCGAAATCACAGTTTCTTGGATGTCGTGAAAGGCAACACATTCCAAACAGATTTTCTGGAAACAGAACTGGTATTATTTTAGCGACATTTCAGTGATTAGTAACTATTATTATTATAGAAACACTAAAGGACACCGTTCTTTCGAAACTTAACAAATGTGAAAGTAGAACTAGGACTACGTACCAGTGAAAACAAAAGTGCAGATCTGAACGAACGTGGCGCGTGACTTACGATGTGCAGTGGTGGACACTAGACCGTGAATAGAAAAAAGTGTTGTTACCATTAAGTAGAATCAGATGTCCCACTAACGCATTATTTCTTCGAGTAGTGAAAAACGTAGAAAACGCAAGTTTCAGTTGTTTGAACATTAACTAAGTACAGTGAACTATTCGTCACTTTGAAAGAGAAGAATCAGTTTTTTCATTCTAATGTTTAATTATTTCACAGACTTCGTTTGGGGTGTTGGATGTTGTCGTAACCCCATAGGGGTAACAACATACTTACGTGAATCCCTCAGTCTACCTACTCTTTGGCACGCGAGCGGCTTCGTGAAAAGGGAAAAGTCGGCGGACGGGTCTAGCCGAGGTTTATCAGGTCCCTATGGTTGGAGACAGTACAGAAAGACTCGGCTAGTTGGCTAGGGGAGGTAGAAATGAAGAAACAAGTTTCTGGGTTGGTACCTTGGTCAGATTTTATTGCTTCTTCTCGAGTTCACATCAACGTGTCAAAGAGCACGAAGACTGGGTCATAATTTCAATGAGCGTAGAACATAGGTGAGGCTTACTAGATACAATTACTAGAATAAATAGCCTGCCTGGCCTATTCACTTTGACTCGAATCATGAAAAGGAGCTAGTTTCTTACTGCTCAAATCAAACCGACAGTTTCCGTTACACATCACACTATAAGTGACAATCAGTCGCAGATGCAACTAAGTCATGATAGATGCAAGTCGTTCTTAGTGTACAAGCTTAACTGAACACATTCTTACACTTACTCAATTTTCTGCTGTTGACTAATGAACACCCGAGGTTCGTCTGCTGGCAGCAATTCTCGGGCTGTTGAACTCTGCTCTGCTCATCAAGTGGTGGCCTCTTTATACTGTGTTGGGACTGTTTGCTTGTATATGGTACGTGACCGCGTCGTATTTTACCCACAATTGGTAATCAGCCAGGTTGAAATCAGCGGTTTCTTAATGCTCAGGACCTCATATTGGTCTGGCGAAATTGTCAAGCACTGCAGTCTCCATCCAGGTGTCCAGGATCTACTTGTTAAAACATTTTTTGTGTTGCTGTCGGTCCCTTCCTGATATAGCCATTACAATATAATTTGATATCGTTCAGGTTCAAATGGTTCAAATGGCTCTGAGCACTATGGGACTCAACTGCTGAGGTCATCAGTCCCCTAGAACTTAGAACTAGTTAAACCTAACTAACCTAAGGACATCACACACATCCATGCCCGAGGCAGGATTCGAACCTGCGACCGTAGCGGTCTCGCGGTTCCAGACTGCAGCGCCAGAACCGCGCGGCCACTTCGGCCGGCTATCGTTCAGGGGTACTGGTCTCGAGAAGGTATGCTTAGGCAAGAGTCTTGATTTCTCTTATCTGGCTTTCGGGGTCCTTACGTGAGTTGTATTTTGGTGACAGTAAGATCGTTCGGCAATCTGTCGCAATTGCCGGTTATCGAACCTATAGGTAATATACAACTGCCGAACACATCAGGACACCACGGGCAACATATGTTCATGCATTATACTATTGAAAAATAGCGTCTTTGAGACCTTGAAGACAGCGCAGAGCTACTAGCCTTAACACATCATGAAGTTTAACAGCTGCTCTCCGAATTACCGATTACTGCGAACCTGTTACCATCACACCAAGTGTTGGATGTCTACGAAAATGACGAATAGAATCTGGCAACGCTTGTTCTCCTCGTAACGTCCTCACATAGATACGTCCATTGTTATGTGGTACACAGAACTGGTACTCGTCTAAAAAGGCGATGTATCCAGTGTTACCCTCTGCTGCCACATAAAGGGGAGCCGCAAAAATATGCGCCACACGGACAGACCATGGAGCTCCCGACTTCGTCGCACTCATTTCTTGATGGAAGACACTAAACGCATTCTCTTCATTATCCTTTGCCTTATCAGAGCGCTGATTTTGTTCTTTAGTCAGTAACTGTGTGAACTGTAACTACGTATAGCGTGTTACCGATTAAAATGGCCGCACGACGATTATTAACAGACTTTGGACGTGGGTTGGTAGTTGGAGTTAGAAACATGGGACATTGCATTTCGGAAATCGTCAGGGAATTCAGTATTCCGAGATCCACAGTGTCAAAAGTTTGTCGAGAATACCAAATTTCATGTATTACCTCTCACTACAGACAACGAAGTGGTCGACGACCTTGACTTAAGGACCGGGAGCAGCGGCGTTTGCTTAGAGTTGTCAGTGCTAACAGACAAGCACCATTGCGTGAAACAATCGCAGAAATCCAAGTGAGACGTACGACGAACGTATCCGTTAGGAAAGTGCTACAAAATTTTTCGTTAAGGGGCTGTGGCAGCAGGCGACCGACACGAGTGCCTTTGCTAATAGCGGGACATCGGCTGCTGCTCCTCTCCTGGGCTCGTGAGGATTTCGGTTGGACGTAGACGATTGGGAAACAGTGGTCTGGTCAGATGAGTCCCGATTTCATTTGATAAGACCTGATAGTAGGGTTCAACTGTGGCGCAGACCCCACGAATCCTTGGACCCAAGTTGTCAACAAGGCACTGTTGAAGCTGGTGGTAACTCAATAATGGCGTGGCTGTGGAATGGACTGGGTCCTCTGGTCCAATTGAACCGATCATTGACTGGAAATGCTTTTGTTCGGCTGCTTGGAGACCCCTTGCAGCCATTCAAGGACTTCATGTTCCCAAACAACGTTGAAATTTTTATAGTTGACCGTGCACCATGTCACCGGGCCACGATTGTTTGCGACTGGTTTGAAGTATATTTTCGACCATTTGAGCGAATTATGTGACCACCCAGCTCTCCCCATCTAAATCCCATCGCACATTTAAGGGGCGTAATCGAGACGTCAGTTAGTGCACAAAATCCTGCACCGGCAACACTTTTGCAATTATGCCCAGCTATAGAGGTGGAGGACTTTCGACTACTTTTTTAGTCCATGCCACTTTGAACTGCTGCATTACGGCGGGCAAACGAGTTGGATTGTGTTGTTTGGGGAAAGAGACCAAACAGCGAGGTTAAAAAATGGCTCTGAGCACTATAGGACTAAACTTCTGAGGTCATCAGCCTCCTAGAACTTAGAACTACTTAAACCTAACTAACCGAAGGACAGCACACACATCCATGCCCAAAGCAGGATTCGAGCCTGCGACTGTAGCGGTCGCGCGTTTCCAGACTAAAGCACCTAGTACCGCTTGGCCACACCGGCCGGCAAACAGCGAGGTCATCGGTCTCATCGGATTAGGGAAGGATGGGGAAGAAAGTCGGCCGTGCCCTTTCAAAGGATACATCCCGGCATTTGCCTGGAGCGATTTAGGGAAATCACGGAAAACCTGAATTAGAATGACCGGACGTGGGATTGCACCGTCGTCCTCCCGAATGAGAGTCCAGTGTGCTAACCATTGCGCCACCTCGCTCTGTGGCAAAATGAAGTCCGACATGATATTAGGAGGTATCCTGTGACTTCTCTCCCCCCAGTGGACATCTTTACGGCGACTACAAAGTAATAGTCCGTTTAGAAGTAGTCATTGGTGTTTACCTTATCCCACGCCCCAATAATTCTTTGACAACCTCTCTTTTGGCCAGTGCTTCTCAAAGTCTGATCTGGCAGAAGCATAACTGCAGATCTCCACAGATGAAGAGCCGCAAATATAGCTGGTTGATACATCATTCGGCCTGTACCAGTTTCAGCACCTACCTTGCGGCATCACTGTTGCATCAGCACTGTTCAAACGATATGTAGAAGAATTAATAATAGACATATGATCATACCCAATGGAACTATTCAACAGCAACACGTACCAAATCTCTGCAGTTTTTCGGTTAAATGAAGACAGCTAGTCTACGCTGTTACTCGGGCAAACGCAGATTCTTCCTGGTGGAAGTGGAGTAACTGGACCACATACTAAAAAAAACAGTATGCTTCCTACGTAGTATCATTTTGAAGGAATATTAAAAAAAAGTGTTATATGAAACGTATCCGACACGCATTTGCTGTTGCTCGTCCCCTCAAACAGATAGGAAAGAAGGGGGTGGGGGTAAAGTACTCGACTAACTAATGATCTTAGCAACTTATGTATTATCCTGTTGCACAGGGACGGTATTACCTCAAAAGAATGCCGAAGCGGTTAAACAGTAAGTCGCATATATTTCAAAGGCGCCAACATCTGCCCAGAGAAATTACTCCCGGAAATAAGAGGAGGCCTCAGTCACTGCATTGCAGAATTCCACACCCATCTCTATGGAGCACACTTTCATCTAATGACTGACCACTGGCGATTACTGGCAATGCACGGGGCGTGCTCCTGCCGGAAAAAAAAAAAACTGAGTGAACGGATCAACGATGAACATTTTAACAGGTGTCATGCGACGTCCGACCCGAACGTATCCCATGAACAATTACGAACAAAATAAGATCATCAGAAAGAAAATCGAGCGGGAAATCTGGGTTCGCGTCCCGATCCGGCAAAAATTTTCACTGTCGTCTTTCCATTGTACAGTTGATGGTTGTCCATATTGCCAACTGCGAATACATTTCATTTAGTACATAAAGTTTGTGGCCCCTTTTGCCGTCTTTGGAGCGCCTTCAATTAAATTAACTTCTAATCAAATTAAATAAACCCTCTGAGCTCAGTTAGGAACAAATTCATATTAAAAAATACAAGGTGTTGCGTCTATTTAAGTGCTTGTTTTTTGTACTTTCTGTAGTACAGCAGAGTCTCTTTTGGCGTTGTCTAGATAACGAGGATAAAGAATGGATCGTCCTGCATTGCTAAAACGGACTCAGCACCCGAGGAAAATAAACTGGCTACCCTGAGGATTTGTTTCGTACTTTCAATGGTGGAATAACATGTCAGTAATTCTACTGTCACTGTTGCACAGTTGGTGGGGTGGAGATAATATTAAGCCAGCGTTACCACTGTAGGTGGGATAGTAAATTAACTTTAGCGGTACGAGAGTGCTCATGTGACGCGTTAATAGCTTGGAGGGAAGGCGAGCCTCAGAAGTGCGACAGTTCACGAGCAGGTGGCGCTGGGAGTGGGGCTAGGCACCACGCAGTGAGCCAGTGGAGAGCGAAATTGGTTTCGTTGCCTCGCTCCGGAAGGCCGAAGGCGGAATAATGATTAGTGGGGAGTGTTCTCCTCTGTGCAAGTCCTACACTACCTGGAACGCGCAGCAGGAAGTATGGCCAAGCAACTAGCGCTGCCACATACAATCTCAAATCTCAACTGCAATAGGACTTATTAATACCATTCAGTCACAAAAAATTGGCCAGCAGTGCAAGAAAGGTCTATTGCCATCCACCCACCAACCCTATTTTCCTCCATACACCTCCTCTCGTCCCACACACCAGAGATATCCATACTCTCTTGGCTATTTCTCGCTATTAATTGTCGCGATACTGATTTTTTTTGCCTCAGTATGAACACACGAGATGATTTGGACCACAGATACACTTATTTCCTCTTCTCCGTCAGTGTTACTAAAGAAACTACTGACATACGTATATACATTGGATACAGCACCAGAACTTCGTAGAATCTGACGATGCCTGTGAAAGAGTCTCTAATGCTACAGAGAACGACGGAACACGAGGCCAAAGATGCTACTACTTCGCTCCTTCGTATTCGGCTGACTACTATCACCTTTCTACAGAGTGCACAGTGATTCGGATTCTAGAGACAAAGTCTTTTTTGTTGCGCGAGGGCATTCATGTGTAAATGCTAATACATACCCATAGTTTTTCTTTCAGCACTCGAGATCGTTGCCTGAAAATGACGAACAGGTGATCCAGGCAATTACTAGAGAATTTTAGTGACAACATCGTCTGCTAGTTAAGTTTATACTTAATAAAAGTCAATGATATTTTTTCCACTTGACCCATTATTTAATTTCTTAGATTTTTTTACTTCCTTCACTGTTTCTTTGAGACTAGAGGGGAATAAGCAAGACTTAAGTTGCTACCCTGTTCTATTTTAGCCTTTCCTTTAAGAGCTACATCGACGCCCTCCCGCATGTCTCTCTGTAGCCAGATGCATACAAGACGCGCGGTGAGTCTGTGTGCGTGTTGGCCAGTCTGTACCCCAGGTACAATTTTATTGTTCATTTGGTGCTTATCTCGTTCGTTCTCACGTGACCCTGGCGACATCAGCTAAACGCGAGACATCCACTATCGTCCATTTAGCTTTTCTTGTAAGTTATTTACGAATTATTGTCTTCGAATACAAGTATTTGAAACCATAACCAAATTAATTATTATGACTGTTTTCTCGGGCTGGATTTTCTGTTACATAAACAATATTATATAACTTCAGACTGTACAAAAGCTCACATCACTGACTTTCGTTGTGAGATTAACGCTTCTTTCTCTGTTACCTATAATTTCTATTGTCATAATTTCCTTTCTTCTGTATGAAGGATATACTGAAGTAACGTTTGTAAGAGGAAGTTCTGGGATTATGGATCATTCATTTTCTTCAGTGAACTATCTTTGATAGAGTACAGCACAGAATATTATTAATTTTTACTCCTTCATTTTTCATATAACTTATTTTATCGTGATTTTTAACTGTAAATCCACGCACATATTATTGATGTTATTGTTTTGTTATACTGAAGCAGTCGCGACTTTTAATACAGAGAAATTCATTGATTTTTTAAAGGAATTGGTGCTGATATTATCGATGTTGGAACGGAGTGAATCATTGGCTTGGATACCCAGTTCCAATATGTAGTGGAGATACATGGGGAACTAAAGCAGTCGATTAAACTGTAGATGTTGTTCTGATTGCCGCCCTGGTCACTTTTATTGTGGCAGCCTGCTGTGAATCACAGTCATCATCCAATGGAAGTCATAAAATTCCAGTATAAAAGAAGTATCAGACAGCAATTTCATGGGAAGCCTAACGTTAAAAGTTTCACGTTTGGCGCTTGCTTCTAAAAGGAATCTGTCGCAATAAAGCTTCGAGCTCAGGGGCAGAGGAGGTCGTAAAATAAGGTTTGTCTCTCGGGGATGCCTTTCAAAGTCTCGCTGAGGTAGCCGCTTGGAATCTGCCAAAGTGGCTAAAACAAATGTATTTACTGCAAAGACAAGAAGCAAAGAAAGCTTAATCAGTGGTAGAAGCACGAAACCCATTGCGAGATAGCCTTGAAGTCACATGGTATACTAGCATTTGTAAAGTAATCAAAGAAAATTCGTCTTAGATTGCCAGTAGATGTTTTACTGATCGTAAACTAGATACTGACTCAGCTGACTTCGCGTCCTTCCAGAGTAGGCTTCAGTTTCTAAATTTCAAAGGAAGAATGAATGGTACAGTCAGCTGACGAGGAAAATAGAGATAGCGTAAGACAGACACACACACATACACTCACTCACACACACACACACACACACACACACACACACACACACACACATAGGCACACAGTGGAGATTACAGGAAGAGCGATTACAGAGAACGCGCCAAGGTCACCAACATTTCCTTATGTACAAACCGTAAAATTCAAATTTTTGTATCTGCAGCTGACTCTGATACTACGAAATGATGCCTTAAAACGTTTCTTATTATCTTGTCCTTATTATATGAAATGTTTTCCAGACATTATTTCCCTCCCCGATTCTCCGATGCCTCTTATCACGTATTCAGCATCCTCCAGGCACACCACAATTCATATGTTTCGATTCTCTCCTCTTCCGCTTTTCTCACAACCCATGATTCACTTCCATACAGTGCCGTACATCAGACATGCACACCAATAAATTCCTTCCTTAAATTAGGGGTTTGTTTGGTATTAGTAGACTTCTTTTTTTAGCGAGGAGTGACCTCTTTGCCTTCACTAATCTACATTTTAAAACTTCCTCTCTTCTGTTATGCATTATTTTGCTTCCAATGTGGAAGAATTCGTTCACATAATGTGCTACGTAGTCCCCAATATCGCCAATCTCATTTGTACTACTCTTCATGAATTTCTCCTTTCTTTGGCGAATCCATGTTCGGTGCTCAACTGTCTGTTTATTCCATTCAGCAGGTCCTGTGATTCTAGCTCATTTTTACTCATGATAACAACGTCATCAGCGAACATTATTTTTGGTCCTGTTTCTCCCTGAATTTTAATTACATTCGCGAAACTTTCTCGTTTTTCCGTCATTGCTTCTTCGATGAACGAGTTAAAAATAAACGTAGAAAGACTGCATCCGTGTCTTATCCCTTTTCAATCCGAGTTTTTCTATCCTGATTTTGTATTCTTATTGTTTCACCTTATTTCGTAAGTGCTACCCATCTTTCCCTATATCTTATCTCTGTTTTCTGAGATTTTCAAATATCTTTCATCATATTATGTTTTCGAATGCTTTTGTGTAGATTAGATTAGATTAGATTAATACTTGTTCCATAGATCATGAATACGACACTTCATAATGATGTGGAACGTGTCAGGTTAATAAAAGATGTCTGTACAAGATATTACATTACACAAAATATTGCATGACACTAATGTTTAAGTTGTTTCCCCCCCTCCCCCCCCCCCCCCCACCGCCCCCCTTAATTTATATCTAAAAATTCAGCCAATGAGTAGAAGGAGTTGTCATCTAGAAATACTTTTAATTTATTTTTAAATGTTAGTTGGCCATCTGTCAGGCTTTTGAAGCTGTTTGGTAGGTGACCAAAGACTTTTGTGGCAGCATAAATTACCCCTTTCTGTGCGATAGTCAGATTTAACCCTGCATAGTGAAGATAATCCTTTCTCCTGGTGTTATAGCTATGCACACTGCTATTACTTTTGAACTGGGTTGGATTATTAACAACAAATTTCATAGGTGAATATATATACTGTGAGGTTACTGTGAGGATCCCTAGATCCTTAAATAGATGTCTACAGGATGACCGTGGGTGGGCTCCAGCAATTATTCTGATTACACGTTTTTGAACAATGAATACTTTTTTACTCAACGATGAATTACCCCAGAATATGATGCCATACGAAAGCAGTGAATGAAAGTAGGCATAGTAAGCTAATTTATTGAGATTCTTATCACCAAAATTTGCAATAACCCTAATAGCATACGTAGCTGAACTCAGACGATCCAGTTTAACCTCTCATCAATGGACACACCTAAAAACTTTGAAAATTCTACCTTAGCTACAGACTTCTGTCAAAGTCTATATTTATTACTGGAGTTGTGCCATTTACTGTACGGAACTGTATATACTGTGTTGTATCAAAATTTAAAGAGAGTCCGTTTGCTGAGAACCACTTAATAATTTTGTGAAAAACATCATTTACAATTACATCACTTAGTTCTTGGTTTTTGGATGTTATTACTATACTTGTATCATCAGCAAAAAGAACTAACTTTGCATCTTCATCAGTGTTGAATAGTAAGTCATTACTGTATATCAAGAACAGTAAAGGACCTAAGACCGAACCCTGTGGGACTCCGTACTTGATAGCCCCCCAGTTTGAGGAATCAGCTGTTGTTTTAACATTACATGAACCACTTATTTCAACCTTCTGCATTCTGTTTCTAAATATATTAAAAGTCTTGATTTTTGTAAGTTTTGCTTCCATTATGAAATGTGACGTGCAAACTGCTCCCCTTGCATCTTTACCTCTCATAAAGCTAAGCTGATCGTCATGTAACAAATCTTTAATTGTCATTTCCACTCTTGTGTATATTTTTCTAGTCGGAAACTTGGATGCATTAGTTGCCCAGTTCCTTGTACGATAGCTCCCGCATTTATTTACCTTTGCTGTCACTGAAATTTTGCGGATGATAATATTCCGAAAGTCCGATGGCGTATCTCCAGTCTCATAGAGGCTACATATAAATCTGAATAGACGCTTGGTTAACACTTCGCCTAATAATTTTAGAAATTCAAAAAGAATATTTTCCACTGCCTCTGCTGTGTTTGACGGCAGTCTCTCCACAGCTCTGTGAAATTCTAATATTTGATCTCCCGTGTCCTCCAAACATACAACCGTTTCTTCTGTCACTTTATCTGGCAATTACTTCCTCTCTTCGATACCTTCTTCATTGAATTCATTTGTGGAAATTATTTTTCAGTGTAATGTTGACAACAGTGCTTTTAAACTATCGCACTTACGTTCTACTGAATCTGTCCATCTCACGACAGTTTCATCACATGTTCCTGCAGGTATTTCGATTGGTTTCTGTGCATTTCCTATTGGCTTCATTTCTAAGCAATTTGTTGATGTTGTCTTCAGTCCGAAGGTTGAAGATTGATTTGTTGTAGCGTTTCACACTTGCCTGTCATATTTAGGCCTCTTCAAATCTGCGTACGTCTAGTTGAACTTGCTTACTGTAGTCAAGCCATGGTCCCTCTCTTTAAGTACTCACACATTTCCCACCATTACCCTATCAATTCTTTCTTGTTGCCTCAAGATGTGTTCTGCTAACCTACTCCTTCTTTTAGTCAAGTTTTGCCTTAAAGCTATTTCATACCCAATTTCATGTATTATCTCTTCAGAAGCTGGCTTCGCTCAAGGAGTTAGTAATCGAATTTTTCCATTCGTGTAGCAGAATCCTGGTGTTTGCCTTCTGAACTTTTCCCCTTGCCAAATTGCAGATGTTATTAATTTTTCTGATTACGACGCATCTGTGTACGTTATATTTTTTCGTCTGGTCGTTCTGGAATGCTTCATTTGTTAGTTTGTACTGAACTTGTTCTCGTCCGCACTTCTCGTAGGATGATATTTTCAAGGCTGCCTTCACTTCGCAGTCTTTTATTACAAGACTGTGTCACAATTCTTGATTCTTCATTCCATTCATATCGTTGTTCGTCGGTTGTTCTTCTTATCACGGTGCTCATTCTCGTTCGTTGGGGATTTAAATGTGCTTCGCGCTCTTCGTTTTTATTTTCGCCGTTTTGCTTCAGAACTGGTAAGATCTCCTCCTCTTTCACGTTTAGGCATTGTCTAAAATATAAATCAAATCAACTTTTTGTTCACAAATACACCAATTACTCTTTTCACGCGTGTCACACTCAATTTTCGTTTTATATTCAAATACTGTACCACTTTGAGTACTCACACTTCACTTTTTGTTTTTATTCACTCAGTGCGCTACTTTCTCGGTTCCTACCTTCATCACTTGATAAGAAACTGACATTCGAACCCACGGAGGGTCTTGCTTTATATACCCCTACCAATGGGTAGCTCCACCAGTGGTGAATTCGAGAACATACCAAAAACGCTTTGAATGGTCCACAAGGCTCCAGAACATCCCACAACATTCGAGCGTTTTCTAGCATGTTCCTCAATGATCTGGGATATTACGAGATGTTCCCGAACATTCTGGAATTTTCGTTAATGTTCCATATTATTCCCGGACATTTCAGAACATCCCAGATCATTGTGGAACACTCCGGAACTTTCTGGAATGTTGCGGAACGCTCTCGAGTAGTCTCGAATGTTCCGGAATCGCTCTCGAATATTCTGGAATGTTCTAGAAATTACTAGAGGTTGAAACTTCCCAGCCCTTATATCTTCAAAAGCACGCCCTTCAGGTAAAAACGGGAACTTTCTTCCTAGATAGGGGACAAACGGCTACCACACCATATAACTCCCTTGATCGTACCGGGACTCGTTTCTGAGTTTTAGCGCCATGGACATTGTACACTTACTGACACTTACTGATATAGTATATATTGATTAGTTATTGTGTCTATCGATTTAATGCTCGGGATGCCTCTGCAGTATAACATTTCAAATGATTCTATTCTCCCCTTGCCTGTACTACTTATCTTTCGTATTTCTTTTCATATAAGACTGCCCGTCTCATATTTAGCCACTTCTTATTCCCTATCCACATTTTTGTCTTTTCTTTCCTTAGTACAGCCCCGCTACACGCTTATCCCAAATCAGCTTTCCCTTCTATCATAGTGCCGGATTGCAGTTTAAGAGATTTATGTTGTAGTATTTCTCTGCTTTCCTGAATTATTATTTATTTATTTACTTTTTTTTGCATTTTCAGCTGTAGCCAATCAACTTATTTCTTGTTTACCTGACGTTTCTTAGCAGTTAAAAATCATACACCTGTAGTTGCCTGCCTAACTTCTATGATTTCTAAAGATTAACATTCCTTTCCAATTAGAGCACCTACTGTCTTATTCACTACCATAGTTTAAACTACATTAGAGAACTTACATCGCACACCATTGTTTCCCCGTTCTTCAGTATCGCACTTCCATGCACGATGATTCTTCCTGGAGATTCTCTTAAACTTCAGTTGATTCTTCACCATTTATAATTACGATTTGAGTCGGTATCCGTTCCTGGGTACCTCTTACAATACAATATCTCATGTAGGAATATCTTTCCATCATGATGTAATCCATATGGTATCTGACTTCGGACAATCCATGCTCTCACTCATAG
This sequence comes from Schistocerca piceifrons, assembly GCF_021461385.2. Taxonomy (NCBI): domain Eukaryota; kingdom Metazoa; phylum Arthropoda; class Insecta; order Orthoptera; family Acrididae; genus Schistocerca; species Schistocerca piceifrons. The sequence continues at coordinate 540,622,123 of NC_060140.1, forward strand.
ATGATATCTTCCATTTCATTTATCAATTTTTTTTGGTCATGGTCAGCACCCCTTTTGCTTTTCCTGTCCGGAGGTTCGAATGGGACACCATTTCTGAACCATTTGTCAATGTAGTCACCTTCATAATTTTTTCTGTTGTAGGCCACATTTCCTGCGGCTAGACTTTACGTGTCTTTAAAGCAAATGTTTTGGATTGTCCTCTTTAACCCCAGCCGCTGATCGTTGCTGATTATTGTGCATTCTGGGCCAGTTTCCACCTGAACAGGAAGAGAGTGCTTTGAACCGCTATCTCCTTTTCCGACCACTTTTCACAAGGCTGTTGGCGGAATGATAGAGACTTGATATGCGATCTGAAGTTTTCCCTACGTATTTCCAATTTGAACAGTTCTCGGGTATCCGACCGGGTAGAGCCGTAATTTCTCCTCAATATTTCGGCAGACGTACACGCTGCCATCTTCAGGTGGTTCCTCACGAATGCTGTGCTGTTCCTCTCGGCGCCCTATATATACTAGCCGTTACCCCCCTCCACCGTTCCTCTCCTGGTGTCTTCGGTGCGGCCGGCGCGGCGGCTACTGGAGGTGGTGGGGGAAGCGGCGCCTGGATCTGAACTGGGTTTTGCAGTCTCCCTGCTGCCGTCATCGGGGACGGTCCTCGATCTATGGAACCGCATCTTTCTCTCCAGGCTGTGTGCAGGGTTCCAAGCCGGACTAAGTTGAAGGCCGCTGTCTTTATTAATTACGTCGTCCTGTAGTCGGATTTCGATGGCCTATTTAGTAACGCAGTCCCAGACGTAGGAGGATTGACAGAGTACTTTTGTTTTTTCATAGTTCATAGTATGGTCACTCTTTATACAATGGTCAGCCACGGATGATTTAGTGGCCCAGTCCTGGTGAAACGGAAACCTGACGGCAAGCTGGGACACAGTTTATACAGAAAACCTACACACACCGGTTTGTACCTAAATAGCTTCAGTTGCCACCACAACTCAGAGCTTGAAGACGTTTTGCGCACACTTGTTCACAGGGCACGGTCCATCTGCGATCAGGAGAGCCTTCCAGCAGAACTGCAGCACCTCGAGACAACATTTCGGAAAAATGGGTACAACCAGAAGCAAATAAGACCAGATGCATAGAATTTGAACTGCACTCCGAAGGGAATTGAAACCTTTTTGTACACCGATTAAAGTAACTTCGTATCTGAGGCCTCAGCGAGTCGGGTGCTACAGGTCTAGCCGCCAACTAATTGTGGTTCTTTCTCGACAGCCAAGTGCTCACTGTGCTGCCTGTTTTATTAGTATGCGCAGAGTGTTGTCTAGCGTGTCTAGCGAAGCTGACTGCGTTCTGGCGACACCGCCACCGCTGCTGGAATCTGTCAATCATAAAGTCACTTTATTCAGGCTGTGGTGCTAAAACCAAGCACTCAGCGTCAGCGGCGCCACCACATCTTACGGTGTGCGGAACACCTGGAAGCTGTTTGCTCCCCGAAGTGAACGAAGTACAATTTGAACCCTTCTGTGTAGCGTTAATATCTACTTCTATTCGATCACGTGTGTGACTCTGATAGGAATGGACCCTAACTCGGCTTCTCCTTCTATGCTTAACATTCACTAGTGACGGATCTTTGCAGAACGTACAGTGTCACTTACTTCTTCTGGAATACTGCCTTGATATTATGTGACAATCCGTCGAAGAAATGACCCTGATTTAGCTTCGTGATACTTGTAGACCTATAATAAGCGGTGTGCATTGTCACTGTTCCATCCTTTTCCAATGATTACAATACAGGATAGTTTTTCAGAGCTACTTTACGCAAGCAATCCGCAAGCTAGCCTCACTGTTACATGTTCGCTTGTTCTGTTGTCGAAGGGGCTAAATACCACCTTATTAATATTATAGCTGTAGGCTTCTCCACGGAAATTGTACTATCATTTTTTTCTTACAAAGTGTCTCAAAAAACGGAAGAAATTTTGTTGCTGCTGATATATATAAATCTGTCGGCCACTCTGTTAGTAGTCGTTTACGCTTAATAGATCGAAATTGCCTATTTAATGTAAATGATTCTCCAGATTTGAATAGGTGCATCAGTGTAGAGAACGGTGCCAATAAATATGTTAGTCAAATCAATCTTTTGAAATTACTGCTGGTTAAATACCAGAGAACAATTTTCATTGCCTGTGCTGACGTCTGTCTACATGATAATTAACAAAATATAATTCTAGAAAGATATAATTGTTTCCTCAATATCAGACATTGTTCCTTCGAGCTGGATAGATACATAATAACTACGAGAGTTTCCCAGAATGTAATGCACCGCATTTCTTTTTTCTCAGTCGAAAACAGTGCTACGAATGGGACACGTTAAGTATGTATTATTTGAAGTCTCCTGAGTGAGTTAGCCAAGTTCTCGTCGTTTTCGACAGATAGCGTAGCTGCAGGACAGTTCCAAAATGGCGTCTATAGGTGATGCATGTTACAAGCTATGTGCCGTCTTTGAATTTCTCACTGGAGAGAATCAAACTGGGGGGGATATTCACAAACGCTTGCGCAAAGTCTATGGAGCATCTGCTGTCGACAGAAGTAGTCGCTGGACACAGAGGATGAGGTCGTCAGAAGGCGGTTCGGCGGAGCTCCACGATTTGTAGCGGTCGGGGAGACCATTCGTGGCTCTCACAGCTGACGCACCTGACCTAGCTGCTCGGACTTCTGCTTGTTTGGGCCATTACAGGGTGCCATTCGTGGAAGACATTTTGAGGACGATGAGGAGGTGATTCACACAGTGAAGCACAGCTCCGCCATCAAGAAAGGGATGGTACCGACAGGGCATACATGCTCTTGTTTTGCGCTGGAGTAGGGCCATAGAACAGGATGGAGATTACGTGTAGAAATAGGGATTTGGATAAAACATCATTCTTTCGTGTGTGTAATTCTCATTATGTTCAATAAAGAATTGTTGTAGAAAAAGAAATGCGGTGCATTACTTTCTAGGCGACCCTCACATATACTGTAGTTTCAACTACAATTGAACAACACTTCATAGCAGTAGCCTCTCTCCTGGCTAACCAAACGACAACTGATCACGAATACAAATCAAAAGTAACATAATAATAGTAATAAACGATTGTACATTCTGTCGAACTCGATCCTCTTGCAGCGGCAGACTCGCAACCGGTGTTCATATAACGGCCAGATCCGCGGACCGCCTTTGATTTACACTGAATGGACTTCGGTCGGCGGCAGCCTCGTCCGGTGGACCTGAAGCGCAAGAAAAACAAAGGCATAAATCACTTCTTACGTTCTAAACTAATCAATAATAATTACAAATACGTATTATTTGTTCTCATTACTGATTGTTGCAGAAGCGGTAGAAAAATGAGCGCATTTGTCCATACTCATATATTTTGGACACTATAGATACACCATTCACCACATTCGTCACACCGGGAATGAGAGCAAGCATACGATTGCCGGTACTTCTGCAATTCTGCATGAAGAAAATAACTGAAAAATAGCCTTTAGCAGACTCAGAACTAACTCAAACGCTAACACTGAAATATTTTAATTCCTTGTAGAAGTTTGTAAGTAATATTAATAGTGTTTGGGGTTTTAATTGCCTAATACAGTGGCGATATTCATTAGGTTAATACATCAACTATTATTCTGATGAAAACGTGAAGTTGCCAGTCCCAAAATTGGTCTGGACACCAGGTATAGTTCTGTTGGAGGTTGTATGCCATAGTTTTCCGTCGACGTTTGAACCGACTTAGTCAGCCAGTTAGGAGGAGATATACAGCTTAACGTTGACTCCAAACCACAGTGCAACTCGGTATATTTCACATCTCACCCGTGTATTATGGAATCGGAGACATCTAAATTGGACAATGAGTGAATGGAACAATGTGCTCTTCACAAATGATTACCGCTTCAGTTTCAAAATGATTCTCGTCGCATGTTACTCGTGAGAGAACCTGGTGGCCGATACAACCCAAGGAACACCGTGGAAAGAAACCGGTTTGATAGCCATGGCGTTATATTGTTGGAGGCAACATTTTGAATGACCTTACAGAGCTGCAGATCTTTGTTAGCTTTCGTATTAATACTGTAAACGCTGACAGGCACAGAGATGACGTTCTGCTACGACATGTTCGTCGTTTCAGAGGTGCAGTTGGTCCAGTATGGACAGTGTAGTACGTTTGGCTGTTAAGAGTAGCTATATCCCTTATTAAGAGTTTATTTTGATATGGAAAAGATTCCCCAGTTGTGTTATTTTCTTGAATGAATGAATGTCATGTGACTAGGGCCTCCCTTCGGGTACACCGTTCACCTGGTGCAAGTCTTTCGATTTAACGCCACTTCGGCGACTTGCGTGTCGATGAGGATGAAATGATTATGATTAGGACAACACAACACCCAGTCACTGAGCGGAGAAAATCTTCGAACCAGCCGTGAATCGAACACGGGCCCTTAGGATTGACATTCGGTCGCGCTGACCACTCAGCTGCCGGGGGCGGATATTATTTTCTTAAAAATATGTATCTTAGCTATCCTAACTGTTATAACATCGTGTTTCGGGCATAGCTGTACGACAAATGTCTCGTGATTAAGCTGCAGCTGTTTCACTAATCCTTCCGTCATCCTGTTATGGCAATAAGGCCTCTTTTCTTGGTTTTACTTAGCATCTGGGCACTAGTGTACTTGCTTTCGTGACTTCCGTGGTCGCTGTTACACTCCCCCTTCCCTGCGAAATTTTTCTTTGCAGTTATCTAACTTTGATTTAACAGTGAGCTCTAGAGATCAAGCTATTTTCAATTCTTGCAAGTGGTCTGAGCTATTTTCATTTGACTCTAAGCTTTGGTTATTAACGTTTTCATTTAGCTCATCTAATTCTGATTTTAGGTCCCCCAGCTTTTGATTTAAATCTAGATTTTTTTTAAAAATCTCATTTGCTTCACTTTTAGCCATTTTTGTGGTTGATTGATTTTTCAAAGTTAATGCATACATAAAAAATACAATATTAACTAGAATTTTTCACTACAGTCACCGAAATAACACCACTGGCGCACTGAGTATATTTAGTGGAAAGAGGTACACAGCGCCAGTCATATGGTTGTGTGTGGCTACTGCGGCCCTCTGCTAGCAGCTGAGATGAACTGCTGCAGCTGCTATAAGAGCGGCTGCTACACCATCAGAACCAGCAGCGTCGTTGCAATCGGGAACGTCGCCGTCACGAACCTCTGCAGCAGTTTTTTCCCCACCTGGACAAAGAATATTGTGACGCTGCAAGTGAGTCGTTCTGAATCACAGTGTGGATTACTGTTAAGTTTCCGAGAGCGTACGTTACCAGAAGAATCAACCAATGCATTGCTTCTTCCTCTGTGTACCTCGCGAAAAGACCACAGGTGTGAAATTAGAGATATTCGAGCTCATATAGAGGCTTACCAGCAGTCGTTCTTCCTGCAAACCATTCGCAGCGGGAACAGGAAGGAGATAATTGACAGTGTAAAACGAAGTACACTCCGCTACACACCATGAGACGGATTGTGGAGTATTGACGTAGGTGTAGTAAATGCAGACAGGTGGCGAGATTTGTTGAGTCCAACCGGTTCCTCTATCTGTTCCTCTGGTTTCTTTTCTTGATTCTTGACATTTCACATCGTCCTATGACGGCTCTGTCCTGCAGTTAGTGTCACCAAGATGTGGTGTTTCGCACTGCATCTCGGAATACTGCCTTAGTGTAACATATTAATTTCAGCAGTCCATCGAAATAATGGCTCTGCCTCAGCTTCGGGTAATAAACGATAAGCGGTACTTTTTTGTGATATTTTTCAGTGAAAATAGTCATGACTAACATCATTGCGTTGCTTTAGGGACAGTCCGCAATATATCTTTGCTGAATTCGTTAACTTATTCACTTATTCAGTTTACTCTGCCATCAATAGGAATAAAATAATTCATGTTAAAATTGTAACAGTCGTTTTCTCCGCGAAAGTTATACAGTGTTATTTTTCTTCAAAGTCTCCCTATAAACCGAAGATGTATTGTTGGTACTGTTAAGCCTATATTCGTCGACTGCTCTTTTATTAGCTGTTTATTCGTAATAGATGTAAATTACCAGTTTCATTTAACTGGTTGTTCATATTCGATTTTAATCATCAGTGCAGAGAAATTCGTCGATGAATATTCTAATCATATCTAATTGCTTGGTAAACAACGCCGAACAGTTTGCATTGTCTCTGCCAATGCATACCTGCGAGATATATATATTAAGTGATTCATAGGGAAAGGCACGGGTTTTGACGTGTGACAGCATTACTGATTACGAACAAAAAACTTGATGTGGACATTCCGAATGGTTTCCGAGATAAAACTCTTTTAATGTAAACTCTATTTATTATCTGTATTATTCATTGTCATTGTTTTCAACGTACCACAGTAATATAGACAAACATTTTGATACAGGACGCTTGTGGTCTCTCAAATCGGAAAACTACCTCAAACTGGCCTACAAAAAGTACCTAAGTTATAGCGCACGCGCGTCGCGCTATGTTTTCAATATTCTCGTGATTTCTCCCCGCGAACTGTTAGTCCTAGAGAAAAAATAAATAGGACCTTTGTTGTAGCAAATTTAATTTAGTTTAATTGTGTACAAAAACATGTTTTCGTTGGCGTGTGCGGTTTTCGAGTTATTAAAGAAAGACGTACAAAAGTGGTATTAAACCTGTTCTACCTAGGAAACCATTCGTAATAGGGCATATGTCCATATGTAGTTTTTTGTTCAAAATCACTAATACTATTGCGTCTCAAAGCATGTACATTTCTACGGTATGTTGATGATTTTCACTTATGGACCGTCTGACAGCAACTGAATAAAACACAATTTTAGTGCCATACGCGTTTCGCCTTTATTTTCTGCAAGGCATCATCAGTGGCAGGTTGCGTAGACAGTTTCTTACATATTACGCTCCTGTTGCATTTTTGGTCTTGTTCTTCTTCCTATGAGCGCCAATTTGCTGTTTCTTCTGCATTCCACGGCACTGTGCACTGAACGCTTGAAAAAAAGCGTTCAGTGCATAGTGCTGTGGAATGCAGAAGAAACAGCAAATTGGCGCTCATAGGAAGAAGAACAAGACCAAAAATGCAACAGGAGCGTAATATGTAAGAAACTGTCTACGCAACCTGCCACTGATGATGCCTTGCAGAAAATAAAGGCGAAGCGCGTATGGCACTAAAATTGTGTTTTATTCAGTTGCTGTCAGACGGTCCATAAGTGAAAATCATCAACATACCGTAGTATTACGCGCAACTGAGGAGGACAGGACCAAAAAATTGAAGATGTCATGTACATTTCCTCTCTCTCGTATATATATATAAGATCACTATAAGTCTCAGTATCAGAAGATATACAAATTTTTTCTTAAAATTAAGATCATTTATGTTTTCTCCGCGGGGTAAATGATAACTTCTACGAAATGGTGCTCCAACTGTAGTTTCAGTAGCAATAAATTATAGTTTCGGTTACAAATGAACGTGTGCTCTCTCACTTTAGATGCAGTCTGCCTCTTTAAGAGAATCTCTCTGATTCCTTGGAACACATCGCGAAAAAGTTCGCAGGTTGTTTCACAAAACTTTTTAAGCACCTTCTGATTCAACTATTTCCCATTCAACCGACAATACCATGAACAAACCGATGACGTGGTGATGGGTAGACTGTTATCGCCTGTCTTGACAAACCTTTAAATGGAATCAAATACGGCGAGTCCAGTACTGTGGTGCAAACATCAAGTTTCTGCAACATGATTGTAGGGTCTATTCAAATAACGGTGTCAGAAAACCTAATAAACAGGGACAGGGATATCAGTTTAAACGAGGCTCGGGCTGCTGCACTTAATTTATGAGGACCTCGTCAGCTAGCACATCCACCATAACTAGAAACCGCTGAGAGAATTTGCGTTTCGATGAATATCAGTGCAGGTTCTGAGAAATAAAAGAGCATCAAAGGGCGTAATATACATCGAGGATCGAACTCAGCTGTAAATAGCCGTGCGAGTTCAACAATAATTCGTAGTGTGGATGAAATCCACGTAGCGATTGCACTTAACAACTCGCAGCACCAGAAGAAGACAGCTGGGCCGGTTGTTGAAATATTGTGCATAGAGTGGAAACAACAACTCGGCAGAACAGCCGGAAGGACACCATTAAACAACTGAACTTCACCCAATACAACAGCTTCTCAAGAGACAAACTTAATAACAGTTGATCATGAATGAAAATCGAAAGTAATATTAGATTTCTAACAATTGTACAATAAATAATCAACGACTGCCTAGACTGCGATCGCAGTCTCGTATTCACAGAGTAGGAATATCTATGGAATGAGCATTCAGATGTGTAGAATGTAATTTTCATCGTCAGCAGCCATAGACTCCAAAAACCACATTACTATAGAGCGGTATAAGGTTTGTCTGTAAGCGCTCTGTGGATTCTGAATGTCATTACGTCGATGAACAGGCACATCGCGCTCAGAAATACGGAGCAGTCTGTACATGCGTTTCACTGACACTTTAGTAATATGCATTTGGTATCTCGAATCAACATTCCTAAACACTTCTGAGATATAATTGCAAGGGCATTTCGCTTGTTTTCGACAAATGAGATAGCTCAAACGTCATTAACTCTGATAGCCGCAACCACTTCTTACGTTTTTTACTCTACTTGCCCATACTGTAAAGTCTCTCTTTTAATGAATTTTGCTGCGGTGGCATTGCGAAACAGCTTCCTGCTGCTCCAAAGTGAAAGTGTCCCAAACAAAAAAAACGAATTTGAACCAACGACGTGCAGCAAATGATGCGCCTTTTTCTGGTATGATAACTTGAATTGAGCCTAGCAGAAATCCTTGTATAGTGCAGGAGATATTAAATTTAATTAATGAAAGGAGAAAATTGCAGCAAATAATGCAGGCGAAAGGGGAAAAAGTCTAAAAAATAAGATTGACAGGAAGTGCAAAATGGATAACAGGAATGGCTAGAGGACAAATGTAAGGATTTGGACGCATACGCTGATGAGCCAGATCATTATGACCACTGACCTATTATCGATATAAACCCATCCACACGACAGCAGCGTCACCTGGACAGGAATGACTGCTAGTCTGACACACGCACGGTGCACTAGCGTGCTGCCCTTCTGAAGAATGTGGAAGGCGTGCGATCTGTCTGGGTTTGATTGAGTGCGGCTTGTGATGGTCCAGTGGCTCGGAACAAGCACTTCGAAAACTACACGACTTGCCAAGTGTTCGAGGAGTGTTGTGGTGAGTTTCTTCAACATGTGGCGAAACCAGTGTGGAACCAGGTCCAGTTGTTGTGTGGTTGGTCGGACGTCGTAGGCTGGGCAGATTGTTAATCCAGGACAGGGGGCGAACTGTGGTGGCACTAACATTAGTCTTTAATGCTGGACAGAGTACAAGTGTGTCTGAACATACAATGCACCGAACGTTCCTAACGATGGGTCTCTACAGCCAACGACATATGCACGTGCCAATGTTAACATCACGATATCGGCAACTACGACTGAAATCGGAACTTGAGCATCGCCACTGGACGTTGGCGCAGTGGCAGAGCGTTGTATGATCTGATGAATCCCGATATCTTCTTCATCATGCCGATGTCGGGGTACGGATCAGTCGCCTTCTAGTGGAACAGCTCCTTGACACCTGTAATGTGGGACGGAGACAAGGTGGTGGCGGCTCCGTTGTGCTTTAGGGAACATTCACGTGGGCATCCATTCATACAACAGAGCTCGTGCAAGGCACTATGACGGCCAAGCAGTATCATACTCTGGTTGCAGACCACGTAACTTCTTCGTGACTGTCATTTTTCCCGACGGCAGTGACTTTTTCAACAATATAATACGCCATGTCACAAGGCGTTCCAGTTGATGTGCTGGACCCCAACTCGCCAGATCTGAACCCGATCGAACACGTCTAGGTTGTGACTGATTGTGGTTTCAGAGCTAATGGCTATCCTCCCCGTAATTTATGGGAAGTAGGTGATTTGTGTCTCCAGCGACCTACCACGACCTCATTGCTTCCCTGCCACAACACGTTGCCGCTGTTATACGTGTCAAAGTTTGACATGTTGGCTATTAGACAGGTGATTATAATGTTCTGGCTTATCACTGTATTTCACTAGCGGAAAGACAGATACTGCCTATAGGAAAATTAAAGATACCTTTGGAGAAAAGAGAAGCAGCTATACGAACGTCAAGAACTCAGACAGGAAACGAGTGCTAAGCACTGAAGGGAAAGCTAGAAGGTAGAAGGACTATATAGTGGATCTATACAAGAGAGATGAAATGAATGCGGTATTACAGAAAGATAACATAGATGAAGATGAGATGGAGATGTAATCGAGAAGAATTTGACAGAGCCCTGAAAAACCTAAGTCGAAATGAGGCGCCGGGAGTAGACGACATTCCGTCAGAACTGGGAGAGCCGTGGGAGAGCCAGCCATGACAAAACTCTTCCATCTGGTGTGTAAGATGTGCGAGACAGGAGAAATATCCCTAGGCAGTACTGACCTCTAAGGCTTATCTTAGGTTAAGGCAACGCAAACCTACGTTTATAGCATTTGTAGTCTTAGAGAAAGCTTTTGACAATGTTGAGTGGAATACTCTTTGAAATTCTGAAGGAATAAAGGGTAAAATACAGGGAGCGAAAGGCTATGTACAACTTGTACAGAAACCAAACGGCAGTTATAAGAGTCTAGAGGCATTAAAGAGAAGTAGTGGTTGAGAAGGGAGTGAGACAGGGCTGTAGCCTGTCCTTAGTGTTATTCAGTCTGTACTTTGCGGAAGCAATAGAGGAAACCAATGAAAAATTGAGAGTGGGAGTTAAAGTTCAGGGAGAAGAAATGAAAACTTTGAGGTTTGCTGGTGGCATTTTAATTCTGCCAGAGATAGGAAAGGTCTGGGAAGGGCATCTGAAGAAAATAGACTAGTCTTGAGGAGGATATGAGATGAATATCAACAAAAGTAGCCAAACAAAGATAATGAAATGTAGTCTTATTAAATCAGGCGATGCTAAGGAAATTAGATTAGAAAACGAGACACTGAAAGTAGCAAATGAGTTTTGCTATTTGGGCAGCAAAATAACTGATGATGATCGAAGTAGGAAGGATATAAAATCTAGACTGGCAATTGCAAGAAAAGCGTTTCTGAAGAAGATAACTTTGTTAACACCGAATGTAGACTAAAGGTTAGCAAGTTTTTTCTGAAGTATTTGTCTGGAATGTAGCCATATATGGAAGCGAAACATGAACAGTACAGTGTCTGGACAAGAAGAGAATAGAAGATTTTGAAATGTTGTGCTATAGAAGAACGTTGATGATTACATGGATAGATCACGTAACTAATGAGGAGGTACTGATTAGAACTGTGGAGATAAGAAATTTGTGGTCAGTGTGACTAAAAGAAGGGATCGGTTGATAGGAGACATTCTGAAACAATTTAGTAGTGGAGAGAAACGGGGAGGGGGGGTAAATATCGTAGAGGAATAGCAAGAGATGAGTACAGTGAACAGATTCAGAAGGAGGTAGGTTGCAGCAGTTACTTGGAGATTAAGAGACATGCACAGGACAGAATAGAATGGAGAGCTACATGAAACCAGCCTTCGGACTGAAGACCACAACAACATCAACAACAGCTTGAATTAGACCTTTATGATATTGACCTATGAAAAGTTCCTTTTCATTCTCTTACGTACGGTATTTCGATTTACATCTGTAGCAGCAAAAAATACTTGCCACTGCTTTTAATAATAAACAAACGCGTGAAAACGGGGGGAAAAGGGCAGTATTAACGTTTCAGTTTCAGTTCAGCATGTTGTTGTTGTTGTTGTTGTTGTGGTCTTCAGTCCTGAGACTGGTTTGATGCAGCTCTCCATGCTACTCTATCCTGTGCAAGCTTTTTCATCTCCCAGTACCTATTGCAACCTACATCCTTCTGAATCTGCTTAGTGTATTCATCTCTTGGTCTCCCTCTACGATTTTTACCCTCCACGCTGCCCTCCAACACTAAATTGGTGATCCCTTGATGCCTCAGAACATGTCCTACCAACCGATCCCTTCTTCTGGTCAAGTTGTGCCACAAACTTCTCTTCTCCCCAATCCTATTCAATACTTCCTCATTAGTTATGTGATCTACCCATCTAATCTTCAGCATTCTCCTGTAGCACCACATTTCGAAAGCTTCTATTCTCTTCTTGTCCAAACTATTTATCGTCCATGTTTCACTTCCATACATGGCTACACTCCATACAAATACTTTCAGAAATGACTTCCTGACACTTAAATCAATACTGGATGTTAACAAATTTCTCTTCTTCAGAAACGCTTTCCTTGCCATTGCCAGCCTACATTTTATATCCTCTCTACTTCGACCATCATCAGTTATTTTGCTCCCCAAATAGCAAAACTCCTTTACTACTTTAAGTGCCTCATTTCCTAATCTAACTCCCTCAGCATCACCCGACTTAATTACACTACATTCCATTATCCTTGTTTTGCTTTTGTTGATGTTCATCTTATATCCTCCTTTCAAGACACTGTCCATTCCATTCAACTGCTCTTCCAAGTCCTTTGCTGTCTCTGACAGAATTACAAGGTCATCGGCGAACCTCAAAGTTTTTATTTCTTCTCCATGAATTTTAATACCTACCCCGAATTTTTCTTTTGTTTCCTTTACTGCTTGCTCAATATACAGATTGAACAACATCGGGGAGAGGCTACAACCCTGTCTTACTCCCTTCCCAACCACTGCTTCCCTTTCATGTCCCTCGACTCTAATAACTGCCATCTGGTTTCTGTACAAATTGTAAATAGCCTTTCGCTCCCTGTATTTTACCCCTGCCACCTTCAGAATTTGAAAGAGAGTATTCCAGTCAACATTGTCAAAAGCTTTCTCTAAGTCTACAAATGCTAGAAACGTAGGTTTGCCTTTCCTTAATCTTTCTTCTAAGATAAGTCGTAAGGTCAGTATTGCCTCACGTGTTCCAGTGTTTCTATGGAATCCAAACTGATCTTCCCCGAGGTTGGCTTCTACTAGTTTTTCCATTCGTCTGTAAAGAATTCGTGTTAGTATTTTGCAACTGTGGCTTATTAAACTGATTGTTCGGTAATTTTCACATCTGTCAACACCTGCTTTCTTTGGGATTGGAATTATTATATTCTTCTTGAAGTCTGAGGGTATTTCGCCTGTTTCATACATCTTGCTCACCAGATGGTAGAGTTTTGTCAGGACTGGCTCTCCCACGGCCGTCAGTAGTTCCAATGGAATATTGTCTACTCCGGGGGCCTTGTTTCGACTCAGGTCTTTCAGTGCTCTGTCAAATTCTTCACGCAGTATCGTATCTCCCATTTCATCTTCATCTACATCCTCTTCCATTTCCATAATATTGTCCTCAAGTACATCGCCCTTGTATAGACCCTCTATATACTCCTTCCACCTTTCTGCTTTCCCTTCTTTGCTTAGAACTGGGTTTCCATCTGAGCTCTTGATATTCATACAAGTCGTTCTCTTATCTCCAAAGGTCTCTTTAATTTTCCTGTAGGCGGTATCTATCTTACCCCTAGTGAGATAGGCCTCTACATCCTTACATTTGTCCTCTAGCCATCCCTGTTTAGCCATTTTGCACTTCCTGTCGATCTCGTTTTTGAGACGTTTGTATTCCTTTTTGCCTGTTTCACTTACCGCATTTTTATATTTTCTCCTTTCATCAATTAAATTCAATATTTCTTCTGTTACCCAAGGATTTCTACTAGCCCTCGTCTTTTTACCTACTTGATCCTCTGCTGCCTTCACTACTTCATCCCTCAAAGCTACCCATTCTTCTTCTACTGTATTTATTTCCCCTATTCCTGTCAATTGCTCCCTTATGCTCTCCCTGAATCTCTGTACAACCTCTGGTTCTTTCAGTTTATCCAGGTCCCATCTCCTTAAATTCCCACCTTTTTGCAGTTTCTTCAGTTTTAATCTACAGGTCATAACCAATAGATTGTGGTCAGAGTCCACATCTGCCCCTGGAAATGTCTTACAATTTAAAACCTGGTTCCTAAATCTCTGTCTTACCATTATATAATCTATCTGATACCTTTTAGTATCTCCAGGGTTCTTCCATGTATACAACCTTCTTTCATGATTCTTAAACCAAGTGTTAGTTATGATTATGTTGTGCTCTGTGCAAAATTCTACCAGGCGGCTTCCTCTTTCATTTCTGTCCCCCAATCCATATTCACCTACTATGTTTCCTTCTCTCCCTTTTCCTACACTCGAATTCCAGTCACCCATGACTATTAAATTTTCGTCTCCCTTCACAATCTGAATAATTTCTTTTATTTCATCATACATTTCTTCAATTTCTTCGTCATCTGCAGAGCTAGTTGGCATATAAACTTGTACTACTGTAGTAGGTGTGGGCTTCGTATCTATCTTGGCCACAATAATGCGTTCACTATGCTGTTTGTAGTAGCTTACCCGCATTCCTATTTTCCTATTCATTATTAAACCTACTCCTGCATTACCCCTATTTGATTTTGTGTTTATAACCCTGTAGTCACCTGACCAGAAGTCTTGTTCCTCCTGCCGCCGAACTTCACTAATTCCCACTATATCTAACTTCAACCTATCCATTTCCCTTTTTAAATTTTCTAACCTACCTGCCCGATTAAGGGATCTGACATTCCACGCTCCGATCCGTAGAACGCCAGTTTTCTTTCTCCTGATAACGACATCCTCTTGAGTAGTCCCCGCCCGGAGATCCGAATGGGGGACTATTTTACCTCCGGAATATTTTACCCAAGAGGACGCCATCATCATGTAATCATACAGTAAAGCTGCATGCCCTCGGGAAAAATTACGGCTGTAGTTTCCCCTTGCTTTCAGCCGTTCGCAGTACCAGCACAGCAAGGCCGTTTTGGTTATTGTTACAAGGCCAGATCAGTCAATCATCCAGACTGTTGCCCTTGCAACTACTGAAAAGGCTGCTGCCCCTCTTCAGGAACCACACGTTTGTCTGGCCTCTCAACAGATACCCCTCTGTTGTGGTTGCACCTACGGTAAGGCTATCTGTATCGCTGAGGCACGCAAGCCTCCCCACCATCGGCAAGGTCCATGGTTCATGGGGGGGAGGCAGTTCAGCATGCAAACAAAAAATCACAAGTCACGTAATTATTTTGATTTCACACTGACGATAGGGGTAGTGCTCTATCATTGATTCGTGGGTACTATACTCCTTCACTATGACTGGTTCAATAAGGATTTTGTATGTGATATCTTTCATGTATGTGTTACAATTTCATAGGAACTGTGCCAGCTAGCTACCTTCCTCACGGTTAAAATTACGTGGTCTGCCACCTGAAAGTGCTCCAAACAGAAACTGGTAGATGTTTGAAGTCTGTGACTGATTCCAGTGACTGATCAACAATACCATATTAAAAACAAGACGCATGCCTGCTCTAAGCTCACTTCCTTCACTTGTCTTAACACTTTAGGGCCTGACAAAAATAGTCGAACTTATCGTCTACCTCTAAGGATCTAAATATGAACACAGTGAAGAAGGAGTAGCAGAATCCATTGTAATTAACTTGATGCAGTCCATGTCTTGATGATAATCTCCCAGGTTGCTTCTTCTTGTGCAAGTTTGTAAAAATAGTTTCTGGTAGTAGTTTATACTTTATGTTCTCGTTGAATAATGATGCCATTTTAATAGATGATTTAATCTTCGGTTACGATACGCTTTCACATCCACAGTCGACAGAAATGCTCATATGTAATTATGTTCATGTAATCGTTCACAGAGCAAGCTTAAAACACGTCTGCTTCCTAATATAGATGACAGCGAAGTGCCTTGTCCGCTTTGTGTAGTCAAAGACCTTGTAAGATCACCAGGTTTGGGTTGGAGCTACTATTGTTGCTCTTGTTTACACGTTTTTGTAACAAGGTAATAACGTTATTAAAATAGTACAATACAAGCTACATAGAAAGTGGATAAAACTTACACACCTTATTGGTACACATTTATGAGAATATGAATTTCAGTGCTCTCTTGACACTGGTATGCTTAATTTAACTAAGATGCGTTTTTCAATACGTTCGTTAAGCCAGTGTTCGACAGTTTTGTATTTTTCGAGAATAGATTAAGTAAGTTTTATGCTCAGTCTCAGGAATAAGAAATTAAAAACGGAGTTTTGATGTGAATAGTTTCGTAAATTAAAGACATTTCTCAGTACAAAAATTACAACGTATGTTCCACATGTCTAATTTGTTTGTTTTTTATTTGAGACAGACTGTACGAAAACTAGACAGAATTTCATTGTTTCTGTCTGCTAAGTTTTAGGATGTGATATAAAGTTCCAAAATGTAGTTTAATTTATAATTAAACTTAACTGCACAGTTTGTAACTTTCGTCATTTCCTTTGTTAATGGAATTAAAATGGCTGTTTCCATGTTGTTAAAACTCAGAGACGTGATTACATGTAGTATGTCCTTCGCTTGTTTAATAATTTATGTTTTCTGAATAATTACGTATTTAAAAATTTGATGGCAGACGTACATTGATGACAGTTTTCCATAATCGATAAAATTTTATTTAACTGATGTTATAGTTATTCAATGTAGTACTTATGAAGTGCCCACCAACACTATTTACCGAATAGTTTAAGTGGTAAGACGTATAACTACTCGAAAACGTAAAGCTGGACTACAAACCTTCAGCGAATCTGTCGGTACCATGTCTGTTATGTTAGAATGTGTCTGGAATAAAGTACACAGTATACATGTGTGGAAGTTCTAGCATACACATAAGCGGACTAGAACTCATCAGGGTAGATGTTTAGACAAGTTTAATGAATTTGCACTAATGTTTGATTGCGTATATGCGAATCTTATGAATTAAATTTCTTTTACTGAACGATATTAATCGATAATGTAACTACAACGAAATCAGTGAAATGTACCGCTATCAAAGGGAAATACTATTTTTTATTACAGTGTCTTTTGATGTCTGATGTTCTCCTCACTCGCCTCCGCATCGGGCACAGTCCCTTAACGCATGGTTTTTTACTCCGGCGGGAGGATCCCCCAATCTGCAGTGCTTGTGGCGTCCAGATTACTCTCCGCCACGTTTTACTTGACTGTCTTTTATTCTCTGACCAGAGGGTGGTGGTTTCCTTGCCATCGTATTTGCCCTCTATTTTGCAAGACGACGCAACGACTGTGGTTAAGGTCTTACGGTTTTGTGTCCTGTCCAATTTGTTGCCTCGGATTTTAGGGACAGGATTTTAATGTGCTGCTGGGTGACTGGCTCACCCAGGTTTTAGGTAAGAAGTCCACCAGTCACGATTACCTACTTGTTTCACTTCGATTTCTGTTCTCTTTTCGTTGTGTTTCCTTTCCTTTTTTAGTGCGTTTCTTCTCATGTTTTGCCTCTGTATGTGAGGATTTGGAACTGCATCAGGTCTGTGTCTTTTAGCCGTTCTGCTTGTTCACTGTCCATCTTCGTCCCTTCACCGCATGTGTTCCTGTTCCTGTGCGTTTGGGCACTGATGACCACGCTGTCTAGCGCCCGAAAACCTCGAACCACACACACACACACACACACAATATCAGTGCAATGAAAATTCAAGACTGCTTGTAACTCGTGAATCCTGTAGAATAAGATCTATCAACTTATTTACTTTAGTCCACAGATGAAGCAGAAGCAGATGAGAATTATTTTTTCCTAGAAGAATTTATTGTGGAATAAATGTCGTATTTCTTGCTGGATAGGTTTTAACTTTCAAGCATGACGTCAGTTTCAAATTATGGAACGGACCAAGGAAGTTACCACTGCTCTTGGGCTAAAAATATAAGTGATTATTTTATTTTATAAATATCATATCCATAGAACTGTTCGGAGACAAATGCCAGTTTCTTTCGAAGAAACGGAAAAACAAAATCAACAGATCAAGAAGAATCGAATACGTTCGGCTTAGAAAGTAAGGATGCCGAACCGTGCTCGTATATAGCGTGTCAGTGTACTGGACGTCAGTACACTTGTGCCACGGGTAAGTGTCCTTTATGAGACGGCTCGCATCACCAACCTTCTTCTACATACCGTCGCTGACCCGCCCGAATGAGGTGGTAGTTGTGTTCAGCACGTTCTGCCAAGTTGCCACAATTTCAGCAGCCGGCATCAAAGCTAAGCTTCCACAGATCAGAATACTGTGGCTGCAATACTGTAACGCAACGCGCACACAACCCATGAAGTGCGGAATGGGAAATTAGAGATTCCCGAGAACATATCTCTGGTGGCGCAGGATAAGCTGACGGTACTAGAGCGCTGCCTGCTTGCAGTATTCGTTTAAGATGTCGGGAAGACGGACCTACAAGAAAAGTGCTTGGAGTCGAACTTCAATTTCGCGACCACTTACTCTGCATATACATTTTACAACGCTTTCTTTCACAGGCGAAATATGTTTTCTCTTCAGCTATACCAACCGAATATTGAAACAAATTACCTAAATTGTTGTTTATTTAATATCTTCGCCTTGGGATCCACTTTTTCATTTCAACTCAGCTTATAATTATTGAGATAAGAACTGAAGAAGCAAGATCTGCTCGTATAGCGTTAAGCGCAGCGCTCTAGTTTGCGAGACTTGGAGGTGTCTGACCCACACGCGAATCGACCTGTGAGGTGGATTAACGATCGTGAGATGGTACACCGGCCAGCCTAATTGTGAATTTTAGGCGGTTTTCCACTCTCGCTTAGGCAAACATTGGTTGACGTTGAAATTCAGCCTCATGGGATACTGTACACGAGCAGTTATAATATGATCGATCACACGCATAACAAAGTTTATACTATTCGCATACAGGTGACGCACGTGACTTCCATCTACATCTACATGTACGCGATTACTCTGCTATTCACAATAAAGTGCTTGGCAGAGGGTTCAATGAACCACCTTCAACCTGTCTCTCTACTGTTCCACTCTCAAACGGCGCGCGGGAAAAATGAGCTCATAAATTTTTCTGTGCGAGCCCTGGTTTCTCTTATTTTATCGTCATGATGATTTCTCCATATGTAGGTGGGTGCCAACAGAATGTTTTCGCAATCAGAGGAGAAAACAGATGACTGAAATTTCGTGAGAAGATCCAGTCGCAACGAAATACAAAAAATGAAAAAAAGGATTGCCACTCCAAATCAGGTATCATGTCTGTTGCACTGTCTCTCCTATTTCGCGACAATACAAATCGAGCTGCCCTTTTTTGAACATTTTAGATGTTATCCGTCACTCCCACCTAACGTGGATCCCACATCGCACAGCAATACTCCTGGATAGGGCGGACAAGCGTGGTGTAAGCAGTCTCTTTAGTAGACCTGTTGCACCTTCTAAGTGTTCTGACAATCAATCGCAGTCTTTGTTTGCTCTACCCACAACATTATCTATGTGATCGTTCCAGTTTAGGTTATTTGTAGTTGCAATCCGTAAGGATTTAGTTGAATATACAGCCTTCAGATTTGTGTGACTTAACGCGTAAGCGAAATTTAGCTGATTTCTTTTAGTACTCATGTGTATAACTTAACACTTTTCTTTATTAAGGGTCAATTGTAACTTTTCACGCCATACAGATATCATATCTAAAACATTTTGCAGTTCGTTTTGGTCATCTGATGACTTTACAAGACGGTAAAAGACAGCATCATCTGCAAACAATCTAAGAGGGCTACTCACATTGTGTCCTATGTCGTTAATATAGATCAGGGACAACAGGGATCCTATAACACTTCCATGGGGAACGCCAGGTACTACTGCCGTTTCACTCGATGAGTTTCTGTCTATTACTACGAACTGTGACCTTTCTGACAGGAAATCACGAATCCAGTAGCACAACTGAGGCGATATTCCTTAGGCACTGAGTTTGGTTAGAAGACTCTTGTGAGGAACGGTGTCGAAAGCCTTCTGGAAATCTAAAAATATGGAATCAATTTGGCATCCCCTCTCGATAGCACTCATTACTTCAAGAGTATAAAGAGCTAGTTGTGTTTCACAAGAACGATATTTTCTGAGTCCGTGCTGACTAATTGTCAATAAATCATTTTGGCTCTGAGCACTATGGGACTTCACTACTGAGGTCATCAGTCGCCTAGAACTTAGAACTACTTAAACCTAACTAACCTAAGGACATCACACACATCCATGCCCGAGGCAGGATTCGAACCTGCGGCCGTAGCGGTCACGCGATTCCAAACTGACGCGCTTAGAACCGCACGGCCACACCGGCCGGCAATAAATCGTTTTCTTCGAGGTGATTCATAATGTTGGAACACATTATATGTTCAGAACCCTACTGCAAATCGACGTTAGTGATATGGGCCTGTAATTAAGCGGATTTCTCCTATTTCCCTGTTTGGATATTGGTATGACTTCATCAATTTTCCAGTTTTTAGGTACGGAACTTTCTATGAGCAAGCTTTTATATATAATTGCTAAATAAGGAGCTATTGTATCAACATACTCTGAAAGGAACCTGACTGGTATACAATCTGGATCGGAGGCCTTGCCTTTATTAAGTAATTTGAGCTGCTTTGCTACACCGAGGATTTCTACTTCCATGTTTCACATCTGGGCGGTTGTTCTTGATTAGAATTCAGAAACATTTACTTCGATTTCTTTGGTGAAGGAGTTTCGGGAAACCGTGCTTAATAACTCTGCTTTAGTGGCACTGTCATCAGTGACTTCACAGTTGTTATCGCGCAGTGAAGGTATTGATTGTGTCTTGCCACTGGTGTGCTTTATGTATGATCAGAATCTCTCTAGGTTTTCTGCCAGGTTCGAGACAGAGTTTCGTTATGGAAATTATTAAAAGCACCGTTAGGTCACTTTGATGACCGTGGTGTTACGAAAGGTATTCATCTACGAAGTTAAACAATAATGAGAGAAAAAGGCCAAATCCTGGAAAAGCGGTCCCCGTACTAGACGGAATTAACGCTAGAGAGAAGAAAGAAGAGGTACTGTAGAAACAAACAAAATAAGCAGTTTGAGACCTGAGACATAAAAAATTAATCCTCCATTTTGATGGGAGTTTAGGTCTCGAATTAGCGACAAGCTGATTACGTCTGAAGCGGTTTACTACTGAACATACTAATACAGCTTACGTCAGACTGGTGATTCCTTCAGTTGCCCCCTGCTGTACACTGTACAGTCCACTGCGTCAGTTCGGGGATGGCCACTGCGGAATTTCGTGCAGCATGGTGTACCTCACTGAGCGGAATTGCCACCTACTGTGCATTATAAGTCCAGAGCATCAGTGCGTGGATGATCACGGCGGAATCGTGCAGCATGGAGCACCTCACTGAGCGCAGTGAAATGTGAATGATGGGGACTTCGGAGAAGAATAAAGTGTAAGTATGTGAGATGGTGCACTGCAGGTGGGTCTTAAAAATTAGTTCGAGACTTAAAGAACGAAAGGATGGCGTAATAGAAATCACAGGTAAGAAAGAAAATCCGTGTAAAATTTCTTACTGGGGAAAGGGATAATGGGAGCTCTGCTAAGGCATTGTGGAAAAAAAAATTCATTTTGTTGCGGAAGGAGCAGCAGACGCCACGTACTGTAGAGTGAGCCACGTACTTAAATATGAGGATGCAACAGGTACAGAAACATTAGGATAACATGAGGAGAGGAAGGCGAAATCGAGCCAATCGAGAACGTGATGACGTGAAGAGTTGAATACTAAGATAGAACATGTATTAAATTCATGACGAACATTCGCTTGCGCCCATAATCAGCAAAAGAGACAATCCATATCCTCGTAAAACAGTATAGTTGTATCTAAAACGTAATAATTTCAAGTTAAAGGAAAGGTTTCCTAGAAATGTCTGTGTCTGTTGCACTCATTCAAACAATGGTGGCCAAATAAGCCGAAAACCGCTTCATAATAAACAAACATCATTGGATCAAAATTCAATCTGTCTTCGCCAGAAGATGACGAGTACGACGCTTGTCGACACTCCGCTGTACCTTAACGCTACCGCCCGGGCTGTATCTCAAAAAGCAGTCTCTCTGCTTTCCAGTCATTAATACGAAATTATTGTACTAATAAGTATCCGGTTATCAGGCAAGCGTGACTTGATGACTGCCCTGTCAAAAAACTCTCCTAGTCGCAGTCCATTGACGAAATTCTCTGGCCGTCCAGTACTCACTCTAGGCCAATAATATTTTTCCACCGTTTTTCAAAACACATGGTTTACCATTTGGCAGTTTGATACAAAAAGTATCACCTCATTATTTATCTGTTTCCATACTCCAGTTAGGCCCAAAGTTTGCTCAATGACATGCTGTAATCGGGCGAACTCTACTGATGTCAAGTGTCCAAAACATTTTATGTGTGTTATGAACGCATAGGCTGTGTACAAAAGCCACGAAATTGTGTCGGAAGAGTAACTTCCCACATCAAGTGAGCGAGTATTAACAATCCACCCTGAATTTTTGTGTGTAAGGTGTCCGCGAAACGTTTGTCATTGTTGACCATAAGCGAAATTATGTGAACATGTACTGCAATGTTCGAGCATAGTTAACGATTTCTCTTTGTGGATATGTCACAATGATGCTGTAACTGGTGCTCAAAGATATAGCAAGTGTGGTGAGATTCTCGTGACGTGAAGTTCATCGACTGTCTGAAGAGAGTCTAAATGATATAAAGGTTTTATTACCCTTCTAAACTGAATAATTTTCAGAAGTAATCAATGAAAAAGCTGAGGGACTTGGTGAATAAGACGATCCTTATTAATCAGTGCACTAATAGTAATATGTCGAAAAATTATCGAATGTAGTTCCTTTTGATATTTCTTATTTAAAAGTGGTATAGTGATAAATAGGAAGAAAGACACTTAACCGAATGAAAAGATAATTGTCAGAGTGATCTCCAGGTCTGCAGAAAACAATACCTTGCATCAGATGTGACTAATTTATAAAAGAATTTAGTATGGAAAACATAAGTGTCATATTCCTGATTTTGCAGCCAGATTGAAGGCGTAATTTGTTTCCTTACTATTTCTGTACCTTCCCTAGCTATGTTCTTCAGGAATGACGTGCGCAGATCAACCTGTCATGATCTACTACAAACTACATCGTCGGCGCCACATTTTCTCCTCCTGTACAACACTATTCATGTTTTATTTTATGGGCAAAGCCAGCGGAACTGCCCTTTATGGTGCTAGAGACAGAGAAAAATTCTGATATAGAATTAATTCAGGGAATCCGATTACAGACTCACGTTGCTGGACAGAGACGAATTCATTTTACCGAGGACGAAGCTATGAATTTACCTATTAAAAAGTTAAATAATCAAATCATTCAGTATCAAACCAATTTTCTCCGTACAACAAACAACAGCGCTATTTTTCGAGCGAGGTCTACTACTGCATTGATGCGGCTAAACAGTTTAGCTGTGCACTATTTAATTAATATTTAAATCTCACAAAATGGCAGGTTGTTTTAAAATTTGGAGCCGTTAAGTTCAAATACGACCATACGGCACGCATCCGCTCAGGAGCGGCAATTTGTCGCTCGCTTCGTAGAGCTGGCGCCCGAACACTCCAGGTAACCTAACTTTCAAACGGCCGAGCCCTGCCTGCAGTCCGGGACACAGGAACTGTTAGCGGCCCCCCTCCAGTTATGTTGGCTTTGGGCTTCTTTTGGCCTATTACGCATGTGCACTGTGAAGAGGTGCCTACGGTGACGCACCGTTACGCAAAATGCCACCCTCGCATCCAGAACCGCGAGCCCTCAGCAAAAGTGAAGTAAGTTACAACGTGCCACCCTATTACAACTACCATGATTTGCCATATTGTGTTATAGGTGGAATTTTCGTAGTCACTTTCACTCTCTCTGTTGGTATTTGTCTTCTATTTAATTACTTCACTGAACTTCTTATGCATTTGGTTGCATTTTACCTGGTCTAAAGCAGGACGTAAGCTCACCATATATGCCAATGTTTGTGACTGGCCCACAGTAACTTTCATAACACAAGGCCAATACAATTTGTGTTACCGAGCGAGGTGGCGCAATGGTTAGAACACTGGACTCGCATTTGAAAAGATGGCTCCAACCCGCGTCTGGTCATCCTGATTTAGGTTTCCCGTGATTTCTCTAAATCGCTCCAGTGAAATTCTGGGATGATTCCTTCGAAAGGGCGCGGCCGATTTCCTTCCTTGTCCTTACCTAATCGGAGCTTCTGCCCCATCTCTAATGATTTCGTTGTCGAAAGGATGTTAGAAATCTCCTCGTCCTCCTCCTCAACTTTTATTCTTTTGTTTGTAAGAGGTCCATGACTAAGGAATTTATTGCTAGCGCACTCGAGCAGATATAATTTCGATGGATTGCTCACGCGCTGCCTGCGATATGTAAGCTATAAGAGAATCTCAAACCAGAGAGCAGTGTTGGCTGCAGTAAGAGCAGTGTCAGTAGTAGTAAGTAGTAGCTAGCAGTCGGGCGGTGGGGCCGGTCGTGGTTGAGCGATGTAATATAAGGTAAATGTAGCCGAGCGCATATGTAATTTGTTACAAGTAATTTTTTACTATTGTCATATCAAGTCCCATGTAAACGTTTAAAAATCTTTTAATAATAATCTTTCTTATAAAAATTAACTTTTGACAATCATTCATCTGAATTTAAAGAATTTGCTAATTTCTCCAATCCATGGTCATCCAGATTATCGTAAAGAAAAATAGTTGTTTCTTTTTATCATGACAAATCTAGCGGCCAGCATTGCACTCGGCTGTGCCAGAAAAATTTCTTATAGGAGCAGATATACACTCCTGGAAATTGAAATAAGAACACCGTGAATTCATTGTCCCAGGAAGGGGAAACTTTATTGACACATTCCTGGGGTCAGATACATCACATGATCACACTGACAGACCCACAGGCACATAGACACAGGCAACAGAGCATGCACAATGTCGGCACTAGTACAGTGTATATCCACCTTTCGCAGCAATGCAGGCTGCTATTCTCCCATGGAGACGATCGTAGAGATGCTGGATGTAGTCCTGTGGAACGGCTTGCCATGCCATTTCCACCTGGCGCCTCAGTTGGACCAGCGTTCGTGCTGGACGTGCAGACCGCGTGAGACGACGCTTCATCCAGTCCCAAACATGCTCAATGGGGGACAGATCCGGAGATCTTGCTGGCCAGGGTAGTTGACTTACACCTTCTAGAGCACGTTGGGTGCCACGGGATACATGCGGACGTGCATTGTCCTGTTGGAACAGCAAGTTCCCTTGCCGGTCTAGGAATGGTAGAACGATGGGTTCGATGACGGTTTGGATGTACCGTGCACTATTCAGTGTCCCCTCGACGATCACCAGTGGTGTACGGCCAGTGTAGGAGATCGCTCCCCACACCATGATGCCGGGTCTTGGCCCTGTGTGCCTCGGTCGTATGCAGTCCTGATTGTGGCGCTCACCTGCACGGCGCCAAACACGCATACGACCATCATTGGCACCAAGGCAGAAGCGACTCTCATCGCTGAAGACGACACGTCTCCATTCGTCCCTCCATTCACGCCTGTCGCGACACCATTGGAGGCGGGCTGCACGATGTTGGGGCGTGAGCGGAAGACGGCCTAACGGTGTGCGGGACCGTAGCCCAGCTTCATGGAGACGGTTGCGAATGGTCCTCGCCGATACCCCAGGAGCAACAGTGTCCCTAATTTGCTGGGAAGTGGCGGTGCGGTCCCCTACGGCACTGCGTAGGATCCTACGGTCTTGGCGTGCATCCGTGCGTCGCTGCGGTCTGGTCCCAGGTCGACGGGGACGTGCACCTTCCGCCGACCACTGGCGACAACATCGATGTACTGTGGAGACCTCACGCCCCACGTGTTGAGCAATTCGGCGGTACGTCCACCCGGCCTCCCGCATGCCCACTATACGCCCTCGCTCCAAGTCCGTCAACTGCACATACGGTTCACGTCCACGCTGTCGCGGGATGCTACCAGTGTTAAAGACTGCGATGGAGCTCCGTATGCCACGGCAAACTGGCTGACACTGACGGCGGCGGTGCACAAATGCTGCGCAGCTAGCGCAATTCGACGGCCAACACCGCGGTTCCTGGTGTGTCCGCTGTGCCGTGCGTGTGATCATTGCTTGTACGGCCCTCTCGCAGTGTCCGGAGCAAGTATGGTGGATCTGACACACCGGTATCAATGTGTTCTTTTTTCCATTTCCAGGAGTGTATATGCGTTTTCGGCGACTAAATTGAGGTAAGAATTTTCAATTTCTTCAGGACGATCTTTCAGGGCCATGACGCAGCATTGCTGACATCCAAATTTGCCAGTTCATATTCAAAGTCAGTTAATTATTGAAAGGTTATATATGAGTCACATTTTTTATTCGGAAGTTAGTCACGTTATTATTGCGAGGTTATGGAATAATAAACTGTTGGGAGTTTACACTAAATGTGAAAGATATAATTATATTTTTCTGTTGGGGGAGGTTACATGATGTCAAGAGACTTTTCGCTGACCGTAGATTTCCCCCGTCCTCATTTTATTAATTGTATCCCCAGACAACCAGCACCCCCCCCCCGCCCCCCCCTGCCAGTTGAAAAATTATTTGGATGCCTACGCGGTCAAAGGACAGATGTTCCGTAGTTATATACTCTCTGATAGTGGAAACATGTGAGGCTGTTTATCAATCTTTAATCTCAGTCGTCGCAGCGCACTGATTGTTTCGATCACGGCAACCCTTGGTTATGCCCAGGTGATAAACAGTTGTCCTGTGCACTGTAGAACATGGCGACTGTGAGATTCCTTTTTGCAAATTTTACTAGGCTGTACTATTCACATGGGATCTGTCGCTTTTAAAAGATACACTGTTTGTTGTTGCTGTAATTGGTAAAGCAAGGTCCAGTGATGAGAGAACAAACCATTTCCACTGTAAGTGGCGGCCGTACATTTCTAACCAACCTAAGATTACTAGAGAAGAGTTTCTCCTCTGTTGCATAACTATCCACAAACTGCAGCTGAGAGAGAGAGAGAGATTACAGTGGAGAGCACGTGCCCTGGCTGACGATGAAGAGAACCATACGATATTGCGGTGCCTGTGTTATTCCCAATTACGATGCCATGTTCTTTCGAACAAGTATGCACGTTCTAAGGAACTGCCACTGTGAGGACTACAGCCATTATGAAATGTATGAAAAGAATTCGCAGTTACGAATGTGGAGAGCAATCAGCTGTATATTGGAATGACGACAATGAAAATTTGTGCAGGACGGGTACTCGAACCTGATTTTCACGCTTACCGCGAGCGGTCGTCTTACCATTTGGCATTCCGACTCGACTCATGGCCACGCATGTATGTGCAAAGGAAAATTGGTCGTAATTCAGAATAATGCAGGTAGTGTAATATCGTATTTATCTGCCGACACCGGCAAACGACTTTCAAGTAAATCATATCCCCTGTACGAGAATGTACACAATGGACGTACGATTACAGGTCGTAGACACATTGTTGACGACACTTGGAAGTTTTAATCTGACCGCGAGACGTGCTTGGATAGCCTGTCGTTAGGCGACCACTCGTGATAAGCGGGAAATCTGGGCTCGAGTCCCAGTCTAGCACAAATTTTCACTCTCGTCAATCCATTATACCGTTGATGGCTGTCCATATTCGCAATTGCGAATACATTTCATATATGAAGAAAACCGCCACGACGCCTTACGTAGCACACTGTGTCAAGCCTCGGCCCTCCTGGAATCCCACACTATAGTCGAGGCCGGAACCATTACCAGCGCAAGTGTAATGGTCCACACGGAGGAACGACCGGTCGACTTCGACGTCCCAGAGACCAGCAGGTGGCAGCTGCTTGCTGCACCAGCCTCAGCTCAATGCTAAGAGACCACAGCACTGCTAAGGGCGACGACACTGCCGCCCCTACAGCTTCCGACGCCGCCGCCGCTCCTACTGCGTTTCAAACATTGTACGCAGACACTGTGGGAGACGACGTATTATCATTAACACCATCGGCTGCAAAACTACAACAGACACTGCAGGTACCACTAGAAAAAGGGGTAAAACTAGTGAAATACATTGTAGAAAAGATGCGGCATGAAAAGAATAACACAGGATTCTGTTTCTGGAGCAGGACTATCTGTTTTTCCGAACACTCAGGTGGTCTCCTCACATCGAGAGGTCACTTCAGGCGGCAACGTCACTCAGGCACGTTGTGGCCTGGGGCAGGTGGCACTGCAGACAACTTCTTTGCAGCCACTGGAGAGCGTGCAGGTCAGCTTCGTCATGCGTATGCAGAACGCCATTACATTGTGTCCATGATACTGATTTACCTACAGGGGTGGCAGAAACAAAACAAATAAATTCATTTAGCACAACAGAGAGGGCAATGACTGTTTCTATACGAACTTCTTCGCAAAATGTAGTTTAGAGAGTCCCTCTTCAGTTGTACTAGTATTTATTTAAACCACGACAGTTTTCGAGATTTTAAAATCCCATCTTCAGGTTATGAGATTATAATATTTGGTAATATATAACACACGGTCGGGCCGGACAGTGTAAGAGTTCCAATCATTCACGTTGGCGGAAACTGTCAGCCGCTGGGCAGTCGCTCGTTAGGAATGCCAACTACCAACCGCCAACATTCAATGATTGGTACTCTTGCACTTTATCCCGGTCGAAACTGGGAACAGTTCAGTGGTTTAAATGGGAAAATAAACCATGCGAAGTCTCTAAAGAATTTTCAGGATTTGTATCAGTCTGTGAAAATCAATCACCATCATTTTATGCATCTTGTCTCCAAGGCCAGTCTGTGGTGAAAGATAATGGGATGCTATTGTGAGGGCTTCGTGCAACCGAACATAGCATTGGAAGTGGGAATGTCGATAAGGCGTTAGGCGTTCTCTGCTGGTGGATTCTCATACAGCCCTAGCGGTAGAAGTCTTTGAGATTATCCTGTGCGAGGTGGACGTTGGACGAATTTAAGGAGGAAAGAAGCAGTCAATTGGTTGTTCACGAAAGCATCAAATGTAAAAACCTTTTACAAAAGCTTTTCTAATTGTTCAGACTGCGTAAATTATAAAAAATTAAAATGTAATGACTAGTTTGAGTCGACTGAACAACTAGTAATGGCATTTTAATATTTCATAGTGTAAGCGTTCTAGACAAATATAATTTTTTTAAAATTGTGAGAAACATAGATTTAATCGCTTTCTCCTTTTCTGACAATGTCAGATATAACTAATATTACTTCCTCCCACATATGACTCGCAAAATGACTACAGCGAGTTAATCTGAAGAGCTGGAACTAATACGAATGTTAAGCGATAATCATTCTTTCTAAGCACCGTTTGTGAACAGAGCCTGTACAGGTACCGGAAATTCCGTTTCCGCAACGAAACGTAAGTAATGGATTTGTTTATAAAATAACTCGTTTTCTACTGCCAGACACGATCTTCTCTTTTAAATATGGACTACATAGCAATGGCACATGTACGATTATTTTTAAAAAAGTACGTCAGCATTACCCTATCTTTGCAAGAGAAGCAGTTTCAGGGTGGCTAAATAACTTTCATTTTCTGCTTTTAGTAAAGATCTTTTTCAAATACGGACTACTCTAGATAGCATGGCATGTGCATGATTTTTTTAAAGGCATGTCAGCAATACCCTTCCTCTATCCAGGCGATTCTGTTTGAAGCTGGCAAATTTTTTTTTCTACTGTCAGTCAAGATTTTCTTTTTAAAATACGGACTGCTTAGCAACAGCAGGTGCATGTACTTCCTTTAAAAAATACGTCAGTATCACTCTTTTTGCAGAGAAATCAGTAGCAGCTTTACAGTTCGCCATAAATACTAAGCTGGGAATGGTTTTTACTTAACTGCTGTAAAGAAAGATATTCTGCAGTGCACGTTTTTAAATGTGTTACGCAGTCCAAAATTCCTAACTGTGAATCACGGACACGTTCACTGTTGGAAAAGAAAAAAAATCCGAGATGTTCCAAAGACTTGGGCCACATATTATTTCCTACCACATAC
Organism: Schistocerca piceifrons; assembly: GCF_021461385.2. Lineage (NCBI taxonomy): Eukaryota > Metazoa > Arthropoda > Insecta > Orthoptera > Acrididae > Schistocerca > Schistocerca piceifrons. The sequence continues at coordinate 540,652,201 of NC_060140.1, forward strand.
GTCTCGTGAAATTATAACAAGAACATCCGAAAAATTATAATTAATAGGGAAGATTACCGACAATCATTCTTTCCATACACCGTTCATTAATGGAGCAGAGATTATTGTAAAGAATAGAGGGAGTGTAAGTATAGATTAGGTATGGATGATGCCATAAATCGGCCACGTCTCTCTCCAATGAACCGTCAATCCAGTCTCGTGAGGATCCCACACTCAGCAGCATCACTCAAACAGAGGACTGAGAAGAGTACATCTACATCAACATCTTCATCTACATCTACATAGATACTCAGCAAACCACAATACGGTACATGGCGAAGAGTACCCTGCACTGCCACTACTTATTTCCTTTCCTGTTCCACTCTCAAACGGAGCGACGCGGGGAAAACAACTGTCTATATACCTCCATAAGAGCCCTGATTTCTTATATCTTATCTTTGCGGTCTTTATGCACATTGTAAGTTGGTGGCTGTAGAATCGTTTGGCAGCCGGTTTTAAATGCCATTCGTCCGAACTTTCTCAATAGTGTTAATAGAAAAGAACGTCGCCTTCTCCCCGGGTACTTCCATTTGAGGTCCTGAAGCCTTTCTGTAACACCTACGTGTTGTTTGAACCTACGGTAACAAATCTAGCAGCCCACCTCCGAATTGCTTCGATGTCTTCCTTCATTCCGATCTGGTACGGCTCCCAAACACTCCAGCAGTACTCAAGAATGGGTTGCACCAGAGTCCTGTACGTCATTTCCTTTACGGGCGAACCACTTCTTTCCTAAAATTCTCCCAATAAAGCGAAGTCGACCATTCGCCTTCCTTATCACAGTTCTCATATGACCGTCCCACCTCATATCGCTTCGCAACGTTACGCCCAGATATTTAAACGATGTGACTGTATCAAGCAGGACACTAGTAATACTGTATCCGAACATTACAGGTTTGTTCTCACTCATCCACATTAACGTACATTTTTCCACATTTAGAGCTAGTTGCCATTCATTACGCCAGCTAGATATTTTGTGTATGTCGTCTTGCATCTTCCTACAGTCACTCAACTCCGACACCTTACCATGCATTGCAGTATCGTCTGCAAACAACCGCAGACTGCTGCCCACGCTGTCCGTCAAATCATTTGTGTACACAGAGAACAACAGCGGACCTGTAACGCTTCCCTGGGGTACTTCTGATGATAGCCTTGTCTCTGGTGAACACTCGTCGACGATGACAACATATTGGTCTTCAAATCACTCACGTATCTGTGAACTAATTCCATATGCTCGTAACTTTGCTTACAGCTTACAATGGGGCACCGTGTCAAGTGCCTTCCGGAAATCTAGAAATACGGAATCTGCCTGTTGCCTTCATCCATAGCTTGCAGAGCATCATGTAAGAAAAGAGCAAGCTGAGTTTCTCACGAGCGATGCTTTCTAAAACCATGCTGATTCGTGGACACAAGCTTATCAATCTCAAGAAAATTTAATATATTCGAACTGGGAATATATTCAAGGATTCTGGAGCAAACCGAAGTTAGGAATACTGGTCTGTAATTTTGTGGGTCCGTTCTTTTACCTTCTTATATACTGGAGTCACCTGCGCTTTTTTCCAGTCACTTATGACTTCGTGCTGAGCGAGAGGTTCATCATAAATGCAGGCTAGGTAAGGGGCCCAAGCCATACAGTACTCTTTGTAAAACCGAACTGAGATTACATCTGGACCTGGTGATTTATTTGCTTTCTAATCTTTCAGTTGTTTCTCTACACCAGGGATTCTTATTACTATGTCGCCCATAGGGAGTCTGTCCGATGATCAAATGACGGTATTTTTGCATCATTCCCCTTTGTGAACGATTTATTGAAAGTGAAATTTAAAACTTATGCTTTCCTTCTGCTGTCTTCAACTGCTACTCCACACTGGTCAACAAGTGACTGAATGGAAGCCTCAGACGCGTTTAGCGATTTTACACGCGATCATAATTTTCTCGGCTTTTCTTCCAGATCTTTTGCTGAGGTGTGATGGTGGCAGCCAAACTAATTTAGTTGATTTATTGCATCTTCTAAGTGTTCTGGCAATAAAACACAGTCATCGGCTTATCCTTCTGCATTACCTAAACACAGTTGCAGAGGGTAATCACTTTACTTTGCCCCATTTCTGTATGTGTAGAGATGTTATTTAGCCCACAAAACACACTTAGCAATGCATAATTATTACTAAGTTAGATGAGGGAAGTGAGTATAGAATGCACTGTTGCTGTTAATGGAAAGTACGAAGTCTGTGTCGCACATTTAATCCCATTTACTACCTCATTGCAGGTATTGGCCTCTATTGTTGATTTCACACAACTCCTGTCTGTTTCTTGATTATCTTCATGTAGTGTATGCTATAGAAACTGTAATCTAAAGAAATCTGTCCCTGTCTGTGCATAAAAAACGTGTGCGTGAAAAAGAGGTGAGATTGGTTTTGTACGACCACTTGTTGTAATACCAAAGTCTGTGTGGTGACTGGTATACCGTTCTATGTTTAAATAATGGGTAAACGTAACACCATGTTCTTTATGCGCATGTGCATTGTAACAAGACAAGAAAACTCACGAAACAGCATGTTGGGCGACTGTCGGCGGTTGGCTGACAGTGTGGTGGGCCACAAACACTTAAACCTTCTGCAAATTTGTCGCATTCAACATGCACCGCTGTTTGACATGAAAATGCATCAGATGTAAACTGAGCTTCCAGCCTTAATGAAGAACGTGATAATTGAATTTTTAGAAACATTTTTCGGCTAGAGAAACTATGTAGTATTCTGTGATCGACCACGTTGAGCATGGTGCAGCCTCCACATATGGAGTATGTGCTGTTCTGGCGGAGGGAGCATGGTGGGATGCTGCTTGGCACTGACACTGTGGGGAGGCTTGAGACAGTATCAGTACTGTCACTGTCTAGCAAGCACAGCTATTTCAGATGTGTGATGGGGGTGGACGATTACAGTGCCATGGAAACTGGCACAACTATTTCGGAATGTGGGTGGTTTATATATCTGACATCTTGGTGACTCTTTGACGTTCCACCATCTTGGACAACCATTTTCGATTGTGATGGCTTAGTGTCGACCATCCTGAACGCCATCTTATGTCTGAAAGTATCCTAATTGACTAATAAATATGAGAGAGAAAGACAGTAAATTAGGTAATACATTTAATCGGAAATAAACACCCATGTGGTCGAGAGCAGTGGGCGACAGAGGAGGGTCTTCAATTACAGCCTAAATAATCATGCAAACTGATTAATAAATATAGTGACAAGAAAAAGAAATCCTAATTGGGTATTAAATTAGACCCTAAGTAAACCCTGGATGACAACTCAAGTTGCGAAGAGGGTATGGAGGAGGAGGAAAGGAGTGATAAATTAGATCCTAAATAAACACCAGGCAATAAGTCAACCATGAAGGTCCTCCTCATATTCCTTGGCTAATAAGTTAACAGCCGCCATTTTACACGCATGGCAGTTGGACTAGAGGGTTTTGGGAGGTGGGAAGGGGTGGGGAAGGGGGAGCTCTGGCAAAATGCAGGCTGTCTCTGGACTAGCTCTTCCACCATATTTACAATAATTTAATTACAATGGATCCGTTATACAGAAGAAGATGCCTTTCGCAAAAACAAACAACTGAATCTGTGATTTGGTCTGTCTGTAGGGTAGTTTGTACATTGTCAGCGAACAGTGGACTGTCTCCATAACAGATGATGGTTGGATAGATGCCGGCCCATACAGATGTCGCATTTCGTTACCTCAGTGGTTCCTGGCTATGAACACTGGCCAACTTTGCTCTGTAGAATGAGATGCCCCTCTTAAGAGCATTCTCTGGCTTCGTTGTCCCCTTGGATCCAACATCACTCATTCTCTGAGGTCATCCATATTCGACTTCGACAGGCGGCTTTCCTGCCATCCTTCGACGACCACATAGTGGTCGCCAACCTGGACCGCTACAAATGGAATGAAAACTCTGGTGTGCACATAATATGGATTGAAAATAAACCAATGAAAGAGGAAGGTACTGAGAAGTAGTAGAAACGAAATTAGCTACAAACTTAGCATCAAACGTGGGGACCAAGAAATAGACGAATTGATGGAATTCTGCTACGATGCAAACAAAACTATGCATGATGGACGAAGCAAAGAGGATATAAGAAATAGGCTAGTACAGGCTAAGAGAGTATTCCTTGCCGAAAGAGTCTGCCAGTATCAAATACAGATCTTACTTAAGAAGGAAAGTTTTGAGGATGTACGTTTGTAGCACAGGATTGTGTGGTAGTAAATTATGGACGAGTGGAAAACCTGAAAAGAAGGGAATCGAAGCATTTGAGATATGGTACTGTGAAGGTTGCTTGGGATTAGGTGGTCTGATAAGATAATGTATGAGGAAGTTCTCCTCAGATTCGGCGGGGAAAGTAATATATGGAAAACAAAGACAGCAAGAAGGGAAAGGATGATAGGACAAGTGTTAAGAGATCAGGAGGTAACTTCCATGGTACTAGAGGCAGTTGTAGAGGATAATAATATTTGTAGAGGAAGACAGAGATTGGAATACTGTATATCCAACACATAGCTGAGGAGACTAGCTGCTAGTGCTTCTCGGAGATGAAGAGGCTGGCACTGGGTGGCATCAAATTAAACTGATGCGTACAACTTAAGGACGAAAGTAACTTTCGCACGATATGTCACTGTCGAGAAACATAGCTCAGTAGCTCGATGAAACTTGGACCATAGAAAGAAATAACTGCTACAGTGCAGTACAGAACAGAAAGAACAGAACAGAAGGTAACTGAAAGAAATACGCAGTAAACGAACAGACATGTCACTTTTATTGAAAGTCACCGAAGTCACCGCGACTGAAGAGCGTCCCATGGAATGAAGAAAGGCTGAACATGGCTCTCAATAGCGTGTGTGATCACCACCGACAGCTGTGCAGGGTCCTTCCATGCTGGTAACAAGTTTGGTAAGGAGTTGATACGACAGGCCGTTCGTGCATGTGGGCGGTTCCATTCCTACACCAGCGCTGTTGACATCTTCTGATGGTCGTTCGTACACGTGAGCGTGTTCCTCGGTGCATTTCATGTTGCCACCTCTCGCCATATGCGGTTACGTCCAGTATTGTCGAATATGGTCGGTTCCATTGGTCAAGGCGTTATGATGTCGGGAATCATTATGTTGCACGGGCGTTCTTTCCTCCAAATCTTTGAAAACGGCACGCTAGCCCGTTCACGTTATTGTGACACTGTACTACACCCGAATGTGTGTCTTGATTTCATTTCTGGGGATGACAACTTTCGACCGCATCGAACAGCGCAGGTGGAGAATATTTGGCGAATGGTCTGCCCTGCCCGTTCGTCCGATTTAAATTCCATCGAACACGTGTAGGATTCGATGGAGAAACGTATTACAGCACAGCCACGTGCGCCAAAGATCATGCAACTGTTGTCAACCGCACTGGTATAGGGATTGAACGTCCCACGACAAGTGACCACCATGGGAGCACGCTGCACAGCATGCATTGCTGTCCGTGGTAACATCACACCCTATTAAGAACCATGTACAGTCTTTTGTGGTGTCCAAGGGACCATCTTCAATCACTTTGACCTCAGTGAGATTACAGTCTTAAAATAAAAGTGTCATTCTTTCGTCTCCTTGCGTATGTCTTTGAGTTGCCTTCTGTACTATATTGCAGCAATTTCTTCTCTATATGACTCAAGTTTCACCGAGGTAACGAGCTATGTCATTTGGTAGTGACATATCACGCGAAAGTTACTTTTGTCCTTAAGTTTTGCACACCAGTGTCGATACACCTTACAGTACCAGGTGTCGACTACTTTACTGCAGTTCTATTTCTGCTATACAGCTAATTACCATGACAAATTAAAGGTATTACGGTACTTCTAGTATGACTGATTAGGTTGTAATCGTTTATCCAGTAAGCTCCACAGAAGACTCGCGTCCAACACAACCACTCTTGGACAGTTACTTAAAGTTTGCCTATCTGTCTACCTCTGCATACATTTCAAACTCATAACTTGTATGTATATATGTAGGCTCAAAGCATGTTGAATAAGATACTCCATATCAAACCACTGTAAGAATAGATTTGTGTTAATGTAATATTCTTATTACGAAGGCATTCTGAAAAGTAATGCTTCCAAATTTTTATGTGAAAAATCTTAAAGCTTTTTGTATTAAAAATGTTCTTAACGCTCAATATCTTCGTTCTTCATGCCTATATTTTTTTCTCCACACAGTCACTCTGGTGATAAACACATTCCTGCCAACGAGAGGCCATTTTGTTGATACCGTCACTGTAGAATGGCTGACTTTATTGAAGGAGCCGCAACCTCATTTCCGCTTGCACCGCTTTATCACCATCAAAGTGAAGTCCTCGAAGGTGTTCTTTGTTTTGGAAACAGAAGAAAATCTGATGGGGCCAATTCGCTGCTTATGGAGGACGATCGATGACATTGAACCCAAGGCGTCAAATGTTGCAGGTGTTGCAGCGCTCCTGTGTGGGCTGGCACTATCATTCTGAAGGAGGGGTGATCGAAGTATGGACGAAATCTTCAAATTTGAAATTCAATTACGGCACGCTATTTCTCACGCACCGACATAGTTACGTTACACAGCGTCATGTTGCGCGATACAATTCGGAACTCTCTAGTGGCAGACGACTGTAATTATGCAGACATGAAGAACAAAGATGGAGAATGTTAATAACATTTGTTTTATTTAAAAAGCGTTAAGAGTTTTCACATAAGAATTCGGAGGCATTACTCTTCGGAGGCATTACTCTTCAACGCGTCCTTGTATGTTGCACTACCCACAAAACTAAGCTTACTTTGTCATGTTATTTGCACCCCAAATTTTATGTTGACTTTGTACATAATTTTGCGTCAGCCCAGTTTCAAGTAATATTTCTCAGGAATATTTAAATTACTTTCAGTTATAGCAGGTTGATCTGCTGGTGGTGCTTTAAATAACTGAGAGGTAGGTGAAACAGTGGAAAGGGAATCATCTACATCAATTTTCACATCACTGTATTTCACATAATCATTCCGTGCCATCCTTTTGCTATATTTCTCTTCAGTAGTAAGCTCTATAATGTGTAGACGAATTACTAATTGGGCATTTATTTGTAGGTGAAGAGACAGAGTAGCTTGCATTATTTCTTCTTCGCAGAGGTTCTGTAATTTTAATTCGATTCCGATATTTGAAACCTGGCTTGTGGCCTGGGCTAGCCATAGACAACAACCTTCCCGCATTATTTAAGAAGTACATCCTGTGATTGGCCTGTTTAGAGCTCACGCGGAACGCTGTGGAAAGTTCCGCGGAGTTTCTGCTCGAATTTTGTCCAGGAGGCTTCAAGGATAAAAGGCACATAATTTTTGGGTGTTTCCTGGCACCTACAGGATTGGATGAACATCTGGAGCCGCCAGGACGTTTTTGTAATAGGCTGAGTACCACTCCCATCTTGTAAAAACACGGCGGTCAAAGTGAGAACTAAGGTGGCTTTCTGCACAGTTGAAGAACCAGTAAGTCGGCCGCTGTGGCCGAGCGGTTCGAGGCGCTTCAGTCCGGAACCGCGCTGCTGCTACGGTCGTAGGTGCGAATCGTGCCTCGGGCATGGATGTGTGTGATGTCCTTAGGTTAGTTAGGTTTAAGTAGGTCTAAGACGAGGGGAGTGATGACGTCAGATGCTAAATCCCATAGTGCTTAGAGCCATTTGAACCATTTTTGAAGAACAAATAGAAGCGGTGACCACCAGGTGAGGAAGACGTGCTCTTGTGAGCGCTCATAGCGTATGTTGATCTTGGGTGGGATCAGTTTAGTTATTTCATAATCCTATGTAAGTGTTCGTGAGTTAGCCGCGCGGGGTAGCCCTGCGGTCTGGTGCGTCTTGCCACGGTTGGCGCGGCTGCTCCCATCGGAGGTGCGAGTCCTCCCTCGGGCGTGGGTGTATGTGTGTGTGTTGTCCTTAGCATAAGTTACTTTAAGTTAGATTAAGTAGTGCGTAGGCCTAGGGAGAGATGACCTCAGCGGTTTGGTCTCTCAGTCCTTACTACAAATTTCCAAACTGCTCGTGAGTTACGTTATTTCAACCTCCAAGGGTATTAATACTCCTTGATACAATATGCAGAATAAAACTTTCTAATATATGCTGCCTTCCCACTTGCAAGATATATGTGTGTTCCCATGGATCAAATTATCATTCTACCGGTTGGTCAGACTTTTCGAAGCTGAGCAAAATGGAGTCTGGGACCGATGTATAATTTGCAATTGACGACTTTTGTGAGGTTTATCTATTCTATTCTATTCTTTTTCACGGTATGGTTACGAGGTGTCTACTTGGTAATAATGCTGACATTCTGGATCTTTCTACGCCAGTGTTTGATCGTCATGCACGCAGCCAAACCAGGGAAGACTTTGGTAGTTTTGAGAATCGGTGGTGATCGTTAGAAACTCCACCACTATGGCGAATTCAGTTTCTGGGTCATGTCTCCTTCACTTATATTGCAGCTATCCATTAGTTTTGCTTGTTTATTTGATGTAAATACGAATAGTTGGAGCCTGTTTTTTCCTGGTGCATCCATGGTTTACCATTTTTTCTTTAAGAATTTTAATGTGTGTTGAAAGTTCAACCCTTCCTTCTTAAGGAATCGTTTTATCTTGTTTTGGTACTTGCCTACTGAGAAAAATTAGGTTGAAAGATAGCACATGTTATATCTCGCGGATGGAAATTCAATGTTCCTTTTTACCCATACGTGTACGCAACCATCGTCCTACTCCCGCTGTAAGATCAATGGAAGTGATACTGTTTCCTTGAATAAAAATGTTTGATGCAAATCATTGAGTATCCATCATGTGAATTAATTATTTCCAAGTTCTGTTGCGATTTGTAATATACTTTAATGGGCTCGAACTCATAGACATTGCATGGCAGCGGAAAATTTAAAAGATAAGAAATACAGATCCTAAACCCAAACTATGCCGAGTATAGTAACTTTTACTACTGTACATTTGCCCTCCGGAAGCTACCTTAAAGTACATCGCGGAGGGTAATTTTTATACTACTGTCACTTCCCCCTTTTCCTTTACCTGTGCTGGGACCAACAATGAGCACGCGAATGTTCAGCTCAGATGCTGATATAGCACAGTTAAAATTAATGATCGCTAAATTCTTCAAAACCTAAAAAATTCAAAAAAGTAAATCAGCTGTGCGCAAATTTTGATTAGTGAGAGTTTGAAGTTTCCAAGTCACTTACTTGTTCGTATCTAACGCATACACGGATTCAGGATTCTGTTGCCGACTCTCCCTACTCTCCTCCTCCCCCTTTCCCCCAGCCCTCAAATATACGAGGGGCGTTCAACAAGTAGTGCAACACATTTTTTTTCTGAAATCAGGGTGATTTTATTCAGGATTCCAATAAAACATAATATTTCTCACTCTTTTGGCTACAAAACACAATTTTTCTACATAATCTCCGTACCTTGCGACGGCCTTACACCACCTTATTGAGAGGGCCTTTATGCCCGCATGTTACCACTCTACTGTTCAATGTAGGATCCAACATCTTGCTGCATCAGTAACCTCCCCATCATCCACTTTCTACTTCCCGCGGAGAGCATCCTTCTGGGCAAAACAGGAGGTGAGAGGTCCGGGTTGTGGGGTGTGTTGTGTCTAGACAAGACAGCCTAGACACAGTGAGAGGAAGCCGAAAGGCACGCGCTTAAACTCACGCAGGCTGGCGTGAGGTCTGAAACAGGATACGTAATGAATGCTATAAAGAAAAGTACGTAGCTTCTGGAATACTTAACTTTAATCCACATTTGTAGAACATCGCTCTTGATGATACATTAATAGAATCTCAATATCAATTGAATACGGCGCCTTGCTAGGTCGTAGCAAATGTAGCTGAAGGCTATGCCAACTATCGTCTCGGCAAATGAGAGCGTAGTTGTCAGTGAACCGTTCCTTGCAAAGTCGGCTGTACAATTGGGGCGAGTGCTAGTACGTCTCTCTAGACCTGCCGTGTGGTGGCTCTCGGTCTGCTATCACTGACAGTGGTGACACACGGGTCCGGCGTATACTAATGGACCGCGGCCGATTTAAAGGCTACCACCTAGCAAGTGTGGTGTCTGGCGGTGACACCACATTCCTCCCCCGCAAATCGGCGTACGGTTGTGTTATAAGGCTTCCGCCCACCGTGGGGAGGTTCCCATGTTGACGTATGCGAAGAGGTGGGGAGCCTAACAACAGGCGAGGCTGTGCCACCCGCACCCGGCCATTCGGTCCGAGGGGAGCTAGGAAACGCCTGAAAACCTAGTCCAGGCTGCACGCCAACATGCGGTGTATGCGCCCTTAAAGAGACAGGAGGGGCCGAAGGGTCGACCTCCATCGTGTCGGGGTACCCGACGGGCGAAGACGACATCTGGTCCGGAGCGGGCAAGAGTTCCATGTCGGAGGACAGCTGGTCACGGGAAGCGATCGGCGGCGCCTGACCCAGGGAGGCGCTTGGCGGCTGCAGCGAAGCGTCCACTGCGGGCGGCGCCGGCGGGAGAACAGGCGGCGGCGGCGGCGGCGGCGGCGGCGGCGGCAGCGGCGCGTCGCCACGGGGCAAAATGGAAGGCAGCGTCGGTAACACCTGGGGATGAGGAGAGCCAGTAGATGGGTGGTCCCCAGGGCGCTGACCGGACGGCACCGTCGCTGAAAGCAGACGGGGAGCGGCAGAACCCGTGCGACGACAGAGGCGCAGCTGATTGAAATGCCGACGCACCTCACCAGAGGCCCCCAAAACCAAATACATAGCGCGGCCGAGGCAGCGAAGAACGCGCCCTGCGAGCCAACGCCGTGAACCTCGATAGTTGCGATAGTATACAACGTCGCCTGGAACAAAAGCAGGTGTCTGCCGCTGCACAGGAACCTGATGCGGCGGATGCAGCAAAGACATCAAGGTTCGATGAGGACGACCGTGGAGCAACTCAGCCGGCGAGCGACCATCTCGGGGCTGAGAGCGATACGAGGACAAGAAGAGCAATAACGCGTCCTCCCGAGAATGCGACTCTTTGAACTTCAACATCTGGGACTTAAAAGTCCGGACCAGTCGTTCAGCGGCACCGTTTGACTGAGGCGAAAACGGCGCGGATGTCAGATGTTGAATACCACTGGCCTTGCAGAATGACTGAAATTCTGCGGACATGAATTGTGGGCCATTGTCGGAAACAATAGTCTGTGGAAGACCTTCAATGCAAAAGATAGCGTATAACGCTTGTATGGGCAGATGACGTCGTGGAAGATATCCGGACAACAAAAGGAAAATTACTGAAAGAATCGACCACAAACAACCATCGAGCATTCCAGAATGGACCAGCAAAATCGATGTGTAAGCGTTGCCAAGGGGAAGTGGCTTTCGGCCATGCAAAGAATTTCCGCGGTGGTGCGGATTGTTGTGCGGCACACGCCATCCAAGAAGAGCACATATTCGTAATCGCAGCATCGATTCCGAACCACGTACAGTGCTGACGAGCAAGTTGTTTCGTGCGCACTATACCCCAATGTCCTTGGTGGAGAAGCCGTAAGACAGAGGACTGTAACGAACGTGGGACCACGACCCGGGACTGATCATTATCAGAACGCAACAGTAAAACACCACGTCGAACAAAAAGTCTCCCCTTGTGAGCAAAAAATCGGCGAACCAACGGATCCTCGATCCGTGACTTTGACAAGGGCCATTGCGTAGCAACAAAACGCAAAACGGTAGCAAGGACAGGGTCAGCAGCTGTGGCTGTAGCTACACGACGAAAATCAATCGGAAACGATTCGACCACGTCATCGGTTTCCGAATCAATGAACATGCAAGCAAGTTCGGAAGAATCGAATGCTCTATCCTCAGCAACAGGCATACGGGACAACGCATCGGCGTTTCCGTGCTTAGCGGTGGACCGATACAAGATATCGTAGCGGTACTGCGAGAGGAAAATAGACCAGCGAATGAATTTCTGCGCTGTACGTGGAGGTACAGGCTTGTTCGGATGAAAAAGCGATGTCAAAGGTTTATGGTCTGTGATGATGGTAAAGTGACGACCATACAAGAAAGCGTGGAACTTAGTAATACCAAATACGAGAGCCAAAGCTTCTTTCTCTACCTGTGAATAATTTCTTTGCGCAGACGAGAGCAATTCGGACGTAAAGGCAATAGGAAGATCATGCGATCCATCTTTGTGCGCAAGCACAGCGCCGTTCCCGAAATCCGATGCATCTACCATCAACAAAAGGGGTTTTTGGGGATCTAATGGCGTAAGGCAAGTATTTGAAAGCAACGCCGATTTCAACTGGCGAAAGGCGCGTTCACATTCCGTCGTCCAGACGAACAGGACATCTTTACAGGCGCATACACCGCATGTTGGCGTGCACCCTGGACTAGGTTTTCAGGCGTTTCCTAGCTCCCCTCGGATCGAATGGCAGGGTGCGGGTAGCACAGCCTCGCCTGTTGTTAGGCTCCCCACCTCGTCGCATACGTCAACATGGGAACCTCCCCACGGTGGGCGGAAGCCTTATAACACAACCGTACGCCGATTTGCGGGGGAGGAATGTGGTGTCACCGCCAGACACCACACTTGCTAGGTGGTAGCCTTTAAATCGGCCGCGGTCCATTAGTATACGCCGGACCCGTGTGTCACCACTGTCAGTGATAGCAGACCGAGAGCCACCACACGGCAGGTCTAGAGAGACGTACTAGCACTCGCCCCAATTGTACAGCCGACTTTGCAAGGAACGGTTCACTGACAACTACGCTCTCATTTGCCGAGACGATAGTTGGCATAGCCTTCAGCTACATTTGCTACGACCTAGCAAGGCGCCGTATTCAATTGATATTGAGATTCTATTAATGTATCATCAAGAGCGATGTTCTACAAATGTGGATTAAAGTTAAGTATTCCAGAAGCTACGTACTTTTCTTTATAGCATTCATTACGTATCCTGTTTCAGATCTCACGCCAGCCTGCGTGAGTTTAAGCGCGTGCCTTTCGGCTTCCTGTCATTGTGTCTAGGCTCTCTTGTCTAGACACAACAGGGTGGATGGGGAAGAACAGTCCAGTGAAGTTTCGTGCGCTTCCCTCAGGCGCGCAGACTTGTGTGAGCCCTTGCGTTGCGGAGAACAAGAAGTTCGTTTGCATTTTTATGGCGACGAACACTCTGAACTCGTTCATTCAATTTCCCGAGGGTAGCACAGTACTCTTCACAGTTTATCGTTGCATTGTGATGGAGGACATCAAACAGAACAATCCTTCCAGAGCCCCAGAAGATTGTCGCCGTGACTTTACCGGCTGAGGGTGCGGCTTCGAACTTTTCCTTCTGAGTAGAGCTGGTATGGGGCCACTCCGTGGATTGCCGTATTGCTTCCGGTTCGAAGTAATGGACCTACATTTCATCGACTGTGACCATGTTGGATAAAAAACTGTCACGATCAGCCTAGTAATCGTTCTACGTTGGTGTTTACGTTCTTCTATTAGGAGGCGAGGAACCTAGCGGTCGCTCACCTTTCAGTACTCAAACTGGTGGACGAGTGTGTCAGCACTACCAACAGAGATGCCCAGTTGTACAGCGAGGTGTTTGTTTGTGATCCGTCTTACACCTCGAATTAGTGTGTCCACACGTTCCAAAATTGCAGGAGTTGCAGCTGTGTGCTGTCAGCCGGCATACACGTGATCAGACAGGTTTCCGCAATCTTCTTGTGATGATGAAAGGCGCTTCGCCCCACGACTGACAGTGCTTCTGTTCATTGCCAGGTCTCCGCAGACATTCCAAAGGTGCCTAAGAATATCTGTGATTCTCTGATTTTCCGCCAAAAGAAACTCAATGATAGCTTTCTCCTTGAATCCCACCTTTGTAACAGACGCCATTTTGAAGGTTATGTATAGCGCCCCCACCTATCGGAACTTAATGAAAGTACAGAAACTGAAGCGGGAATATTCCTAGAAGTAAATTCCGCTGTTTTTCAAGCAAAACTGGTCGAGAAAAAACATATGTTGCATTATTTACTGAACGCCCCTCGTAAACTGCCGACTCATCTCCCCCGCCAGTTTTAACATGCTACAGATGAATAAGATTTTATAATAATTTTGATAATAATAGTAAAAATAAACTGTTTCATTAGAATAAAATATATAGAGAGTTCTAATATTCGCTACTGGCCATTAAAATTGCTACACCATGAAAATCACGTGCTACAGACGCTAAATTTAACCGACAGGAAGAAGATGCTGTGATATGCAAATGATTAGCTGTTCAGATCATTCAGACAAGGTTGACGCCGGTGTCGACACCTACAACGTGCTGACATGAGGAAAGTTTGCAACCGATTTCTCATACAAAAACAGCAGTTGACCGGCCTTGCCTGGTGAAACGTTGTTGTGATGCCTCGTGTAAGGAGGAGAAATGCGTACCATCACGTTTCCGACTTTGATAAGGGTCGGATTGTAGCCCATCGCGATTGCGGTTTATCGTATCGCGACATTGCTGCTCGCGTTGGTCGAGATCCAATGACTGTTAGCAAAATATGGAATCGGTGGGTTCAGGAGGGTAATACAGAACGCCGTGCTGGATCCCAACGGCCTCGTATCACTAACAGTCGAGATGACAGGCATCTTATCCGCATGGCTGTAACGGATCGTGCAGCCACGTCTCGATCCCTGAGTCAACAGATGGGGACGTTTGCAAGACAACAACCATCTTAACGAACAGTTCGACGACGTTTGCATCAGCATGGACTATCAGCTCGGAGACCATGGCTGCGGTCACCCTCGACGCTGCATCACAGACAGGAGCACCTGCGATGGTGTACTCAACGACGAACCTGGGTGCACGAACGGCAAAACGTCATTTTTTCGGATGAATCCAGATTCTGTTTACAGCATCATGATGGTCGCATCCGTGTTCGGCGACATCGCGGTGAACGCACATTGGAGGTGTGTATTCATCATCGCCATATTGGCGTTCCACCCGGTGTGATGATATGGGATGCCATTGGTTACACGCCTCGGTCACCTCTTGTTCGCATTGACGGCACTTTGAACAGTGGACGTTACATTTCAGATGTGTTACGACCCGTGGCTCTACCCTTCATTCGATCCCTGCGAAACCCTACATTTCAGCAGGATAATGCACGACCGCTTGTTGCAGGTCCTGTACGAGTCTTTCTGGATACAGAAAATGTTCGACTGCTGCCCTGGCTAGCACATTCTCCAGATCTCTCACCAACTGAAGACGTCTGGTCAACGGTGGCCGAGCAACTGGCTCGTCACAATACGCCAGTCACTACTCTTGATGAACTGTGGAATCGCGTTGAAGCTGCATGGGCAGCTGTACCCGTACACGCCAGCCAAGCTCTGTTTGACTCAATGCCCAGGTGTATCAAGGCCGTTATTAGGGCCAGAGTTGGTTGTTCTGGGTACTGATTTCTCAGAATCTATGCACCCTAATTGCGTGAAAATGTAATCACACGTCAGTTCTAGTATAATAAATTCGTCCAATGAATACCCGTTTATCATCTGCATTTCTTCTTGGTGTAGCAATTTTAAAGGCCAGTAGTGTAATAATAATATCAGCAGTATTGACCGGATGCAAACTGACTTTGTCATTCCAACATTATGCGTTTAGGACAATGTCGTCATCAGATATCCTGGAACATCTTGCCGCACGTAGATACAGAAGATAAGTTCTGTATTAGTGACGATCATAGGCAGACTGCCGTAGATTTGAGAAGTAAATGTGTCAAACAACTGATTTACGAACTATAATACCAACAAACTTACTCAACTCTGGCAATATAATAATTTACAAAACTGAAGATGGCAGTGTGCACTCACGATTATCAATAATAGTATCAACGCTATAATTATGCACAGAGGTCTTCAGACTATGGATATATGAGCGTGTAAATCAGCTATTCCCTAGAGATTTCTTCGCGTAGTCTATATATCTGTTGTTATTTTTTCTCTCTGAAAGAGGGTCTTCCCCTTTCTGTTTTGTCTTGTCAACTTCCTGGGGTTTTCAATCGTAGGAAGTCAGGTACTATCAGCTTGTGAATGGTCGCCACTTCCTGGCTGGAATGTTCCCTGCAGGTACTTAGACAGACAGCCCATTTCGGGGGCAGGCCTTAACGCAAGTAACTGAAAAAGTGTCCTATGCTAAATGAAGCTTGTAGTTTCTACAATTCTTCGCAATTTCTGAGACTTTCAGTTTTCATGATATTTTAGACTCAAAAGTTAGCCGAAATATTTGGAAATAATTATGGGGTAGCTGAGATTAAAGAGGCCCCGTTTTATACTGAACGTGATGTTTGAAGTTACGTAGTATTATTACTTTTTAACGCTAGGGCGTCGCTCGGGTGAGGTCACATGATGTCCAGTGGTGATTTAGTGATCCGTGTGCTTTGTCAGTAATTCTGGAGCTTGTTGGGAGTACAGTTCTGCGGAACGGATTTTTCAAAGGAACAAAGAGTGTTTATTGTTGAAAGGTTTTTGGATGTAAATCGTTTCAGACGTTAAATGAAAGGTTCACGATAAAATATCCGGAGACAGCTGCTCCTGCAAAAAGTCTGAGCAGAAACTGATCACTAAATTTAGAGCAACAGGGCTCAAGCGCTAACGCTAAACGTAACCGTGTGCAGAAAGTTTCTTCGCCGGAAAACATTGAACGTGTTCTCGAGACTATGGTAAGAAGTCCACGGAAATCACCTAGACCTCTATTCTCCTAACTAAACATCAAACGAACGTGATGCCAGAAATTTTGAAGCTGTTACAAATACGAGCATAGAAAGCAAGAGTGATGCAACCATTGAAACCTACGGATTACGTACAACGACAACGCCATTGCGAATGGTTACCCAAGCATGTCACTGATCTTTATGTAGGTCCGAATATTTACTTCAACTTTCAACCATAGTTTGACCTTAACAAGTAGTGAACTCTCAAAACACGTGCTAATGGTCAATGGACAATCCCAGGGAACGATTTGAGTTACCTCAGCGTGATTTGAAAGTAGGCGTTTGGTGGGCAATTTCAGGCCAACGGATTGTAGGCCCCATTTTCTTTAACAGCAGTTTGAACTGTCAGGTGCATGTAACGGAACTGTTGCTACCATTCATAGCACAGCTAACGGAGGAAGAACGAGAGAATGCGTTTCTCCAGCAAGATGGCGTTATGGCGCGTACTTCAGGGTTTTCAATGTCACACGTCCGTGAAGCCTTCGGAGAAGAACATACTGTTTCAGCAGGTATATTGCCTTCCAGATCGCACGTTTTGTCTACCTGTGATTTTTATTTGTGGGGTTATTTGAAGGTTGAAATCTACAGTAACAACCAGTATACAACTGAACAGTTGAAAAGAAACATTCGCAATGCAACTGTGGAAATCACACCAAATTAATTGGCAAAGGTTTCGAGAAAGATGTTGAGACGTGCCGAGTTGTGTATCGAAGTTCATGTGGGATATTTTCAGCACATCCTGTGAACTGTTGACCTGTTGAAAATTCACTACTTTGTTTTTCATAATTACAATTTACTACTCTGTATTTTACAATGAACGAGTGAATTTTATCTGTGTTGTTTATAAGACATGGGGTCTCTCTTATTTTGGCCACCTTGTATACATAAAAATATAAACATTTATAGCAAAATTTTTTGAGGGGGACTTGTGAGCTGTATGACACGGAATTAGTAAACCATTATTTTTCAGTAGCTCTTGTTAGGCACAAAACTTACTTCTCAATACAGCTTCAAGAAAAACATTGTTGGAAAACAGTGAGGACATGATAACAATTTCACGTGAAAACAGCACATAATTTTTTTTAAAAAGAGGCGTGTGAAAATGTTAAAATAATTATTTTAAAAATATAACTTCTAAATTATAATTTCTACTAACATCCCTCTCTGTTTCCTTCATTAACTAGTTCTTCGTCTGAAAAGATGTCAACTATTTCCTTCAAGTAACTTTTTTTTATGCAAATGAGCGTATGGCATCATTGGCCGGGAGGTCCCTATTCAGGGCAGTTCGGCCGCCAAGTGCAAGTCTTATTTCAGTGGACCCACATTGGGCGACTTGCGCGCGTGATATCAGGATGAAATGATAAGGAGGACAACACAGCACACAGTCCCCGAGCGGAGAAAATCTCCAACCTGGCCGGGAATCAAACCCGGGCCTGCTTGCATGGGACACGAGTACGTTGCCACCCAGCTAAACAAGCGGACAACTTCTTTTTTTTTCTTTTTCTTTTTTTTTTAAATTTCTCTGCTTGAATACTCTGTGTATTGGACGCCCCCTATCGCCAGATGCCGATCAATTTTGGTGATAAAGCGGTCTGTATCAAAGACAAGTCAGAATCATTTCAGTCGCCGTCTTGCTGCTAAACTGAGTGTGCAAACTTCGCTTACTTCAAACCATTCCATTAGTTGCCCCATTGCTTGATCGCCAGGTGTGGTCGCTACTGAATTCCGGTTCTTCAGTGACGGGCTGGTTGTGGCAACCGAGTGCGTAACTGTCCATAATTTCAGCAGTGTCTCGTTGTTGCAGTATGCTGGTTACTTGCAACCAGTCGAAGGGTTCTTCTTACGGGCAGCCGCTACTGTACAAGTCCATTTTGAAAAACGAAGAAAACCACCACACAGTTGCTTAATCCACGATCTTTGTTGCGTACACGACCGGTTGCGGAACATTTAAAGTTCCATCATCTGGTGTAAAAAATAAAACCTCTTAATCATCTCCTCACTTCAGTGTTGTCATGGAACCAAATGTTCCGTTAAAAAAGTAAAAGCGACAAAAATTCAATAACAGTCGTGCTGTGGTCAGTACGAGGGAATAAAGATAATGCATTAAGCAACTGTCCTGCAGTTTCCTTCATTTTCCAAAATAAACCAGCCTAAAGTGCTTAAGAGGCCTAGTTTTATGGCGACATATAATACTATTTCTTTCGTTCCACTCAGTGTTTGAATGTAAAAATAAATTTATCAAAAGGTTCAGCTGTAGGAGTTGTCTTTGAGGGGCCATTATAGACAGCTATGGTTTCTAATTATAGCACACTCTTCACTATCAGTACGCATCACAGATATTACACTGCAATCCATTGCTTAGCATCAACACGAACGTTCAGTGCCCACCCGCTATGCTGCATGTGGCTGTTGACAATTCAACGAGTCACAACAGTCTTCCCAGGATATGGTAACAGCGATGTGGGGGACACAGGCGAAGATAACACTGTATGGCGATGCATTCCATTTGTTTGTTTTGTTTGTTGGAACGGACGTGAACACATGGAGTGCGTAGTTGTTTATAAGAAACGACGAAAAAGTTTCCGTTTGAGGGCGTTGCTGCAGTACATATGCAACGTAGCGCGATTCCGGTGCGGGAACACGAACACCGATATGTAGGCAAGGGATCAGTGTGGCATTCGTGTCTTTCCGACTTGTGAACGATAATACGGAAATGTGAACCATGACGACGTTATTATCGAATTGGTCCGCACTGGACCAACGTACTGCTAAGAATATACACCGCTAGTCATCCATCGGAGAATGAAGAATATATAGGGTGAAGCATGTCTGCAGAAAACCACCTTTATGTATTTCTGCACCAAATTCCGTGCTGGTCACGATTCGACACAAGACGCTACTCTACTGGGTGGCCAGCCTCATCTGCTATCGACAAAAAGTGGGTATGGTAAAGCACCCAAGGTATCGCCCTGGTCTCTCCCCGTGCGGATATCACGCCTTCGTTTCCTTAAAGAAGGCTCCGAAGGGGTGACCATTCCTGTCGGACGAGGATGTACAACAGGCAGTTACGGACTTCTTCACGCAGCAGGACACGGTGTTTATTACCAAATGGATGTTGTCAACCTGTGTCGGTGGAATGATTGCCTCATTACCTAAGGCGATTTTCTCTGATTGGCATACCGGTTATGTAGCTGTACGGCCTTCGAACGGAAACTTTGATCGATCCTAAAATTAGCAAATACCGACTTATCGTGACATTTCGTGCGTCTACATGGCATAGAGGATATTAAGAGCAAATCTGTTGATCTTGCTTATACTCACTCACTTGAAAAGGGCTTATTGGGTCGATATCTGGCCAATTGTGTATATTCATTGAATAAAATGTAGCATTTGCACTAATTGACACTGCAAGTTCAATAGGTGGATTAAACTTTTAATAAACTCACGGCTGTGATAACACATCTGAAGAAAAATACCCTGCATTTATCTATATTGAAAGACTGCTGTCATTCGTAGCAGCCGGCCGAAGTGGCCGCGCGGTTCTGGCGCTGCAGTCTGGAACCGCGAGACCGCTACGGTCGCAGGTTCGAATCCTGCCTCGGGCATGGATGTGTGTGATGTCCTTAGGTTAGTTAGGTTTAACTAGTTCTAAGTTCTAGGGGACTAATGACCTCAGCAGTTGAGTCCCATAGTGCTCAGAGCCATTTGAACCATTCGTAGCAATGGGGAAAAAAACTCTGGGTCGTTATGTTTTTTCTTACAATATGAGGAAATTCGGAAATCGGAAACAATACCACACGCCGTATGATTAATAAAGGGTGAACATTAATAAAACCAACGAACTGCAGAGACAGATTCGTGAATGAAAATGCGGGAAAAAGGTCCGATGGACCTGTGTCCGGAAATGCATCGTTGCCACGGTAGATGGCGCTGACGAATGACAGTTCCTCTGACCCCGTGTCGTGTGTTCCCTGCGTGTTGCAGGTTGTATGATTGGAGCAGCGTACTGTAAGCAGCAGAATGGCCCGGTATTCATGTTGGGAACAAACCGAGATGATGTTTGTGCACGGCCAAGCAGATGGAAATGGTCGACAGGCAGCACGGCTAAACCAAAACAAGTACCCTCGTAGACACCAACCACATCACAAAGTTTCAAGCTCTTTTTGTGATAACAGGTTCTGTTAGTCAGACATACGTGCAGGAAGCCGGCAGACTGTGCGTACTCCAGAGTTGGAGGACCGGGTTCTGCATGATATAGAGACGAACCCTACAAGAAGCTCCTACTCTGGTCCACGCACAGTCCGCTGCCTCCCTGCACGTTCGTCGCTCTGAATGGACCCATGATCACAAAAACGCCCAGAAAAGGTTTGAAATGTGTGATTTGCTTGGTATCTGTGAGGGTACTTGTGGTGTAGCTGTTCTGCCTGTCGACCATTTCCATCTGCTTGGCCGTAGCCGGCCCTTGTGGCCGAGCGGTTCTAGGCGCTTTAGTCCGGGACCGCGCGACTGTTACGGTCGCAGGTTCGAATCCTGCCTCGGGCATGGATGTGTGTGGTGTCCTTAGATTAGATAGGTTTACATAGTTCTAAGTTCTAGGGAACAGATGATCTCAGATGTTAAGTCCCATAGTGCTCAGAGCCCTTTGAACCATTTTTTTGCTTGGCCGTACACAAAAGCATCTCGGCTTGTTCCCGACATGAATACCGGACCATTCTGCTGCTTACCATACGCTGCGTCAGCCACACAGCCTGCAACACGCAAGGAACAGACGGCACGTGGTCGGAGGAGCTGTCATTCTTCAGCGCCGTCTACAGTGCTAACGATGTTTTTCCGGACGTATGTTCGTAGGACCTTTTTTTCTCCATTTCCAGTCAGGAATCCCTCTCTGCAGTTCGTCGGTTTTATTAATGTTCACCCTGTATACATATAAATGAAGTCTTGAAAGGTCATTCTTTATTTTTATTTTATGCAGTCAGATCGTGTGCTAATACTAGTCAGGGCCAACCAGTTACGAGACTTCGTAACCGGTCACACAGCTACTAAAATTATTGCATTTATTCATTAATATTATTAATTAAGCCCCCATTCAGTGTAACGCCGAAAAATGTTCTAGTAATATCTCTGTTCGTTCTTCCCATCTAAACGTTTGCAAACCAATGGAATTTTGGTTAATTGCCGAAAATGAACGAATTTTCTGATGTAGACATCTGGGTGATATTACATCAGAAGAGAACGATATTGGCTTGGCACGACTGATGCTTCCAGAAGCGGATTAACGAGATTTGTGTTATTATGGAGACCACTTTGTTCCAATTAGTTAATTATGACCGAATACAAAATACTTTGAAGAATAGAGCTACATATAGGTGTCAGTCATAGAGAAGAGAACCTTATTTCGGCAGTTTCTGTATTGCGGTTTAGCTCTCTGTGCTGTTCAGAACCACTCAGCTGACTGCAGTAGTTGCTAACATGACGACGCAGTCCTTCGTGTCTGCTTCCTTTCTCTTGTCTCATTTTCTTCTGTTTAAACATAATGCTGACCTTTGAAACAGCAATTGTTACAATCACGTACACAGCTTTTATGCTGCCGGCCGGCTTTCCCTTGACAATGGGCAAACACAAAATACTTAGAACAATGTTGTCCGGTTATTGAACAAAGTTCTCGGGACAGACACTCCCTTTCATCGCTGTTTGAGAGCTCGGAAACCCTGCTATATTGCATTAGGTACGTTTACTTAGCGACTGAGGAATGGGAAACACAAAAGGTCTCGCTGCAATCAGACAGGAAAATAGCAATAGTCACTTCGCAGGTTGTCTCAAACAAACATTTGCGATAAACCAGATTTCCAGATGGGGGCAGTAGAGCAGAAAAGAATACAGGTAGGCAACCCGCTTATGCAATACCAGAAATTGACAACAGCATTCTTCAGCAAAACTCCGCATGATGGTATCTTGGTTGTCAGTCAACAGTGTAGTATAATTTGTAACACTACTCGATCAGTTATTACCATGTGAAAACAAAAAGCAGGCCATAAGTACCTAAATATACCGGCTCTCTCTGGGCGTATAGAACTAGTTGACAAACTGGCATCTCTCATACTTTCAAGCATTTACTTGTACCGTAGCTAGTAATAATTTTTTTCATACTCCTGGCTATAGCACAACTAAAATAATTTAAAGAGTTCAGAAATTGGCGTTAAATGAAAGAATAACGAATAGTTATTACCAGAGATGTATGTAAGTTAAAGTTACGTTTTATAATGATACCAACAATTTTATATCGCAAGTAATGAATCATAAGCTTACCAGATCATGACCAAAAGAGTGACTCGACCAAGAGAAAGACACTGACAAATATGAAACGAAGTGAATGAAGTGCGCACCGTAATTTCTAGACAATGAAAGGGCCATGCACATGACTTTGTTAAAACGTGTCTTTTTTGTCATCGATCATCTGATTCGTTTGATGCAGACCGCCACGAATTCAGCTCCTCTGCAAACCCCTTCATCTCAGAGTAGCAGGTGCGCTCCCCCCTACAGTACCCTCTACAGCTCCCTCTAGTACTCTGGTGGTTAATCCCTGATGTCGGAGCACATGTCCTATCAACCCGCTCCCTCTTCTTTTCAATGTTTTCCACATGTTCCTTTCTTCGCCGATTCTGCGGAGAACCTCGTCATTTTTTATCTCATGAGGCCACCTAATTTTCAACATTCTTCTGTAGCACCACATCTCAAATGCTTCAATTCTCTTCTTTTCCGGCGCTGTACTCCAGACGTATGTTCTCACGAATTTATTCTGCAGACTAAGGACTATGTGTGATAACAATAGATTCTCTTGGCCAGAAATACCCTGTTTGCCGGTGCTGGTTTGCTTTTTATGTCCTTCTTGCATCGCCCAGCACGGGTTATTTTGCTTCAAAGGTAGCAGAACTTCTTAACTTCCTCTGTTTTGTGTTTACCAATTTTGTTGCTAAGTTTCTCGCTATCCTCATTCCTGCTACTTCTCATTACTTTTGTCTTTTTCTGGTTTACTCTCAATACATATTCTCTACTCATTACACTGTTCATTCTAATCAATAGATAGCGTAATTCTTCTTCATTTTCACTGACGACAGCATGCTCTATTGGATTCAAATCGGGGGAGCAAGCAGGTCACGCTAAGCGTGCAATACTTCCGCTTCCTAAAAACTTCAAACATCGTGCTCTATGAGGTCGAGCATTATCGTCCATCTGTACGAAGTCTGGGCCCACAGCACCTCGCGACAATCGCAGATGAGATCCCAAGATCTCGTCACGACACCCGACAACAGTTAAACCATGGCGATTCACCCATGCAATTTCATGAAGAGGAGTTCGAGTGGTAAATAATACCTGCCCACACCACCCCACCACTGGGGGATCCTCTTCGATATCGGTCTCTTTTCACAATGTTTGTTTGGCGAAATCATGTTCCACGTTCCCTCCAGATGCGAATCCATGGAGAATCACTTTTCAGACTAAATCGAGACTCATATGTGAAAACAATATTGGCCCATGTTCGACCGTTCAAGTGGCATGTTGATTACTCCACTCTAGACGTTGTCTTCCGTGAAGACACTTCAGAGGTAGACATACAGCAGGTCTCCGACAATACAGACCACTCTGCTGAAGCCTTCTGCACACTGTTCGCCTCGATACAGCGCGTCCAGTGGATGCTGCGATCTCACATGCCAGCTGCTGTGCATTGCTAAGGTGGTACTGTCGTGCCCTTTTAGCCAAATAACGGTCCTCTCTTCTGAAGTCACACGTGATCGGCCCTGCCCTTCTCTTGGGATACAGTTACGGTCCCTATAAACTGTCGCCACATCCGAGAAACAACAGAACGATTCACATGAAGCCATCGGGCCAAATCAGTTTGGGACTGTCCTGTTTCATTTCTTTCTATGGCCCTCCACCGCCAATAGCCTGGTAGGCATCTTCTCTGTGCCATACTGCGCCGTCTGTGACTGTGTACACAGCGATTGTGGGTGTGGGGCTACCTGGCAAACAATACCTCGTTTCATAGGTGCCATGACGTCATCGTTGGCATGGTTGTCCACTGACCGGAATGCCATCTTCCGTGCAGAACACGATCGTACGGACGTCTGGTTTACACTTTGTATCATTAGATCGTGAATAAGACACAGGACGGAGAAATAGCGGTTTGATGCTTTAATCTTGGTCACCAGTGTACTTTGAGTGTAAATGCACTCAGAATTTACATTTGGCAGAGTACATAGGTCAACGTCTAGGTAATAATAAACAAAGAATAGTAATACTTAACAACAGTTACGAAGAAAAGCAGATATTCAAAGTCCTGTAAAATTCCGAATTTGAAGAAGAGCACATTATCTAGCTTCACGTCCCTTCTGTCGTCACAGTGGTAAGCTAGGCACGATCATCAAATTAATTTTTATGGATTTTCTCCCCGGAATAATGAATTTTCCCCCTTTTCCATTCGTCCTGGAAGAAACCAAGATTTCGGAGACAGGCAGCCAAGTAAGCTGATGGAGAACAACATGTGTAGTAGTTCATTTCCGGCTGAATGCTCATTTTTACATTCAGAACGGTGGTATTGCTTTGGCTTCTGATGAAAGTTCTCTTAAGAGGTTTCATCTCCATAAAGATGTGACGTAGTTCCTCAGGTTCTCTGAAAAGGGAAATCTCGCTTAGACAGCTTTGTTCTCTAACACTAAACTAAACTCTTCGATTGATCTAAACACTAGTAGAGCAAAACTGCACTTAACGAAGAGGTTCCTATCGAATTTACACACGCCTCCTGCTCACCCAGAGGAGGGATACATACGTCATGATTTATGTTGGCTCAACGAACGAGGCAATCTCCACGTTTACTTTCGAGGCCTTTCTCAGCACAAAAATAACAGGATTTACATGGGTATATTTCCTCAACAAATCTCAGCACGCACAACTGAATAATGAGGTTGACATTGAACACTGAAGTTTCTTCTCTTTCTCGTGACGGTATATGTTAATTTTTTATGTCATCGCCGTTGTGTTACTCCTTCAACAAACAAAGCACGATTCACCATCTTAATGTTGTTGGCATCTCTAGGACATGAATGATCACCTACTTTCATCAGTACTTCTTGTGTGCGCAATAAAGCAGACAGTACATGGTGATATTCTCCTTCTGGACATCAAATTTATCATGACTGCATAGAATATATAACCATGTAAACTAATACTGTTCCGCAAACTCTCTCCATGTTCCTTTTACTTCATTTCCTAGCAGCGTACTCTGCCTCAAAGAATATTTTTCTCGTACTCTGCAACTGGGGACGATGTACTTCTTTCCTTTGCGCGACAGATCTCATTCGGTAGCAGTCCCTGACATCTACCGGGTGTATCTCACGAGCTGATTCTCGTTTTTGCCGGCTGCAAGCGTTCAGTAGTGGAGCCAGCATAGAGCATATTAAACTGTCTTCACCGTCACTGCAGGCTATGAACGTATACAGCTGCTTACTCTTGTCTTTCTAGTGGTTTACTGGTCTATCTGTCCCGGTCTGAAGTGGTCCCCCCAGCATAACCCTCCAGCGTGGTTTGTTAAATATGCCGTACCGTTTGGATGTGTGAGGGGTCCACTTGTACGTGGAGCCAGATTTTGTAACATAATTCGTGAAAAATAACCTAAAACTATTGTCATATGTAGAAGAGATTGTATTTTTGACACCACTGAACCAAAGATGTTACCTGAGTGGCAGAATCGATTGTAAGTAGGAGCGCACAGGGAGCAGTAGCAGTTGTCGTTGTACTCTGTTACAGGTAGGATGTAAGGCTTAAAAGATACTGTGAGAATTTAGTTGTTAGTCTATGGACGCCGCAGAATACAGTTTTTATAAAATGAAGCGATCCTTGGATGTGGGAACCAAGTATTTTCCATCAGGTTTAATGTATAGGTTGATTGGTAATATTTTATATGTTTTGTACTCCTGATACAGAGAAGTAAAATTTTGGAATCTTTTCTGACAAACGGTGTCAGACGTTTGTCATGTAATAATCCAAGTGTTTTTAATTACGACAGTAAGTGAGAATTGTAGAACAGCTGAGAAGTTCACTGATTGTCAAGTTAATGCAAAATGTTTCATATCAGATTTTGTGAAGGAGAAACTTTCATTTTGAATACAATTTTAAAACTGAAGCATTTGTTCTTAGGATAGTCCCTTATCTGTACTTCATCCTCTTCCATTTCGTGTTTACTTAAATCCAATGAAATTTTTTTTTAAGAAATCATTTTTCAATCAGAGTAAAAAAAAAGATATGTACTAGAATCAGAAAAGTGTTAATGCTTGTAACAGCTTTACTGTTGGCAGCATTGCATAGCGCTGAGCCGATATCCAGTATTTTTACTGAACTTTTGCATGGTTATTCATTCATCAGCTAATCTACTGATATTGTTTGTATGAAGCTGTTTTACGGCTAGCATTGCACTTCGCTGTGCCAAGATTGAATATTTTCTATGCGCACTGTAGGGAGAAAAGAATACCAACATTACATCCGTTGCGACTCTAGAGCTAAGGAAAATTTATTTCATTGTTTATTTGTATAGGGAATTTTATGTTTATTGTACAGGGCTATATAAGTCGGTGCCCACGAGACTCCGTAAATTTCAGAGAGATTGATTTCATTATGACAACTGAGTACTGGTTTTGTAGGTTAAATCATTTGCTCAACAACACATCACACTGTAAATTTGCCTGAGAGAAACATTACGCACTTCATATATTCATTAACAAACAAAAAAACCGCGTACACGGATACAGATTGTACTGCCGACATGTGTTTTAGAGTAATCAGAAATACGCTGTGGACTGTTGAAGCACAACTTATTATGAGCGAATACCTTTGTGCGCGAAGCATTTTTGTAATTTGACCGAAGTTAGGTCAATGTAAGTCCAATAAGCGGGAGCCAGAATTTGAGGCATTTAAAGAAAATGAGACACACACTGGTGGCCTGAGTAATTCAATAAACAAAGGCAAACCACATTATCCTAATGCTAGTGGGGATACAGTGGGGATCAGTGAAGAGAAATGGAAATAAGACATGGATTTCTCGTCGGATGGACATAGTGTAATGTCAACAGCAGCAGAAAATCCTGTAAGAGGAGTAGGATTCATAATGAATAGGAGAGAGTGTCAGAGAGTGAGTGACTAAACAGTTCAGTGATAGCGTTGTTACATCAGAATCGACAGCAAACCAACACTGACATGTCGACGTCGCATGCTCAGAGGCAGAGAAAGAATAGGAGGATATTGAACGGGTAATGCAGAACGTCAAGGGAGATGAAAATCTAATAGTCATGTGGGACTGGAATGCTGTTGTAGGTTGAAGGAGTAGAAGAAAGGATTACAGGAGAATGAGAGCTTGGTACTAGGAATGACTAATTGAGTTCAGCTAGTAAAAGAGACCCGGGAAGATTTCACTTAGATTAGATTATGGTCAAGTAGAGATTCCTAAATCAAACACTGTTTTGTAACGCGTACCCAGAAGCAGACATAGACTCAGATCACAATTTAATAGTGATGAAGAGTAGTTTGAAGTTTAAGAGACGTCAGGCATAATCAATGGGATGTGAAAGTACTAAGAAATGAAGAAATACGCTTGAAGTTCTCTAACGCAGTAGATAATGCGACAAGGAATAGCTCCCTAAGGACTTCAGTTGGAATGGACAGTCCTAAAGAGTGCAATCACAGAAGTCGGAAAGGAAACAGTAGGTACAAGGGAGGTAACTACACAGAAACCATGGATAACTGCAGAAATACTTCAATTGATCGATGAAAGATGGATATAAGAAAATGTTCAGGGAAATTCAGGAATATACAAATAAAAGTCACTTAGGAATGAAATGAATCGAATGTCTAGGGAAATGGCTGCAAGAAAACTGTGATGAAATTGAAAAAGAAATGAATGTCGGAAGGTATGGCTCAGTATAAAAAAACATCAAAGCAACTTTCGGCAGTTAAAAACAGGCGTGGTAACATTAAGAATGCAATGGGAATTCCACCGTTAAATGCAGGAAAGAGAGCACATAGGTGGAAAGAGTACACTGAAGGCCTCTGTGAGGGAGACGACTTGTCTGATGACGTGATGGAAGAAGAATCAGGAGTCGATATAGATGAGATACAGGACCCAGTATTAGAATCGGAATCAAAAGAGCTTTGGAAGACTTACGATTAAACAAGGCAGAAGGAATAGGCAGAATTTTTAAAATCAGTGGGTAGAAGTGGCAACAGAAAGACTATTCAACTCGGTGTGTATAGAACATTTGAAACTGGCAATGCACCGCCAGACTTTCGGGAAAACATCACCCACATATTTCTGAAGACTGCAAGAACTGATTAAGTGGGAGAATTATCGCAGAATCAACTGAACAGCTCACGTATCCAAGTCGATGACAAGAACAATATACAGAATAATGGAAAAGAAAATTGAGGATGTATTAGATGACGATAAGTTTGGTTTTCGGAAAGGTAAAGGCACCAGAGAGGAAGGTCTGATGTTGCCGACGATAATGGAAGCAAGACTAAAGAAAGATTAAGACACGTTCATAGAATTTGTCGACCTGGAAAAAGGTTTAGAAATGTCAAATAGTGCAATATGTTTGAAATTCAGAGAAAAATAGGAGTAAGCCATCGAGGAAGACGGGTAAATTACAATACGTGCAAGAGGCTAGAGGGAACAATAAGAGTGAAAGACCAAGACCGAAGTCTTCGAATTAAAAATGATGTAAGATAGAGATTTAGTATTTCACACCTACTGGTCAATCTGTACATCGAAGAAACAATGATGGAAATAAAAGAAACGATCAAGAGTAGAATTAAAATCCAAGGTGAAAGGATACCAATGATAAGATTCATTGATGACATTGATATCCTCGGTGAAAGTAAAGAAGAATTATATGATCTGCTGAATGGAATGAACATTCTAATGAGCAAAGAATAAAAATATGGACTGAGAGTAAATTGAAGACAGACGAAGGTAATGACAAGCAGTAGGTATGAAAACAGCTGTAAGTTTAACATCGGGACTGGTGATCACGAAGTAGATGAAAATAAGGAATTCTGCTCCATAAGCAACAAAATAACCCATGACGGATTGAGTAAGGTGGACATCAAAGGCAGAATAGCACTAGCGAAAAGGGCACTCGTAGCCAAGAGAAGCCTACTTATATCAAACACAGGCCATAACTTAAGGAAGAAATTTCAGCAAATGTACGTTTGGAACACGGCATTGTATGGAAGGGAAATATGGGTGAGGGAAAACTGGAACAGAAGAGAATCGAAGCACTTGAGATGTGTTACAGAAGAATGTTAAAAATTACGTGGACTGGTAAGGTAAGGAATGAAGAAGTTCTTCGGAGAATCGGCGAGGAAAGGAATATATCGAGAAGAAGACGGGACAGGATGGTAGGACATCCGTTAAGGCATCAGGGAATACGTTGCATGGTACTGGAGGGAGCTGTAGAGGGTAAAAACTGTTGAGAAAGAAGAGATTGGAATACATCCGACAAATTGATGATTGAGGACGTAGGTTGCAAGTGTTACTCAGAGATGAAGAGGTTGGCACAGGAGAGGAATTCGTGGCGCGCCGCATCAATATAATCCGATGAGAAATGACTCAAAGAAAAGAAAAGAAACCCAAGGAGGTGGCGCAGTGGTTAGCACACGTGGACTCGCATTAGGGTGAGCAACGGTTCAAACCCACGTCCGGCCTCCCTGATTTAGGTTTTCCGTGATTTCCGTTAATCGCTTCAAGCAAATGCAGGGATGGTTCCTTTTGAAGGGCACGGCTGACCTCCTTCACTACCTTCCCTAATCCGATGGGACCGATAAGCTCGCTGTTTGGTCCTCTCCCCTGAAATCAGCCAAGCAACCAACCTAAAAAAAAAGACATTCACAAGCTTTAATACACTCAACATGAAATGAAAGATGAGATTCGACGTCACGTTATAGGATCTAGCATTCTAAAGCGAATTTGTCCGACAGACGTGATTCCACTCCGACGCTAAAGAAGTACTGGACATCGGCTTATTTGCGTAAACGAGAGAAATGAACGTATTTTTCTGCTGACTGCCTGACACATGATAACATGCCAGAGATAAAAAATTATAGTCACTATAATTGTGGAGCACAACAGAGCGTTTCTTCCGCACGAGGCGGAAGAGATCGTGGAAATTGTAAATAGATGAATGCCTCATTGTGCGCGTGGTCAATTAATTTTGGTACCTTCTTGAAGCAAAAACCGCTAAAAGGAACTACTCACAACCAAAACAGACCGAGCACAAGGAAGGGAATAGAGGTGTTCAGTTTAGATCCCGTTGCAATGGAATAACGAATGCCCGGGAGACGCCTCTCCAGAGATTGTCACTTGATTAAAATGCAAGTCGAGGGGAAACAAATCGTAGCAGAATAAATCTTAGCTGGGCACTAGACTGTGTGCTGATTTGAAACTTTCTTGCACATTAAAATCTGTGCCGGACCAGGACACGAATTCAGTATATTTGTGTTTGATGGCTAACTGCTCGACCGATTGAACTATCCAGGCACATCTAGTCTGCCAGTAAGTTTCAGATGAGCGAACACTCCTCTGAAGTGGAGTGAACACACCACTGAAGCGTAAAAATACATTGCGGGAACAGTCCTACAGGACGTGGCAAAGCCATTTCTTCGCAGTATCCTTTCTTCCAGGAGTATTAGTTTCGCAAGGTATGCAAGAGAACTTCTGTGTTGTTTGGATGGCAGAAAGAGGTACTGCCTGACATGAAGCAAAACGAATCTGGGTCGTGTGTCGTGCATGGATACTTCATCTGGCAAAGGTTCCAGGCTAAAACCCGCGCTCCAGAGCACAGTGTTCCTCTCCTGTTTGTAACATTTTGTGTGCTGATACAGAGAAGTTAAATTTTGAAATATGTTTTGCCAAACTACATCAGAGTTTTTCTCACGTAACAATCCAGGTGTTTATAATTACTATGGTAAGTGGGAACTGTAGAATCGTTGAGAAGTTCACAGATTTTCAAGTTAATGTAAAATGTTTCATATTAGATTTTGTGAAGGAGAAACTTTATTTTGAATACAATTTTCAAACTGAAGCATTTGGTCTTAGGATATTCCCTTATCGGAACCTCATCCTCTTACATGTCGCGTTTATTTAAATGCAATGAATAATTTTTAAAGAAATCATTTTTCAATCACAGTCAGAAAAATATTAATGTGCTGGAACCAGAAAAGTATTAATGTTGGTAACAGTTTCAATGAGGGTAGCACTGCACATTATTTTCACTGAATATTTGCAAGGTTATTCATTTATCAGTTAATCTACTGACATTATTTGTATGAAGCTATTTTACGGCCGGCATTGCACTTCGCTGTGCCAAGATTGAATATTTTATGTGCGTACTGTGGAGAGAATAGAATACCAAGGTTACATCCGTTGCGCCGGCCGGGGTGTCCGAGCGGTTCTAGGCGCTACAGTCTGGAACCACGCGACCGCTACGGTGGCAGGTTCGAATTCTGCCTCGGGCATGGATGTATGTGTTGTCCTTAGGTTAGTTAGGTTTATGTAGTTCTAAGTTCTAGGGGACTGATGACCACAGCAGTCAAGTACCATAGTGCTCAGAGCCATTTGAACCATTTTACATCCGTTGCGACTCTAGAGCTAAGAAAAATTTATTTCATTGTTTATTTGCATAGGGAATTTTATCAGTTTATTGCACGCTGTTATGGAACTCGTGGAACACACGAGCCTGGGTAAATTTCAGAGGGAGTGACTTCATTATGAAAATTGTGTATCGGTTTAGCAGATTAAGTCATTTGCTCAACAACACATCACACAGTAAATTTGCCTGACCCAAACATTACGCATTGTATATGTTCATTAGCAAACAAAAAAACCACGAATCTTTTAAAAGAACGTTACAATTATTATAAAAGTATTTGTGTCCAACGGACGAATACTAATTTCTGTTCGCGGGTTCCTGGGTTCGATTCCCGGCGGGGTCGGGGATTTTCTCTGCCTCGTGATGACTGGGTGTTGTGTGATGTCCTTAGGTTAGTTAGGTTTAAGTAGTTCTAAGTTCTAGGGGACTGATGACCATAGATGTTAAGTCCCATAGTGCTCAGAGCCATTTGAACCATTTTTGAACTAATTTCTGTTATATTTACTAGTTTGATGAAAGCATACAGTACTTTATTATTACTACTGATCTCAAATAAACATGGTCTGCAACTGCTTCTTTCTGAGAGTCTGTATCAGAATATTCCTAATGGTCAAACGAGACTTAATCTCGAGTACGTTATTACGCAGCATTGAAGTCCACCATAAGCTGTGGCTTTTGCACCAGACCTTCCCATCAGTAACTCTTCACTACACTATTAAATTATAAACAATGCATAATATTCTCACTTCTAAAATGATTAATGTTTGCTAGTTACTACTATGGACTAACTGGGATAACAACTACCAAACATCATGAGATATGTGTACTAAACGAAAATATTAAGACCCTACATCTGCAGACAAGAGA
This sequence comes from Schistocerca piceifrons, assembly GCF_021461385.2. Lineage (NCBI taxonomy): Eukaryota > Metazoa > Arthropoda > Insecta > Orthoptera > Acrididae > Schistocerca > Schistocerca piceifrons. The sequence continues at coordinate 540,685,551 of NC_060140.1, forward strand.
CAAACAACATTATTGAATAAACTTTTTCAAATCCTTTTAAGGACATAATCATTTCACGTTCACCGCTATAAGACAAGCTAGTCTGTAGCCCCCCCCCCCTCTCAGCAGGGTTACCTCTATTACTCGGTAAGGCCCAACATAAAGTAACTGCCATTTCTAATTTTTCCACTTTATGCTGGAAGACTTTGGGTAAGTCCTCGACAAGACAGTTTCACCTGTGACATAGGTTTGATCTTTAGTCAGATTTTTATCATATTTCGCTTTTCGAATGTCAGCCTCTTTTGTGAGGTACACTAACGTATTATTTATTTTTGTATTTACATCTGCTTCCAGTTGAGGTAGCACTGAAATTGTCTTCTCTACTCGAAAACATTATAAACTCCTGGAAATGGAAAAAAGAACACATTGACACCGGTGTGTCAGACCCACCATACTTGCTCCGGACACTGCGAGAGGGCTGTACAAGCAATGATCACACGCACGGCACAGCGGACACACCATGAACCGCGGTGTTGGCCGTCGAATGGCGCTAGCTGCGCAGCATTTGTGCACCGCCGCCGTCAGTGTCAGCCAGTTTGCCGTGGCATACGGAGCTCCATCGCAGTCTTTAACACTGGTAGCATGCCGCGACAGCGTGGACGTGAACCGTATGTGCAGTTGACGGACTTTGAGCGAGGGCGTATAGTGGGCATGCGGGAGGCCGGGTGGACGTACCGCCGAATTGCTCAACACGTGGGGCGTGAGGTCTCCACAGTACATCGATGTTGTCGCCAGTGGTCGGCGGAAGGTGCACGTGCCCGTCGACCTGGGACCGGACCGCAGCGACGCACGGATGCACGCCAAGACCGTAGGATCCTACGCAATGCCGTAAGGGACCGCACCGCCACTTCCCAGCAAATTAGGGACACTGTTGCTCCTGGGGTATCGGCGAGGACCATTCGCAACCGTCTCCATGAAGCTGGGCTACGGTCCCGCACACCGTTAGGCCGTCTTCCGCTCACGCCCCAACATCGTGCAGCCCGCCTCCAGTGGTGTCGCGACAGGCGTGAATGGAGGGACGAATGGAGACGTGTCGTCTTCAGCGATGAGAGTCGCTTCTGCCTCGGTGCCAATGATGGTCGTATGCGTGTTTGGCGCCGTGCAGGTGAGCGCCACAATCAGGACTGCATACGACCGAGGCACACAGGGCCAACACCCGGCATCATGGTGTGGGGAGCGATCTCCTACACTGGCCGTACACCACTGGTGATCGTCGAGGGGACACTGAATAGTGCACGGTACATCCAAACCGTCATCGAACCCATCGTTCTACCATTCCTAGACCGGCAAGGGAACTTGCTGTTCCAACAGGACAATGCACGTCCGCATGTATCCCGTGCCACCCAACGTGCTCTAGAAGGTGTAAGTCAACTACTCTGGCCAGCAAGATCTCCGGATCTGTCCCCCATTGAGCATGTTTGGGACTGGATGACGCGACGTCTCACGCGGTCTGCACGTCCAGCACGAACGCTGGTCCAACTGAGGCGCCAGGTGGAAATGGCATGGCAAGCCGTACCACAGGACTACATCCAGCATCTCTACGATCGTCTCCATGGGAGAATAGCAGCCTGCATTGCTGCGAAAGGTGGATATACACTGTACTAGTGCCGACATTGTGCATGCTCTGTTGCTTGTGTCTATGTGCCTGTGGTTCTGTCAGTGAGATCATGTGATGTATCTGACCCCAGGAATGTGTCAATAAAGTTTCCCCTTCCTGGGACAATGAATTCACGGTGTTCTTATTTCAATTTCCAGGAGTGTATCTCCTGGGGTATAACCCGTTGGGGCGTGTGGTAAACTATTAAATACTTTTGCAAACGGTTGAACATACTCAGCCCATTTTATATGTTGCCTGTTAGCAAACGCTCTAATGATGCTATTAAACTCCTTGAACACCCTTTCAGCTGTACCACTACCTAGATAGAATGGAGAGATCGGTACCTGGGTTATGTCTTGTTCCCGTAGAAATTGCTTCCATTTTGTGCTGACAACGTATGATGTATTATCAGACAACATGGCCGTTGGTTTACCAACATTTGGCATATAATCGGCCATTATTCTCCTGATAATCGGTGTGGAAATGTAACGTTTAATCGTATATAAGTTTAAATATTTGGAGAACACGTATCTTACAACCCCCCCCCCCCCCCTCCCCTTTCCGAGCGGTCGGAAGTGTCCCAAAGACGTCTATTGATGTTAATTCCAATGGTTTTACTACAGTTATAGGATGGAGTTCAGTTTTCGTAGATACATTTGTATGTTTGGCCATATGACATATAACACTTCCTTACCAAATTACTCACTCTCCTTTTGAGGTTAGGATAATAACCGTAACCGGAAATTTTCCTACTGCACTTTTGTACCAGATCAGATTGTCTACCGACTCGGACGGTACACAAACACACCAGTTGTCTTTCTGTACATTTTTCCGATGGAAAGTATATCATTTGCTATCCTATACTGGTTGGCTAACTCACTACGTGGATCACTTACTAATGCATATATTATCTCCGTTCACAAGTCATCTTGTTGTTGAAGTTGTCTCATACTTTTGCTTGTGCCAGCAAATTTCCTTTTATATGTTGGATTTTTAACTAGCATAACCCGGTATTGAAATATTTGCTCAGTTATTTCTGCAAATTGTGATAACCTTTGTGGCAAACGTGATAATGTGTCTGCAGTGATATTGTCGCAGTGATATTGTCGCTGTCTTTTACGTGAATAACTTCTAGGTCATACCCTTGTGTCATAAGAGCCCATCTTGCTAAGCTAGCATGCAATAAACAGCACGATAGTAACAAGCTTAGTGAAGTGTGACCACCGTGCCCACGAATGTGTTTCCCATACACATAATAGTGGGATTTACATAAGGCCCAAACCAGGCCAAATGATGACGAGTCCGACGCAACACAGAAATCCTGCACCATCCTGATATCCCGGATTTCTTCGAGGCGTATTTTTTCTCAACAAATTCACCAGTGCACCAGTGTTAAAAAGTTGATCATGCACGAATCGCCTGAAAAATGATACTAATACTAGGTATGCCTTCAACTGCTTGTTTGTTCTAGGCGCTGAGACTTCTCTAATTGCCTTTAACTTCTTTGGCTCTGGAATTATTCCTTCCCCAGATATCAAGCGACGAAGAAATTTGATTTGTGCTCTTCTGAACTCTGATTACATAAAGTTCATTGTTGTCCCGGCATCTGCAAACCTTGTTAGTACTTCAGTAATTATTTCAGTATGGTCCTCCCAAGCATTAGTAACTATGACGAGATCATCAACATTCAGAGTGACTCTGCATGATAGATCATAGCCTAACATGGCGCCAAGCACGTTTATAAAGAAGCTGGCACTTATATTCGGCACAAAGGGGCAATACTCTAAATTGGTAACATATTTCGGCAGCCGTGCGGGGTAGCTCAAATGGTTCAATTGGCTCTAAGCGCTATGGGGCTTAACATCTAAGATCATCAGTTCCCTAGACTTAGAACTAATTAAACCTAACTAACCCAAGGACATCACACACATCCATGCCCAGGAAGGATTCGAACCTGCGACCATAGCAGCAGCGTCAGGCGCTTCACGTTATAAAACTTTTGGATTTGTTCTTCCAAATGGTCTGGCCTGGTACAGTCTGGTATTATTATTTTGCTTATATCCCCTCCACCAAGGACCAGGGGTACACTTCCACTTATTTTACCTACTGCAAGAAGGACTACTATAAGGTAAGTTTGACACTTCTCTAATGTTCCATTCCAACATTTTCCTCATTTCATGGGTAAACGCTTCAGGGCACTGAATATGTGGGTCTGCAATACATTTGGATGAGATATACGTCCATATGTGAGCCATGCATGGCTCATGTTCATGCCAACCTTATATAACATCTTGTTTTTACTGTACGGCCACCTCATCATTTTAATTTCAATTACTGGTGTCACTGAATTGATGTCTTACCTGCCTGTGAGCAGCAACGCGTATCGATAAGTGCACTGTCGCACTATCTCTGGGCAACCGATAGTATATCCGGGTCGTCGTATGTGTGGGAGTAGTAGGAGTTGGAATGTGGCAGAAGTGCAGTCAGGGACGGAGCCCCATTGATGTCTGCACAGCCAGTACCAGCGGGGATAGCCGTTGGTTGGTCGTTCGGTCGGTCCTCTCATCGACGACGTTTATTTAGGTCGGTTCCTTCCTGCGCAGAGATGTCGGCTGTGTTCCCTCTGCATGGTTGGATCAGAGCCAGTGTCTCCGGGACGTCGTCGATCCGAAGGAAGTCAGTCAGTTAGAGAAGGACCAACAGGGCGGCCACAATGAGGCACAAGTGCAGTCGGGCACGGAGCCACAGTGAGGCCCGCACAGCCAGTACCACTGGGGGCGACTGTTGATTGGTCATTCGGTCGGGTGTCTCATCGACGACGTTTATTTGGGTCGGTTCCTTCCAGTGCAGAGATGTCGGTTGTGTTCCCTCTGCATGGTTGGGTCCGAACCAGTGTCTCCGGGACGTTGTCCGTCTGAAGGAAGTTAGTCAGTTGGAGACACACCAGCAGTTCAGTCGGTCGGTTGGCGTGGAGCAGCAAGCAAGCCCAGTTGTGCAGATACGGGCTGGAGCCGCTGGAGGCTTGCACGTGCAGTTGTGTGAGGTACTGGTTGCGAGTGAAGAAGTTCGCCGCCCAGTGGACATGAAAGTTTAGTCCTCACTTAACTTACTATCAAGCCTCAACTGTTTACATTTCTTCGTTTGATCCTGGTTGTCGCTTCTGGGACATTCCCACGAGCAACTGCATGTGTGTATTTAAGTCGACTAAGATTCCAGCGGTCTTCCTGTAAAATTTAACTTAATTTATTCCCTATTATTGAAGTTCACCAGTGATATCTTCTTCCATATGGCCGTTGACGTTCTGGTTGCCTGCCCTGGTAGTTGGTGTAATTTTAGCCATTGTATTTTCCTTGGTGTGTTGTTGCTGTCCAACGTGGCGTGTAGTTCAACAGCTGAGGTGTTGTTGGTCGTTGTGGGCGCCAAGATTCTGTGTATCGTTGTATTGAAATCTTGTGGTCGTTTTGATGGTTTAATTGAGTGGAACTGATTTGGTTGATTGGTCGGTCAGCTGTCTGTCGGTTGGTTTGCCTTCCAATTAAGAGATTGTTGGTCAGGCTGCCTGTCCCACCTAAACGGGTGTTAGTGTTAAAATTCGAGGCCGACCCTTGGAACTTCTGAGCGCCATTCCGTGTCTGTTACATGGTAACTTCCCTGTTTGAGTTTTAGTTATTTGGTTGATGTGTGGCCTTCAGCTGAGTTTTATATATCTTGAATAAATGTTCTTGTCTTGCCATTAAGGCATGAGGTTGTTGTTCTTTTAGGGGCCTTCAGCCGAATTTTACATCAAATCTTTTAAGGCCATAAGCCGTTAAATTATTGTGTTGATGTGTGGCTTTCAGCCGAGTTTTAATATTTCTTAAATTAATGTTCTTGTCTCGCCCGTAAGGCATACGACTGTGATGTTCTGGTATGGGGCCTTCAGCAGAATTTGTTTCAATTGTTTTAAGATTGGGCCTTCTGCCGTTGGATTGAAACACTTCTTATTGCTTAATATGTGGCCTCCAGCCTAGTTCCATTAACATTAAAGTGCAAAGGTCTTCAGCCTGTTTAGATTGGAGACTTATAAAATATTTTTGGGTGACACCTTCAGAAGAAACTTCTAGGTCAATTTCTTACCTAGGCCTTCCGTCTTGGATTTTGAGTGTACCCTTCAGCCGATCTAAAGTTCCATTATAAACGTCCATTATAATTTTGAGTGTTTTGCATTCTTGTGTAATATTGTGTGTGGACAAATAAAGTTTTTATGTTGAGTGTAACTGACAGCAACCTCATTTTGGCCCCTCTCCACAACCTAACCCTCTCTGGCATGCTAGCCCTGGCATTTCAGTATGGTAAGTATAACCCTTATTGATTCCCGGTTTCTCTACGAACATAATTTAAAAATTGACTAACAAATATGCCAGCTAACTAACCTAAGGACATCACACACATCCATGCCCGAGGCAGGATTCGAACCTGCGACCGTAGCGGTCGCGCGGTTCCAAACTGAAGCGTAGGGAGATCAATTCTCGCTTGCCATTCACGGAGGAAGTCCCATCCCAGCACGCAACTGACCGACAAATTTTTAATGATAAGGAATATGCACTGAAATGCATTATTTTCTATTGCCAAGTCCACTTGAGCCTGGTACTTCACAATTTGTGCTTTGGCTTCAATGGCGCCCACGACTTTGCTTCCATGTACGGGAAGTATAGGTATGGATAAGGTGGGTTCCTTGCACAGTTCTATGTAAAAATTAAAATCAAGTACACTGATTGTCGCTCCTCTATCAACAATGACAGTTACCGGATACTTTACGATTCTGGCGTGAATAGCAGCTTGTACTACCTGTTTTACCGTGTTTTTACACTTTGCTGGCTCGTAGCACAATTGCTCACGGATATTATGTCCGTCTCGGTACAAGTAACGGTAGTCAAATGTGCCTTCTCTCTGTGCCCTGACCAACAGTGGAAGGCGTAGCGTGGTCAAATATAGTTTACTCGAACTTGATAGGCCCAGTGGGCTCTCATCACGCCTTTAGATTCTTTGTACTCTTTAGTCATTATGAGGATGTCTCTCCGGACTGTTTTGCCGATACACGCACGTCTGCCGATCCTCGTTGCGGTTTGCAGTTGACCTTCATTGAGTATTCGGAGGCCCTGCAGATTTGTTTTGTCGCTGGTCGGAGTCAAACTTCGCGAACCTTCGGTTGATGGTACCGCTGAATCGCATCGCTTCGGCGCTTACGATTTGCATTTGGTGAACTGTTACTGTTATAATTATTGTTATGTCCTCCATTACGATCATTGCTGCCTGAACCGTAATCATAACTATTATTGTTGTCACGGTTGCGATAACCATTTCTTTTACGGTTACCGTTGCCATGACCATTTGTATCACATTTATTGTGGTTTTTTGATTGAGGATAAATACTGTCATTCCCATTGTATCTTTTAGTATACTCTTGGGTCATATCAGATTAATCCGTAGAAGCTAGAAATTGTTCCAGGTCTGTGTCAGGTACATTCATTAAATGCTCGCGTGCCGACCTAGGCAGCCTTGTTTTCAAAATACCTAGTACATCTCTCGTAGATACCGGCTCGTCTCAGTATCACGTTTTATTAATATACTTTTCTACAAAATTTCTCACAGTACCATTTTCGGGTTATATTGTTGAGAACTGTATACTTCTTTTCTGAGTCTTCCTGAATACTTTCAAATTGCTGGAGCGGTACCGTATGCTTCAACACTCCCCATTGCCCGTAACGCTGGATCGACAACTCTGTGGATTGCAACGAACTATATTTTTTCTCTTTCTGTCCAAACTTTGGGAAGAACAAACTTAAAACTCTTTATAAAAATCACAGCGTGTATGGTTCTCATCTCATGACAAAATTCGTAAACTTTCTATCCTTTGTTAAATTCTCTAGGATATTTATACTTTAGGAGGCCTATGTGCCTTCTCGTTTTGCAGATACATGAGATTCTCTTATAGGACTGACCTACCGGAACAGAGGCTGTTCGATACCCTGATTCATTACCATATCTCTTACGCTACGGTATGCCCTGATATTGACTTACAGCCACACACACGCTCCCTCGCCCAATGCGAACTATTCGTGTCGAGATTTAGTTTTTCCATTGTGGCAAATCTTCGTATAAAATTTGATTGATACTTTGCAGTTTCGACTTTAATTCATTGGCAGACTCTCCACTTCCAAAAGCCGATTCAGTGGTGGCTCCAGAAATGGCTGCCCATACCTCTGTATTTATGTGTTCCTTAATCTCCTCGTCTTTTTGTTGCAACCATTGTGCTACATTGTTGTCTAATTTTTCGGTATGCTCCTTCATATGCTCTTGGATCTGCACTGAGTGCTTTGTCTGCAGTTGAGCCAGTCTAGTGGTCACTTCCTCTACCTGCTTATTCAGTTTATCAGTGGAGGTCTGGGATTTCTGTAGTTCCTCCGTAAGTACGTCACCTGATTCATGTGAGCCATTGTAGGCTTCCTTTATCAGACTTACTTTGGTAGTAATGTTCTTCAAACTACCCTCTATTCTTTTAGCAAAGTTTTGATCCCTTATCTCTAACATAATATTCAACTGCGATGTGATATTGTCACACCAGAGCATTTGCTTTTCTTCCCTTTCATTTTAGCTGGCCCTTTGCTACTCCATAAATTGAACTACCAAGGCTTGATCTCTTTCCCTGTCTTTCCTTTATCTTTCAGTTCCAGCAAATTAAAGAATTCCGTCAACCAATCTCCGTTGACCATCGGATTTTTCCACCGCTGCATTAGTTGTATCAGTGCTACTGTGAGTGGACACTGTACTCTGTACACCACCCACTTGCTCCTGAGTACTTCTCGACTCAGGTGTCGCATCTCTTGCTAATTGGTTCTCTGATTCTAATTAGGAGAACGAAGGACGCATAATCTGCTCATTTTGGTTGTCTATCTCATGGATATTTTCTGCTGCCTCGTTGTCAGATATATTATCCCTCTGAGCGCAGCTGAAACCTAGTTCTAATCCTACTCATGGTTACAAAAAAACGAAATAAAACGAAATAATTAATAAATCTTGCAAACTGAAAACTTCAGATTGCAGTAATAGTTCTGCCAGTCAATGCTACACTGAAAAATTGTGCGCAGTGACATTCACTGCCCAAGGAAATTCACTTTGGCCTCTGTACTGCACTACCCTGACTTCAATATCGAAAAATAAAAGGAAGGTACACTGTTGCCCTTACCTTCCTCAGCCGGCCGATGTGTCCGAGCGGTTCTAGGCGCTTCAGTGTGGAACAGCACGACAGTCACGGTCGCAGGGTCGAATCCTGCCTCGGGGATGGGTGTGTGTGATGTACTTAGGTTAGTTAGGTTTAAGTAGTTCTAAGTTCTAGGGGACTGATGACCTCAGATGTTAAGTCCCATAATGCTCAGAGCCATTTGAACCCTTTACCTTTTTCCCTTTGTTGTCATAGACAGTCCACGGCTACACTCTATGGCCTCTAGTTGTTTCAGTATTTCCTCCTGGCACTTCAGTAGCTTTAATTCAGCCAAGAGATTACTCGGGAGTTCTCAGTGGATAATTAACAGGCATGGAACAGAAAATGCATTGAAATTAGCAATAGTTCACTACTATTGAACTAAATACACAACAGTAATATTAATAATCAAATATTTACATACGAATGGGCAGCGGTAATTCTTTCAACCGGGACCCGGGTTGGGCGCCAAACTGGCCGCTTTCCGCTTCTGCTTATTGAAGGCGACAGACAGTAGACCTAGGTTAATAGTAGGCTCCTTTTACCCACCTCCCGACTCAGCAGCATTAGTGGCAGAACAACTGAGAGAAAATTTGGAATACATTTCACATAAATTTTCTCAGCATGTTATAGTCTTAGGTGGAGATTTCAATTTACCAGATATAGACTGGGACACTGAAATGTTTAGGACGGGTGGTAGGGACAGTGCATCGAGTGACATTATACTGAGTGCACTATCAGAAAATTACCTCGAGCAATTAAACAGAGAACCGACTCGTGGAGATAACATATTGGACCGACTGATAGGAAACAGACCCGAACTTTTCGACTCAGTAAGTGTAGAACAGGGAATCAGTGATCACAAGGCCGTTGCAGGTTTATCTGTTTAGCAAGAGTAATAGAAGGCAGATTTCAGACTACCTAACAGATCAAAACGAAAATTTCTGTTCCGACACTGACAATGTTGAGTGTTTATGGAAAACGTTCAAGGCGATCGTAAAATGCGTTTTAGACAGGTACGTGCCGAGTAAAACTGTGAGGGACGGGAAACCCACCATGGTTCAACAACAAAGTTAGGAAACTACTGCGAAAGCAAAGAGAGCTTCACTCCAAGTGTAAACGCAGCCAAAACCTTTCAGACAAACAGAACCTAAACGATGTCAAAGTTAGCGTAGGGAGGGATATGCGTGAAGCGTTCAGTGAATTCTAAAGTAAAATTCTATGTACCGACTTGACAGAAAATCCTAGGAAGTTCTGGTCTTACGTTAAATCAGTAAGTGGCTCGAAACAGCATATCCAGACACTCCGGGATGATGATGGCATTGAAACAGAGGATGACACGCGTAAAGCTGAAATACTAAACGCCTTTTTCCAAAGCTGTTTCACAGAGGAAGACCGCACTGCAGTTCCTTCTCTAAATCCTCGCACAAACGAGATAATGGGTGACATCGAAATAAGTGTCCAAGGAATAGAAAAGCAACTGGAATCACTCAACAGAGTAAAGTCCACTGGGCCTGACGGGTTACCAATTCGATTCTACACAGAGTACGCGAAAGAACTTGCCCCCCTTCTAACAGCCGTGTACCGCAAGTCTCTAGAGGAACGGAAGGTTCCAAATGATTGGAAAAGAGCACAGGTAGTCCCAGTCTTCAAGAAGGGTCGTCGAGCAGATGCGCAAAACTATAGACCTATATCTCTGACGTCGATCTGTTGTAGAATTTTAGAACATGTTTTTTGCTGGCGTATCATGTCGTTTTTGGAAACCCAGAATCTACTCTGTAGGAATCAACATGGATTCCGAAAACAGCGATCGTGTGAGACCCAACTCGCTTTATTTGTTCATGAGACCCAGAAAACATTAGGTACAGGCTCCCAGGTAGATGCTATTTTCCTTGACTTCCGGAAGGCGTTCGATACAGTTCCGCACTGTCGCCTGATTAACAAAGTAAGAGCGTACGGAATATCTGACCAGCTGTATGGCTGGATTAAAGAGTTTTTAGCAAACAGAACACAGCATGTTGTTATCAATGGGGAGACGTCTACAGACGTTAAAGTAACCTCTGGCGTGCCACAGGGGAGTGTTATGGGACCATTGCTTTTCACAATATATATAAATGACCTAGTAGATAGTGTCGGAAGTTCCATGCGGCTTCTCGCGGATGATGCTGTAGTATACAGAGAAGTTGCAGCATTAGAAAATTGTAGCGAAATGCAGGAAGATCTGCAGCGGATAGGCACTTGGTGCAGGGAGTGGCAACTGACCCTTAACATAGACAAATGTAATGTATTGCGAATACATAGAAAGAAGGATCATTTATTGTATGATTATATGATAGCGGAACAAACACTGGTAGCAGTTACTTCTGTAAAATATCTGGGAGTATGCGTGCGGAACGATTTGAAGTGGAATGATCATATAAAATGAATTGTTGGTAAGGCGGGTGCCAGGTTGAGATTCATTGGGAGAGTCCTTAGAAAATGTAGTCCATCAACAAAGGAGGTGGCTTACAAAACACTAGTTCGACCTATACTAGAGTATTGCTCATCATTGTGGGATCCGTACCAGATCGGGTTGACGGAGGAGGTAGAGAAGATCCAAAGAAGAGCGGCGCGTTTCGTCACAGGGTTATTTGGTAACCGTGATAGCGTTACGGAGATGTTTAGCAAACTCAAGTGGCAGACTCTGCAAGAGAGGCGCTCTGCATTGCGGTGTAGCTTGCTCGCCAGGTTTCGAGAGGGTGCGTTTCTGGATGAGGTATCGAATATATTGCTTCCCCCTAATTATACCTCCCGAGGAGATCACGAATGTAAAATTAGAGAGATTCGAGCGCGTACGGAGGCTTTCAGACAGTCGTTCTTCCCGCGAACCATACGGGACTGGAACATAAAAGGGAGGCAATGACCGTGGCACGTAAAGTGCCCTCCGCCACACACCGTTGGGTGGCTTGCGGAGTATAAATGTAGATGTAGATGTTATTCAATTTCACGCACGCAGCTACTGCTCGGCGTGTTAGTTGCGTGAAGTTGAAAAAAATGGCTCTGAGCACTATGGGACTCAACCGCTGAGGTCATTAGTCCCCTAGAACTTAGAACTAGTTAAACCTAACTAACCTAAGGACATCACAAACATCCATGCCCGAGGCAGGATTTGAACCTGCGACCGTAGCGGTCTTGCGGTTCCAGACTGCAGCGCCTTTAACCGCACGGCCACTTCGGCCGGCGCGTGAAGTTGAGCTTGAAAGTATTCGTAGCAATGGGCAGTTAACAACAGCCAAGAATAATAATCGTTCGTTACGTAGGCAAAGAAAATTCTTTAAAGTTGTTAATATGTGCGACAATATTTGCAAGTAAGTCGCTTGCACAATGCTATTAACCGCAGCGCGTAATAAGCACCATGCTTTGTCCGGCCTAAACTTCCACGCTACGGGAGAAGCCACGAGTACAACACACTTACGTAACTAAACAAATTTATAGCGAACGTAGGCTGACCTTTGACTGACAATTTTGCTTTATGATTTCAAATGGGACATTAATCCATTAGTTTAACATATATTATATAGATTATTTTACAAATTTATTTCTTAACAAGGCTAACCATATAGGAGCATTTTCTATTTTCGTCACAGAAAGTATTTCAGTTAATACTCTGTTTGCCAAAAAAACGATCGGTAAAGCTTTCTGTCTTGAATTACATAAATAGTACTTCCTTATTTATGGAATGAAGCCCATAATATTTGAAATTAAATTGTTCTGGCATAATGACGGCTGATGGCCGCTATCCAACAATGCTTTAACGGCAAATCTAGAAAAATTCCAATTATTCAACTCCATAACACAGGAGGGAAATGAAGATAAAGGAAACAATGACATCTTGAAATTAGCAATTGATATATTATTCGATGATACTTACATGATGCATACAGCTTCAATAAGACGATAATTCCATCGTTATATCAGATACGCCACTACAAAGTGCGATCTCTCTCGAGCGCAGCGGCCGAAACAGAATGGACGAAAGTTAACACACAAAAGAGAAGGTTTATAAAAATTTCTGACACTACTTTCGACGTTCTGTGACACTGATGTCACTGTCACAAGCTCTATTTTAGCACAATACTTCACACTGTCATTTCCTTGAACATTTATCGAATTACCAGAAGTCAGTATCTGAAGTTGCTTTTTACTGTGACTCGATAGGCAATGTAAAGTCCTTAAGAATAGGTGTATGTTGCATTTCTTCACATATATCTGTGCATTGCTTTTCTTCTCTCTCTTCAAACATCTTCGTCATTTCCTTACAAATTTTAAAAATTTTCTGTATATTCTTCATTATTTTCTCATGACTTTCCCTCTCTTATTGTGCGATTTTCTCTTCAGTTTTCCTTAATTCTTCTATTTCCTCTCTCCTTTCGTTTAACGTACTTACAAGAATCAGTATTTCCCCTTCACTAAGGTGAATTTCCACAACAACACCTATTGGAACTTGAAAACCAGCCTAATGAACTTCCTCCACACAAAATTCGTCACACACCAAATGATTCTGAAATTTGGCCTACATCAGCAATTTCAAACTACATGGAGTTGGCATTTTTTGCAACACTTGCTACTGTTTTTGGGACTAGTGGTTGTTGTATTGTATTGCTGGTGTGACGTTGCAAATTACGTTCCATGCGTCATTAAGATAGTTCGTCCCCAACACCAAGATCCAAGATGCTGCAGAATTCCCCTTCTTGACTAAGACCACTATAATTCAAGTTGCTATCAGTTTCTGCTTCACAAACGAAGCTATCGGTAATGATGTTACAGCACCGTTTTTAACAACCTATCCCATACTTTATGTAAAATCCATAAGAGAGAGTCTAATTAAATTGGAATGAATGAAGCTTCACTGGATAAAAACATGTTAATTAGTACTACTGATTGCTAACAGATAACTATTTACATTACAATTTTCTATGTTTCATTGCCTACGGTGCTAAATGAGGAGCCACAGAGAAAGGAAGATGGACTCCTCTGTTTAGACGAGATTAGATTAGTACTTGTTCCAAAGATCATGAATACAACACTTCGTAATGATGTGGAAGGTCTCAGGTTAATAAAAGGTGTCTATACAAGATATTACATTACACAGAATATTACATGACACTTAATGTCTTTAATTTTTTGTGAGGGGGTGGGGAAATTACCCACTTACTATATCCAAAAATTCATCTAATGAGTAGAAGGAGTTGCCATTCAGCAATTCTCTTAATTTCCTTTTACATGCTATATGGCTATCTGTCAGACTTTTGATGCTATTAGGTAAGCAACCAAAGACTTTTGTGGCAGCATAATTTACCCCCTTCTGAGCCAAAGTTGGATTTAAACTTGAGTAGTGAAGATCATACTTTCTCCTAGTGTTGTAGCCATGTACACTGCTATTACTTTTGAATTCGTTCAGATTGTTAATAACAAATTTCATAAGTGAATATGTATATTGTGAGGCTACAGTGAAGATTCTTAGCTCTTTAAATAAGTGTCTGAAGGATGATCTTGGATGAGCTCCAGCAATTATTCTGATTACACGCTTTTGTGCAGTGAACACTCTTTTACTCAATGATGAGTTACCCCAGAGTACGATGCCATAAGAAAGCAGAGAATGAAAATAGGCGTGGTAAGCTAATTTACTGAGATGCATATCGCCAAAATTTGCAATGACCCTAATAACATAAGTAGCTGAACTCAAACGTTTCAGCAGATCTTCAGTGTGTTTTTCAAGTTCAACCCTTCATCAATGCATACACCTAGAAATTTTGACTATTCTACCTTAGCTACCGATTTCTGATCGGAGTCTATATTTATTAATGGTGTCATTCGATTTACTGTGTGGAATTGTATATACTGTGTTTTGTCAAAGTTTAATGAGAGCCCATTTGCAGAGAACTACTTATGATTTTCTGAAAAACATTGTTTACAATTTCATCAGTTAATTCTTGTCTGTTGAATGTGACAGCTATACTTGTATCATCAGCAAAAAGAACCAGCCTTGCATCTTTGTAAATATAGAATGGCAAGTCATTACTGTATATTAAGAACAGCAGAGGGCCCAAGTCTGAACCTTGTGGCACCCCATTCTTGATTGTTCCCCAGTTTGAGAAATCACCATTTTTTTTTGCATATTATGTGAACTGTTTAGATCGACTTTCTGCACTCTTCCAGTTAGGTATGATTTAAACCATTTGAGCGCTGCCCAATTCATACCATAGTACTTGAGCTTATCTAGAAGTATTCCACGATTTACACAATCGAAAGCCTTTGAGAGATCACAAAAAATCCCAACAGTTGGCTTCCAGTTACTCAGAGCATTTAATATTTCATTAATGAAAGTATATATGACATTTTCTGTTGAAAAACCTCTCTGGAAACCTAACTGACATTTTGTTACAACTTTATTTTTATCGAGATGTGAAGCTATTGTACAATACATTACTTTTTCAACAATTTTGGATAAGGCAGTCAGAAGAGAGATTGGGCGGTAGTTGTTGATATCAGACGTATCCCCTATTTTATGCAGTGGTTTAACAATGGCATACTTCAGTCTATCTGGGAAAATATCCTGCTTGAGAGAGCTGTTACATATGTGGCTAAGAATCCCGCTTATCTCTTGGGAACAAGCTTTTACTATCTTGCTGGAAATGCCATCAATTCCATGTGAGCTTTTATCCTTGAGAGAGTTTATTATCTTCCTAATTTTAGAAGGAGAGGTGGGTGGATTTTCAGTTGTATCAAATGGTGTGGGTAAGGCCTCTTCCATTAACTGCCTTGCTTCTTCTAATGAATATTTAGATCCTATTTTCTCTACAACATTTAAAAAAATTGTTATTCAAATTGTTTTCGACTTCTGACTTGTTGTTTGTCAAGTTTCCGTTTGCTCTGATGGTCATGCTGTCATCCTGTGCTCTTAATTGCCCTGTCTCCCTTGTAATAATATTCCAAATTGTTTTGATTTTGTTTTCAGAATTATTAATCTCAGACATGATGCACATGCTTCTGGACTTTTTAACAACCTTTCTTAATGTAGCACAGTAGTTTTTATAATATTTGGCTGTTTCTGGGTCATTACTCTTTTTTGTTCTTAGATGCAGTTCCCTTTTGTGGTTACAAGATATTTTTATTCCTTTAGTAAGCCAAGGTTTTTGCATGGTTTCTTATAATTAGATTTAACTATCTTCCTGGGGAAACAGTTTTCAAAATCTCTTACAAGTGTATCATGAAATAAGTTATTTTAAATTGGCATCAGGTTCCCTGTACACCTCATCCCAGTCCAACTGCTAGGATTTTCCCTGAAATTTATAAATGTTGAGTCATTAATTGAACACACAAATTTGGAGGGTAGTTTTGACTTACTGAATGGAGCTATGTCATATGCTGTAACTAGCTGACCACCATGATCAGAAAGGCCATTCTCAAAAGGACAAGAATTTATGTTTTTAAACTTATCTTGGTCTATAAATGTGTTATCTATCAATGTGCTGCTGTCCTTTACCACCCGAATAGGAAAATCAATGACAGTTGTCAAACTGAAAGACTTACAGGTCATTCTTCCTATTGAACTCTTTCAGCGAATCGACATCGAAGTCCCCACAAATAACGATTTTCTCTCCCCTATCTGACAGATAGAACAACAAGGCATCCAAGTTTTCCAGGAATAAATGAATGTTTCCTGAAGGGGACCTGCATACTGTTACAAAAATAAAAGAGCCTTCCTTCCGTTTAAGTTGACAGGCACATGCTTCTATATGTTGCTCTAGACAAAACGTTTTTGTATCTAAGCTTTTTACACAGTTATAACTTTTGACATATATTGCAACTCCTCCTCCCACCTTATTCTCTCTACTCATACGTGCAGCTAGTTTGTAACCCACTGATATTTACCTTTTCCATATCAGACACAATGTGATGGCCAGACAGGTATAGTATATCTGTTAAATTATCAGATTCAATGTCATCCAAACAAAACAGGAGCTCATCTACTTTATTCTTCAATCCAGGAATATTGTGGTAACATGTGGTGTTCATGGGGGATACATAGCAGGGCCATAAATCCGCGGGAATCAGCCTCTACCGCTATTCTCAGGGTCACTACTAACTTCCCATGTGACACAAAATGCGAGTCAGGTATAATGTTAGGCCGAGCTGTGGTTTTTGGAATGAGAGTCAGAACGAAAACCACTCTTGACACTGCACATGTGAAATTGAACAACTCGAATTCCATCTCCAGGACGTGCTGGGTAACTGAGGCTGTTTTTCACGAGCTGCGTGGGCTACGAAATGCTTGTTGGTTAATGGCCAACGTCCCATAACAAGAGCTGTTATAGAAGGGAACAGGGGGCAGTCAAACTTCGTTGAAAAACGCGGACTATTAATAAAATATTACAGAAAGTAGAATGAGAATGGAAGCGAGTGAAACCCTGACTCTAGGCAAAGTGCTGCCAAACTGAATGTTTAAAAAATGTAAAGATGGCTACTATTGACTCAGCTAAATAATTTAGAGGTGGGAGTAAGGAGTACCTTTGTGTGTGCAAAGAGACTACAGTACTGACCAAATTATGAAAGTAGGGCTAGAGAGGGAGTGTTGTGGACATATTTTTGAGTGCCAAGACTAACAACTTTTTAGCTGGTTAACCATCTGAAACCTGAGTGAGCAAGAGAGACCAGTATCTTGTAAGACATCATTATACTGATCAGCACTCACAAGAATTAGTATTCAGCCAATCAGAATAACATGATGCCAGAAAGCACAGAGCACTAAATTTTCCTTGTCAGAAGCTTTCTGCAGACAGTCACTTCATTACCCTACCACTACTATTGTAATTTAGTATGCTTTTACCTAAATGACAGAAAGCCCTGTTGCCCCAGCAGAACAAACAGTCCTGCCACAGGGAAAGCCACTTATAACGCTCTTACTAAAATTTACTTTAGTTTCCAAATAAAGTACAATATGGGAGGGTAGTCCCTTTAATAGAAAAAGCTAATAAATATTGTTACCCTTCTTACAGGATTTGACCATGTGTTGTGTCTAGCAGATAAGCAAATCAGACTATTCACTTCTTTTTCTAAGATCTTAACCAGCAGTTAGATAGAAACGCAGTATGAATAATATTATACTGAAGCTAGGACAACTCAGTTCCAAGTTCTTTTAGTGGTTTAAAATGCATACTAATGGTCGCCAGCCTATCAGGCAATGAAACAGTGAAGTATTGCAAAAGCAGAAGTATGAATTTTGCCTGCTTTATGGCTACTGTTTAATTTGGTTCTCCAAATAAATATTTATCCACTTAAACGATGTTGGACTACATCCTTATACATTACGTTTTTAAAAGAGAAAAAGCCCTGTAGATAACTTCAAGGAAGCTACAAAAATTTGGCCAGGGGAGGCCTTTACAGAAGCACTTTCTATAGCCAAGAAACTTAAATACTAAAATACTTAGATGCTAAGGCACACACTTTTTATAATGAATATTTCAATTCACTTCACTTTTTGTTATTGGAATTTACTTTCGAAAGCTCCTACTCGTTGAACTAATTCTGTATAGTCGTTAACAGATTCTAGTAACTTGGCTTCACTCCGATTGAATTTTATGTAAGCAAACCTGTACTAAAACTCTTTGCAATAGTTAAGAAAACTATTTTATTATTTACACAGAAACAATTTAAATGGTTCTTCTTTGTATTAACTTGGCAATTCATAAGTCTGTAAAACAGGATACTTGGACTAACCAAACACTAGGAAGGAACCCTATATAGGTGTATGATTAGGATGAAGTAACAGGGTGAGCCAGTTTCTTTATAGTTAAAGAATGGTTACTAAAACACTGTTTAAATTAACAGTTCATGTTGTACAAAAGCAAAAATACAAAAAAACAACTTTCTGGTGGCTGTAGGCTTGGATGTGGCGAACAGTTACGGTGGCCTGCAAGTATCTTTCTGTGTGGGCTCAATTTCTCTTCTTGCCGTCGTTCAGTTCTGCATATAGTAGCCCAACCACTCGCAGCTATGCCGTAAGCCGCTTGCAGCCTCTATCCGAGGCATTTTTGTGCAAATTTGCAGGTAAAGCTTCTCCTGCTTCACAAAGGTGTCGTCTTAATCACTGCTGCCTACAGACTGTGTGACTTACTTCCAGCACTTGCTCTACGTAGCGCGTCTATTCACCCTTGCCATCTTTTACACTCCCCAGAGCCATTTTCGTTTCAAAGAAAAGCGCATTGGCTTTTACATAAGACCTATTTTTTTTACATTGTTCCTAAGTGAGACCATTTCTTAAATTGTCAAATTTTCATCAACATGAACAATTTATACACACAAATATTTTTAAATACAAAATGTCAACAGTAAATTATTTAACATAGTAAACAGTTTACATAGTATTTTACATACATTACTCACATACAACGCAAAGAAGTTCAAACTCCGGTGTACCACACTTTACTTCACATTTACAGAAATAAATGAACCATAAGCAAATAATATTACAACTTCTCTCAAGCACAGTGTTTAAAAATGTATAAAGATGGCTACTGTTGATTCATCTAAATTAATTAGAAGTGGGAGTAAGGAGTACCATTGTATGTACAAAGTGCTTACTGTACTGAACAAATTATGTGAGCAGGGACAGAGAAGGAGTCATGTGGGTATATTTTTGAGTGCCAAGGCTAATAAGCTTTTACTGGTTAGTCACCTGTAACCTGAGTGAGCAAGGGAGACTAGTATCGTGTAAGATACCATTATACTGATCAGCACTCACAAGAATTAGTATACAGTCAATCAAAATCACATAATGCCAGAAAACACAGAGCACTAAGTTTTCCATTTCGGAAGCTCTCTATAGATAGTCACTTCTCAGAAATGCTTCTTCTCTGGGAGGCTTCTGTGTGGACAGACTTCTATTCAAGACGACTTCTCAGCTAGTCTGGGACGAGTGGCTCTCATTGGCTGAGTTGAATTTAGATGCAGACAGGGAGGAGTTGTTGGTGTCGAACTAATGACTGATTTTGCAGCCACTTCGGCCGCCACTTGCAGTTTATGGGTATGGTGATATCCGGCCACAACTGCAAAGTGAACTATATCGAAAGGCAAGTCATTCATAACGATGTTCATTAATTCGGATTTTTATTTCGAAGATTAATTTGCAGTAAGAGGTTCAACATGCTTTCAACCACAGCAAAAGGTGCACACACAAACCTTTCTGTAGTATTCTCTGCCTCTATGCACTAAACTATGGCAATCACAATATGTCTTCCACAAACGCAAATATTTTGTCCTGCTACACATTCACTTGAATTATATTTGCAAGCCCTTTATGCAGACTTGTCAAGGCACTAGTTTATTCATTTCTGTAACTGTTAAACCCATTTCTTGTGATTTAATTTATTACATGTAATAAACTTAGTTCAGTGAAATCATTGTTTAATTGATGAGTTGGATGACTTCCTTTATCACTGTTTGATGAGTCATGATTTACTTGTGTTTGATATCACAGGCTCAAATGAGTCTATTTCATTAAAGATTCTAATTAACAAACTCCATTCACATGGTATGGGCTGACGCCAACCGCAAGCTTACAATGACGAAATGTTATTACTTTTTTCATAGGTGGACTTCTCACTCTGTTGCTCAGTACTCATCATTGCGTACCATCTGCCCATTCTTCACCGAAAAAGCAATCGTCCACACACAGTACATCAAGTGTAAAATTATTGCTGTTCTTTGCTGTTGTGGTGATAATGTAAACCGTGTCCTATTGCGGAGACAATTTTAATGTGTCTGCCTCCGTCACTTTAGTCTGTTAATGTAATTATCTGTCATTATCAGACTCGAGTTTGTTTGCTTTTCTGAGAGAACACACTTCGTTTAGAAATAGACTGGGCCATATTCCAAATACCAACAAGTATCCAACATATTTTTCAAATATTAAGGTTGTCAGTTAGAAACTGGAAAATGTCTTATACCTCACAACAAGAGCTGGGATAATTTTGAGGAGAAACACATGGAAGGTGGCCCCACATATTTCGCCATTTGTCATTTCATGAAATACACTGTGTTGCTTAACAACAGTTATTATAATTACAAATTGAAAACCTTGTCAGAAGAATAACTACGCTCACAATAATTTAAAGAACTTGAACATGACTAAGTCATTAATAACAAAACTTAGCAATTTATACCATTAATAAACAGCTTAAAACCAGGTGTCACAACAACTAGTTGTGGCTGCAAGCTGGTTCAACAAACTGAGTTTTACCTGTAAAATAAATTATAAATGAGTATCACTAAAGGTACAAACAATTCCCAAGTATGGGTAACGCCTTAAAGAAATAGACAACATCCACCCATAATACAGAAAGGATAGCATGTTATGCCACTGATTGTGGCTGTTGGAAAGCCCTTAACAATCTATAAAGCTTAATGAAATCTCTTGAGCAAATAAAATACACAAACCCCCAAAATACGAGAAAAGCTGGGAAGACATACATTTTAAATGTGACTTCCAGCTGGTACGCACCAGAAGAAACTGTAAGAATGACCTTTAAATAAATATACAGTCCTCCTAAATACAAGAAAAGGTGCAAATACAGGAGACGGCTATCACAGCCAAAAGGCGGCAAGCAGGCAAGTTTTACAATGACTGTGGATAAGAGAGGAAAAAACCTCAACAGCTCATACTCATAAATGAATGGCTTTAAAACTTAACACGCTCCGGAACTAGTAATAAGGCTGCGAGGTTTAAACAAGTAGTTAAAGATCAAGAATAGTGACAAGGAACTTTGGACTTGCAGAACACGCTTCAAAGATTATGTGCTTGCAAAAGTCACAACATTGAATAGATCAAGTAATCCAGCAGTAAGTGGCAACACTCCACCGTGGCACGTATCACCAATCAAATTTACTTAATTTGAGACAGCGCGAGGAAACTGAGAGAGGCCCCAGATTACGGGTCAACCTAGTCGTCATGCGACGACGGAAGGGTCGCCGCAGCAGAACGATAACACGTCTCTGCTCCGGGCCCAGGAAACAGGAGCGCGTCGTCCGCTGCCAAAACTAATCTGCCACCAAATATCAGAAGGGAACCGTAATTTGCCCAAATAAGACTACAAACGAAAGTGTCTAGGGTACAAGCAATATTAATTTAATCTGGAAGTGACTACACATACAAGTTACAAGATTAACACTCCCTAAAATTACTTGAAAATTAGCAAGGTGGAATATCAGCACCCGCAAATCCAATAGCTAGGGCACACTCATTTATGAAAAGCACCTTGCCTTCTACACAGACTGTGTTACGATATCATCAGTTCAGTTTGTAACAGAGAACGATCGTACACTTGCACAGAATATCCCCTGCTACAACAAATTATTATCAGTTACACTGACCGATTACCAGCCACAGAATCGCCCGGAGGCTCGTTAATGTGACAGGTGTAACTCCACATTAACACAAACGTGGCCTTACGATAACAAGTACCTATAAAAAAACAACACCTAAATCCACTGAGGTGTGAAGGAGCCGTTACTTCCAGGATTCCGAGCAGGGTTGTTATTGCGTCCAATACGTGCAAGTGATCTTCCAGGTCCTATAAAATTTAAGCTCGCAGAGTTAGCCCGGAACTTGCTGACATGTTGCACACGGCGTCCGCCGCTCTTCACGCAACTCGACACTGTCAATCCTTAATCCAGCCTACAAAGATTGCCTCCTACCGATTTAACTACTCGCGGGTTCTCGAGGACGAAGAGGACTGAAAACCAACTTGCCAGCCATGTCCCACCTCAGCCCCCCTGCCCCCCCCCCCCCCCCCCCCCAAGCTAACTCAAAAAAAAAAAAAAAAAAGGGTTCAAATGGCTCTGAGCACTATGGGACTTAACTGCTGAGGCCATCAGTTCTCTAGAACGTAGAACTACTTAATACTAACTAACCTACAGATATCACACACATCCATGCCCGAGGGACGATTCGAACCTGCGACCGTACCGGTCGCGCGGTTCCAGACTGAAGCGCCTAGAACCGCTCGGTCACTCCGGTCGGCCCCGCAGCTAACTGTCAGTCCCCGGACCCGCCAAAACCCAACACATGCCTCGACCAAGGACCCTTGTTCCAGACATATGATCAAGATTGATATCGGCAGCCAAAGTAGTTAGTGGCGCGATACGAAGCCCGCCAAAATTAAAGCGGGCACGGCTCGATGTCACTTCGAAATAATAGGCTAACAGTACAAGACAAATTATTTTGTTTTATTGTCCCTTTGGTATGCACCGGAGTTCCCTATCAACTCCTAAACTCTGGTGTTAGCGTTAACCTCGTTTCACATTCATGTTGGGGTATCCATTGCTACGTTGTGTTTACACATTAATTAAAGAGATAATTACTGATTACGGAGGGCTTTTCATTTACATTCTACTATCAATATGTTCCTCCATGATAAGTATTGATTCACAAACACGATACTGTTTCAACCGTAAATCTCATAGGCCTAACTAATCCTGCATGCCTTTCTGCGAAATAATTGAATTACTCAAACACTTTTCTCGTACTAGCCGACTTAACGCTTTCAACTCTTGATTATTATTATTATTATTATTTTAATATTCTGGTTTTTGGCTTATTGTCATTCGTCTTCTTGCTTCCCAATACAACGATTTGAAGTCTGAATTATAATCACTTAATTTTGTACGTTATTTTAGGTGCTCTTCGTTACTGATCGAACCAATCTTGTGACAGCGAGCACACTGTGAAGACGGAAGGATGTATACCTCATGTAGATGGGCGGTCAGTCATGTCCAGCAGTCAGGCGGAATCTGGCTACTGCTTCTCTTCTTGGTTCGTCAGGCACTACTGAGTCGTTCATTGTTTTCACATCTTTCCCTCAGATAACATGTTATTGGGGCTTTTAAATTCTTCTTGAGATATGTTAGTAACCCCTTACCGCACTATTTAACACGGCAAAGTCCGTGCCCAAGAGATGTGAGAAGCGGCGTGCGAAACAGGGCAGCGGGATGCGCGAGACAGTCGTAATAGGAGTAAAAGCCGACATGCGGGTACCTGTTATGTAGCCACACGTTTATTTGTTTCATGTGATATTGTTCTTGTAGACGTTAACGCTAATTCAATTCTTGTTCCATTTTCATGCATATTTTTGTAACTCACTGTTGTGAATAATAATTCAAAATATAAATATCAGCTTTTAGACTTAAATGATATTTTAATAGAAATTATAATCTTCATGGGCGTCTTTAGGTGTGACTTCTTGAGAGGGATTGTAATAACATGACGCCTAAAATTGGATATTGTCAACAAAAAAATGCAGTTACAAGAAGAAATGCGCCCCTTCAACGAATTCCTAATAGTAAAATGCTTACAACTCTAAAACAGTTTAGTCTTGCATGGAACTGTAGTTTCGAAATGGTAGATATAATGGCGTGCACTTCGTTTCGCTTCGTACTTTGTGTTTCATGCAAACTTTGCACATCCTTGCTGGTCTTTTTCTTAGGTTTTGGATCGATATGCTTTGGAATACGGGCCCTGTATTACCTTTGGAATCTAAGGTTGGCGAGCGCCAACCAGGAGTAAGTGAAACTAGGGTAATAAGTTACTAAAAGTGCAGGAAATAGGCAACTTCCAGTCGATAGTAATGAACTAAAGGAGAAAATGACTCCAGGAGTAAATTTTTCATTTACTTCCGAAGTAAATTTATTTACTCCATTACTGGTGGAGAGCACCATTGAACAGTACGCTACCACGTTAGTAACTTAAGAAGGAAATAAAGCCAAAAGTTACTCGTAGGCAGTAGCAGGAGTAAAGTAAGAGCGTAAAGTGTGATCTTTGATTTTTATGTTTTAAGTGTCGAATTCTGTGAATTACCTGGACTACGAAGAATATATGGTGATAGAGGAAGAGGTGAACATCGCAAGAATGAGGTTTGTAATGGAGAGAAGAGACCCATTTGTGATCTATAGCGACAGTGATTACAAACAATGGTTTTCGTTTCGTAAGGAATCTTTTGACTTCCTGCTTGGTATGCTGGAGCCGTGTTATTGCATCACAGTTCTGACAGGAACCGTGCTTTGTCTCCTAGGCTGTAGCTTCTTTGTAGACTGCGAATATTTCGCACAAGTACTTATCAAATCGTAGCAGGAGATCTCATTAATGTCCATCGAACTACTGCTGGAAGATCTTTTAACAGTGTGATAAACAGTTTAATTGCCTTAAAGCCACTGTATATGTCAATGTCACAGAGTCAAGAAAATATATCAAAGAACAAAAGGGAATTCTATCGAACTGGTGGATAACCAAATGTCAAAGGGGCTATAGGTTGTGGACACATACTCATACTTTGTCCTTCTGGAGCACAAGAAATCGCAAGAATTTATTTTGTATCAATGTACGAATCATCTGTGATGCCAATATGAAGATTTTGAACGTAGTAAGCCGGTGGCCAGGTTCCACGCATGATGCACGCGTTTGGGGCAAGAGTTGGTGTAGAATTTGAAAATGGACAATATGATGCGTTTCTTGTCGGAGATAGTGGATATGCTCTCTCCAAACATCTTATGACGCCCGTGTTCCGAGCCCACACAGGAGCCGAACGGCGCTACAATAGAGCGCGTATTGCTACCAGGTTTGTAATAGAGCGAGCGTTCGGTGTTTGGAAGAAACGTTTCCAAATTCTCACTAAAACATTCCGGTTTAAACCAAACAAATGTGAGAATGTTATTGTGGATGCTGCAGTTGTACACAACTTTGGAATAGAAGTTAGAGAAGTTTTCACCCTGATGCTGTGGAGGTGAATGACATCAAACAATATGCATTTCTGCGAGAAACTGACAGTGCAGGACAAGCTGTCATAAGGTCTATCAAACTTAATTACTGTAATTAAAATTGTACTTAGTTTTCTAGTAAAATTAGATGTTAGTGTAAATACTATGTCTTCTTAAATGAATGAATAAGCCATTGGGTTGTCTCTGCAGCAGTGAAAAGTGACTCACTTTCTTTATGTGTAATTTTATAGTTATGTCCTTTTTTCTTTCTTATTTTTTTGCTACGGAATTGACATTTTCGCTTTATTTTTAAATGAGTATACAAAGTCATACAATGTTCCGATTATTTCTAAAAAAAAGACTACTTTTAGAATATTACAAATTCAGACATATATTAGATTGTGGTATTAACAAAAATTTGTACCGATGCTGAAATGAAAAACAGAAATATTATGCCATACAAAAAACAAGAGCATATCAATCATTTGAAAACATGTCAAGGAAATAAAATATGTTTTATACAAATGAATAGTATTTTATTCATTCACAAAATTCCTAATTTCTCGAGTACAATGTCTGAACAATTGGTACCTGTACGCTACACTCTCGCTAATTCGGGCCTCAGTTGTCCGGCCTCTGAGTATCCGCCGCACATCCAAAAACACCTGCACAATGAATTATCGTGCACAACAATACTTACTAAAACAGTGCTTCATATACTATATTTGAAATTTTTGCGTTCTTTCCAGTTCGCAATCATGGCTTCTAAAAGGTAACACGTTACGCTAGATTTCAAGCAGAAACTCGAAATTTTTACGTAATTTAAATCGAGGTTCTTCGCAGAAAGCCGTTACTGCTGAGTTCAGTGTTGGACCAGCAACTATTTATGACATGAAAAAGAAAGAAGATGTTTTTTGACAGTACTCAACACAAATGGATAGCGAGTTGGGAAAACGAGAGGTTACGCGAAAGAGTGAGGATGAAGAACTGGACATTGCTGTTTATAGATGGTTCATACAACAATGCAGTAAAGGAATTCCAGTCATTGGCCCGATTATAAAGGAAAAATCAGCTGCATTTAACAAACAACTTGGTGGCAGTAAGTTCTTTGCAGCGAGCTAAGACTGGCTGTCAAACTGGAAAAAACGACATGGAATTCGGCAGCTGACAGTCACCGGGAAAAGTCGCTCAACTAACATCATGGATGCTGATGAGGTTGTAAACAAGATACGGAAGATAATAGAGGAAGAAGATTTAACTTCTGGTGCCTTGTATAATGCAAATGAAACATGACTCTTTTACAAGATGCTTCCTTCAAAAAAATTAGCTGCCAAGAACGAGGAGGAAGCTCGTGGTTACAAGCAACAGTAACAGCGCGTAACATTAATAGCGTGTTGTAATGCAAATGGGAGTCATAAACTACCGCTAATGATGACTGGAAAATCCCAACATCTACGTTGTTTTCAACACACTGACACAAATACTCTGCCAGTGCGATATAGCACTCAGAAGAAAGGGCGGATGGACAGACAAAATATTTTCTCAGTGGTTCCAGCAGTGAGAAAAGAGCTAAAGAAGAAAAAGCTTCCACTGAAAGCTATCTTTATAATTGACAATGCTCCCAGTCATCCTTCAGATGTTTCTCAAAAGTCCGATGGTATACATGTACAAGCACTTTTTCCCAGCCAATGTGGCAGCCCTAATGCAGTGCATGGTTCAAATGGCTCTGAGCACTATGGGACTTAACTTCTGAGGTCATCAGTCCCCTAGAATTTAGAACTACTTAAACCTAACTAACCTAAGGACATCACACACATCCATGCCCAAGGCAGGATTCGAACCTGCGACCGTAGCTTTCGCGCGGTTCCAGACTGTAGCGCCTAGAACCGCTCGGCCACTCCGGCCGGCCCAGCCCATGGACTAGGGAATTTTCGAATCAATTAAACGTCGTTATCGACATTCAGTTCTCGTCTCCTTGCTGAACGAAAGTGAAATCGACTCTATCGAGACTACGCTGAAGGCGTGGAAAGCAATTAACATACGTGATGTTGTTTTCCAAGCAGCCGAAGTATGGGATAAAGTGGAGAGGGCTACAATAAAGAACAGCTGGAGAAAATTGTGACCGTCCGTTGATGCCGAGTTGGATCCAGTAGTGAGTGACACCGATGAGCCAATCAATTCGGAATTATCAATTATTTTGTACACTGACATATTCCACAACCTTCCAGGAGGAGAAGAAATTGATGAAGGAGATGTTACTAAATGGCTGAATGAGGAAAACTGTGATACGGACCAAACTTTGACAGATGAAGAAATAATAAAAAGCGTGGAAGAAAGTAATGATGAAAGTGATGAATACGAGGACACAGGAGGAGAGAGCATGAAGATTTCTCACACTGCTGGTGCTGAAGCTGCCGAGGTCTTCCTGGAGCACATTATGCAACAACCAGATACACGCAGTACCGATGTAATGCTTGTAAAGCGGTTGTGTGATAAAGCGTGCCACTGCCGCGTATCATCATGGCCACAGTTAAAAATTAGGGACATGCTTCATTGTGAGTGACACGACTGTACAATTATGATCAGTATACACTCAAGGACTAAGTTTTCTTTGAAAATTAATGAATTTTGGGATTTAATTAAGTATATCCTCTATGTTTTAAAATTGTGTTCTTCGGTTTAATAGAGTACAGGACACTATATCTCCTACGTTTTCAAAATAAATAAATGAACAAAATAAATTTCAGCCACCCAATAATCCGGCCCTTCGCTAATCCGTCACCCATATGTGCCAGGAATTACCGGCTTAGCGAGAGTCTAGTGTAGTTTGCTCCATTACGCTCCTAAACTTACTGATAATTTCCATTTTAAGGTTATTTTCTTCTTCTATGATTTCTATTAATAACATGTTTTCTTTGTATTCCTCTCGTATTAAACGCGTTTTTAAGGAATGAACCTCGTCTGCTTTTTTTCAACAAATCTTGGTTCTTCACTACAGCAGCATACTCTCTTCCTCTTATGCTGGGCGCATCTTCTGATAAGCTCCTATCAGAGAATGCAGGCCGAGGTTCATGACTATGAGATAAAGTTCCACCTTCAGCAGTTTTATTGCCACCTTCAGAGCAGTTATCATTATCGAAGCTGCTTGAAGGTATCACATTACCTTCAGATATGTCATTGTCGTTAACTCCAGCTATTCCCTCGAAACTTGTGGGATCATATCAACAACCATTTGGCTTATATCGTCGATCTTCGTCTCACCTACTCCACCGCCAGTTTGAAATTGTTCTCTATTACATTAGCTTTCATTGGATTTGCTTTCGCTTTCTTGTCTTTTCAGATTACTTTAAGCTGCTCTTATCATTTTTGCGTAAGAGCCTTTGCGTTGTACTCAGCGTGTATTTTTTCCCAAGCATCCATTTTCCTTTTTAGATTGCTGACACCGTGTTTTTTTTTAAGATTCAATAGTAGTTACGTACTTTTTCATTATTTCAGCAAACCGCTCATTTTCATTTCCTGGTATGTCTTTTGAACGTTTCATGGCTACCTCCATGCTGCTGTTGGCTCGTATCTCCAACTGGCACTTAAATTAATGCGTGTCACCAAGCAACAATGTACGTTGGTAGTTTTAGATGACGGAATTAACAATAGATTCATCCATTAAAAGCACGTTTCTTTTTCAGAATAAACAGATCTTATGATTAATTAGTACAACAGCATTTAGATTTTCCAGTTTTAATAATTCAATTTAATAGTCCTTTCTAGCTTCTAAAATTATAGCGATGAACATAAATTACCCAAAAGGTGATGCAGTAGTGTCTACCGACAGTCAATATTTTACGAGAGGGAACGTAATGTACGTACCAGCAGTTTGCGGAAATGGATTACTTCCTAAGTTAAAAAGCGTTATTACTTTAGTTACAACTAAAGAAGTAAATAGAAACTGAGCTCTCCATCAGTTACTAAAAGAGTATATTACTACAGAAGTAGTTTACTGAAGCAGTCCAGACTATAGAAGTAAGAGTTACTACTAGAGTAATTCATACTAGTTTCGTACTCACCAATAAGAGGTCTTTCACATTGTGTTGGTTTTTCACGCTTTTCGTAGGTGGGCAGTTGGACATCTTTCGACATTACTTCTGCTAAATTAATTCGCAAATCAAAATTTGTTTCGTTTCTCTCTCCGCGGATGGTTTTTAGGATTATGAATGTACTGAACAGAACCATATCCGACACATAAAAAAACTGTTTGGCCCGACTTTCATTCACACAAGCGTGACCCGTGATTTTAATCTTTTCCGGCATTTGTTTACACGAGCCAAAATCATCAATGTACATCATGGGGTTAATAATGAGTTTCCACATGATAGTTTCTGAAATTTGTTTAATTTTTGTGTTCTTTTTGTCTAAAATACCAGCTTTTTCATCTAAGGCACTGTAAGGTGGTATACACTGAACTGCAGACGTCTTGTTCTTCTGTTAGAAATCTAATTACTTCTTTGACTTGTTTAACTTTTATGATTTTTGAATCTTTTGTGTTGATAATTGCCGATATTGTTGCTCTGGAATCACTAAATATAACTGCTTTGTGGAATGTATGAAAATAGTTGTTTAGCTGACTGCTTGTAATTCTGGTGGTTTCAACTTCAACTTCATAATCTTAGTTAGGACGAGCCGAGGTGCGCGAACTGTGAACGGAAACACGAGGCGAGCTATCGTGACTGCGAGAAATTCAATATTGCGTGTATCGTCTCTCTCTCTCTCTCTCTCTCTCCTTCCTTCCTTCCCTCTGTCCGAGGCGTGCGTGCGCACGCCTACTGTCGCTCTCTTTTCTTTTCCTCTGTTTTTATGAGACGTATCGGTTTATTACGTATGGAATCATGGATGAAAATATTTATAAGTTGGGACTTCTTGTATATTTCGCGCCCTCGTAGTAGGGGCTAAAATATACACTTAGAATCATCAGTGTTGTTACGTAGGCAAATAATTCTGAGTAGAAGTACTAGGTTGGGTTGCAACAATTTGCGCCGGCCGGAATGGCCGAGCGGTTAGTTAGGTTTAAGTAGTTCTAAGTTCTAGGGGACTGATGACCTAAGAAGTTAA
The DNA here is from genome assembly GCF_021461385.2 of Schistocerca piceifrons. Lineage (NCBI taxonomy): Eukaryota > Metazoa > Arthropoda > Insecta > Orthoptera > Acrididae > Schistocerca > Schistocerca piceifrons. The sequence goes on from NC_060140.1 coordinate 540,716,318, forward strand.
GTGCCATAGTGCTCAGAGCTATTTTTTGTAACAATTTACTTATGTTATCAACACACACGGCTAGCTAAAAAATACTCGTGGTTTGTTTAAAACTGTAATTCTTAATATCCGATAAATAAATATTGTTGCAGAGAGAGAGAGAGAGAGGGGGGGGGGGAGGGAGAGAGAGGGGGGAGACGATATACTCACCTATGTAGCTGTTCTATTATTTTCAACGTTAGGTACACTCTTTGTTAATCACTGACCTTTTGAAAACTAAACTAAACTCCTTCCGAACAGGTGATGAAGGCCCAACGGTACCGACCGGCCGCCGTGTCATCCTCAGACCATAGGCGTCCTGGATGCGGATATGGGGGGCATATGGTCAGCACGCCGCTCTCCCGGCCGTATGTCAGTTTCCGAGACCGGAGCCGCTACTTCTCAATCAAGTAGCTCCTCAGTTTGCCTCTCAAGTGTAACAGTTGTGTTACTAAATGTGACACTTCTGTCACTCAATGTAACTGGGTTTTCTCTTTTGATGCTGTCAATTGTCAGAATGAGCATTCTAAAGCATTCTGTCAGGGTGAAAATATTAAATAACTTAACTTTTCTCTCTTAACAACATGTGGGCAGGGTGGGTTCTTCCTTGGCTCGGGTATGAGGTCGAATGAAACATCATTTTTACATAAGATAACTTTTATTGAAGATTTGTACAACTGTATCTTACGGGATGTTCTGGTTCGGAGAGCGGCAGCTGTGTCGTTTGTGAAGACTTCTGCTGCGGCAGCGGCGGCGGCGGCGGCGGCGGCAGCGGCGTCTGATTACGCGTAGCGGTGTGTATCTCGTGTCGCCGTCTCGCCCAGTTGACTGGAGACGCGCAGTGCGAGGTGGCCCGTTTAATTATTGCGAGCGAAGTCGTACATCGGATGGTGATACCTTGGATGTGGCGTCCCAGTGTTTCTCTTCTCTAAGCGGCCGCGTGTGTTGTGCGTCGACCAGCGTAGCGGCGCGGCGGGGCAAGGCCAGTGTCCCGAACTCGAACCACGGACTCCCGCTTGCCAGTCTTCGGCTGTCAGGTCTTCATCCCAGCTCACAGGTGACAGCTGAGGTGAGGCCGTCTCCTTCCCGTCCTCACGAGTCACCCGGGTACGTAAAAATCAAACTTCAAATACCTTTTAACTTCTGTCTTCTGGCGCCGCGGCTGCTGCTTGCTATTCCATTACAGCGGCGGACTTGGTGCGTCTGTGCATGATGCAGTCTCTTCTTGCATGACGGTCTTCAGCACCGAAACTGACTGAAAACTACTGCTACTCTTCTTTTCTTCCTTCGTCTCTTCGTCTCCGTCCCCGTCTCCGTCTTCGTCTCCGTCTTCGTCTTCGTCTTCGACTCCGTCTCCGTCCCCGTCTTCGTCTGACTGGCCCACTGCGTCTCGCGTATTTATTCACTTCAATTTACTGGAGGTGAACGACTTTACGGTCATTGCCTCTTCTGTGACGTTGAGAAGCTCCTCGAAGAATCTTCTTAACGTCGGTCATTGGCTCTTGGAATGTAGGCGAGGGCCTTTGATCCCATGTGGCGACTGAGAAACACGTGGGCCGGTCATTGCTTCTTCTGTCACGTTGAAAAGCTTCTCGAAGAGTTTTCTTAACGTCGGTCATTGGCTCTTGGGATGTAGGCGAGGGCCTTTGCTCACATGCGACAACTGAGAAACACGTGAGCCGGTCGGGCGATGCCCTGACAGCTGAATCGACAGCGCCCGCTTATGTGGAACTTGCTGACTTCACGGTCATTGTCTCTTCTGTTCTGCTGTTCTGCCCGCTGTTTGCGAGTATGTAACTCTCTAAACTAAACCAAGTTCTTCATTTATATTCTAATTTCTAGTTCACTTTGATTTCACTAATTTATTTACTTAAGTACCACTCAACATTCCTCCACCCTTCGGAGAAATTCGCCTTCGAATTTACCGCTCAACATTCCTCCACTCTTCACACGGCAAAAGCACAAACAATGAAAACTCTCGACTTAGAAGATTACACACACTTCGTATTAAGTATGTGGAAAATACTTTATCACTTTACAAAGGCACTGTACCGTCATGAATCACATAGTTCACACATAAAAGGTTGTAATAAGTGTAACAAATCGTGATGACAATGAATAAACAAGAATAGATTTTTCACTTAGAAAATTACATAGAAACACCTGTTTAATCTACCCTATATTTATGCAAGAATATCTATTCTTTGCTCTGGAATCACTAAATATAACTGCTTTGTGGAATGTATGAAAATAATTGTTTAGCTGACTGCTTGTAATTCTGGTGGTTTCAACTTCAACTCCATAATCTTAGTTAGGACGAGCCGAGGTGCGCGAACTGTGAATGGAAACACGAGGCGAGCTATCGTGACTGCGAGAAATTCAATGTTGCGTGTATCGTCTCTCTCTCTCTCTCTCTCTCTCTCTCTCTCTCTCTCTCTCTCTCTCTCCTTCTTTCCTTCCCTCTGTCCGAGGCGTGCGTGCGCACGCCTACTGTCGCTCTCTTTTCTTTTCCTCTGTTTTTATGAGACGTATCGGTTTATTACGTTTGGAATCATGGATGAAAATATTTATAAGTTGGGACTTCTTGTATATTTCGCTCCCTCGTAGTAGGGGCTAAAATATTCACTTAGAATCATCATCAGTGTTGTTACGTAGGCAAATAATTCTGAATAGAAGTAGTAGGTTGGGTTGCAACAATTTGCGCCGGCCGGAGTGGCCTAGTGGTTAGTTAGGTTTAAGTAGTTCTAAGTTCTAGGAGACTGATGACCTGAGAAGTTAAGTGCCATAGTGCTCAGAGCTATTTTTTGTAACAATTTGCTTTTGTTATCAACACACACGGCTAGCTAAAAAATACTCGTGGTTTGTTTAAAACTGTAATTCTTAATATCCGATAAATAAATATTGTTGCAGAGAGAGAGGGGGGAGGGGAGGGAGAGAGAGGGGGGAGACGATATACTCACCTATGTAGCTGTTCTATTATTTTCAACGTTAGGTAAACTCTTTGTTAATCACTGACCTTTTGAAAACTAAACTAAACTCCTCCCGAACAGATGACGAAGGCCCAACGGTACCGACCGGCCGCCGTGTCATCCTCAGACCATAGGCGTCCTGGATGCGGATATGGGGGGCATATGGTCAGCACGCCGCTCTCCCGGCCGTATGTCAGTTTCCGAGACCGGAGCCGCTACTTCTCAATCAAGTAGCTCCTCAGTTTGCCTCTCAAGGGATGAGTGCACCCCGCTTGCCAACAGCGCTCGGCAGATCGGATGGTCACCCATGCAAGTGCCAGCCCAGCCCGACATCGCTTAACTTCGGTGATCTGACGGGAATCGGTGTTACCACTGCGGCAAGCCCGTTGGCTCACTGACCTTTTATACTGTTAATTATGATTTGAATAGTATTCACGGCAGTGAAAACAAGAGTTTTACCAGGCCGAAATTTACTCAAAAGCAAGCCAGAGGCTTTTATTATTGTTTGTTGTCTTTGCATTTGACGTGTATATGTAATGAAAACTTTTCTGCAAAAAAAATTTCTTTTTGTGATAACACAGTATTCAAAGCACTTTTTCTTGTGAGCCTGAGGGTGAAGCCCGAAAGTCATGTGATTAATTATATTTCACATAATGGCTCCCCAATCCGCCATTACGTCAAAAAAAATGGCTGATGGCCAGTGATAAAACATGAATTCCATCGATAATTAATTATTTCCACTTCGCTTCATTCACGTGTACGTAGAGGTATGAAATGAGATTACAAGGCCAAATACTTTTTCTACATATATTGTTAAAAAGCTGTAGTACAATTAACAAAATGGTGCGTTTAAAAGAAACCTCGTACAAATGCTTCTGATAGGTCTAAGAGCTGAAACCAGATTGATCATTTTATTCATCGAAGTCCTTATCCCACAATTATGTAGAAATTCCATGACACTATATAGTCTTTGTTATTCTTAATGTTTGTTGCCAAGAAATAAATTTTTTACTGATATTTTTATGTTCAATCTACGTAAAGATGGAGAGATTTCTTGCTCCAAAACAATATTTCATCACTGACAGCACATTTTCGCCGGCCGGTGTGGCCGAGCGGTTCTAGGCGCTTCAGTCTGGGACCGCGCGGTCGCTACGGTCGCAGGTTCGAATCCTGCCTTGGGCATGGATGTGTGTGATGTCCTTAGGTGAGTTAGGTTCAAGTAGTTCTATGTTCTAGGCGACTGATGACCTCAGAGCCATTTGAACCATTTTTTGAAGCAGCCACTTCCGTGACGACGCAATGGCATCCTTTGGATCTGTGCTCGTATACAGTAGGCCCCACCGGGTGTGTGCGTACTTTGCAGATCGCAAAAACCACACACCAGCCTGTGAATTAATTTGGTGATTTCCCGGACGCTATTAGCATGAAAATTAATGTAACTTTTTACAATAACAATAAGTAACTGCTGTATGAGCTTATTCAAAATTACCTACGTCACAGATTCTAAACGTTTGCCTTACAAGCAACCTCCTGGAACATACGTACGTTCGTCAGAATACGTCAGAGTGTGGCTTTAAGCACTTCATAGGTGGAACGATTGTTAAATAGTATTTTGTTTGTAAAACTACATTTTACGCCATGGGTTTAGTTACGAACAGCAATTATTATTTTCTGTTGTTTGACACTATTTTCTTCATTTGTTATTCTCTCAGAGTGACGAGGGGCTGATACAGCATGTATGTGACGTATGAATATTGGAATGTGTTGGTAAAGTAAAATCATATTGCACTGTTGGGTGGGAGGCACCGAAGAGCAGGTTCAGCCGCTTAATTGGAAATGTTTTTTCTGTCGTTTGTGCACAATGGCATATTTCCTTCACAATGTATGCGAGATGTGTGTTTAAGTATTGTCCGAGGAAAGTGACTGCGCATTATGGAAGAACGCGTCTTTAGGTGTCTGGACTCAGCTTTAGTAAGGTGGTTTCATGAAAATGTTCCAAATGTGTGTGAATTCCTAAGGGACCAAACTGCTGAGGTCGTCGGCCCCTAGACTTACACACTACTTAAACTAACTTACGCTAACGACAACACACACAGCCATGCCCGAGGGACGACTCGAACCTCCGGCGGGAGGGGCCGCGCAATCCGTGACACGGCGCCTCAAACGGCACGGCCATTCCGCGTGGCTGAAAATGTTTTAATTTGCTTCTTGCGGAGAAGCTGAGTAGTTCAGAAACTGATGAATTCAATTGCAATTGACGTGTCCGTTTGTTTTGGGATTTATGGTGAAAATTGCCACTATTTTCCGGTGAGCTGCAAACGAGCATCAGAAATATCAGATTACTGAATAGTGATCGACTGTATAGCACTGGCTGAGAAAGGATGATACCACAGCCATAACATCGGGAAAAGTCTGAATTTTATTTCATATTTTAAATATACCGAGCACCAAAGATTTGCACACAGTTCAGAAAACGAATATTTAGCGTTGAGATTAGAGGAAAAGTGTTCATTTGTGGTAGTCGTCACGTTTAACTTGTTGACAAAAAGAAAAAGAAAGTTTCAAGGTTGATGTCTTCTGATATTTCGAAAGAGACAGTAGCGCTGAAACAGCCGTGAGGGAGAAACGCGAGCAGTGAGAAGCGACAGAAGGACCCGGGGGCACACAGTGTAACTTAATCCGCTATCGGTCGCAGGTTTTTCTGTAGCTGCAGACTACGGACTGGCGGCTCATTTTAAGACTACGGAAATTGTGAAGTGTGTTTGCGCTTCGCAAACGGTAATCGTAACGCTTTATATTAGTGGCGCCTATTACACTTCTGAGTGCATGGGCTCCCAGTACAAAACTGTTAGTAACTTGGTGCCTACGGCCAAGTTTTGTGGCATATAGAGATACCTAACACAGGTCACCACCGTCTTGGTGAAAATTAATAATTACATATTGGGAGGAGTTGTATCAAAATTGCAATACCCCCAAACCCTTCCAAATTATCTTATATCATGATCTAATTCCCGTCTCTCTCTAGTTTAGAGAACACAAAGGAAATAGTAATAGAAACACATTAGTTAATTTCATAAAACAATGAGACACCTGTATTTAACAATGTGGTATTGAAATTAGGGCACATAGGGGATCTGAAATCGATTCCATATTTCTAGATTTCGAGAACGCTTTTGACACCCTACCTCACAAGAGACTTCTAATCAAATTACATGCCTATGCACTTTCGCTTCTGTTGTGACAGACAGAAAGGTCACAGTACGTAGTAATCGACGGAAAATCTTCGAGAATAATAAAAGTCATATTCGGCGTTCCTCAAGGAAGTGTTACAGACCCTGTGCTGTTCCTTATCTACATAAACGATATAGGAGACTATGTGATCAGCTCTCTTAGACTGTTTGCAGAGGACGCTGTAATCTACCGTCTAGCAAAGTGTTCAGAAGATTAAAACCAACTGCAAAATGACTTAGACACGACATCAGTATTGTGAGAAAGGGGGCAATTATCTATGTTAAGGAAAAGTGTGTGATCATCCACATGATTACGAAAATAAATCCAATAGATTTTCGTTACGGTATGATCATACAAATTTAAACGCTGTCAATTCAACTAAATTCCTTGGAATTACAATTACGACCAACTTAAATTGGAACTTTCGCGCAGATAATGTTACGTAGAAGGCCAAACCAAACACTGCGTTTTGGCCGTAGAACACTTTAGAAGATGCAACAGGCCTAGTAATGAGATTGCCTGCACAACGCTAGAGTATTCGGTGTGGGAGTGACAGAGGAAATTGAAAGTCCAAAGAGGGTCAGCTCGTTTTGTATTACCGAGGAAGAGAGGAGTCACGGAGACAATAAGGGAGTTGGGGTGGCAATAGCTAAAAAAAACACGTTTCGCTTTGCGACGAGATTTCACGCAATTTCAATTAGCAAATTTCTCTTCTGATGGTGAAACTATTTTACCGACGCCTTCCTACGTAGGAATGAATGATAATTATAATGAACAAAGAAGACTTGTCAGTATTTTTGTAAACTTAAATACACCACTATTCTCATTTACACGCCCTCAGTTATTCGCAGTTTTTATTTATTGTGGTGATACATGGCTACACTAGCATTTCAAGGTTCAAGCTTATTAAATTAGATAATTTGATTATTAATTTGAGATCTGAAGGTGACCGTTATTAAAAAGATAATACTTTTTATGTAAAGATAAAAATATTTAGCAACAGTCACACATATGTCTATGTCCCACCAGGTTAGCTGAGAGCGGTAATGCGCTGTTTCCTGGACTCGGATAGGCGCGCCGGTCCCGGATCGAATCCGCCCGTCGGATTAACGACGGCACACCAGCCTGGATGTGGTTTTTAGGCGGTTTTCCTGATCACCACCTGTGAATTCCCTACGTTCCGCCTCAGTTACACGACTCCCACACATCTGAAACACATTCACACTATTTCATGACTTAGACGGGGTACGCTACTTTCGACCCATGGGGTCTGGGGTGGCAGCAGGAAGGGCATCTGCTCACTCCTTAAAATTAACTACACCAAATCCATACTTAACCTTGCCGACACTGCGCGAGATGTGGGACAAAGGCAGTAGCGAAAGATAAAGGCATATGTCTATGACTAAAGCAAGTGACGGCTTGCCAAGCACCTAAGCGGAGCAGACATTGACGGGGCATCACCCTGGGGAAGATATGGGTTGCAAATGTGGAAATTCATTGAGAGAAGCGACTTTGACAAATAGCAAATTATTATTACTCGGAGCCTGTGAACGAGTATCTCTAAAACGACGAAGCTGGTCGAATGTTCACGTCCTCCTGTCGTGAGCATCTACAGAAACAGGTAGAACTACAGTGAATTGGTGGACGTCCACCCTCTTCACAGATGGTGGGGTTCTCTGCTTGTCTGCTCTGTGAAGTAGGATAGTCAGTGATCTGTTGCATATCTGCCGAAAGAGCACAATGCTGATGCACAGATAAGTGTTTCATAGCACACCGTTCATCGTACATTGTTAAACATGAAGCTCCGCAGCAGACCACCCACACGTGTTCACATTGTAAACCAACGACATCGTCAATTACGCTTAGAGATTCGACCGTAGATTAATGGTAACGTGTCAGATTTTCTGGTAAATCATACTTTTGTGCCACTAGGTCGATAGTCGTCTCCACAAACTCCGTCATCGAGGTGAACGGCCACTCGAAACGTGCAATGCGCCTTGGCTGCAGGATGGTGGGTGCAGTATTATGCTATGAGGGACGTTCTCCGGCGCTTGCATGGGACCTGCGGTTGACCACCCGCATTCGTTCACGCTAGATGTCTTCCCCTATGGTGATGTCGTCTTTCAGCAGTAAAATTGTCGATATCTCCGAGCCAGAATCGTGCTACAGTGGTTTGAGGGGTATTATAGTGAACGCAAGTTGATGTCCCGTCGACCAAATTCGCCTGACGTAAATCCTATGGAATCCCTCTGGGTCGCTTTCGGCAATCATCATCGAGTACGCAAATCAACGATCCGTTTTTTATGTAAACTGCATGACCTGTGCGTAGACACCTAATGTCACATAACTCGACAAACCTACCCATAAGGTGTCGGGTCCTTGATAAGTAGAATCAGTGCTGTATTTCGTTCCAAATACAGACAAACAAGCTATTAAGCACGTGTTCTTTTTGTTTTGGTCATCACTGTATGTATATGGCTTAGCTGATAACATTGGAATCTTCATTCTGCTTTTCTTGGCCAGTGTTTTTCTATGTAGGAAAGTTACAACCTCAGAAACTTGTAGAAAAATGAAGTAAGACCTGCAGTGGATCGGGAAGTGAAGCAGAGACTCGCTGTTATCCCTCGAAGTTGAACGTAATGTGTTCCACATAAACAACTGGAAAGTTTAAATTTTGGTTGATATCACATTTGGCTATAAATCACTGTAAACAGTATTGTGGTAAAATATCTGTGACTATTCGCCCAGAGTGATCTAAAATGGAATGACAACGTAGCACTAGGAAGGGCAGATGCCAGGTTGACGCGTTAGAAGAAGCATTAGGAAATGTAATTCATGCACAAAGAATAGGCTTTCTAGCGCGTCTTCGAACGATTACTGGTCATCGCTCGTCAGTCATGGACCCTTAGCAAGTAGCACTACTACAGGAGTCGCAGAAGATCCACCCAGCGAGGTGGCGCAGTGATTAGCACACTTGACTCGCATTCTGGAGGACGAGGGTTCAGAGCGGTGTCCAACCATCCAGATTCAGGTTTTCCGCGATTTCCCTAAACCGCTCTAGGCAAATGCCGGGGTGGTTCCTTTGAGAGGGCACGGCCAATTTCCTTTCCCATTCTTGACACAATCCGAGCTTGTGTTGCGTCTCTAATGAACTGTATAAGAACGGCAACTTAAACCCTATCTTCCTTCCTTCTTCCTTGCTTCCTTCGGGGAAGATCCAAAAGGAACGGCGCGTTTCGTCGCGGGATCGCTTAGAAAGCGCTGAAGCATTTCTGACATGCTCGTGTAACTCAAGAGGGGCCTTGTGAATAACGGAGAAATTTACAATAAAATGTTCCACAAGTGTAAACTCTAATAAGACACAGAGAACAGAAAACTGCCTGCCACATAAACAGCGTGGAAATAACAAAGAAAAGAGATCATTCGCAGACTTGCTGTGGTTAGTTTCACGTACCGTTCTCGAATGGAAGAGCAAAGGAGGAAATGAGACCCTCCATCCTACACCATTTACGTCCAAATATTTCCGTATTTGTTGGAGAGTGGCTTATCTTTACTGTGTTTGGTAATACGTTCTGTAAAAAAAAAAGCGTCTCACGTACTTAATGATCTGAATGGAATGTAATCAGTGCCTGCGTACTTTGTATCCATAAAAAAAACCCTGAAACACATTATAGCATTCGCGAATTTATTTTTCTGTGAAGGAAAAAAGAAGCCGTGGGACGTCCCGTTGACGATAAGTCAGTGATAAGGGGATTCTTACGTCGGAATGACGAATCCAATAGTCTTCAAACGTGTCGCTGAGTGATAGTATTCCGTATCCTGTCTTACTCATAAGAGAGTGGTTGAGCTGTATCTTTGAAGCTCAGGAAAGGTGCGATTGTTGATCACAGGTTTATTAAACTCAAACTCGATTGCAAATCTTTTATTTTGCAGTAATATTTACACATTTGGTTCCCATTCAAATAGTCCTGAAGTATGATGTGTTTATACAGAGGCGGTGACGCTCACATAAAAAGGATGTATAAGATTAAATGGAATCATTTGCAGTAAGAACACTTCAGAAGACTTGGACTCCAAGCTGAGATAGCTGCCGGACGTGAATCACTGCCTGTTCAACGTTGGACTCATTACAAGTTCAGTGGACGATCATTAGGTTGAGTGGTAAGTACAGTGTGAATCCAAGAAAGGATATGAATCTACCACACGGAGACGTCTTCGACATCAGTACAGTTGCATGAATGCACCCAGAGTGCCCTGAACAAGCGACTCCATGGCATAGGAGCCGCTAATGAGAGAGTGCACTTCAAATTCACATTGTTTTTGGTTGAAAATTCTATTTTCAGAATTTTTAAATACATACAATTTCTCTGTCTTTATTATTCCAGTTTTTTCTCAGCTCGTAAATTTTTTTAAATGCAGACAATTCAATAAAATAGTTTTTCATCCATAAATATACTGGAATTATTTCCATTCTGATTAAAATTATTTCAGTATACTGTATTCTAGTGAAACAGAAAAACGTAAGCACTGAACGATGAGTGTAGCAGAACAGGACCGGCAAATACTGTGTGTCAAGTCATATTGTAATGCATTTTTGAATAACAGTGGGAGGTAAATTAGCTCTCAAATAAACAACCAGTAAGTATTATTGAATTTACTTTTACTTAACGGTTATAATCAGTCCTCTTTTTAATTTATAACTGTTATCACAGGTTCTCTGATTTTCAAGGGCTTCAAGGGCTCGATAAACTGTGCCGCAATGAAATTTATTTATAGGCTTCAAATTAACCTTCAAATAGACATTTTTAACTGTATGAGGTTGCCCACCGCAAAAAATAAGTTCCCAAGCAGTATGTAGACATCGTTTTTCTCATATTTACTATGTGTACTAGGAAGGTACACATAGCTTGTCGATATAAATTATCTCAAGTAACTAATATTCGCTTATAGAAACACTAGCTAAGTACCCGGTGTTGCCCAGGTAAGTATTTATTCCAATCCTCTACTGGTCCATCTCCTCCTCCCATACCCTCCTGTCTCTATCAGCCTCACCCCAATAGGAGATTTGTGGTTCTTATCCCAAAAGTATTTCTTTCCAGGTAATAAGCAAATATGTACCAAGTTTGCTTAAAATCCATCCAGTAGTTCTGGAACAGTTGTTGAACATACACAAATACATACATTTTTATAATATCTGTGGATTAGTACCCATTGCACATTGGGAGGGCTTTTACTATAGATGACGAACATGTTTAAACTGGCAACAAACTAGTTCCTTTCCACAACCAAATAACTTAAAGACAAAATACTTTCAACACGGTATGAAGCAACATAAGTTTGTATGACCTTCCGTGGTCACGTAACCCGGAAACAGGAGCTTTATTTCTCTCTGTCGCCGCCATATGTCATCTATTAGCCACCATGTCGTTCTTCCACTGACCAGTCTCGCAGCGGACTCAATGGACTACCAGGTTGTATAGACAACTTAACAACCCGCAGAGTTCTAGAAGGAAGATCTGGTAAGACCTCAAACACAATATGATTATTTACATGGTACCATCTTGTGATGATCTGCTTACTGCGGTGAAGAAAGAAAAAAGTGACTTCTAGAAGATTTCAGTTACATTCCGTAATCGGTGGGACTTGTAGATACTCCGTAATACTGATAAGAGTACATAAATATTGATAAGGCTTTGTAATGGTATCTTTCTGATAAAGACTGCCTCTGTCGAACAAGTAGAAAAACTCATGCGAACAGATAAACTGGAAACCATCCTATCGTTTGTAAGCTGCGAAACACACTCGAGATCTTGACGCAGGTCTTACGACATGCCGAGATGTCATTGACATATACTTGGAACAGACGCAGAAAGAATGTTCAGAAGTTAAAAATATTGAGATGGAAGTAAATGCTGTGCTGAAGGAACTTTCAGAATTAATATCATCTATCAGAAACGTGCATTGGCCGAAGACACGAAACCTTTGTATCAAGTCTTCAGGTATTACACTTTATACCGAAACCAATGGGGTATTTCAAATGACAGAGGCTGCTGGTACATAACACTTCGATGTAGTGTTAAACTTACCGGCGAAAGAATACGATTATCAGTGCAGGGCACAGATTCAAAATATGCGATAGCAACACTGTGTACTGTGGCCATTTGTCTACAGTAGTAAATTTAACGTACGTATACTATTCTAGCTCAATCACCCACAAAGCCAGCTGCTGTGGCTATTCATTCTGCCCCGCGGGGAACAGGTACCGATATCCTTTGGAGCGACTACTTCCCAGTGTGGTTACATCTACCATATAGGGAAGTCTCAGAAAGGAAACTGCCAAAATGGATGCTCACAGGACAAACCTGACGCTGAACAGTCTTCTGGCGATGTTAGGAGAACTGGGTAGGCCACAGTTCTGATGCATCTACCCCACACACACCAGGAGGACGAAAGAGACAACGTGTTTCCTATTGGAGTGATAAATATCGCACTACGATAAAAGGTAGGATTCTAAGTCTAAGTTTAAACACAGATCATAAGAAGAGGGATTAGCAACTCTTTGAATGCTGGTGACTAAATTTCGGTGAATAGATCGCGGCAAGGTTCGCTGATTTCTATAAATCGATTCTACTCCAGCTAAAAGAGTACTGGAGGGGAGTTATCGACAGACTGAAACAATACAGCAGCAGATAAATGAAATAATGTTCTTACTACAGTATACCTAATGGAATAACAGGCTACTTTTTGTAATGTAACATTAGCGCGAGACGAAATCCCACATACAAACGACAGTAACCCATGTGGAATATTGCCTAACGAGTTTCCCAGTATAGAAACGTATAATCGCCACTTCTGCAAATGGTAATTTGAATATGACTTGCATGCCTTTGTCTGCGATGTGTAGCTGCAGATGAACCTTCAATGAAAGGATATCCTTCCGGAACTTTCTTACAAGATTTGGTCGAAAGCACAGAATCCCTACTGTTACAGGTGAAGTACGTCAGTCCCTCCCGCGACACCAGAGAAAGATTGCTGGATTATTAATTACAGTGATCCTCTTTCCAGCAGTGTGGGGAATGTTGGGAATGTAGGAGGACGGCATAGGTTACCTTCAATCAGAAAGATAATCAGCAATTAGTAAAAAAAAAATGATATTTATTAAATATGAAGACATACTCAACTTAAATGATGCTTCTTGTGAAATGCCCAGGACAGTTAGACGTTTGAAATTATTACAAGTCCTCTAAAATATTAAAATCCTGTCACAGTGCGTCTCAGTGATGCCTACCTAGACTCCAGAGTTGGTCTGACGGAGCCTCAGTCTCGGAGATGTAGGACGAACACTGCAGCTTACAGACTTTGCAGTAAGTGGAGACTGTACACGACTGGGTTCAATGAAGAGAGCTGTTAGCCGTAGCTCACTGTTCCTGTATTAACGAGGCATCGACCAGTCGCTATCCACGCACGAGATGCCCATGGATTGGCAGCTGCGGCCCCTGGCGTACCTCGGCGTAGTTCGTAGTGCCAACCCATACAGCTCCTGCGCTACGAGTGTTTCGAGCACGGCTTATCGACTGTGGTGCGGTACTCTCAGGAGTCGTGAGTACCGTCACCACAGGGAAAACCCCGAGAGTTTGATCAGTCGCAGCATTGTGTGTATCGCACAGGAATTTACTCTTTTCAGTATCTTACGCTGTGGTTTCAGAAAGTAATCCCGTGCTCTGGTCAACAGTATCCATTTGGTGGTGGCTATAAAGGAGTATTTCCTTTGCTATAATGAACTCCGTCGTGATAACAGGTAAATATCGCACATCTCGAAAGAGTTATCACTGTGTCCGTCTTAGAAGTTGCATGTTGCGAGACTTTGAATGAATAATTAATAACAGTATTGTGACGATCCCGGAGAAAATGAGTCTTCTCGTCAGTTTCCAGTGCAGTTCCACTAGGTATCATTTTACTCCAGACATATTTACCCAGCAGTAGATGCCTAGAAAAGAGTCCTTCCTCTGTCGGTGATAAATCATAGGTACATCATTTCACCTAAAACAGTTAATTTACACTCCTTGAATGCGTAATATCTTCCTTCAGATCTACAACTGGTGATTCTGTTGGAGTTTCCTAATTTTACTTCAAATCTGTCTTAGGGAGTAATGTTTAAAATTTATATTCATGCCCATTTCCATCATACTTTTCACGGTGATCCGTTCACAGTAAAGAATATGGTGGTTATTTTCCCGAGGGCATACACCTCTATTGCATGGTTAGGGACGATGACATTCTCGTAAGTAAATATTCTGGTGTTAAAATTCACTGCCAGCAATCCAAAATGCAACACCAAGACTGGAGATATTAGAGCCAATTTGACTTAGGAGATAACATGTCGTACAAAATTCACACGATTGAAAATACAGCCCCATGTGAAGTGAGGAAGATGATGAAATCAGTTTAAGTGTTGCAACCATTGCTGGCTATAACGGTTGCTACACGCCTCGGCATTGAAAAGAGACTCTGCGTGTGTTGTTGGGGTATAGCAGTCCATGCTGCTTCCACATATTGCCAAAGTTGTTCTGCTGTCGCCGTGGGTGGTGTAGCCCGGGCCCGTCGTTCCGCCGTCATCGACCAGACGTTTTCGTTAGGCGGGAGATTAGGGGAACAGGGAGGTCAAGGCAACACTGCATTCCGATTGGCGACGAAGAAGTCTTGAAAATTGCGTACCACATGTGTTCGCGCATTATCCTGTTGCAATGTGGCCGTTGGCAAGCTTCGAAGGTAAGGGAGGACAACAGGCTCCAATACTTCAGAGCTGTAACGCTGGCTGGTTAGTGTACCGACAATGCGTATTACAGGGGTGCGGAAGTAGAATCCAATACCACCCCAAACCATAATGCCGGGTGCAGGAGCAGTATGGCGATGCATAAGAAAAAGGTTTCTCACCAAGGTGTCTCCAGACCGTTATCCGACCGTCGTAGTGGTGCAGACAGAATATGGATTCGTCGATAGAAGCAATGTCGTTCTATTCGGTTGTTCATGTCCGTCACTCATTGCGATATTGCCGGCGCAAATGGCTGTGGCGTTGACTCAGTGGTAAACGCAGCAATGGACACCTTGTGGAGGGCCCTCTCTGGTGCAAACGACGACGAATGGTACGAGCGGTCACTGCGCAACAGACCGAGTTTGTTGTGATACTGTTCGTGATGTGGCAGAGCGATGCTTCGCTGCCACGCCCACAATATATCTATCACGTGTAGTGGTGCAACGAGGTGGGTGTAATCGGTCCCATCGGTACGACGTCCCCCCCCCCCCCCCCCCCTCCGCATCCAGCGATTGCAGATCCGCATCACAGTTCCGTCCGACACGATGACCTATTTCTCTGAAGGATAATCCGCTATCCCTATATGCAACTATAAATTCACACGGCCGTCTGCTCCCCCTTTATATAGCTCTTGCAAAATGGCGTTACTGGCACCCGTGTGACATGACCGCTCTGAATGCTAATAATGTGCACCTGCCTTCGCCGCAAACGCATGCTGTAAAATTACACATCATCTGGATACTTTCTTCAGAGTGTTGCATTTTGGGTGGTCAGCAGTATAGTTCCCCATCCGAGATTCCGGGCGGGGACTATTTAGGAAAATATTGTCATCAGGAAAAACGAAACCAGCTTTCTACGGGTAGGAGGGTCGAATCTTGGATCCTAATCAGTTAGGGAAACTAGGTAATTTTAAAACGGGACTGGACGGATTGAAGTAAGATATAGCGAGAATTATCGAAATGTAATGGTTGGAAGAACTGGACTTCTGATAAGATAAGCATAACTACAAATTCAAGCCAGGATAAGTCAGGAGCACGTCTAATAATGAATAAGACAATGAGAGTGCGGGTAAGCTGCTATGAACAGCAGAGAGAACGGATTATCGTAGCCAAGAGTGACACTAAGACAACACTCACAATAGTGGTACACGTTTATGTGCTGCTAGCTCCGCAGATGATGAATAGACTGAAAGATAAAAGAAATTATTCGGATGGTTCAGGGGGATGAAAAATTAACTGTGAAGTGGGAATGTAATTCGTCTGTAGAATAGGAAAGAGTAGGAAAAATCAGGAGAACATGGAGCGGGAGAAAGGAATGAAAGGGGAAGCCATCTGGAAAAAGTTTGCATAGAGAGCATAATTTAATCATAGCTGATATTCGGTTTAAAATCATGAAAGGGCATGAGACCATGAGACAAGGGAACTTTTTGATAGAATACATAATGATAAGGCAGAGACCTCGAAACCAGGTTTTAATCTCCAAATCATTTCCACGGGCAGATGTTGACTCTGACCATAATATTTTGGTTATGAACTGCAGATTAAAACTAAAGAAATTACCGAGAAATAGAAATTAAAGACTATCTGAGCTGAAAGAATCAGAGTTCGTCGAGTGTTTCAAAGGAAGCATCAGGGAAAATTGAGTGGCAGAGGGGCAAGAAACATAATAGAAGACGAATCGTTAGCCTTGAGAGATGAAATAATGAGGTCATAAGCTTCGATTACATCTGCTGTTTGCGTTGATCAGCACGATGTTTTTACTTCAAAATGTTTGAAATGGACCATAATAAGAGTGATAGTCTTATTACTGTAACTTACAGAAAAAACCGCATACGAAAAGTCAGCACCGAGGCTGGGCAGGTGCCATTATCAGCCCCGCAGTAAATCCGCATGATGGGACAAAGGTATAAATTTAGTTTCGTAGTGCAGTCATCTGAACACATCTCAACCGTCTGCTTATGTAGCATATACATGCACAACATACAAAAGTCACGTGGCCATTGAGGGATGCAACGATGGAGCATTTAATGAAATGAAAAAGAAGTAGACCTAACAGTTTTACTGTTGGGGGGATATTACTTTATAGTTGTAGTATATCTCCACCAAGTTTATAGGAAAGTACCCTGCATTTACTACACTACATTTAACTTTTATGTGCCTTTGTGAATCTTGTACCTCAATTTGTAATTATTTATTAAAATTTCATAGGATTTTGAATCACCGTTACTAGATGTCTCTGGGGAGCCTGAAAGTGAGAAATGTGCAATTTATCTTGTCAACGAGAATAAAATTTTCTCTGTTTCAAAATAATGATTTAAAAATCCTGCGAACACGCAAAGTAAGATTCTACATCTGTGTGTAACATTTTTCTTGTAACACGGCGTTGGGTACTCCGGTACGCTGACGACCACAACAATTAATTAAGCAAGATAATTAAAAGGGGAATCCGACGGCTGCGTTATGACTTGCATTCAGTGACAGCTGCAATTCCTGTCGTGTTTGAGCCTGACTTCATTTACAAGGCGGGACAATCGTCTCTGGAACATGTGCGCTGGGATCTTTTTAAATGCACAATTCTTACGAATTGTTACAGGGCTGCTAGTGGTACACGATTATTTCTACTTGGACAACTTCCTTCATGACATGGGCATGGCCACGTAAAAATGTGACGGCTCATTTCTGCCATTCCGTCTTGTCTACTCGCTGAACGCTCTGATACGTTGATGCAATACAACCACCTACCACCATACCAGCAGCTTCACTGCCATGGCACGTCAGCGATGGACTCACGTGACGGCCTGTTACCAGTTATACATCGTCTACGGCACTGTAAAACGACCAGCGTACTTCTTTAAAGGGGGAGCCTAATGTCTTGTACGGTGCGCGTATAGCTACTTCTTGATGTAAAAAATATTCTTCTGAAAAGCCTATAATGTCTCGTATTCCACATGTCCCTCACCACTATTCGTCTGTCAGTGTATTTCCCTCTTTCTCTACCAATATTCTTCTGAAAAGCCTATAATATCTCGTATTCCACATGTCCATCACCACTATTCGTCTGTCAGTGTATCTCCCTCTTTCTCTAACTTTTAATCTACGGTTGCATTTTTGAAGCGTCCTTCATGTGAATGATCTTCAAGAGAATTAGGGCCACGTTTGAGTTAAGCCATCTATTACTTCACTGTTGATAACGGAATGTTGGAACCCATAAAGTTTTCTATAAATTTCATTCAAAGTTATTAATTTTGTGGTAGGATACTGGTGTGGTAGGATACTGGTCACTTTTATCCTCTGGAACGAAATGGACCTATCAAGACATTCTTAAAAACTCATGCTCGCAAAATTATTTCCCCTGCTTAGCTGTCATTGGAGTCAATTTATTGTTCAAGATATACCAACATAAAAAATCTGTCAGTAGTACAGCGCCAGAAAAAAATGCATAAGTGAAAGTTGTACTAAAATATAACGGCCATTGAATGAAACCGAACACCAGCCATGGAATGGTTCCACTCAAACGTGATCACCCACGCATTAATACATCTATGCCAGTGTGAGACGAGACAGCCAATTACTGTTTTATAAAAACGCGGTCGGCTGATGACGGATGGCAGCCGCACACTGTCTTGTACTTGCTCTACGGCTGAGACTGAAGTTTACACATTTCTTTCTTCAGGTCACCAAAGATGTGAAAATCACAGGGTGAAAGTTCTGGGCTTTGCGTAGAACGTTGCAGTGTCTCCCAATCAGGTCACTGAAGCGTACTCTCTGTTCGTTCGGCAGCGTGGGGGCAGGCGTTTTCGTGCAACAGGCTGATTCTATACGACAGCATTCCAGAGCGTTTTGAGTTTATGTTAAGCCACAATTTATAGAAAGTGTCTTCATAGGGCTGTAAATTCATTATTGTTCCACGCTCGAGGAATTAGAGTGCAGGAACCATTCTGTTACACGATAACGCCTGCCACCACAATAATAATAATAATAATGTCGCCATTCAAAAACAGACAAAACCGACAAATAACACAAACGAAATCATGGCGAATAAACCGAAAAAAATTAAAAAAACACACGAGTAGAACAGAACGAAAACGGCGAAAAAATAACCCCCCTCCCTCTCTCTCTCACATACACAAAACTATAAAAAAATATGGCTCAAACGAATACTGCAGTACCAAGACCCACAAGCAGCGCAACTGTTATCACAACCCAAACAGACCAAATTAATTACAACACACACTACAATACCTACCACTATAAACTACTAAACATTATTTTCGGTTACACACATACAGACACACACAAATACACACACACTCTCACACACACACAAAAACGCAAACGCACGTAACAACCAAAATAGCTCTTACTGCAACCAACTGAACTCACCGCCACATACACTAGGCCTTGGCTTGAACAGCAGAGACTTTGCTCAGTTTAATAAATTCCGCACATTGTTAATACTTCACACGTTCAGCAAGAGGCAATGTAACTGGAGAAATTTAATACTGCAGACGCTATATTATCGGCCATAGCACTAACCAATAAACGACCAGTAAATTTCGTTGTGAGATACATGCATAATACCAAACAAGGCACAAAAAAATAAGTTTCAAGCCATTAACAACCAATACTTTTGAAATAAACAATCAGTGGTCAACAACTAACGGCTCTAAAGTAACTGTCGGGGCTACAAAAACAGACACCCAAAATATCGAATAACATATAACACTAAATCCAGTGCGATGCTAACAAGACTGCCAACCAGTTTAGAAAAATAAACATCTCACATTACAGTGTGCCACTGCTTACTCCGACACTCCTTCTGCAAACACAATCTATTTCAAACACGCCGCGCCTCAGTGAAGTCATACAACACAACACAGTTACGTCACTGATCAAAGCAGACGGGTGGAATTGGACGTTTAGATGACAGGGTGATTATTATATGTCAGATGTAATCTCTGGATCCATGTGTGTTAAGGCCCGACGATGCGACCCTAATCCCTAAACGTGTAAAATAATACGTAACTGTAAAAAGTGTGACGACCTGGGTTAATGTTCGTAATATGGTCACAGTTACTGAGGAGCAAACATTATGTCAACACTATAGAGCCTTGCTTAGGTGAAAGCGGACGGTTGCAAATTTAGCAGAAACATTGTGATAGGTGTTCTAAAATAGCGAACGTGCCTAAGATACTTCTTGCGGAGGAAATGCCTTGTAGTATTTTATCGTGACCACAATAGCTGTATACAGTCGCATCCTTCCGCGGTCGACTTCCTTTCGCTGCGGCGTATATCCACGGGATTGAGCACACACGGTAAATTCCAGCAATCGGCCATCTCTCTTGTCTGACCTGGCGGCTTACACGTCCTGGTGAGGATTCTAGTGAAGAGCGATATACGGCGACAGCCAACGCGTTGAAGCCGCGAACATAAATTGCTCCTTACTCCGCTCTGCGGGGCTCATTTCCCGCCTTGTCTGACAACGCTACTTAAAGTCAGCGGAACCGTAGTACTAAACCATCGTCTCCACTAACAAAACGAGAATAAAACCCTAAGTTAGATCATCACAGCAGCACCTTACACGAAAGGTAATGAAACACTACTTCGCGCGGTGAAGCTAAATTGACTAGATATTTGACCGGAGTTCCCTCTGTGGTACGTCCTAGAATTTTTGCTGGTGGTGATCGGCCTGCTCACCTATAACAATGGTTTTTATACCTGAAATTTACATTGTGGTTCGGACTCCAGTTTGGAATGCAGTCCCCACGGAAAGTGGCTAAGTGGCTGCGTACGTTTCATCAGACGAAGGAAGGCAAGGTCGTCCAGCTTCCAGAAGGACCATACATAGTACACCACTGTGGTGTTCAAATAAAGCTTCGGATCGAAGATGGCTTCACTTATATTCTCAACAACCCCATAGAAATCATATATATATAAAACGCACACACAACACACACACACACACACACACACACACACACACACACACACACACACATACACGAGAAGTACGACAGCACTAGTAAACTTCTTGCCCTGACAAGGAACAATTTTTTGTTACAATTAGTATCAGACATTGATCGTAAACGCTTTTACAACCTGTAAGCGCTGCAGATTCATGGTACTGAATTCTTTACATAGTCTTATATCGTCATACATACACAGATTTTTGGTATACTGAATAAAACGGTTTTAAAATAAGCAGTCTTTAAAAACCACGTCAGGGTACAATACAAACTGACCTGCGCATTCATTTAGATTTTACCATTGTAAGTATAGTAAAAATAAAAGAAAAAAAGTGGCAAGTGTGCATCCTAGCTTGTTCTTACTAGTACGTTATAAGCCAGAGTTCTGGCTCAGAAACGATCTTGTATCGATCTCACTGATAAGGACTTCTGGTGACAGTTTACATACTTGGGCGACTTATGGTTAGCCCCCACTCCCCTCCCTCCGTGGAACCAGCGACAATTGTTCAGTGTCACACAGGCGAACCTCAGGGTTCCCTTCCTCGTACTCTACCCGTCCCCTCCTATTCTCCGAGGATCAATGAGGTTGCCACACCCCCAACTGCATCATCATCTATTTTAACTGGGGCACTTGAGTGGGTGGGGTTCGCCCCGCACCTGTACATCATAGGAAGAGAATCAGGCTGTATCTATTTTTAATAACAAATTACGTTAACAATTTTACTCAAGACTTGTTTATTACCATTTCATGTTACGTGACTCTCATTGTTCGAGCGACTAGCAGTGACACCATCCAGACAGGTACGTAAGTATTACCATATTTTCCAGAGCTTTGCATATTTTTTTCAACATTTAGGGTATTCTTTTATATGTTCCCATATTTTACGTATTTTATTTGTATTTTCCGCAATTTTTTGCGTTTTCAACAATTTTTTGCGTTTTCCACAATTTTATGAATTTCCCAAAGTTTTATCGAATTACACAACTTTCATCCTACTGATCCCAACATCATGTCTCCATCATGATGCTTTCAGCCAATCACAATGCAGCATGAGCCCAAGTTATTTGTCATTACTAAGCCATCACTATATGAATATATGTGTGTGAGTGATGAGTTACAAATGAACACATTGGTGGAAATATTGACGAAACTGGAATATCTTTAAGCACTGTAGTTTTACTAGTTTCCTACCAACAAGGCAGTGCATATAGGAAATATCACACTACCACAGATTAACCGCTGTCAATTCACCACTACGTTACTGGATTATGTGATACCTTATCAGAATTCTAATAGTAGTAATCAAAGATACTGTGTGTATAATAATTAGCACAGTGCATTATAGACAAAGCTGACCGGTTATTATCAGCAACCACCCCAGTGAAAAGTATGTCGTCTACAGGATAGCCCACCCCCCTAACAGCGATGTTGGAGTATGGTAGTGAAGACACTTTTTTCTCGGTTCCTGTGACCACATTGAGAGAACGCTGCCTTTACCACTGCAATGCTCCACGTAGCTTAGAGCAGTGCACCTGTCATCACAACGGTGCTAATCGCCTAAATGAAACGCCTAGCGACGGTGAAAAACAACCACAGCCACAAAGTGTGGACATTGGTTGACGGTAACCACCGGGAAACGTCCTATACAAACTGATAAGGTGGCGTGGGGAGGATGGAGAATGACTGTGTCTCCGTGCAATTAACGGTCCAGAATTCCTTTCAACCGCTCCCAGCACATGCAGCTGTTTTCACCAGGTAGCAAAAATACAACTACATACATTCCATATAATAAAACTACCTGGTGTAGCGCGTTGGACGTTAAGATCGTACCACAAACGTACCTCTCCCCCAGTTCTCATATACTGTTAGAGCTCTGTCAATGCACCCTCCATGACAGTTAGTGAAGATAATGCTCATGTCAGCTAATAGGGAATGAAGTTCAGAGCCTGGTGCTGCCGAGAGCGGAAGGCTACGTGTAGGATATTCCTAAATCTTTATTTCTCTTTCTCTTGCAAGACTGTAAATGCGATATTTCATCTGAAAAATGCCTGTAATCCTCTCATGTGGTGTTTTCTTTTTATACTACCCTGATAGGTAGTTTTTTAAGGACTGTATATTTAAGACATGGTGCTCAATAATTACATCCATGTCCATTAAAATAATCTGATACAGGCCAAAGTCTGACAAACAAATTCCATAATGTGGTTTTGTAAGGTTGCTTGCCATACTTGGTAGCAGTGAATCTTTTGCTGTTTGCAGAAACTCTGTAACATTCCCCTTACTAAACAGAAGATTTTTTCCAAAAACCAGTAACGTAATGTTCAGCTTGATAAGAAAGATTTGGTAGACCCACAAGAAGGCCACTGTAACTGTGGCCGAAACATTGGTTTGTGAAGTCTAGTTATTTACATTACGACACCGTAAGATATTCAGAAATCTTTTAGATCATTTGACTCTATCCACAAAAGCCTATCAGGACACTAGTAATACTTGAACTCAAACTGGAACACGCTCGTTTCGCGATAAACTATTGAGAAGTGACATTCGCAACCATTGTAAGATAAGAGGTATTAGGGCACATACAAATAGACGTTTTCCTCTCTCTCTCTCTAGGTCCGTTTTTGTGAGTGGCTCAAGATACCGTATGGGATATGGTGTGTTTTCTAAAAAATGTTAGGAAGAAATGTCATTATCCCGTGATCCTCTCAAATATTAAAAAAACTCGATGAATCTGTGTACAATTGTCTGTCTAATAGTTGTTCGGAAATATGTGTATGTAAACATTGAACGGGCAGTAAAAATAGGCTTCTGTAGAAGAACCGCCGCCCGCTGTGGCCGAGCGGTTCTAGCCACTTCGGTCCGGAACTACACGGCTTCTACGGTCGCAGGTTCGAATCCTGCCTCGGGCATGGATGTGTGTGATGTCCTTAGGTTAGTTAGGTTTAAGTAGTTCTAAGTCTAGGAGACTGATGACCTCAGATGTTAAGTCCCATAGTACTCAGAGAAATTTGAACCATTTTTGTAGAAGAGCCACAATATAGCTCTGGTGGTAATTATAAACCACATCTATCAATCTCAGACGGATGAGAATATTCTGTATATTCGTCGTGACACACCACGAACATCGCAAACAAGTTTTGCTAGTAATAAATTATTGTAGATTCCCCTTTGTAATCATAGGAATTTATTTACAACATCATACTGAGATTAGTGCTGATTGGTGGAACCATAACACATCTGGGAAGGCTATGTTTCCGTCAGCAATAGCTGCGAGTGCATATTAAAGCATGTTTCCCAGTCTTGATTCTATAAGGAGTAGCTGATTCCGGTAACGTGGCAGATGAATTGATTTCAGTCATCCGTCAGAGTAACTTTTGAATTCCACCATCAGGCTGTCTACAAAACAGCGGCTAATACGACTGTTTTGTGTAAACAATTTTCATGTTAAAACTAAGGCTTACATTGAATAGTTTTATAATATATATATTATGAATGCCTTGCTTTGAGCAGAATATTGAGATATGATATTGCATTCTGGCATTACCGAATAGCCCATTAAAACTAGTCTTCCTCATCATGTATACAGACAGCTAAAATATAACACTTACATATTTTAATTTTAGCAGTCATACCCAGAAAAGAAGCCACTACTGCATGATCAACAACATATGAGTTAGTATCACAACCCAGTGGACAATACTGCAGAACATCCTTAAGGCTACACACGAAGATTTTAATAAGTACTAGTCTAAGGCTGCTTGACACACATTGCTTCTCTGTGTATCAGGAACACATAGTTTTTTCTACATATCTGGCGGTAAGTCATTCAGGATCTTTAAAGATGTATAGTTGTTTTTTGTATTATTAGATTCGGTACCCAAAATCGTCGACAATCTTAACAACAGAAAATAACCTCTCCGAAGGTATTCAAATCCATACTGATTTGCTTACAACGCATTGACAGTCATTCACCAAGTGATAGTCCACAGCAGAACTTCCAGCATCGCTGTTTTGTAGTCCATGTCATGGATTTACAGGTTAAATAATTAAAACACTAGAAATACGGAACATAGTTTCACAATCATTTATCAGTCCTCATTACCTGGAATGTATGTATGTCTACACAAGTCACCAGTATTTACTTTAATTCTCCAGAAGATGCTGGTTTAGATCCAGCTTCAGTTTTCCCTGGTATTCGTAAATTTGTAGAATAAACGTTGGGACGCGTTTTAGAATAGCAATGTAATCCAAATCACCACCAACGACACATGATTTTTACTGATGATGATGATGATTATTATTATTCATACCAGTAGCAAAAAGCTTCGGGTAAAAGTTATGAGGGCAACACTTTCAGTCACCTGATTTCAGATAATATCTTCTAAATGCGATCGAACTTGATATTAAATTACTCTGAACCCACAGTTTTACATGCAAGGTATCTGCAGCGGCTGAGGGTCATGATGAACGAAAACACTGCTGACAGCTGGTAAAACTTGGTTTTGAATGACCACACTACCGGTTTCAAAGCTTCCAGCGACATCTAAAGCACAATTTACATATTTAAGAACCGAAATATAACTGTACAGCAGATTTGTTATATGATATAAAGATTATTTGAAGATGTACTCACAAAACACAATACGTTAATCCATCATAGGTGAACCAGTTGTACCTAGTTCAGGTACTTCCATTCTGAGAACACTGTCAGTATTTAAAAATTAGACGAACGAAGGGTATTTAGGAAGGTGGTCCATGTAATTTCCTCTGCTAATGCTGCCTAGTAGATCGAACCGATATACTGCCATTAACTGCATATGCAAGTATCTATAAGAAACAAAAACAGTGCTGAGAGCTAAAACTGATTAAGAAGATATAGTTAATAACTAATTAATGGTGGAAATGGAGCAAGATTGTAGATACAACGCAAAATAAACTAGGTATGCTGCTTTCTTACCATCTCAAACCAGACACAGATAGCGCAGCTTGCAAGAGTAGGCTCTACCTTAACCGCCCACTAGGAAACGCTGACTGCATAGGTAAGTAATAACTATCATGGGGATACCTAGACCGTCAGTGTTTCCTGGTGGCTGGTGAAGGTAACGTGTCCTCTTGCAAGCTGCATCTTCTGCGTCTCATTTGAGATGGTAAGAAAGCAGTCTATCTAGTTTATTCTATTTTGTACCTATGGTCTTGCACTATTTTGCACTATTTCCACCATTAACAACGCTATGAGCTGTATCTTCGAAATCAGTTTTAGCCTTCAGCACTGTTCCAGTCATCATCAGTTACCTGATTTTCTGTATGTGTGTGTGTGTGTGTGTGTGTGTGTGTGTGTGTGTGTGTGTTTTGTGATGTGGATACCTCAAGTCCATGGGCTCGGATATGGGACCAGGAACGCCAGGCAACATGTATAGTGCTACTTTGCACATAGAAAAATACTTCGCGTTGCATGTTCATTAAATTGTAAGCTCTGAAGCCTATAAAAAGATTCTGGATGCCAGTCTCAAGCCTGACAAACATAGGGAAGCATATGATAAAGCTACCTCAGCATGGAGCGTCATCACAATGTATGGGTGTCTTTGATATAGTTTTAAATAGAACTAAGACATGTATTGTTCACAGTCGTGTGCTTATACGTAATTCATAGCAGTAGTAAACATTGCAGAGTACGTTATTTTAAATGAGCACAATAAGAGCATGAGTTTATGTAATTGATTTCCAGGTGAAATAATTAAAATTATAGACATAAAGAGCATAATTTCGTAAACAATTATCGATTCTCATTACCTGGAAGTTATGTGCATCCAAACAAGTCAACAGTATTTACTTTAATTATATGGAAGATGCCGGTTTAGTGTCAGTCAGTCTTTTTATTCATAAGTCTGTAAGACAAACAATGCGTCTCATATTAGCAAGGCAATGTGATTAGAATGACAACCAACAACAAATGTTTTTTACTAATGATGTTTATTCATACCAGTAGCAAAAACATTCAGGTTGTGTGTGTGTGTGTGTGTGTGTGTGTGTGTGTGTGTGTGTGTGCGTGGGTGGGTGGGTGGGTGGCTGTTGTGATGGGATATCCTATCCTTCTGTAATAAAACATCACAGACTAACGTCCTGTATTTACTTCTGCATTCTATATTTACTTCTCAGTTGTATTTTGTTTAAGAAACAAATGTTACCATCCCAGTAACTATTACTGTCTTTCTTCTTCTGGTGCTCCTCCTGACTGCCCATTAGACAGAAGATGGTCTCATTCTTTATTGCATATTTTATTGTTATGAAAAACTTAGTGAGATGCATATTGCAATAATTGTTATTTTAAACACTCCTCATCCTAACCTGTTTTCTAAATACTGTTCCAACAACTTAGCAGAGAGTTCGAATTTTTGATGTTTGTTGTTGATGCAGTAGATCAGCCACAATTGTAGCAGCTTTAGTAGCATATCGCATGATCAAGCTAAGAAACTGCCTTTGCTTTAATTTGCTTTACAAGTCTGATACTAGTTTGAAGAATCATGATTACTACAAGGCCAATACTAGCACTGAAACTCTTAATTCTTTTTTCATGGTGACACATCACCTCATTACTATGTACTGATAAATACTCGTTACACAAATTTCATGACATCTCTTGTCATCAGTATAATCGCATTTTCCCTGTTTGTTTCCTTTATTCTTTCCGATCAACAGTTAAAATCTCATGTCATGCGGAAAGAGCGTTTGTGATAGCGACCATGAAAGGACATGTAATTATCTTACATTGTTTATTTTCTATGTTTCACGTTCAACGCCTTAATGAAGACGAACTATTACAAAAGACAAGCCAAATAATAAAAGATGGGAAGAGAGAATTAAGATTACAGAAAGAGAAAATCAACTGGAACATAAATAAGGATGGAACATTACTGAGAACATTGTCATCTAACTACCTGAGGTAAGAACAACAGCCATCACTTGCTTATATTCATGGTGTGTACAATATTTGCCATTAACGTTTTGGTCCATTTCCAACAAAGAATAAGCTATCGCCAGTACATTGGTCGCCAAATATGTAGCAAGAAGATCCATACAGGCGCTGGATGAAGTGTGCATATCAGGAGAGAGGCTGAGGACGGACTCGCAACCACCGCGCTGCCAACGCTCTCTCGACCGCAAGTAATTAGATCGCCGCCGTGGAGTGGAGGACTCAGTCTCAGTAACGCAGTCACTAGCTCAGTCTCCGTTTCAGTCACTATCCTAGTTGCCGTCTGTCAGTTCACATCACTGGCTATGAGAGTGCATATGGAATGGAGTAATGTTTACAGAGGAACTTGTACTTCACCAGCAGTAAAGCTAATGTGGACTATTAGTGAAGACCTTGTTCCACAACACATGAACTCAAAAACATAAGTTGCTTCCTGATTGTGTATATAAAGAACCATGTTAATACTTGCGTACAGTTGTGTTGGAGAAAGAGGATATAGAAGCTGGCCGGTGTGACCATGCGGTTCTAGGCGCTACAGTCTGGAATCGCGCGGCCTCGCAGTCCCGTGAGGCTGTGAATCTTGGGTAAGAACAGCAAATGACACTCACGAATTTGGTTCTGGCGACTGCGCTGCAAACCATCAGGACCTGCATCAAGTACATAAAAAAGCCAGTGCGCTCCTGAATCACGCCTCTTTCCGAGCGCCCACGATTGCCATAAACCCTGAAAAGAACGAGTTCGCGCGGAGCAAAGCAATACTTGCGGACCACTAGCAGAGCCGGATGCTGCAGTGGGTGTAGCACCTATAGCAGCACCTGGTGGCGGCGGCCATACGGAAGTTCCGCCGGTGATGGTCCGTCTCGTGGGTGGGAGCGATAGGAGGCCAGAAAGAGTTGCAGCGCCTGTTCGCGTGTGTGGGTGGTGCGATGCTTGGCCATCTGTAGTTTGAAAGTGTGTACTAAGCGTATTTCTTCTTCGTTGAACTGCGGGTGAAACGGAGCACTTGTCAGATGACGAATGCCATTTTGTTCACAAACCTGTTCAAAATCACGTGACGTTAACTGTGGTTCATTGCCCGACACAAGTACTTCTCGCTGATCTTCTATGCGAAATACGGAGGACAACGCTTGAATGGTGCTACGTGATGTGGTAGAAGCCATGGACACAGCAAATGGGAACTTGCCAGAAGAGTCTACCACTATGAATCAACAAGTGTTCCAAAATGTTCCTGCAAAGTGCATGTGCACTCGTCGCCATGGCGATTGACTCTTAGACCAAGCTGAGAATATCTGCAGCAGAGCAGGCTGATATCCCTCTCAAGCGCGACTCTGTGGCGTCATCTGTTCAATGTGGGCGTCCATACCCTTGCAAGTACAATGCCGTCCCGCTAACTGTTTAGTAGAAACAATACCCCAGTGTCCATGGTGGAGCAATCGCAATACACCGATTTGCAATACTTTGTGAATAAGCACACGTGATTTTCCACTGAACTAGAATGGTACCCTGTTGAACTGAAAGGTTAGGCCGACGTGCAAAATATCTGCGCACAACCGCGTTCTGGATACTGTTCAATGAACGAGACCAAGATGTGCGAATGTAATGCCACAAAATCTTGAGATCTACGTCTGCTTCCGTGACCTGTGCAATTTTTCTCTAGTGCAAGGGAAAGGAGTCCAGAAATTCAGAGTCCTGGCATCGATTTGGCAACAACATTCGAGAGATACATCCAAATTAGAGGTTGGGCCAATAGGAAGGCGAGATAGCGAGTATGCATTTTCATGCTATGCCGTAGGTCTTTACACAATTTCATACTGATGCTGCGAAAGTAACAAAGCCCAACGTTGCAGTTTTTGAGGAGGGCGTGTAGGAACCGCCTTTGACATATGAAACAAGGACTGCAAAGGCTTATGATCAGTCACTACATAGAACTTGCGACCATGGAAATAGTGATGCAATTTTGTCACACATTACACAGTAGTGAGAGCCTCTTTTTTATTTATTAATAATTGCACTGAGTTTGAATTAACAACATTGGGTCAAATGCAAAGGGTCTGTCTTGTGCACCAATTCTGTGCGAAACCACAGCGACGATTCCGTAGGAAGGAGCTTCGACCTACAAAACTACCGGCTTGGCAGGGTCAAAATGCATTAAACATCTGTCACTGAGCAAAGCATTTTTGAGTTTCCGAAATGCGTCTTTGCAGTCTTCAGTCCACACAAAAGGTACATTTTTACGACGCAGGCGATGCAATGAAGAAGCGATCTAAGTGGCATTCGGTATGGTCCGAAGGTAGTATGTCATCTTGCCTAGTACTGACCACAGTTCAGACACATTGAGAGGAGCAGGCAGGTCACGGATTGCAAACAAGTGAGATAGGAGGAGGTGCACACCCTGACTGCTTATCGCATGACGTAAGCACTGTAGTTCCGCTTAAAAGAAATCACACTTTTCGAGACGACGCTTGAGTCCTGCTTCTCACAACACACGAAAAAGGTTATGCAAATTGGCAGTGTGTTCCTCTGGTATACGACCTGAGACGATAATATCGTCAGCGTAGCTTGAGCAAAATGGCACTTTTGCTGTCAGTTATTCCAAATAACGCTGAAAACTGGTGGGTGCGGAAGCACTGCTTAAGGGCAAATGCAAATACTTGAACAATCCTAAGTGTGTAGTTGCAACAAACACTTTCTGTAACTCTTCACCCAATGGAATTTGCAAGTAGACATCAGCATATCTAACTTAGAACACTAACGTCCTGCCCCAAGCCTGTCCATGAATTCCTCAGGGCGAGGTGAAGGATAAGTGTCAACTAATGTCTGCGAGTTGACTGTGGACCTGAAGTCAACACAAATGCAAATGCGACCAGAAGGCTTAGGCAGCAAAACGAGAGGACTTGCTCATGGAATACCTTGCATAGGAGCAATTACATCATTGTCTTGCAATTATTTAAAGTCACTGGCTACTTTGTCCCTTAAAGCAATTGGAACGGGATGGGCCCGGAAGAACTTGGGCTGGGCATTGTCTTTTAATGTAACATGCGCTACAAGGTTATTGGCGTTTCCCATTCCTTCTGAAAATAGTTCAGGAAATTCTTTAAGTAAGCTATCGACACTGTCCTTTGGTGCAAAAGCCGATACTGGAAGTATGGATGTTAAGGCCAAACAAATCAAAGGCATCTAAAGCGAATATCTTCTGTTGATTTCAGTACAGTAAAATTCACTGTCCTAGTGTGAGATTTGTAAGTGGCAGGCAAACTACACTGTCCAATCACTAGTACCCAAGGACATCACACACATCCATGCCCGAGGCAGGATTCGAACCTGTGACCGTAGCGGTCTTGTGGTTCCAGACTGTAGCGCCTAGAACCGCTCGGCCACTCCGGCCGGCAGTGTTATTACATCCCTAATCATTAAATCACTGAAAAAGTTGCCACAACCACATTTAAATTTACACTCCCCAGTCACGTCCGTCAGTTCTGTGTGCCATTGACTGTACGTCTGTTCCAGTTTTGTCTGCAAGCGAAAGAAATGATATCTAGCTGCAGCTACGCAGACTTGCTGGTCATAGCACTGAGTTAATGCAGTAATTACTTGGTAATATCTGAGTTCGTTGGGAGACGCAGTTGGGAGTAGTGTTCTATTAACTTTAACACTGGGGACCCCGCAGTCGAAAGGAAGTATTGTAACTTTACAGTACTTTGAACATGACGAACTTGACAATGAGCTTGGAACTGTGTCAGGTATTCAAGCCATTCCTCTTCTATGTCAGCCGGCCGAAGTGGCCGTGCGGTTCTAGGCGCCGCACTCTGGAACCACAAGACTGCTACGGTCGCAGGTTCGAATCCTGCCTCGGGCATGGATGTGTGTGATGTCCTTGGGTACTAGTGATTGGACAGTGTAGTTTGCCTGCCACTTACAAATCTCACACTAGGACAGTGAATTGTACTGTACTGAAATCAACGGAAGATATTCGGTTTAGATGCCTCTGATTTGTTTGGCCTTAACATCCATACTTCCAGTATCGGCTTTTGCACCAAAGGACATTGCCGATAGCTTGCTTAAGGAATTTCCTGAACTATTTTCAGAAGGAATGGGAAACGCCAATAACCCTGCAGCGCATGTTACATTAAAAGACAATACCCATCCCAAGTTCTTCCAGGCCCATCCCGTTCCAATTGCTTTAAGGGACAAAGTAGCCAGTGACTTTAAATAATTGCAAGACAATGATGTAATTGCTCCTATGCAAGGTATTCCATGAGCAAGTCCTCTCGTTTTGCTGCCTAAGCCTTCTGGTCGCATTTGCATTTGTGTTGACTTCAGGTCCACAGTCATCTCGCAGACATTAGTTGACACTTATCCTTCACCTCGCCCTGAGGAACTCATGGACAGGCTTGGGGCAGGACGTTAGTGTTCTAAGTTAGATATGCTGATGTCTACTTGCAAATTCCATTGGGTGAAGAGTTACAGAAAGTGTTTGTTGCAACTACACACTTAGGATTGTTCAAGTATTTGCATTTGCCCTTAAGCAGTGCTTCCGCACCCACCAGTTTTCAGCGTTATTTGGAATAACTGACAGCAAAAGTGCCATTTTGCTCAAGCTACGCTGACGATATTATCGTCTCAGGTCGTATACCAGAGGAACACACTGCCAATTTGCATAATCTTTTTCGTGTGTTGTGAGAAGCAGGACTCAAGCGTCGTCTCGAAAAGTGTGATTTCTTTTAAGCGGAACTACAGTGCTTACGTCATGCGATAAGCAGTCAGGGTGTGCACCTCCTCCTATCTCACTTGTTTGCAATCCGTGACCTGCCTGCTCCTCTCAATGTGTCTGAACTGTGGTCAGTACTAGGCAAGATGACATACTACCTTCGGACCATACCGAATGCCACTTAGATCGCTTCTTCATTGCATCGCCTGCGTCGTAAAAATGTACCTTTTGTGTGGACTGAAGACTGCAAAGACGCATTTCGGAAACTCAAAAATGCTTTGCTCAGTGACAGATGTTTAATGCATTTTGACCCTGCCAAGCCGGTAGTTTTGTAGGTCGAAGCTCCTTCCTACGGAATCGTCGCTGTGGTTTCGCACAGAATTGGTGCACAAGACAGACCCTTTGCATTTGACCCAATGTTGTTAATTCAAACTCAGTGCAATTATTAATAAATAAAAAAGAGGCTCTCACTACTGTGTAATGTGTGACAAAATTGCATCACTATTTCCATGGTCGCAAGTTCTATGTAGTGACTGATCATAAGCCTTTGCAGTCCTTGTTTCATATGTCAAAGGCGGTTCCTACACGCCCTCCTCAAAAACTGCAACGTTGGGCTTTGTTACTTTCGCAGCATCAGTATGAAATTGTGTAAAGACCTACGGCATAGCATGAAAATGCATACTCGCTATCTCGCCTTCCTATTGGCCCAACCTCTAATTTGGATGTATCTCTCGAATGTTGTTGCCAAATCGATGCCAGGACTCTGAATTTCTGGACTCCTTTCCCTTGCACTAGAGAAAAATTGCACAGGTCACGGAAGCAGACGTAGATCTCAAGATTTTGTGGCATTACATTCGCACATCTTGGTCTCGTTCATTGAACAGTATCCAGAACGCGGTTGTGCGCAGATATTTTGCACGTCGGCCTAACCTTTCAGTTCAACAGGGTACCATTCTAGTTCAGTGGAAAATCACGTGTGCTTATTCACAAAGTATTGCAAATCGGTGTATTGCGATTGCTCCACCATGGACACTGGGGTATTGTTTCTACTAAACAGTTAGCGGGACGGCATTGTACTTGCAAGGGTATGGACGCCCACATTGAACAGATGACGCCACAGAGTCGCGCTTGAGAGGGATATCAGCCTGCTCTGCTGCAGATATTCTCAGCTTGGTCTAAGAGTCAATCGCCATGGCGACGAGTGCACATGCACTTTGCAGGAACATTTTGGAACACTTGTTGATTCATAGTGGTAGACTCTTCTGGCAAGTTCCCATTTGCTGTGTCCATGGCTTCTACCACATCACGTAGCACCATTCAAGCGTTGTCCTCCATATTTCGCATAGAAGATCAGCGAGAAGTACTTGTGTCGGGCAATGAACCACAGTTAACGTCACGTGATTTTGAACAGGTTTGTGAACAAAATGGCATTCGTCATCTGACAAGTGCTCCGTTTCACCCGCAGTTCAACGAAGAAGAAATACGCTTAGTACACACTTTCAAACTACAGATGGCCAAGCATCGCACCACCCACACACGCGAACAGGCGCTGCAACTCTTTCTGGCCTCCTATCGCTCCCACCCACGAGACGGACCATCACCGGCGGAACTTCCGTATGGCCGCCGCCACCAGGTGCTGCTATAGGTGCTACACCCACTGCAGCATCCGGCTCTGCTAGTGGTCCGCAAGTATTGCTTTGCTCCGCGCGAACTCGTTCTTTTCAGGGTTTATGGCAATCGTGGGCGCTCGGAAAGAGGCGTGATTCAGGAGCGCACTGGCTTTTTTATGTACTTGATGCAGGTCCTGATGGTTTGCAGCGCAGTCGCCAGAACCAAATTCGTGAGTGTCATTTGCTGTTCTTACCCAAGATTCACAGCCTCACGGGACTGCGAGGCCTTCGCAGCCGCCCGCTGGTACCACCAGGGCACCCCAGGAGGAGCGAATGAATGATGCGCCCTCGTCTCCGCCCCCACTTGCCGACCCGATGGACGTGAACCCATCGTCGCCGTTATCGCCCCAGGTCACGCCCTCAGGCCAGGACATGTGCCCTGCCAGCAGTTTTCCGGAGGATGTTCCTGTTGGGTCGCAAGCCAGGTGGCGGTGTACGGTCCGGAGTACGCCGTCCTCCAGAGTCACAGCTCCCAGCTCATCTCTACGTCCAGTGTCCTCCCCACTGTCGTTCGCATCTTTCCTACACGACAACAGTGCCACATTTCGGAAGGGGGTGGGGGGTGGGGGGGAGAGAAGGAGGAATGTGCTGGCTTAAACTGTCGTCAGCACACCGGTCGGAAAAGATGTTGTAAGAAGATTGGTAGTAATGACAGGAACAAGTGCGCCTATCAGGAGAGAGACCAAAGACAGACTCGCACTGCAAAAGCCCTGTCGACTGCAAGTATTTATATCGCCACCGCTGACCAGAGGGCTCATTCTCAGACTCTCAGTCACTAACTCTGTCTCGGTCTAGTGCGCTAACTCAGTCGCACAGCTACTCAGCTCACTGACTTAGCTGTAGTTTTGTGTCTGTCATTCATCACATAGCAAGACTTGTACTTCACCAGCAGTGAGGCCAACGTGGACTCTCATGGAAGGGCTTGTACCACAGCACATGGACGCCGTTAAAGTTAAATAGCAGCTATCTGATTAAGTAAACAAAGAACCCTATTTGTACACGTGTGCATCTGTGTTTTAGAATGAGGATACTGGCCACGAAGCAACATCCTCTCCCTTGATTCTCATGGACGAGGACATAACAGTTTCCTTGTTGTATTCTATTACTGTACCATAAATGGTCACCTGTTAAGTGATTCTGCACTAACAACGATTTCCTTGTTGTATTCTATTACTGTACCATAAATGGTCAACTGTTCAGTGGTTCTGCACCACAAAATGGCTGCTCTTGTAACATTTTGTGTGTAATGACGAAGGCAAACTGCATTGTTGTATGCATGATGCTAAATCATTGCTGCTTATGAAATTAAATAATAAATGATTTTATCAAGCGAATGCCTTTAAATATCGTAGTTTACTCAAAATTTGTACAAAAGTATTTTTGTATTACATTAATGTTATCATAAAAATAGGAAAGAACACAAGAATAGCTACAGAAGAAAATAGTGGCATGAGACTTAACACTGAACAAATGAATTCACTGACGCGC
This sequence comes from Schistocerca piceifrons, assembly GCF_021461385.2. NCBI lineage: Eukaryota > Metazoa > Arthropoda > Insecta > Orthoptera > Acrididae > Schistocerca > Schistocerca piceifrons. The sequence goes on from NC_060140.1 coordinate 540,752,150, forward strand.
AAGTAGAAAATTTACGGAGTTCAGAACATAATCTTGGATCGCGCTCTGAAAGAAATGCCAGTGCTTCAAGTGATGAGATTTTCTGTGAAACTGATGGTTGCATAGACTATTCTTTAGGTAATCTAACTGTTGAGCATGATGATTCTTCACATGACTTATATGTTCCGAAGATGGGTGATTCTTCAAGTGAAAAGAATGTGCAAATAAGTGACCAACCAGCTAATCCAGATATGCTGTTATTATTTAGTCTTTGAGCAATGGAAAAAACATAAAAACATAAATGGTCTTATAAAAAATGGAACTTATGAACGGAACAGAAAAGAATGTCACATAAATTGAAAAAAAGAAAAATCCAGTCACATACAGAAATTGACTACTAATTTTAACACTTTGTCAATGCAGTACAGTACTTAACCGAATAGTGTTTCACTACTAAAGGTGGCTCATCATGGTCTCTGGGAAGCCATCCAGGCTTGGTCTCATGATCACAAACAACTAAAAGAAACTTGACTATAAAGTCGATACATTTGTGGAAGAACAGAAAGCACTTTGCTGATGATTTTTCATACTGGATCTTACACAAAGACGTAGAAATAAACGAAAGACTAAATTCTGAATTGGAACATGTTGTAAAGGAGTCGGTCACCTACAATATGTCTGAGTGACACAGTTATAGCAAATCATTAAAGACTCAAATCGAAAAAATAAAAGACACTTTGAGTAATGACTTGTTGGAATAATGTGACCAACTAACGCCCCAAATGATGACGGTGACACAAGAATTGTCTACAGTTGGAAGCATATTTCAAGGAACCCCATCGATTGTTAACAATGTATGTGATAGTTATAGCAGTCCTACTGCTGCATATCGCATAACAAGTGATAAAGAAACAAATTTCAAAGATACATAACCAAATCACAAACAGTATGAAGTAACGAATGCACCATCATTATCTTTTGTCTTGCTTAAAGAAAGTTTGCTTAAGCTCAGACAATTCCAGTTTTTCCTGCACAGAAAAATTACTCTGCACCTGAGTGTATTTATAAGAGCACATAGTGTAGCATTACCTCAGTTTTGGACTGAACAACAAAAGATTCGTTTCACCACAGGATAAATACAAGGTGATGGAGTCCTCTGGGGCAAGGGTACGGCAGGAATTTGCCAAATTTACAATCAGTTTGAAAGAGCATTTCTACATAAAGTCCTGGTCAAGAAGACATCACGAAAGTCTTAGAAAACAGGAATTCACTCTGAAGCCTTTCCATGTTAAACAGAATTGTTTTTATAGATATTTAACCGAACTCATTAACAGAATGATCTTACTTCTCATCAATACGTGTTCAGAATTTTGAAGGCGAAATTGCCATTAGATATCTGCGTGAAACTAGGAGATGTACCAGATGATAGTTTAGAACATTTTTTACTGTGTGGTTTCTCATATCTTAAACAGTTAACTGCAGCTCATTAGTGTGTCAGTACAGTATGTAATAAGGTATGTATCGGTCTTAAGCTTGCATCCACACTAATAACATATTACCACATGACACAGGTGTATTTTGAAGTGTAGGCACTACCATAAATTACACTTTCGTGTAAGATTTTTTAGTATATGAATGTCTTCTTTTCCTTTTTTCTGTTTCAACATGTAGTAGTATATCAGACAGTATTTACAGCTGAAAGTTAAAGCTGTACTGTACTGTGTTGTAATATTATGGGTCAATAAAGGTGTTATTATGATAATACGACATTTTTTTGCATTATGACCATGCTGGCAGCCCCAGAGGGGACGGATTAGCGAGGTTCTACTGCAATATATTTCTGTTTAACATGTGATATCGACATATATTTGTTAGTAAGATCGTATGCGTAAGTCCATCAGCTCACAGACATAATAAACCTCAAGTCACATGGCTTAATATAATTTGTTATTAACAAACAGACAGAGCATGATCCGCTCTTTATGATGCACAGTTCCAGAGTGAATCCCAGCCACTCACGTACCCCAGTCAAAATGATGAAGATGGGGAAGGGGTGCTACATTCTCGTTAGTTCATTAGATAAGGGAGGAGGGTGGCTGGGGAAGAGGGGAAGATGTTGGGGTTCCTGTGTGTGACCTTGATCGACTGTCACTGGTTACCTGGGGGTGGGAGGCAATTTGTAGGTAATCATGAATACTGTATAAATCACTCAAGTGTGTAACCTGACACCAGAAATGCTTATCAGTGACGTTGGGATAAGAATGTTGTCTGAGCCAGAGCTCTCACTCATAACCTACTCTTAGTAAAATAAAGGAAGAAACAGCTGAAACTATGTGGTCCAGAAATAATTAGACATATGGAATTATATAAATCTAATATTTATATATCATTAACCATTTAGTTTTACAGTTTCCATTCATATTGTAATGTAGGCATCACATTGTGGTGCTTGGGAGGCTTGATTTCCTCAAATATCAGCGAAGTATCCTCTTTATTCTATGGATTCAGTGGGTGACTCTTCAGCTCCATGGACCGCAACGAGTCCCCATATTTGACCTATCACCTGTATGCACTTCACCTATCATTTCTCTAAGAACAAATACTGAAAAATATCAAGGTAATAGTTATGACTGAATTCACTCTAGCCGCTGGACAGAGTTCAAGCATCCCTTTTCGTGAGACAATAAGTTTCTAAATCTTCCAATAACTGAAGCAGATGGCCGGCCAAGGTGGCCGAGCGGTTCTAGGCGCTACAGTCTGGAACCGCGTGACCACTATGGTCGCAGGTTCGAATCCTGCCTCGGTCATGGATGTGTGTGATGTCCTTAGGTTAGTTAGGTTTAAGTAGTTCTATGTTCTAGGGGACTGATGACCTTAGAAGTTAAGTCCCATAGTGCTTAGAGCCATTTGAACCATTTTTGAACTGAAGCAGAAGGGCTTTGACAGTTTAATGCAATATGTCCAGGCTCTGTTGAATACTTCCTTTTGTATATGAGGTAGATGATAAATGTGTAGAAAAGGCACTTTTGTTACTGAAATACGTATGCTCTTTAAATCAAGCTGTAAAACGTCTGCCAGTTTATTCAACATCATATTCCACATTGTAATTTTGGAACAGTATTTTATACACCCCCAAATAAAGAACCATTTCACATATAGCAAAGAAGGCACAGATATCTGAAGATGGCTAATGCTTAAATGTGTAAAATAATAAAGTGTGTATACAAACAATAACTGAAAATAATTATAACAGTCTTCACTTAAAACTGGCAGGTCCTGATCTACATGTAAAACTTTCCACTAGTGTTTCGCCTCCAGCTGTAGAATACATCCTCAGAAGCGAAGTGATGAACTGGAATCTGAGCTTGATGGAGCATCAGATATACATAGGCAGTGACAAGTCTACCACAGTCCATGACATGGTTCCAGCTATGAGACTACCTATGGTAGTGCTAAAATTTGCGATCAAAAGTAATCAACTGTCATTATTTTGGTGTAAAGTCGACAGCCATAATTTTATTTAATGTGACATCTTGCTCTTTTCTTGTAAAATTATTTCAGTGTTTATAAATTTCAATAGACTCTCTATACAAGTGCACATAATAATATGACGTTTTTAACGTGTTGCTCATCTCAGTGAGTTTTATTTCATGATTACCCCCGTTGTACATGTGTTCTGCTCTGGCTCATTTATCCATATGTCCAAGTTGGCAACCCCTCTTAGTTTCAACAAGACAGGTGTCAACACTTTTAAGTGCTGGTGTTAAAATTGGTTATGAGACTGCACATACATGATTTTGGTCACTTTATGGTAAAAATTGGCAGTTGTCCAAAATTAAATCTGAAATACTACATGAAGTTTAGCGTTGATGAGAGCGAATTCGCTGAGATGGCTGTAGATGGTTCATGTGCTTTGCCTCTCAAATGTGAAACATGTGCTGAAAGCAAGGGACTTAATCCTCTGGTTAATCAGACCACCAGCCATGTACAAGGTCCAAATTCCATACTGCTTCACAACTGAATAAGTGTCATAATGGAAACCTCAACTAAAATCATCAATTTCATAATGAAATATCCACTAAAACAACGACATTTCTTATCAAATGACAAACTTCACCATCCCTGTAACAATTCTTTAACATTACAGGAAAATACCATGAAGACTGACATGACAAATTTCTTATCACAATGCTGCAAATTAATTACAGAAATAGTTGTACTGAAACACATACATCATATGTTAATTAAACCACATCCTATATCATCTAACCCAGGAACAGTTTCTGATGAAATTCCAGTTAACATTAAAGAATAGTTAGAGTCAGAACTGACAGAAGTAGTACAGCCTCCAGTTGATGAACTTTATTTTCTGAATGACACTTCAGAAAAAATATGGTGCTAACCCCTCTGAGAATACATTAAGTGAAAATTTACTGAAATCAGATGATAATGGAAATCAGTAATGTATTGCAGTTGGAATCCTAAGCTATCAAACAATACTAGATACACTTTTATGTGTTGTTACCATGTGTAGTTGCATAGTGGTGCACTACTGTATTCTTGGCACATGGAACACAATCTACATAGTGTTAAAAGTATGGAATATGACAGAAATCCAGTTGGTTACTGTCATTATGGACTAATAAAATATCACAATTATGAGAAACATAATCTCCAGAATATAAACAAGACACTTTTACATAGCACTCTATTACTAAATTGTACTCTTAATATCAACTGGCGAATAAAGCAACCTGCTATAAACATTGTGCAGGAGGTGGAAGAGCCCTGCTCGGCGACATTTAAGATAATAAAGTAAGTGTGACCACAAACGGTAACCCATTAGATGGGTCAGTGCCAATGAAAATAGCAAAGTAGATCTGTTATGTTATAACAATGATGAGGACTAGGGGGAGGAACTCACTACAGACGATTTAAAGACCCCATCAGACTGTAGAGATTGTCCAAGCCATTGTATATCCAGTAGCTGGAAAGGTATTGACCACAGTTGTAACAGGTATGGGTGCTTTAGAGAGTTATATCATCCAGTTTGCTCAATTACATCTCTGTCAGAAAAGTACCATGTATCCAGTAGAAAGCTGTAACATCATTAAAGGTTTGCACTTAAATCGTGTAATGTTTATATGCAAATTCAGGCAGAGTTTAACATGGTAAGTGGACTGATAAGACATCCATTTCTATTTAGTAGTGGATTCATAGTAGCAAGCGATCTTGGCACTGATTTCTTACATGAGAAAGATGGAATAATCAACTTCTCAACAGGTAAATGTTTTGTAAGTGTTGATAGCCAAAAGACTCAAGCAGGTTTAATAGAAAAATTAGAACATGGTAAGTACTACCAGGTCTTAAGAGTAAAAGAGGAGGAGAACAAGACCTAGTAACACATACTTACACTTTAGTCAAGTTAAACACCAAAACTTATATAAAAGGTAAAAGTGTAGAGTCTACTATTAATGACTCACTTTAACAAGCAGAATGAAATGAATTATTATTAAAGTATGTATGTGTATTTGGAAGTAAGCGTGGTTTGTCAATACATACTAGTATGAAATGGACGTTTGCCCCCACAAGAAGTACGTGAAGAAATTGAGTGCACTAAGATACGAAACATGAATACACAAAAGAGAATGTAAATATATATTTAATCAAATTCAATGACAGATCATCATCAGTCACTAAGCAATGAGATTTCCACATCCAACACTGTTGTCACACACAGTGCTAGTTGGTTATGTTTCAGGTCTTCTGAGTGGAGGTGTCGAAAATATGACAACATGTCAAGCAATAACAATGCATTTGCAAGCAACCAAAGCCTAATTTGCAGTCCATTTATCATCTCCTAACTCATCAGTCCATTCACTTTTCATACAACCTGCTTCAACCACATTTGTTCCATATCAGCATCTACTACAGTATCTGTATCAAAACAAACAATTGCTTCTATCAATTTATTTAACATATCACACAACGTAAGCATTCAATTTTATGTAGTGAATGCTGCTATAAAAATAATTGTAGCTGTGTTTTTTCATCAGAATAATCCTCAAATTTATACTTGATTTGAACCATAACATCATTTATAAAATTTATGTCGGTATTATCTAATCGATCATCAAATAGTATCTCATAAAATTTTTGTAAGTCTGTAATTTACTCAGTTTTGCTCGTATTCTGTCGTTGTCCAAATTTCCCATTAGTAAAACGAGACACATTTATATACGTCACATTTTCCAGAATTTTCTTTTATGTTATCAAGATCTAATTCAATATCAATTTCTTATTTCACATATTTTATATACATCTCATTATCTTCAAAATTATGTTTACTAGATTCGAATTTTATTTTCATAAAGTTTTTCATGTACTTCTTAAATAACTTGCAACTTTTATTTTTTTAAATGCCATGCATCGCAGATACCTATAATTTTATGTCACTGATCAATAGTTTTATATGCTTCATGAGTTGTCCAAGTTTCAGCAAGACTTCTATTTTAATTATTGTGATTACATTTATTAATCTTTCTTCTGCGCATTTTATATCCAAAGGAAATAACAACTTTTTATTTTTATCGAATTTTGTATGTGCAGGTAAAGCAGGAAGATAGAATCCACTAGGTGCTAATATTTTATATTTTATTAAACAATATCATTTTTAGAATGTTAATGTGGTTTATACATTTCTGTTGGATGACCTACAGGAAATAATAAAATTGTACAGTTGGATAAAGACTGCATATATTGACTTCGCTAACACCATCAGCTTTAGGTCTTAATTTTACTGCATTTGTGTGACTTCCATAAGAAGCATTTATTGGGTTCAGTGGTTCAATATTTTCAGGTATTTGTTTCATTTTCTTAAGATATTAATAGTCTGCTGATTTAATCCAATGATATTTCCACTAAATTATATCCAGAATTATGTATTTCAGCACTTCTCGTTAACGTATTTTGATATGTCATCCATTGATTCTTGATTTTTATTGTTTATCCCTTTCTTTTCTAAAACACTTTTACAGCCATGCCAAATCGTCCATGATACTGTCAAACATTTTTGGTTCTTTATCAAAACCATATACTTTTGCTCCAGCTGTACTAACTTCACCACACCACTAAGAACATGCTGGTTATTGTTATTTAAAGTGGTAGACAAAGCTATGAATTCTATTCCTCTTCCTCTTTATCCGTAGAGCTATCCTTATATAGTCATACAAACATCAGCAATTGTTAGACAACAGAATGGTTCAATATTAGCTACTTCTAGAAATTGTTTTCTTAGTTCAAAACAACCTCTTCTCATATATCCACATCAGAATTACACTGCTCATTAATTTCTTTCCTCATACTGAACACATATTTTTTCTTTAACTTTTTGATGATACCATTTAAGATACTTTTCTCTTTCTTTTGGTTTCATAGTGTCATCGCAATAATAATTGATTTCAGGAACTGACACTATGTAATTTTCGTTTTCTTGTGTATTGAACAAGTCTGGGAAATAGCCTCTTTTGCTCTTTCAAACCTAATGTTTTTAGGAACTCACTAAGTTTACATTGACAAAATTACTGCTATCTGTAATTTTCAGACCTAGTTTTCTCCAGTAACATCAACTTAGTCTTTGTGTAGGTAGTATATGCCTTTTTCATATTTTCAATACAGAACTTCAGAATAAATTGTGAATCTTATCGTTTAACATAATAAGCTGTAAGTGTAAAATTCTTGTGTCTCTTAGATATCATCCACTTACAGAATTCATCATCTGTCTTAAATCGGTAAACAATATTGTCATTAAAATTACACGCTATTATGAGTTATGGAATATGTATTCCTATTTCTTCTTGAACTTCAGAATCCACCCACATATATTTTTCTATGTAGGAACAATTAATTTTCGTTGGATCAGCATCTTCACAACATTCAAACTGTTCACCTGTAACTACTTTATAGCATTTGGAAAACTGAAATACATAATAATTTTTATTTTCACCATGAATAATACAACTGTATTTACTACAATTCTGACATCCTTGACTTTATATCTGTTACCTTCTATACCAATTATATATTATACACCCTGGCTACCGTTTTGTTTTTTTTATTTTGCATATAACATTAATGTACTTTTATTTCAACTTCAAGAATACATTTTCTACATTTTTCAAAACTACATTCTCTTCACATCTTAAACAAATTCGTTTGCATTCTTCACATTTATACACTGTATATTAAGCAGATTGGTGATTGCTTAAACATTTTTCATTGTAACACTGTCTGTTACAGTCTTTGCAATATATATTATTTTTTGTTGCATTGTGTTCTTCACAACTGCATAATACTCATATATTTCCTGTTTTTACATCTATGTCTATTTTTGTTTTTATATGCTTCTTTACATATATCACAGTAATATGATGATTCTAAGATTCCTGATATGCAGTTAATTAAATCAAAATGGTTTTGATTTTTACCAGGATGTATCATTATTTCTTTATCAGTAATTCTATAGATGACAAAGCTGCGATTTTCAGCACACACTACGTTTATTTGGATTACCAATAATTCCTCTACATATTTAATATCATCCACTGTATATCCTTCTTGGTTATATTCTTATAACTGGCTGCACAATAGAGTAGTTAACTCTTTTTCTAATGTATGTTTATCATCTTTTCTAATTTTCTTAATTTCAGCTACAGTTAGCTCTCTTCCTAAGGTAATATTTGTATGGTATGTTAATTCAACTACTATTGCTCTGGGACAGCACAGGTTATCAATGTAATTAATTCTAGTAACACATTTTTCAGTCTTTACATCATCAGCTAAATATATTATTTTGTTACCTTCACCACCTCTGGACATAGTTGACATTTCAACATTAAATGTAGCATCTACTATATCATTAAATTCATCAGATGTTAATATATCTCTCATAAACTGAACTGATTGTCAACAGATGTTGCTGCAAGTTTTCCAATAGATGTCGATCTGTTCTCTTTCATTTCAAATATATCTTTTTTTAATCCTTTAAACACTTTTTCTTGTGGAATTAATTGATTACTGGATGGAAATGGAGAATTTTCAAAGATTTTGTCATTGAATGTGTAAGAGTAGTTTATATTTCGTAGTTTTGGTCTTGATATTGGCTGGCAAATTAAACCATTCTGTAAAGAAATTCATTTAATGTAAGTAAATCAATTAATTATGATTTTTTAACTTGCCATAACCTGTAATACCAAGATTTTTTAGCTAAGCCTTTGATTTTAATCAAAGCCATATTACTTAGATTTGTTGTATCTGACTGTCCTGTTTTCATTAAATTGTAGCAATTCACTTTTACACAATCTAGAATAGCCTTTAACGTTTATACTTTTAGCTTTTGCTTTGAAATGTTTGGTATTCATACCTGATAACTCCATTTATAAGGATAAAAATTATTAACAATAGTTAGCAACTGTTTATAACAGTTTATTTTTAACATATATCTGTATAGCAATTGTTCAAAACATTTAGTGTCTGTGAGATTGTTATGAATTAATGATTTTCATGTAGTTTCAGTTTGCACCTAGCTGCACATCTCCCACATTCACATGTAACCTTTTCAAATATATTATTCTTTTGGATTCATAGTATCTTCTAGTATAATAAAATGCACAATGTTTGCATAAATTATGATGACAGTCGTTTGAAATTTATTAGAATGAACTTCATCAATATGTTTTACACTGCTACACTTGTTGGTAGTATGCATTGATATAATTGGAAACTTCTATTGTGGTAAAATTCTCACAAGCGTAACTTTTTATCTGATTTATCTATGATTCCTTTATATACAATATTCCAACCAAGCAAAGAATTACAGTTATACCATTTTATCAGTTTTCCATGTCAATCTGGTAATATAATTTTAAAATAATTATTGAGTGCCAAAAAATGTTTGATAACCGAATTTGGTGTTTATTACATCCATATTTGTAATATGGTATGCATTGCCCAATTGAATATCACACAATTTCAACAATGGTTTATCTTTGTTGATACTATTAAGTGTAATTGCTAGTTCCATTTATATCACAGAAAAACTCTTAAACTTTTCAATTGTGTTTTTTGGTACCATTATTAATGGAATGGATAGTGTCTTGAATGGAGGATAAAAGATGAACATCAACAAAAGCAAAACAAGGATAATGGAATGTAGGTGAATTGAGTTGGGTGATGCTGAGGGAATTAGATTTGGAAATAAGACACTTAAAGTAGTAAAGGAGATTTGCTATTTGGGGAGCAAAATAACTGATGATGGTCGAAGTAGAGAGGATATCAAATGTAGACTGGCAATGGCAAGGAAAGCGTTTCTGAAGAAGAGAAATCTGTTAACATTGAGTAAAAATTTAAGTGTCAGGAAGTCATTTCTGAAAGTATTTGTATGGAGTGTACCCATGTATGGAAGTGAAACATGGACGATAAATAGTTTGGACAAGAAGAAAATAGAAGCTTTTGAAATTTGGTGCTACAGAAGAATGCTGAAGATTACATGGGTAGATCACATAACTAATGAGGAAGTATTGAATAGGAATGGGGAGAAGTGAAGTTTGTGGCACAACTTGAGTAGAAGAAGGGATCGGTTGGTAGGACATGTTCTGAGTCATCAAGGGATCACCAATTTAGTATTGGAGGGCAGCGTGGAGGGTAAAAATCGTAGAGGGAGACCAAGAGATGAATACACTAAGCAGATTTAGAAGGATGTAGGTTGCGGTAGGTACTGGGAGATGAAGCTCACACAGGATAGAGTAGCATGGAGAGCTGCATCACACCAGTCTCAGGACTGAAGACCACAACAACAACAACAACAAGTACCATTATTAGATCTGATATTAATGCAGATGACTTTATACAGTTTATGCCAAATAGCGATAAATGAATTACATTATCTCATATTACCTTTTTCGTAAATTCATTGTATTCATAGAATGTATTATCTTTAAGAAAATACAACATCCCATTAATGTATATAAACATTAATGCATGTGGAACCAACAATATAAATCTACAAAAGTTTGTAATCAAAGTTGAACTTGTTGCAATTTATGGATTGGAAAACATGAATTCATCTGAAGAACACAGATCTTGAAGCAAAAGAGAAGATGAAGGCTACTTACCTAAGAATTGTGCCATGTCTCTCGAAGTACACCCTCTCCCAGCTTGTGTATGAATTGGCCAGAGAGCCTTTCTACATAGAAGAACTGTGACTGAAGCACTTTCTACCAGTGATGGCAGCCTACCTGGACTCATTGATGGAGCCACATGAGAAGAAATGCAATATATTGAAGGATATCTATGTTACAGACGCAATGACAAACTATGAGTGGTTACATTATATATATATAATTAGATGAGCCTATTCACAGAAACGTTAAAATTTTCAATTACTTACGATTACTAAAATATATTAGAATATAAAGCTGTTAGATATTGATGATAAAGAAAAATCAAAATTTTTTGATACCCACCTACATGAGATATATTGTTTATGTTTTTCAGTAAAATTCAGTCTTCATATATTCATTCTCATCACTGGAATACAAATCTATAAAATCACTATCATTGAAGAAAAATTCCAACAATCATTATCATCAGCTGAGGTAATAGATTCTTTAAAACTTAGAAATATCTTTTCATTATATCTATAAATAACTATTTTGTAAGTTCTGTTCAGCATTTATTGAAGTTTTATATAACAAACTCTAAGATTATCATGTCAATAAAAATATATGTTAAACTCTTCATGTTTGGATATGATATTTTTCAACCTCATTTTTTAATATAAAAATGAATACAAATAATTGAATTCCTTTATAGATATCCTACAATGGTAATGTTAATTTTGATGTCTCAAATTCAGTGCTGGATCGTAGTCCAATGCTAGATTATTGTGATCTAAAAAGGATTCTGAAGATACCATCCCCACATGCTTTAGAATATGAACGTTTTCAAGGAGTGGGAAGCCAGCCTTTGAAAGAAATTTATTGTAGTGGGGATCACCATCCCCACAGAATTTTCTGTTTTATTGATTATGGTAGTGCAGGTCTACTGATCCTGCACAACTAAACAAATTAAGACACATATTAAGTTCTTTAGACAATTATAACCTGCAAAACACTGAGATAAAGCATGATAACCTACTTGCTTTAGAATATGAACATTTTCAGGGTCTGGGAAGAAAGAGTCTGGGAAATCAGTTCTGGATCACCATGTAACACTGAATTTCCTGTTTTATTCATTATTGTACTGCAGGTCTTCCAAGCAAGAGGCCTGAAAATATTGAAATATTTTGAAAACAGCCTATGAAGAGGTGTTAAGCAATAATGAAAAATCATCACACTTTATTAATATCTCAGGATTATATTCTTTAATTATGAAGACTTTAAGTATCCAAAAATTTGCAACCTATAAAAACACTGACTTTAGTAACCATGAAAGACAGATGGTTTTTATACTGAATTCCTGGCACTAAAGATTTGGCAGTGGAAAAATTAACACATTATAAAAGAGACAGCATTAACTTTCTAAATGCCAATCAAGTACTAAAATATAAAGATGACAATGAAGCAATTGTATAATATGTTGGGGAAAAACATTGTATAATTTACTGTAAACTTAAGGGTGGCAAATTGCTACTCTTGCTCCCAGATACTGCACATATCAAAGAACCAGTTCTTTATTAATGTCGTTATTGCAGGAGGGAGCTTCCCTGACCATGAACAACTAAACAAATTAAATAAAAATTTATGTTTTACTTATTATGATACTGCAGGGAGTATGACTGTAACCCTGGAAAACTAAAGATGCCTTGGAACCTGTCAAATCATCAAGTCTCAGACATGGCCTTAAGATACATACAAATTAGCATAATAATTTTTATATGCGTAAGTGGAGTCAGTTCCAAGTAGATCAAATGCTGTAGCACCTATGACGAATATATGTGAATTCATTAACTACAACAACTATCAGCCGACTGTATGCAGTTCATTCAAGAATATTTGGGTTCCTTTGCAAGAAGAAGAGAATGTATTAGCTACTAATGATATTTTAAACCTTAGTCATCATGGAATTTCAGACATTGTGATGCCAGTGGCTGAAAGTTATTTGAAAATTAAAAGGAATATAGTACTATCCTTAAATAATTGTAATCTTGACTATACTGAAATATATTACCATAATCCACTTACTTTTGAGTATGAATATATGCAGCATGAACTCAAGCAAATAACGGCAGATAATTTAAATAAAATTACTTGGATTTTACTAGCAGTGACAAATTTCAAAAAACTGGCAACGTGTTTAAGGACTAAAGTTGCTGATGAAGTGAAAAACTGTTATATAACGAATGAGGATATGTTTTGTAATTTTTTTGAAATATAAATCACAGTATGAAGCATGCTATGGAAATTGAAAACAGACTTGAAATACAAATGGAGCAAAAATAACAATTACGGTATCAAGTACAGAAAAAGACAAGGAGTGCTTGAAGCTTTGAACTATGATATGTGAGATAGCAGAAATGAAGAAAGAACAGATTATCTGCATTTCCATATCTGAACAATATGGTAAAAAAACTATTTTGACGTTGATTGAGTATTGTCTAAAACTTATCTTTCAGGAAGAATTGCAATTCATAATAGTGGAAGAACTAATGAAGATAAGATATTTTATGGAAGGAAATACGAATTTACAGATCATAAATTAGTCGATCATACGATTTTTTTTGTGTACACAGAGTGGCTAAAGGTAAATAAATGTACAATATACACTCCAACAGTCTGTCTTATTTTGTTGAGAAATTATGAGACCAATGCAGCGACATTGCTGAAGAAATAAATTAGAAGGGAAAAACTACTTACGAAGAACTTTTGACTGATGTTAGTACAAATTTGATCAAAATTTAATGGAGAAGAATCAAAATCAAAACCGATTGTGTTACATAATTTACCTAAAGATGAGGTAACTAAAATTATATCTTAAATACATGAATGTGCTTAGAAAACCTCCAGAAGAACTTCTTGAATCTAACAGACACAAAATCAAAGAAAAGCCAAATATGTGGAATAAGGCAGATTAAGAACAGTTAACTCAAAATAAACATTAAGTACTGGTAATATGTTTCTTAACATATCTATAAACAATGCACATTTCGACATGAAACTTTTCTGGGTATGGTGCCACGTCATAATATATTGCTGCTGGAGAAAAACCAACGTTTCGCCCATGGTTGCAGTGGTCTTCTTCTGGATCTAATGGTGCATTCTAGGTATGAAGAGTCCTCTATATTTTATTGTTACTGTTCACTATGCATGCCATTACGTCATAATTTTAAAAATAAAGTTAGTTTCATTGGTCACTTAAGGAAGAAGGAGAGGGAACTTTATTTCAAACGGTTATTGCGGTGGAGGGAGAATGTAAACTGCAGCCAACAGTGCACTTACATTATGTGAAAAATGTTGCTGACTGAATAGGCAGACACCTTCGCTGCGTTGGAGTGCAGCCTGTCTTGTATAGTGGGCATAGTATCCAGTATGTGCTAGGCTCCACTAAGGATAAGGTGAAATGCGAATGTCGAGAGGCATGAATCGGCGAGACTGGTAGGCCAATAGCAACGTGCATTGGGGAGCGCTATATTCGTCTAGGGCAACACAACAAATCTGAATTGGCAGAAAATCAGCAATTCTGCAGAAAAGAAATAAAATTGAGCGAAGCTTGTGTGTCGGCCAAGTAGCTGGTAATGGTGAAACGCAAAATCAGAAAGGGCATTGAAATACGTAAACACCCTAATACAGGGTTATTACAAATGTTTGAAACGATTTCACAGCTCTACAATAACTTTATTATTTGAGATATTTTCACAATGCTTTGCACACACATACAAAAACTCAAAAAGTTTTTTTAGGCATTCACAAATGTTCGATATGTGCCCCTTTAGTGATTCGGCAGACATCAGGCCGATAATCAAGTTCCTCCCACACTCGGCGCAGCATGTCCCCATCAATCAGTTCAAAAGCATCGTTGATGCGAGCTCGCAGTTCTGGCACGTTTCTTGGTAGAGGAGGTGTAAACACTGAATCTTTCACATAACCCCACAGAAAGAAATCGCATGGGGTTAAGTCGGGAGAGCGTGGAGGCTATGACATGAATTATGGATCATGATCTCCACCACGACCTATCCATCGCTTTTCCAATCTCCTGTTTAAGAAATGCTTCTGCCTTAGCCTTTTCGGTAAGATTTTCCAAACCGTCAGCTGTGGTACGTTTAGCTCCCTGCTTGCTTTATTCGTCGACTTCCACGGGCTACACATGAAACTTGCCCGCACGCGTTCCACCGTTTCTTCGCTCACTGCAGGCCGACCCGTTGATTTCCCCTTACAGAGGCATCCAGAAGCTTTAAACTGCGCATACCATCGCCGAATGGAGTTAGCAGTTGGTGGATCTTTGTTGAACTTCGTCCTGATGTGTCGTTGCACTGTTATGAGTGACTGATGTGAGTGCATTTCAAGCACGACATACGCTTTCTCGGCTCCTGTCGCCAATTTGTCTCACTGCGCTCTCGAGCGCTCTGTCGGCAGAAACTTGAAGTGCGGCTTCAGCCGAACAAAACTTTATGAGTTTTTCTACGTATCTGTAGTGTGTCGTGACCATATGTCAATGAATGGAGCTACAGTGAATTTATGAAATCGCTTCAATGATTTGTAATAACCCTGTAACATGAATACGTAAGATGGACTCAGACTTTCCCCATCTTTGCTGCCAGCAATCAGAGCCCAAGAGACCACCCTGTCAACATGAGTCATGAGCACTACTAATCTGTAACATGGCACATAACAAAATATCCAATAGACAACAAAGGTTACGTTCTCCCTCCACCACAAAAACCTATTAAAATAAAGTTCACTCTCCTTCTTCTTTAAGTGACCAATGAAACTAACTACCATTTTAAAATTATGACGTAATGGCACGTGCAATGAACAGTAATCACAAAATATAAAGGACGCTGCATAGCTAGAACGCACAATTAGGCCCAGATAAAGGCCACTGCAACAGTGACCGAAACATTGGTTTTTCTCCAGTAGCAGTAGTTTTATACAATATGACATGGCACCATATGGAGAATCTTCTATGTCGACTGACTCTGGCTGTGGAAGCCAACGCAATTATAATGCACACTTCATCACCATTCAGGACATATACATAATTCAGGAACACACCAATGAACTGTTTAATGAATACAGATACATCATCATCAAGGTAACAAACAGACAGAAAAAATTGAAGTGCAAACAACTTCAATTATATATACAAAACCTGTTATAAGATATTTTTGTGTTAAATTTATGGTTTCAAATTAACTGAATACATATTATATATGTAAATGAGGTCATTCATAGATAAGCTTACATATAATGGTAAGGAAATGTTAATGGTAACTGATATATTCAGAAATCAAAGTCAATGGGAAAACAACAACACCTTCAAACTTCCAGGCATATACTATGTTTATCAATATGCCTTTTGCTGAAAAATTTACTAAACGGGTTACAAAAGAAGTATTACCATCAATGTAAAAACGACAAAAAACAACTGAAAGATAAAGATTAAAAATTAGATAAATGGAGCCACCGGTTGTGACACCAACTGGAAATATAAATCTCAGAAATATATTTTTAATTTAATTTTTTATTACCAATTTGAGTATAATTACTATATGATTAGATGTCAAAGAAGAAAACTGCAAACACAATTGTATGTACTTGAAAGACAAGCTTCCAAATTGTGGAGAGATACTGTAATAAGAATTGAATATAATCCAAATTCAATCAACTTATACAGTTGAATGAATTGAGCAACTGAGCAATAATCTTAATTTTTACAGAAATTACTTTCAGTTATGTAAAGGATACAGTGAAAACCAACTTTTACAAGAAATCTTTCATAAGATGGAATTGCCCTTATTTACAAAACTGTTCTATCAATTATCAAATCCTAACCATTTTACATATGCTTTATCTCATTTCTTTCTCAAAACTTTACAACAAGTTAGACACCTGGCTATATTGTTTACTGTAGTTCATACTCGTAAAAATTTCCTTTAATATCTTTCAATTTGTCTATGACTAGATCTGAAAATATTACATCTTCAATTTCAAGTAATTCTGTAGACCTGTCAGCAGTGTATCCTTTCTAAAATACTCCTTTCAATTTGCTTAATCTCACTTGATCACCAATATTATATTTGTTAGTACCAGGAGTATTAGTTTGAGAATAAATATCTTTTAAAATGTGGTTCTCATTTCCTTTTTAAGGTGATTTGGTTTCATTTTTATGGTTCTTTTTATTGTGTTATTTTATTCATCAAGTAATTTTGAAACTGTATCTATCCACTTATAACTGCCTCGAAAAGAAAACATTTCACACATTTTTTCTTTTAATGGTGTATTAAATCTTTCAACAACAGACTCTTTTATTTCAGTAAATGGTGGTCAACGATTAATTTTATACTTTTTTATAAGTTCTTGAAAAATCTTTACTGTAGCATTCTTTACCATTATCAGTATGAAAATTTATTGAAGTTTTCTCTCTAAATATATTTCCAGACATCAGCTACACTTTATGTGTTTTATCTTGATTTGATTTAGCGTAAGGATATTTGGGATATACATCAATAATAGTTAACAACTATTTATATCCTTTATTTACTTTTGCTATTCCCTTTAATTATTCAGAATCCATTTCAACTAAATCAACTTGCCACAAATCTACTATTCAAAGAGAGGCACCATGTCTTCATTTAAATTTCTTTTTCATTGCTTTATGTAATTAATTATTCCTTCACAAATATTGCACACCCCTTCACTTACAATTTACTCCTTTTAGTTTTTTGTACTGAACAAATTCCACGAATTCTCTGTCTCCCATTTTTATTTGTTAGTCTTTTTGAGGATAATGTATCTCAGGAAATGTCTTACACTTTAGCCACCAAATATGATTATTCATTTAATTAGCATAAAAATTTAATTATTGTTCCATTCTGTCATCATCATTTGTTTCTAAAATAAGTTCACAAAATATGAGGAACTCACCTGATGCAGGTACAATTTTAACAGACTGATTTAGAGATATAAATACTTTATCTTCTATTTTCATTTCAAGTAACACATTATCCAACTGAGATGATCAAACAATTTCCATTTCAGTAAAGTTATGTCTTATCTTTTTTAAAATCAGTAGGTGATAAATCAGCATCTATATCAGCTCCAAATAAAATTACTCTTTAGATTTTTACATCATATTGAGTTTCAGTTTTCGTTTGTCACACATTCTTTTCTGAAGATTATTTAACTGACCTAAGTATAGTGTTAATACTGCCTTTGCGAAGTAATCTGCAAAAGTTTTCTCTACTTCCCGTTTTGTAAAGCAATTAGTTAGATTAGTTTCATTAAGATGATTAATCTTTTCATTAAAACGTGTTGTAGTGACATAGTTACTGAGCTGTGTTAGAATACTGGTGTATTCAGATTTTGTAACAAAATTAGCTAACTCACTTTTTAAATGTTGCTTTGTAACTGCATCATAACCTCTTATAGGATTCCTTAAATCTGCTAAACTTCTGCCTTGAAAAACAACATATCCTTTAGTTACTTTAAAAGTGTTACATAATTCCTTATGAAATTGTTTAATCAAACTGTCTATTTCTTGGATCAATTTTTGCTTCTACTTCATTTTTGATGTATTTTAAGTTTATTTTTCCAATATTCATACTACCTATAGGCTGATGTAGCTATATTTAAAAATGTCTATTTCATTTTTGAAATGTCATTTAAGTTATATTTATCTGACGACAGTTCTAAAAGATTTTGAATTCGTAGTCCATTATAATACAACTCACATGAACCAGGAATAACAACTCACTTCAGGAATAATTCGAAGCCATGCGGGATTAGCTGAGAGGTCTAGGGTGCTGCCGTCATGGACTGTGTAGCTGAACCCAGCGGAGGTTCGAGTCCTCCCTCAGTCATGTGTTTGTGTGTTTGTCCTTAGGATAATTTAGGTTAAGTAGTGTGTAAGCATAGGGACTGATGACCTTAGCAGTTGAGTCCCATAAGATTTCACACACATTTGAATAATTCCAGCAGACAAATCAGATAAATTTTTTTATTTTTGTAGTCGCAAATCCACTGAGTATCAGCATGATCAGCTGTATCTAAATTTATTATTCCAAATTCAAGCTTTTTTGGTTTGTTACTTAAATCATCAACCATGAATACATTGTGAATGTGTTTAACTTGTAACTGTTTCGCAAGTTTCTCTGTATGCGAACTACTCACTGCATTAGGTACATCTCAATTACACTCAGAAACTTTTTTTAACACTGTACCTTTTTATCCAATTTCTAAATTACCTCTTGCTTGTTCTTCGAATTCTTTATCACCTTTCGTTTTATTTTTGACAGCATTAGCAACAACTGCTCCATCAGCTAAAGTTCCAGCTGCAGTTAAAAGAAATTCACTGCAGCCAATAGTAATGGTAGAAAACTGCCTCCATGCTCTGTTAATCCACTATCTCCTTCTTTTTGTTATTTGTTCAGTAAGCTAAAATCACAACAGGTATACTTAATGCTATTGGAATATTACAGCCAATTTCCTGTCCCATTTTCTTTTCTGAGCATCACTTAAAAATTGTCAATATATGTAACAGCCCCTCATTGGCTTCAGTTTTGAATGAATTTGGTTTATTTTTACATTTATTCCTGGATCACCAAATGCTAATCTTTCATCTAATTTGATATCTAGGCCACAGTAATTATAACTTAGTAGATTCATTTCTGTTGGTTAGTTGTTAATTACTGTGTTTAATATTCCTTTCCCATATTTTTCACTTTTCCTTAATGTATTTGGTATATTATTCAGAAATCTAATTAAGTAGTGTGTACCTATTTGATTGTTGTGTAATTATCACTAAATATACTGGTTAACACATTTGTTATGCCAACTTTTTGTAGTAATAATTTTTGTTAGCAGCAGTATCTTCACCATGAATAACCATTAAGTGACCATTTAAGTCCTGCATATCATTCATTCAGAAATTTCAACTGGTTTTTCAGCAGATCTTTTAATAAATCCTATACCCTGTTTCTCATCTACACTTCAGTCTACACTTGAACCTACATTTTCTCATCTTACATTTGAGAAATGCTCATCAGTAATTTTTTTCAATATTCAACATCATCAAATTTTTCATCTATATCATCCATACTAATTTGTCTTTTAGTTAAAAGATTCATTAATCCCGTAGTTCCTTCATATATTTTTTGTCCAATTTTTGATTTATCACCTACAAATATACTGATAATTTTTCAATATATTTAAATGTGCCAACAGCTTTTAATCCAAAAATTGTATCTTCTTTCACTTATATTAATTTTTTCACTACTCACTGGTTCTTATTAATTTTTTAACTTTTTTCTATCTTTAATTTCTTCTTCACAATTCTTTGAGAATTCTTGTATTTCTGATTCACTTAATGTATAATCACGCTGAGGATGTTCTTTTAAATGCTGGAAAATCGTAAATTTCTGCTAAATAATGTAGATGATAAGGAACCACTTTTATCAACTTCTCTGCTTTGTTGAATCATTTTTAACACATCATCACCTTATCACATTACCATGTTTATAGCTATGAACCCAAATCATCATTGCAACAACCATTGCATATATTTCTGAATTCATCATATCTTATGTCACCATCAACAAATTTAAGATAAATGTAATGTAGATTTGTGTCAGTTTTTGGTATCTTTGAATATATTTGATCTATACAAAAGCAATCAGTTCTTTTATGTCTACCTCTCTTACAATAAAATCCATCAAATACTACAAATGAATTATCTTTACCGCCATCGATAGGTATAATTTCATCATTCCTACTAATAAATGATGCTAATGAGTCACCTGTTGAGTCCTCAGTTTTATATATTACTCAATAAATTTTTGATACTTTGACTGATCTGAACTTTTTGAATAGCTGTGTAAATTATTAATTGGGTCCCAATTTAACCATGCTAGAGCTAAAATATAATTATCGACCATTACTGTTGTTTTTCCACATCCAACTGATCGAATAATGGCAAATCTAATACAATTAGGTAATTGTTTACCATGTTTACTTTTCGACTTCTTGTCTGGAGTTCTTATTTTTGGATCCGAGTCTCTCTTCGTTTAATTGCCAATAACTGAGTAGAATAATTTAACTGTGTGACAATTCATCAGAGCTCGAAACACGATTACCTGTTCCTATAAGAGATTGCTTTGAAAGTGTAACATTGGTTGGATTTTAAACAACATTCTTAACTCCAAGTATCACATCAAAAAATAAATAAACTAAATTGTGATATTGAAACAATATTAATTCCTACCAATCAGTATACCTTAAAAAATTTAGAAAAAATTTTTCATAGAAAAAAGCCTAATATACACATTAAAGTAGATGATTGTTAAAATAGAGTAATAACTGAGAGCAATATTAAGTTGCATGTGGATATAAAAGATAGTATAGGAAGTGTGTTAGGATTTAAAGAAACTATTGAAGCTAATGAAAAGACTGTTCCTAAAATAATTCCATTTGAGTTAATTAACTTAATTTGAATTTAACTTTAATGTTTGTAAAGCACACTGATTACTTACAGCATGAAAATTATGTTATTGCTTGATTCATGCCTAATGCAGAATTTGGATCATCAGCAATTTATGAACCAAAACATCCTTTATTTATTCCAATTCATGGTAAAATTCAGGATTTAGTAATAACTATAACCAATGATGATGATGATCTAATCGATTTCCTAATGTTTCAGTTATTCAAGAATTTTATTCTAAATAACTGAACAAATTTGGAAGCTATGAGTTTTATTCATTCCCTCTGAATAAGAAAATATTCCCTGCAAAGATAGAGAAATTAAAAAAAAATAGGTGCATCCTAATCATTCTGAGTTTTACATGAGCTTTAGAATGTTAGAAGATGCTGGAATCGATTATCCAACATTTTATGAAAAAAAACCTGATTGATAACTATGTTACAAAACTATTTGACTTTATAACCATGAGAAAAGGAAATAATGTTTTATCTGGAATTAATTGTTCTTTTACTTCGTCAACAGTTTTATCGACTTTAATATCATCTGTGGGAACAGGTTTCTCTGCCATATGGTGTTTTGGTGTGTGCTAGTGAGTGTTTTGACATCGATAAGGTTGGCTTGAGAGATATATATTCTGTGACATCAAAAGAGAAAAAAGAAGATTCTCTTGTTTTAGAGAGTTGTAAATAAATTGTTGACTAAGCAACAATCTGATTCATATCTTATAAAATTATATAATAAAGAAGTTATAAGATCTTATAAGGGAATGTTTACCATAGCTCGACACCACCAATATATCCATTACTGACAAAATATGTATTGAAGGTTGTATACTAAACAATGGCAAAAGAAGAAAAAAAGAAAATGAACTACTCTATCCACTGGAAATGGTAGGTCGATTTTTCAAAGATTATAACAAGGTAATTTGGCAACGTGATATTACAGTAATTTTTACAGGGAGTTCCAGTGGTAGAAACGCTATACTAAGATGGGCTGATTATAATGATGCTGGCATTGAAGTAAAAGATTCATTACCAAATAAAGGTAAAATTGGTGTACAAGATTTAGAAATTCGAGTACCAACTATTAAATGTAAACCTAATGATGAACTAGAGCGAAGAGAAAATGAAATCCCAAAAGTCTGATATCTTCTTATGAACTACAATCTACAGAACAATTAAAGCTAGGTACCATGAGCTACTATAATTCAATGAGTTTGATATGTATTATTTTATATCTATTGTGTTCCAAACTAATCGAAAAATAATCAGTTCAGTGTTTCATCATAGTATGATCACATAATGTAGCATGCATTATATTTGAAAAATGGAAGAAATATGGAATTTAGATCCACTGTATGTTTATTTGAAAGCTTATGACGCATTTCGCGAATTTAAATGTGTTAGACAATTGAAAGCAGTCAGTGATATGAATCCATATAATTTATGAGATTAATACAACATGTAGAAAAAATATAGCAGCTTCACAAATTAATGATAATGAAATTATATGCTAGCTTTGTTGAGGAAATACTGGGTGGTACACTTGCCTACATAATGATGTATGGAAAGAAAGACTCAGTTATGATGCACAACATAGAAGGTTAAATCGAACTTTTTATGCCATCATATTTTACACATATCTTATGGCTCTAAAGTGAGAATCCATATATGCATCAAATTCCTTTTGTTTCTTGATTATATCGATGGGATTGATATCTAAAAACTGTTGCCATAAATTAATATTCCTCTTTGTGTTACATACTTTTTGTTTGTGTTCAGTATTTAACAACTCAGCTATCTTTGCAATAAAATATTTATATGGCAAAACTGTACCTTTGTAAGACTTGTTAAGTATCTCAAACAACTCTTCAATATGCTCCATTTCATGATCTTAAACATGAACATATCCACACCTTCACTAGCAGTTTTATACAAATTCAGTACATGATTATGAAAATATTTACATGTACATATCTGTCTCTTATATGAATGTGGTTTATTAGGATAATAACTGTAACATTATCACCATCACTGGACGACTGTGTGCAATTTTGACAAAAGTATGGTTGATTAGATTCAGGTAGTCAGGTAGATCAATCACGTTCGCTTTTAGAAGCTGCATCATTTGAAATAGAATACTTTATTCAAGGTTAATTGATAAATAAAGTAATGAAAAATTAGAAAAAAAAATTATTCATAGAACAACAGCATGTATGTACTTGTTTCTTAAGAGTGTTAAGAGGCAAAAACGTAATACAAAACGAGACGAGTGAAAAGAATCTGTTTGTAAAATTACGTTTCTGTATCCTCTAAGGTGCTCAGCTGATCAAAAAAGCATAGTTCTTGCTTCTACAAGAGCTCCTACTCGACCGACTGGAGCAGGAAGCGCCTCAGCGCACTGCCTCTAGCTATCAAGACTACAACTTCCTAATTTTGCTCCATCTCCTTCAGTCTATCTGTACTGTTTGCACACTAGGAGAAAGCAGTTATTAACTTCCTTCAGACATGGTGCTGCCTCTAGCTGTTACGACTACAATTCCTAATTTTGCTCTGTCTCACTTTTCAGTCTGTGTGTACTGTTCGCACACTAGGAGGAAGCAGTTATTAACTTCCTTCAGAGATTGTCTCCATTCAAAACATTATGGGAATACACTTGGTTTTTCAAGTACGATATTGGATTTATTGTTAATTTGAGTGCTCAGGTGACATTTACATATTGTTTACACTCTGTCTCTTCAAATAAACGAAATAATGCCAAGGAAATAACAAGGTACAGGCTACTGTACTCTGTGAAACTCTTTATGAACACGTTGACTAAAGGATGTGGCTATTATCTCGCAGACTGTTACATATGATATGTGTGGAGAGAGCTAGCCATTTGGCATAACATTTTCTATCCTCGGTTCTGAACGATCCATTGCCATCTCCAGGGTGGGTTTTAAGACCTTCACTAAATAGCGAATGGCATGTTTCAGCCCTAATTAAAGGAGCTCTTTATTAATTCAGAGGCATGTGTCAATGATGCACTGACATTCAGGAAGATAGAGGCTTGCAGCTCAGTGAGTGTGATCACCGAATGGAAGGCCCTCGACAGAATATGTTTTGCACTCTTTTGTCTCGATTGTGCAAACGAATTCTTCGTGTGAGAAGTGTATTCATAAATTTTTCATGAAAATGTTGTATTATTTGGATATCAGTAGTATATGGGTACATTGAGTACACTGAGGTGTAAAATGTGAACACACAGAAAGTGAATACAAATAAATATGAAATAAAATTCAGTGACAGATCATCATAAGTTAGAAAGCACTGAGAATTACGTATCATACGCAAAATTTAGCACACTCAATGATATTTGGTTATCTTTCAGGTCCTCCAAGTGGAAGTCTTAGAAATACCAACACAAGGCAAGCAATGACAATATACACTCCTGGAAATGGAAACAAGAACACATTGACACCGGTGTGTCAGACCCACCATACCTGCTCCGGACACTGCGAGAGGGCTGTACAAGCAATGATCACACGCACGGCACAGCGGACACACCAGGAACCGCGGTGTTGGCCGTCGAATGGCGCTAGCTGCGCAGCATTTGTGCACTGCCGCCGTCAGCGTCAGCCAGTTTGCCGTGGCATACGGAGCTCCATCGCAGTCTTTAACACTGGTAGCATGCCGCGACAGCGTGGACGTGAACCGTATGTGCAGTTGACGGACTTTGAGCGAGGGCGTATAGTGGGCATGCGGGAGGCCGGGTGGACGTACCGCCGAATTGCTCAACACGTGGGGCGTGAGGTCTCCACAGTACATCGATGTTGTCGCCAGTGGTCGGCGGAAGGTGCACGTGCCCGTCGACCTGGGACCAGACCGCAGCGACGCACGGATGCACGCCAAGACCGTAGGATCCTACGCAGTGCCGTAGGGGACCGCACCGCCACTTCCCAGCAAATTAGGGGTACTGTTGCTCCTGGGGTATCGGCGAGGACCATTCGCAACCGTCTCCATGAAGCTGGGCTACGGTCCCGCACACCGTTAGGCCGTCTTCCGCTCACGCCCCAACATCGTGCAGCCCGCCTCCAGTGGTGTCGCGACAGGCGTGAATGGAGGGACGAATGGAGACGTGTCGTCTTCAGCGATGAGAGTCGCTTCTGCCTTGGTGCCAATGATGGTCGTATGCGTGTTTGGCGCCGTGCAGGTGAGCGCCACAATCAGGACTGCATACGACCGAGGCACACAGGGCCAACACCCGGCATCATGGTGTGGGGAGCGATCTCCTACACTGGCCTTACACCACTGGTGATCGTCGAGGGGACACTGAATAGTGCACGGTACATCCAAACCGTCATCGAACCCATCGTTCTACCATTCCTAGACCGGCAAGGGAACTAGCTGTTCCAACAGGACAATGCACGTCCGCATGTATCCCGTGCCACCGAACGTGCTCTAGAAGGTGTAAGTCAACTACCCTGGCCAGCAAGATCTCCGGATCTGTCCCCCATTGAGCATGTTTGGGACTGGATGAAGCGTCGTCTCACGCGGTCTGCACGTCCAGCACGAACGCTGGTCCAACTGAGGCGCCAGGAGGAAATGGCATGGCAAGCCGTTCCACAGGACTACATCAAGCATCTCTACGATCGTCTCCATGGGAGAATAGCAGCCTGCATTGCTGCGAAAGGTGGATTTACACTGTACTAGTGCCGACATTGTGCATGCTCTGTTGCCTGTGTCTATGTGCCTGTGGTTCTGTCAGTGTGATCATGTGATGTATCTGACCCCAGGAATGTGTCAATAAAGTTTCCCCTTCCTGGGACAATGAATTCACGGTGTTCTTATTTCAATTTCGAGGAGTGTATTTGTAACTTGCTTGCACTAATCATCCAGAGTAATATTGTTCACCTGCTTAGCTGTGTGGTAAAATGCTCGCAGGCCCGTGTTTGATTTCTGGCCAGGTTGGAGATTTTCTCCACTAAGGGACTGTGTGTTGTGCTGTCCTCCCCATCATTTCATCCGCATCACCGGCGCGCAAGTCGCCCAATGTGGTGTCGACTGAAATAAGACTTGCAGTTGGTGGCCCACTTCCCTGAATGGGGCCTCCCAGCCAACAATGCCAAATGCTCATTTCATTTCAGAGTAATATTACTACAGTGCGCAACATACACACTTACTACTCCCATCTGATCTGTTATATAGTTTGTATAAAACGTATTTTTGAATGGAAAATAAAGTCGCTGTGACATCTTATTGTAGTCCACTGTTACCCATGAAAAAGCCTGATGGAAGCATTCTCCTAAGTTTACATGTGAGGGCCATTAATAAGATCGCTATTCCTGTAAGAAATTAACATGAAAACTTGAACAATCGATTACAGACATTCCATGTAGCTAAATATTTTACCAGCATAGATTTGTGATGATTGTACTGGCAGGTAAGTGTCACTAAGGAATCTAGGAAGTATACACTTTTATCTTTGGAGGAAGAAGTCACCTTTTTGTGTACCACCATTTGGTCTAAACATGAGTTCAGACATCTTCATTAGTGTATTAGATAGTGTATTAAGGAGTGAATTCTTAGACAGAGTTAAATTACACACATAGTTTTGCATCACCTCACTTCTGAGAGCTTCTGCCCTTTTTATTGCTTAAGAAGGAAACACATTACGTGTTGTACCACCATACAGTGAGACCTTCAGAGGTAGTGGTCCGGATTACTGTACACAACAGTACCTCTAATATCCAGTAACACGTTTTCATGCATCGATGCGTGACTGAATTGTTTGTGGCACACTATCCACAACTTCATCAGAGCACTGTTGGTCCTGATTGTCCTTCTCCTCAATGGCGATTCGACATAGATCTCTCAGAGTGGTTGGTGGATCACATCCTCCATAACAGCCATTTTCAGTCTATCCCAGGCATGTTTGGTAGGGGTCATGTCTGGAGAATGTGCTGGCCACTCTAGTCGAGCAATGTCATTGTCGTGAAGGAAGTCATTCACAAGATGTGCACGATGGAGGCGCGAATTGTCGTACATGAAGGCGAATGCCTCACCAATTTGCTGCTGATATGGTTGCGCTACCAGTCTGAGGGTGACCTCCACGTATTGTACAACTGTTACTGCGCCTTTCATGACTACCAGTTGCGTTCGTCGGTCCCACATTACGGCACACCGAAACAGCAGGGAACCTCCACCCTGCTGCAATCGCTGGACAGTGTGTCTAAGGCGGTGAGCCTGACTGGGTAGCCTCCAAACACGTCTCCAACGATTGTCTGGTTGAAGGCGTATGTGACACTCATCGGTGAAGAGAACATGATGCCAATCCTGAGTGATTCATTCGGCATGTTATTAGGGGCCATCTGTACTAAGCTGCATGGTGTCGTGGTTGCAAAGATGGATCTCGCCCTGGAAGTCGGGAGTGAAGTTGCGCATCATGCAGCCTATTGCGCTCCTTTTGAGTAGTAAAACGACGTCCTGTGTCGGCACGAAAACAATTATTGAACGTGGTGGCGTTGCTGTCAGTGGTCCTCCTAGCCATAATCCGTGGGTCATCCACTGCAGAAGTAGCACTTGCGCGGCCTGAGCTAGGCATGTCATCGACAGTTCCTGTCTCTCTGTATCTCCTTCTTGTCCGAACATCACTTTGGTTCACTGGACACTTTCCTTGGTGAGAGCCCTTCCTGACACAAACTAACAATGTGGACACGATCGAACAGCGGCATTGACTGTCTAGGCACGGTAGAACTACAAACAACACGAGTCGTGTATGTCCTTCCTGGTGGAATGACTAGAACAGATCAGCTGTCAGAACACCTCTGTCTAATAGGTGCTGCCCATGCATGGTTGTTTACATCTTTTGGCGGTTTTAGTGACATCTCTGACTGTGTCTGTGATACAATATCAACAGTCAACTTCTATCTTCAGGAGTTCTGGGAACCAAGGATGATGTAGAACTTTTTTAGATGTGTGTATATTGGCAATTTGTTAATAGCCACCCACATCTGGGAAGAGCATACAGATTTGTTAGAAAAGACATGAAACAAATTTTCCGATGTAGGGGTTACAGCAAATCTACAAAAGTCGAAACCTGTGAGTGACAAAATTAAGTTTCTTGGGCACATAATCTCATCTATGAGAATAACACCAAATTTGGACAAAATCAGTGTCTTAAGAGATTTTCCTTATCTCACTAGTTTAAAGCATTTTTGGCAAATTAAGATTTTTATGAAGATTGGAGGTCAATCTGCTTTTAAATAGCACATTCTTTTAAGGATACAGGGTACTTTTCCTACTCAATATTATGTAAAAATCAACACCTATTTCTTTCAGACAGTGTTTATAATGCTTGTTTTACAGATTTTTTGTTGATATCGGGTAATGCAGCGCACTTTCTAAAAACATTAGAAGTATTTTGAGTGTTTCTGAACCTGCTCATGGTTATTAAAAAAACTACAAAGAAATTGACGTAATTTTTTTTTTTCGAAAATGCTTCCTCAAATTGAGGTACTATTTAATCCAGTGTTATACATTTGAAGGAGACCAAATTTTTACCAGATATGCGTGATATGATGGCTGAGATACTAGACCAGTTTAATTTCACCTATTATGTATGTTACAAGGATATATCAATATCACATCCTACATTTTGATTTTTATAATTTTTTCCTAATAAAATATTATTTTTTCTATAATTTAGTTGATTCGTCAGTAAAACTTAGGTCTTCTCCATAAGTATGGACTATTGAAAATTACAGAAAAAAAGTTAGAGTGATGCTTTATAAACTTTAGGATATATTTATACCTGAATTCTGAAAAAATACAACTTATGGAAAATTGCAAAGGAAGATGTGAGTTCAATTAAACTGTGCCTCAGAACATTCCTGGAGCACAGTCTTCATAGTGCAACATTTCTTCATCTTCCAGCTTTCTCTTGGCATTCGTTTTAGCACTTCTTGCTTCGTTGGTAACTTGCGAGCAAACGATCTTCTATATTAGAGCCACATTTTATGCCTAAATTTCTCAGGACTTCCAACCTTCCTATCACTGCATCATTGAAACATATCACTGCATCTAGTACACCGTTGCACCCCTGGTAGCTGAGTGGTCCGCGTGACAGAATGTCAATCCTAAGGAGCCAGGTTCCATTACTGCCTGGGTCAGAGATCTTCTCTGTTCAGCGACTGGGTGTTGTGCTGTCCTAAACATCATAATTTCATCCCCATTGACGCATAAGTCACCGAAGTGGCGTCAAATTGGAAGACTTGCATCCAACAGATGGTCTACCTGACAGTAGGCCCTAGTCACAGGACATTTATTTTTGTCCACTCCTGGTAGCTCAGTGGTCAGCGCGACGGAATGTCATACCTAATGGCTCGGGTTCGATTCCCGTATGGATCGGAGATTTTCTCCGCTGAGGCCTGGGTGTTGTGTTATCCTTATCATCATCATCATTTCATTCCCATTGACATGCAAGTCTCTGAAGCGGTGTCAACTCGAAAGACTTGCACCAACTTTTAATCTATTTAGTCCTGCAAATACATTCTTGGGTAATATTCCCCATATGCAATGGCAGAAACTTTCATTTCTATTCTGAGTGCCCCCATGGAGACATTTACTAAGGAAAGCAGGGTCACCCAGGTTTCTAAAAATTGGTTTTATTTAATTCATAACAGGCTAAGTAAGAGATTGCTTATGATGCTATATTTGTCCACTTTCTTCTGCTTATTAGTAACCACAACAAGAATCTGTTCCTATAGGCAAAGTCCGTGGACAGGGTGCTGATCTGTAGACAACTTATGAAAGTAGGTGGCCCATACAACCTTTCTCATTACTGTAACATCATTCACAGGTGCAGTTCGTCTAATGGCCAGTCCATAATAACTATGAAGAAGGTCTATTTCAATTTCTGTCGATCTGCCTCGTCAGACAGAGATTTTCCATGTTTTCACTTCTCTTTGTAGCTTCCTCAGACTAGCACCTATCCTTTTTTGCACATGTCCACAACATGCCATTTTTGTTACCAAGGTATCACCATAAATAATTAACTCATTAATTTCATCGAAAGCTTTAGAGTCTCCATCGCCTAGGTACATCATATATCTAACGTTAGAAACAGGCGCCGACCTCTGAAATATTTTTAGAGCTCCAAGCTCCATCACACTCAATATCTCCACTGTAACCATCATAATTCTTAGAACACTGACGTTCAATATGTCCTTCAGTGTTACCGTGGCAGGTGTGGCAGTACTTAGATAAGCACTTAACATCAACAACTTTTCCATTCTCCAGAGAAGTTGCACTTACAACACCATTCAAGAAATGATGTCCTTGACGTTGCCATGTCCCACCAAGTGCAGCAGCAATGTCCCTAGTTCCACTAATGTTTACAGTTTCTTCTACTGCACGTTTCATAGATGCTTTAGACACAACCATCAAGGCACCTAAAAGTATTTTTAAGTGCTTGCTGAACCTACTGGAAGGACGGGGAAGGTCCATCAAACCATAAAACGTTTGAGCAGCCTTTTTTCCTTTTCCTATGGCACGCACTGCATAGAGTAACTTCAAATTCACATCATATGAATTATGCACAATGTTCGAAGTTATTTTCGAGGTAGATTTATTGCAGGATCTACGCAGAACAATTAATTTTGACGCTAAACCCTCCCTGCTACCTTGTTGTTCAGTTGTTTCCAGACAGCCTACACTCTCGCATTGTTTACATTTCGCCACTTCCTTTATCAATAAGATAAGAGGCTCACATCAACAACAACAAATCCACTACAAACAGCCTGATTGTTAGCACAAAAGTTTGAATCACCAGAAGACGTAATGTGTGGGAGTTTCTTCCCTGAAGAACTGATACCAAGGTTGCTTTCAACAGTGTGGCTTGCTCTGTTTGTGAACTGCTTACCACAGAATTTGTTTTTATTGAATTTCTTGATACGTGGCATAGTTCGTATTTATTGCACACTAAAGAAAACGTGCTTCCACAAATATTTGTAGCACTTGGGCAATAAACATTCAATAACACATGAACAAACTGCTTCAGTGAAGCAAAAGAAAATACTAGCAAAGATAAACATTAACAGGCACTAGAAACCTGCACTGTTACCAACATATACAATGTATCATGCCAATAATCACTGGAAACAGGAAGTTAACAGTTCTTTTCGAAATAATACTGATATCTGTAACAGAAGTAAATGGGGTGTGGCAGCATACATGACCATTACTTTAGAATTTGGCATATATAGGTGATTTTTCATTTGAAACCCTACAATGTGTATATCAATGTAATCAGGAAAGACTCACGAATTTAATAAAAAATTCGATTTTTCCAGCGTTTATAAGTACCATGTATCTTTAAGTCCAGTGAAGAAAAAATGCACTGTTTGTGTGGACAAGTGAACGGAAAAAAATGATGCAATAAAAATGTTTTAAGTACCTTTTATATTTTCCTTCTTCCAGATATAACCAAAGATTTTCACCTACTGCTGATGCCTCATTTTCTGGGCTAGGATCCTATGTGTTTCAAGTAAATGAAGAAGATGGCAAGTAAGTTATTCATGTTATTAATTTTGTGAGCCACACATTGTCAGAGTGTGAATATGCCTACTCTGCTGCTGATCATCAGGCTGCAAATTTTTTAATGCCATGGTAATTGCTGCATGCAATTTTAGCACCTTGGTCTGTGTTTTTAGAAGAATGGAATTCGCATTTCAGAAAGACAGAAAATCATCGAAAGTACTCTGTCAAGACCAGCACAAGGTTTAACAGAATTTGTAGAATAGTGTACTAACTACAACATTTTACTCATGAAGGATAGCAATTACAACCAATATTGCGTAAACATGGGTAGAATGATGGGTGATCTACAGACTGCTGATTAGTGTCAGTGTAAAGTTAAAACACTACATTCACAAATTTGTACAGATACGTAAAAGCAACATTATAGAACACAGAATGGTGTTCTATTTTACAGATGCGATACATTATCTGACAGATTGTGTCTTTCTATTTCAGTTGCATGTCATGACGCAATCATTTGGCACATGCATGAAATGCAGGTTCCCTGTGGCACATACAGTTTATACTGCTATTTTCCTCACGTGAGGAGATGAATACAACAGCCCCTTAAAACATGCCTCATACTTCAAAAAGCAGAATCAAAATGCAAATGCTATTTCACCGAGGTACATGTTGTAATACCATCAAAACCACTACAAATTTTCTCAGCAGATGTAGCAGGACCTTTGTCATCAGCTAGAGACAGGGTTAAGTAAGGGGTAGTTCTATATGACGTTTTTACAAAATATATTAAATTGCATGCTGTGAAGCCCACCACAACAGGACTGCCAACTGCTGGCAAAATATCTGTATGAGCTGAAGGAATGCTATGAGATTAATACACTCAGCACTTGACGATTCATCAGAAGGGGAAAGTTTCAGATGATAATATTTAGATAAAGTAACTCCTTACTTAATGTTTATGTAGTTGAATGAATTACTTTCTGATTGTATGAGATTAATGCACTCAGCATTCGGACATTCATTAGAAGGAGAAAGTTTCAGTTTATAATATGTAGATAGCGTTAGTTCTTACTTGACTTTTATATACATTGTGAGTGGCGGGGTACTATTCTATCATTCTGTGCAACTGATTAATCTGAGATGTACCCTTTACCCTGTGGCTCCTGCAAGATGCAATTTCCACCCCCACACTACTACAGAAGTCACACAGACGCTCCTAACGTTCTAAAGAGAAATGCCTGAAAAACTTCCAGCAATAAATATCTTCTGGAATCATCCACTGCAAGGAAATGACACAAAAATTCACAAAATTTCTTACGTAACTAGTCGGATACTTGGGTACTGGAGTACTGCTAGTTAGTGTAAGAAAAACATAAAACTAACGAAAATTGCTATTAATTTTTGCAAAAATTCTGAGAAATCACAATGGCACTTTTAGTTATGGAGTGAACACGTTATTTCTGGGCTATTTTCGGAATGTGAAATTACCTCTTAAAGATAGGATTCGCTAATGAAAACTCTGTACAAAGTTTGAAATTGTTATTGACTTGGCAGAATGGCTGAGAGCCGTGCCTACTCAACTTCAAGAATTATCCATTAGAATATGCTAGGCACGGTCGAGGTTGTCGAGTGTGAAATGCAGTGAAGCGTACTGTTGTGGAGGAAATATGGAGCTCGCAAGAGCTGTAGAGCACAATACCGTAAGCTGTGATGATTGCTGTCTGCACCGCTCGCTGCTGACAAATAAGATAACTCTCGTTCTATCTGGATTGACCTTCGCAAATCAAACTCTCCATACATCTTGACGAAGTCAAGGACTCCTATTCGCCCCTAGTCTAACTACTGGCATGGTACACCAGTCAGATAACTAGTCCACCGCAATGCCACTCAAAATTCGCTCGCAGGTGTTAACTATAACTCTGTCCATTCACACCGCACAATAAGTGTGGCTGCCAGCAGAGTAAACAATGCTTAATCACAAGGGCTCAATATAGAGTCGCACTCTGATTTGCTCTCGACAGAGATGCTCTCCCAGTGAAGTACTGAGGTGAGACTTGTTTCTCGCTCTTTGAGTATGCGTATGAGCGCGCATGCTCTTGTTATGTGTTCTCGTTCCAAGAGCGACAACAGAACGGCCCCTCTCCATGCTAGACGTGAAGGGGTATATCTTTCGGTCTCTGTCATTACTCCTTCAGCACAAAGCGTCAGAAATATCGTCTGCCAATCAGCATTGCTCTTCTAAAACGGGAGATTGACCTTTCATTTAAGATGACCAATCCAGAAATCTGTAGCATTGGCGTTTGGCGTTTGCTGTCTCCCTGTGAAAATCTCCGAAACTGCATCCTATGTTTGTAAAGAATGTGTAGGCTGGTCGTTCCCACACAATGTAGCGGAATTTGCTTTTAATCTGAACACGGGGTCGTCCTTTTACTCATTGAAATGCTGTCTGCTCTATGGGCAGTTACTGGCCAACATAGATAGTTTGGGACCGGCCTCCTGGCATGCGGTTGCTCTCCCGAACTAAAAGCTCCTGTGACCACCATGTCTGGAATGTATGTGTGTACGCCAGCCTTGAGTATTTCAATCTCGGTCCGCATTGGTGATTTACTAGTTATTTGCATATCGTTTACATGAATTCATATAACATTGACTTTATCTGATTGAAACCTTTTTTTTATATAGAAAACTAAATTGGATTCACAGAGATTTTTGAGATTATCTACTTATACTAATTAATTTTCTTTACATAATATTTTAAGGTCTCTATCACATTATGGGCTTTAGATATATGATAAAATAATTACTTGTACAAAAGGGAAAAAGTATTTTTACAAACATATCATTTTCTTAACTCTACATTCGTATTTTATTACTTTTTTTGTTTTATGCTGCGTCAGATTCTGTGCTCGACGATCCCCACTAACATACTGGAAGGCGTCGACTCATTTGTATGGGTGTCACAAAACATGAGAGAAGCACTCTAGCACGCCGGGTCTTACATGTTGACATTGTCATCATGGAGTGGTACTTTTAACCGATGATGATGACTGTGATTTACTGCATAAACAGTGATGTCATGGTACTCCTTTGCTGTCACTCCTGGGACTGTATGGCAGTTCGATGATTGTAGTTGACTACCGACGATCGTCACCCAATATTGTGCTGTGACGTCTTGGTACTTCACACCTGGTTCGGTATGGCAATTTGATGATGTGGTAGGGAGAATTCCGTTTATTTTGCTGAATGTATTTCTAGATAATGTTGGTTAGTACTACTTAATATTCTTTTTGCTGTTCGCTTGTATTTGTTTGACGATTCAAGGTTTATTTTTGGAGAGGTGTTTGCAGTAGTTGCCATGCCTCAAAGTTCATGGAAAGACGTTTGTAGCAATTTACTTTGTAGGATAGGAGAGAAACGTATCTTGCTGTCTTCTGCCCTTCTTCATCTTGCATCTTCTGTTCTTCTCTTCTTTCTTGCATTCTTCTGTTCTTCTTGGGCTAGGAATATGTGAATTTTAGTGTAGGAGTGATATAGGATTTGTAGGATCTGACTGCCTTTTCAAATGTTACTTGATGAGTTTGTAGATCTTAGTAATTTTCTGTACCGTCATTGTCGTCTCGTCGAATTATGATTCTCCCCACACCCTTCCGTTGTGCAGCAGTGTCATGACATATGAAATGTCCATGCGGCGCATTGTCCTCCTGAAGTCCAACCTGGTTACAACCTGCATTTCCAGTGTGGCGTCGGCATTCATGTTGTTGTTATTGCCCTAAGTGCTTTCTCAACATGTCTGTACCCTATCCGTCGCTATCTCAAAGCATCTGGTGTTAAGGGAGCTGGTGATTGGTGTTGGTGGCGATGTCCCTCTGATGCGTAGAAACATTTACAATTTTTGGTTTGCATATATTTGTTATTTACAAAAAAACTCTGATTTTATATAATGCAAGAATTTTCTGATAGTGCCAAAATTATTATATATATATATGATTTCTTTTCTTTATTCTAATTATGTCCTACCACTTCTTCATTCTTTTAATTGTTGTGCACCATTTATTGTTTGTGTGCATGGTGTAGTGCACTTGATACTACAAGAGATTGTTAGTGTGTATTGTGTCTCTTTTTCTTTTAATTAATGTGTTATTTTGTTGATTCTTAATTTACTTTTTATTCAGTGGTTAGTATAAGATAGGGTGGACCTTAGTTTGCCTAATCTCTTCCGCATTTTTCAATTCCATCCATACGTTTTGAGGTATTCGGTGGCCTAACTTCTACATCTGGTTTCTCTTTGCTCTGTTGTTCTTGTCTATGAGGACTATAATTTCCTCGGCCATTATTCGCGCCCTGGTCTCGCCAGTTGCTGTTTCTAACATCGTGACCTCTTTCAAAGTACCCTTGACCGTTATTATTTTGATTCCTAAACCCATATCTGCCACTTTATGAGTGTCCATTACCGTTCCTATTTCGGTACCAATTATTCTGGTTGTCGTTTCTATGCCAATTGTCTCCATTGGGCCACTGTCCA
This sequence comes from Schistocerca piceifrons, assembly GCF_021461385.2. NCBI lineage: Eukaryota > Metazoa > Arthropoda > Insecta > Orthoptera > Acrididae > Schistocerca > Schistocerca piceifrons. Next base: position 540,788,867 of record NC_060140.1, read on the forward strand.
TGTTTGTTAAATTGCCTGAAGTTATTGGTGTTAGGATTACGATTATTAATATTATTGCAATATTCGTTCCTAGTCCTCTCCTTTTGGTGTTCCCTTCCCTTTCTTTTTTCTTTCACCTCGTCTTCTTTAAACGTAAATTCAAGTTCCCTTAAAACCTTTTCGAATTCTTCGGTATTTTCATTTTTTTTCTCCTGTAGCCTGTTGATAATTTACCGGTAATTTCATTCTACATAGACGTATCAGCTCTCCGTTACTGTATAGCTTGTCTAGGCATTGATTCTTTTTATCCATTGCATCAAAGAATTTTACCACGCTTTTTTCTCCTGAGTTTTCATATGGTGTCATCTGAGTAAGACGAGGTAACTCGTATTTAATTTGGTTTTGCGCCATCTTAGACCAATATCTTTCGAGAAATGCTGTTCTTTATTGTAGGTAAGACGTACAGGTACCCGCGATCTTTTGCATCACCTCTGCTACTGTACCTGACATGTGTGCACAAATGAAGTCAAGTTTGTGAGCTACGCTCCAGTGGTTTAGTAAGACTACTTGAAACTGGTCGACGAATGTGCGTGCATGCAAGCTACCGCCTTCTTGCTTGAAATGTTGAAATTTTCTAACTGTAAGGATGCGGTCTGTATCATATCTACTCATAAATCCGGTTTGTGGCTGATTCATGGACTCAAATAATCTGCCACTGCTTGTGTCGTCGTGTTTATTCTCTGGTAATATACTGCCTGTCTGCCTATTCTCAATTTCCTGACTTATATCGTGTCATATCGTATCATTGGTGAACAAAAGTGTTGTTCGTGTGTTTCTACTCTCGTCGTTCGCGGTATAGTACCTGTGCTGCTATTATGTTGTGTCATTAGATCAACTGGTTCAGTTGCCTGTCTTTCGATTGGTATCGGCTGAATGTACGTGTTCCGTTTTTCTAGATACTGGTCCTGGTCCTGTGGCATGTCATGTATTACTTTAATCGGGATTTTCTGTTTCGATTTCTGCGCGAGTGTTACGTCTAGCCTTGGTTCTACTTGAACTTTCTTAGACGGTGCGTGTCCGTGTACTGAATTAATGCTTGACGCGTCAGTTGATTCGCTGCAGGTGTAATCGGTCTCGATCGTTTCTTCGATAGATTGTATCAACTCTGTTCGAAGCTTTTCAAACTGATCTTTGTTTTTAAGTTCTATTTTATTGTTCCACTGATCGTATTTTTTCAGTGGAACCTTTGCGACCTTGCTCCTCTCTTTCTTAATTTACATATCTGATATCCCTCTAACGCAGTCCAGAAAATTTGGGTATGCAGACGACTGGGCAATAGCTACCTAATACAAAACATTTGAAACAACTGGAGAATTTCTAACTTCTGATGTAGACATCTCAAGGCACTATTTCCGTAAATGGAGACTGCAATCAACCTCAAATAAAATAGAAATTTCCGTAAATGGAGGTGGGAATCAAACTGAAATAAAACAGAAATTTCATGTTTTTATCTGTCCAATACCCTGGCACACGAAGCCTTTGATATCTATTTTGAAGCAGATGAACTTCATCATAGCATGCATCCAAAATATCTTGGCATGATGTTAGATAGGACACTTTCTTTTAAGCAGAACTTGACACGAACCTCAAAACCGGGCATGACATTCTCCATAAACTCTGCGGCTCTCGTTGCGGATCGTCAGCAGACACTCTCCGGGTATTAGGACTCTGTTTGATGTACTCATCATCAGAGTACCACACGCCTGTCTGGCTTGGTAGTCCACACGTAATAAAGATAGAAGTACAACTTAATGAGGCTATGAGCATTGTTAGTGGATGAATATGACCTACTCCCACATACTGGCAACGTTTCTTGAGCCACACTCCACCTTCTGATATCAGACGGAAGAGCGCCCTACTGCGTGAATATCAAAAGATTGCTAATAACACTGATTTTCCAATAATTGGATGACATACTTCCCTCGGAACGGAAAAGACTAAGATCGAGACAACCGACTCTTATCACTCTCGTGGAAATGGAATTCAATAACACCGACGAATGGAAACACTGCTTGCAAAAAAACTGTTCCCCACAATGCCTGAAGCTGCCTCGCGTCCAAAAGAAATCCCCTGAATTCGACCAGCCTCGGGCAATTTGGACTGCCTTAACAGCATCCGAACAGGGGATGGGCGATGTGCAGACACTCTCTGCAAGTGGGGCAAATATACGTCAGCGTGGTGTGACTGAGGTGCGCAACGATAGACATTTGCTCATGTTCTGTCGACAAATCCCGCGCGTCACTATAAGGGTGCTTTCGAAGATTTCCTCACAGCGAGGAGTGATGTTATAAAATACGGCGGATAGGAAAATAATGTGAACACCTGTACTCACTTGGGAACAATTTATTAAGAAGGCGTGGACCCCCCCCCATTTCCTCGTAATACAGCTGCGCTTCTTCTAGGAATACTGGCATAAAATGATTGTGTAGTCTCCAGTGGAATGTTATGCCACTCTCCGACGAGAACCTCTTCTGACTCCTCTAGTGACGACGGAGACGGAAATTTGCTCCAATGCCTCCCAGAAGGGTTCGATAATGTTCAAGTACGGGGAATGTGCTGGCCAGGGAAGACGCTGAAGTACATTTGAATGCTCCAGCCTGTCCTGGCTGTGTGAATGGGTGAACTATCATCCTGATATATGGCATCATCGTTGGGGAACAACGTTTGAATCATCAAATGAAATTACAATGAAATCCAGACCTTTAGCTGCTTACGGGCGTTGATAAATATCAATGGGGACAGTTCAAATTGTGTGCCCCGAACGAGACTCGAACCTGGGATTGATTGTTCTTCCGAAATTTGTATTGCTGTTCGAGTGGCTTTTTTTGTAAGACGTTCCACCTTTTTGTCAACGTTTACGATGTCCAATTGGACCTTGTCCACGTCAGTGCGTAATTGCTGCTGACTTTGTGTTAGTACCTGAATTCTTTCTCTAGATTCTTTCATGTCTTTGTTTATCTGAGTGATCTGACTATCAGTTCTGGTGATCCCTTCTTCTATCTGGATTTTAACTTGTTGGATCTGTGTATTAATAGCCTGATTATCCTGTTTCAATTCCTGATACTGTCTTGTTTTCTGTGTATTCTGTTTCGTCATACTAGCGTTCATTTTTTGTAAGATCTCCACGATCGCGTCCTGTCCTGTAACGCTGCCTTCTGCTGAACTGTGTATTTTCGATCTATTGTTTTCTACTCGGTCAGTTACGTCGTTTACTGGGCTATGCTGTGGTGTTTCTAAGTTTGATAACTGCCATAACCCGTGTTGTCTGTGTTGAGGACTAGTTGAGTTTGTCATTGAACCGTTACGTGGCACAAACAACTCCGCAATCTGCCCTCTCTGTTGAGTATGTCTTCTGTTTGCAGGTACAGTTGCGTCTCTTACGGAACCTTTTCGTGGCTCTCGTAATTCCGCATAATTCTGTGTCTGTTGTTGGGGCATATTTAGAATGTGTACGATAGGTTCGAGGTATTATAAATGCTCCTCCTCTTCCTCACTGTCTACTTCTCTTTGAGCGTTAGCTAACTGCCGGTTCATTGACTGTATTGACGCGTATTCTCTCCCTGCATATGCGGCAAACAAACGCCTTTCCTGTGCTCGTTTCGCTTCTAATCTTTGCTATTTACTACGTGGGCTGTCTCTTTCTGGCTCAGAATGTGCCCTACCTGGCATTTCATATTCTGGAAATTCGATGTTCTCATCCCTTCGATTCCCATCTGTCTGATATGTCTCAATTTTATCACAGTCTAACTGAGCCTGCTGATTCTTCAGCTCCCCGACTGTCCTATTCTCTGATTCACCGTCTGTCCTAATGTCAGGTTCACCTTCTGTCCTATTCTCAATAAGCTCGTTTACTTGCTGTCTATCTGGTTGATTGTCCTCCATCTTGTCTACTTGCTGTCTCTCACGTAACCTTTTGGTTTGTGCTCTCGTTAACATGGAAATTCTTTGAACACACCAGAACCCTCGTACAAAACTGTACGACCACTTACCACTTGGTTGAACCAATAACAACGTCGTGACTTCTCAGCTAATGTACTGTCAGCTCTGCTACAATCTCCACCTGTGCGCTTGCAAAGGGAGAAAAATGTTATTTATTAATACCTTATATTATGCTGCATCACACTGCGTCTCTGCGTCACTCTGCGTCCGTGCCAATCACCTGAAAATCCTATGCCCTAACAGCTAGACAGAAATCGTACAAAAATGCAAAATTTTCCAACACAATAACACACGCCCCTTTCCCTAGATTCCTGATTTCTTCACTACCTGTATCTATTCTGATCGCAATCTTCGAAAATAGCTATTTAATACATGAAAGAAAGTTCTTCAAAGTGCTACTTCTGCGACCTGCCGTACCTAACCATCCTGACACTTGCCTATCGTGGTAGCTTACCTATTTTACCTATTATGGCAGGGTCGCCATTTTCTGTGAGCGGTGGGGTGCTATTCTGTCATTCTGCGCAACGGATTAATCTGAGATGTACCCTTTACCCTGTGGCTCCTGCAAGATGCAATTTCCAGCCCCACACTACTACAGAAGTCACACAGACGCTCCTATCGTTCTAAAGGGGAAATGCCTGAAAAACTTTCAGCAATAAATATCTTCTGGAGTCATCCGCTGTAAGGAAATGTCACAAAAATTTATACGTAACTAGTCAGATACTTGGGTACTGGAGTACTGCTGGTTAGTGTAAGAAAAACATGAAACTAACGAATATTATTATTTATTTTTGCAAAAATTCTGAGAAATGATAATGGCACTTTTAGTTATGAACTGAACACGTTATTTCCAAGTTCTTTTCGGAATGTGAAGTTACCTCTTAAGGATAGGATTCGCTAATGAAATATCTATACAAAGTTTAAGATTGTTATTGACTTGGGAGAATGGCTGAGAGCCGTGCCTACTCAACTTGAACAATTATCCATTAGAATGTGCTAGGTACGGTCGAGGCTATCGAGTGTGAAATGCAGTGAAGTGTACTGTTGTGGAGGAAATACGGAGCTCGCAAGAGCTGTAGAGCACAATACTGTAAGCTGTGATGACTGCTGTCTGCACCGCTCGCTGCTGACAAATAAGATAACTCTCGTTCTATCTGGATTGACCTTCGCCAATCAAACTCTCCGTACATCTTGATGAAGTCAAGGACTCCTATTCGCCCCTAGTCTAACTATTGGCATGGTACACCAGTCAGATAACCAGTCCACCGCAATGCCACTCAAAATTCGCTCGCAGGTGTTAACTATAACTCTGTCCATTCACACCGCACAATAAGTGTGGCTGCCAGCAGAGTAAACAATGCCTAATCACAAGGGCTCAATATAGAGTCACACTTCGATTCGCTCACGACAGAAGGTGCTCTCCCAGTGAAGTACTGAGGAGCGACATGTTCCTCGCTCTTTGAGTACACGTACGAGCACACACGCTCTTGTTACGTGTTCTCGTTCCAAGAGCGACAACAGAACAGCCCCTCTCCACGCCAGACGTGAAGGGGTATATCTTTCAGTCTCTTCCATTACTCCTTCAGCACAAAGCGTCAGAAATATCGTCTGCTAATCAGCATTGCTCTTCTAAAACGCGAGAATGACGTTTCGTTTAAGGCGACCAATCCGGATATCTGTAGCATCGGCGTTTGGCGTTTGCTGTCTCCCTGTGAAAGTCTCTGAAACCTCGTGCTATATTCGTAAAGAATGCGTAGGCTGGTCGTTTCCAAACAATGTAGCGGAATTTGCTTTTAAGCCGAACACGGGGTCGTCCTTTCACTTGGGCAAACGCTGTCTGCTCTACGGGAGGTCACTGGCCGACGTAGACAGTTTGCGACCGGCCTCCTGGCGTGCGGTTGCTCTCCCAAACTAAAAGCTACTGTGACCATCGTGTCCGGAATGTATGTGTGTACGCCAGCCTCGAGTATTTCAATCTCGGTCCGCATTGGCGATTTACTAGTTATTTGCATATCGTTTACATGAATTCATACAACATTGACTTTATCTTATCGAGTCTGTTCGAAAGAAGCGTCTTGATTTGCAGAATATGATTGTGAATGCGGAATATGTAAGCAATGAAGGGCAAGAGACCACGGCGTCTTATAACTTGAATGAATTACTTTCTAGATATTGCTCTCAGATAACGCCTCAGTCTTTATTTGTCAAACACAGAGATTTTTTTTTATGTGAACATGGCATTAAACAGATACTAATATCAGACTTTCATCCTGAAGGAAATTTCACTAAATAAATCTTTTGAGAATTTAACAGATTCATTAGAACCTATGCATACTGCAATCAAGCAAACTTGGTAGAGTATTTAGAGTCCTTTGAACAAATAGTGAACCATTCGCTACTATTCAACGGGCAATTCAGTCCAGCTGAACTCATAAGTAGGATGAAGGAGAAGAATGTATGGATAAGTCATCGTCAACGTTTGCACACAGAAGAGTGTTACTGGTAAGGAAAGGTAAGAAAAGTTTTGGTCTTACACATCAATAAAGCCTGCCTGAGAAAAATCTACTATGGCAGATAATTAAAAGAAATGCAAAAATATCAGGTAGGATAACACATCCTGTTAAAAATTCAGCAGTAATCTTCCCTTCTTTCCAAAAGAACTTGTAAATGACTACCTTTGTTCGCAAGTCCTTATAAGGTAGTGAGAAACGCACATGGAGGATATTATCTCCTGGCTTATCCTAAAACCTATAAAAGTAAGGGATTATATGCCATCAGGACCTGAGTAAATACTTGCATTGGATTATATGCGCTATTTTATGCTTAAATGTAGTTATTAACCATAATCTGTAACTGGTTTAATCAGTGTTGTCAGTAGAAACCTTGGTACTGTATGTGACAAAAGTATCTGTAAGTGCTGAAGGAACACTGTGGGATGAATACTTCCTGCACTTGGACATTCAGTAGAAGGATAAAGTTTTAGATGATAATATTCAGCTAAAACTAGTCCTTACTTAAACTGTTTATGTAGATGAATAAATTACTTGCTTGGTATTGTACTGCATAGGCTGTTTAAATATTTATTAACGTATATAAAGTGTGAACAGTAGCTATAAGATGAGTAAAGCAAAAGACACTGTCATATTAGTTTTTACAAAGCGTGGACAGTACACTGTAACACAGAAGCCATGTACCATGACGATCAATGCAGTAACAACTTTCAACTAACAACTGAATGAGATGATTCACAGGGCCTGATTACTTGCTAATAACTGTATCGTACTCTTTCCCTGGAGGATTGGCGTATTTGTGTTTGGAAGAGGAAGCTAAAACACTAATATATTTATACGAGTTGACCCTTCACCGCGTGAAGAATGTTTTGTGATATCAGCAGTAATAGTTTAGAGTTAGAAGTATGCATCCACTTCTTCTCGAACCAGTAAAAGAAAGACATAGTACCAAGAAAACAATACATAAACAAAAATAGAGTAAAACAAACTGCTTTGACTGCAAACCTTTTGTAAATATCAATCTTTCGTTTTACTATGAGGTAGCCTTAATGAAATTATTTCGATTTTATACTCTTCAAAACCACGTTAATGTTAACTTTAGTAAATTAAGCTGTTTTGAGAAAGGACAGTTTTCCTAGCCCCTCGGGAGTTGTAAGTAAGTGTTCTGCTCAGCTTTTAGCCGAAGTTTTCTTTTGCTTTCACTTTTTTTCCTAGTTCCACATTTTGATTGGATTTACCACTCTATTCAAAGGTTGAAATCGTGGAATAAGCAATGTTGTCCCGCCTATACAATATGCAATTCGTACACAGTGGACGAGTACCTAAACTCAGACGAGAGTCGTAACATGAAAGATAATTAATGACTGTAAGCCTATTTTTCTAGTGGTATATGTTATTGATTCCTGCATTAAGACATACACAATTGTTTTGTAAATATGTTAACCTCCCAGAGTGGCCGAGCGGTTCTAGGCGCTACAGTCACGAACCGCACTGCTGCTACGGTCGCAGGTTCGAATCCTGCCTCGGACATGGATGTGTGTGATGTCCTTAGGTTAGTTTGGTTTAAGTAGTTCTAAGTTTAGGGGATTGATGACCTCGGAAGTTAAGTCCCATAGTGCTCAGAGCCATTTGCACAATTTTTTTTTGTAAATATGCTACCTAACTGTGATTTAACACGAATACTTGAGATCCATGGGGACGACACGAGAGCATGTACTGTAAATAATAGACTAATGAACTGTGACAATGTGAACTCAGTTTCTAAAGAAAAGGCTACTGTGTTAACGAGTCTGTGAGAAGAACATGGGACAGTGATGAAAACACATCGAGGACAGTTACGGGACGGTCAGGCTAGCACTGAGTTAAGACGTGTTGATGTGGAATACAAATAAAATAAAATAAAATCCGGGAGCACGCTCTATGCCGAAATTTGTACTTTGACGGGGAAGATCTGAGCAAAAGGCCATCCACTCCTAGGGTAGTACAAGAGATGATGTTATCCAAATATGAGAGACAACGCCCGTTTGGACAAGCCACAAACACTCAACAACACTGAAGAACTCACAGTTTCGACGCCCAAGAGTCACTGGGGCACTGGGGTGTTCCAACCGTTCTGAGTGGCCGGACGACAGTCGAGACTGTCGGTGCAAATACTCGGCGCGCTGTCATTACTGAACTGAACTATGTGTTTAAAAACAACAAAACTTGCCCAGCAGAGACACTCACAATGCGCATGTTGTGCATGTTACGTACACACATTCCATAAGTTATTTTGACTCTATGAACACATTTAGCACAAACTTAAGTAGTTTAGAACACCATACTGGACAATGTGTAACGCTTTGTAAGTAGAACACGTAAAGATTCCCCCATGTCAAACATGGATCCATCTAACATCTTAAAGAAATGTTTTGTTCTTCATATTTATGTAAAAACATTTTACTTATGTCCTAACAAGAACTTATTTCAGTTTAGACTGCATGTATGTAGTAGTAATTTCTATGTATTATGGTTTCATGTAAACGGTAACACTGAACGGTCGGAGGCAAGCTTAAGATGCAAAGAGAACTGACCAGACGCCACCTGCCTACTCTTCAGGCTGATGACCTTCCTCCGCCGGCCGAAGTGGCCGAGCGGTTAAAGGCGCTACAGTCTGGAACCGCACGACCGCTACGGTCGCAGGTTCGAATTCTGCCTCGGGCATGGATGTGTGTGATGTCCTTAGGTTAGTTAGGTTTAACTAGTTCTAAGTTCTAGGGGACTTATGACCACAGCAGTTGAGTCCCATAGTGCTCAGAGCCATTTGAACCATTTGATGACCTTCCTATCAAGAACCTAGTCATTCAGATGGATCCTAACACAACCGATGACGCCGTCCAAATCCTATTCTTGGGTCCATCGCACTTGGACATTCAATCATTCCTATAACACAGCCTCTCATGAGCTGTATCGTCCATTGTTCGAGAAACTGAAGCCAGATAGTGGGTGTCAGTCAAAATTCAAGACATTCGTATTAAGCCATGACACCTCATGTTCAGTTACCAAATACAAAATAATTTGTAACAATTATCCGGTCTAGTCATATATCATAGTAAGAAGAACACATCATCTGACTTAATTGTCTATTAACAAAGCGTCCAAAATACTTGTTGATAAAGGAAATTCAAATTCAGTGTAAAGTATGTAACTATTGCTATTATATACCAATAATGCACTCGAATAAAAGCCTCTGAATAATGTAGTTGAACGGCTATTCCAATATTATTTACAAACGTTGTCCCAGCCGTTTAGCGGGGCCTTGTAACAAATTGACTTTCCTCTCCCAAATCAGAGATCAAATTGCATCCTAACTGCAAACTCGTATATCATCGTTTAAGTAATTTCGTTTCTCATTTCTTGAATAACTGAGGCACGAAACGCCTCGTGCTCTTCCCACTTTTCGTACGTATTGCGTTATGTAAGCATGCCATTTCTCCTGTAATTTTGGTATAATAATAAGATTAATTATTTCCCAGAAAAAGTTCCAATATTCATTACTAACAATATGTAAACCCTTTGTCTGTATTTCAGCATTTCAATAAGTTTGGGAAGCGATAGGTTTGGTGACATGTCGATGACGCGCGTTCCGCACGTCATTATGTGCAGATCTGCATTCATTATAGATCGAACCTTGCAATCTAAATTACCTGTCAGAATTTCAATTACTCTCTTTGTGATATGTAAAATATTCTGTTGCATTATACGTCATATTATCGCCGTTTGCCTTCACCAAAATTTCGGCCGGCCGCGGTTGCCGCGCGGTTCTAGGCGCCCAGCCCAGAACCGCGCGACTGCTACGGTCGCAGGTTCGAATCCTGCCTCGGGCATGGATGTGTGTGATGTCCTTAGGTTAGTTCGGTTTAAGTAGTTCTAAGTTCTAGGGGATTGATGACCACAGCTGTTAAGTCCCATAGTGCTCAGAGTCATTTGAAGCAAAATTTCTGCTCGCCAATGACGACTTTGTACCGGACTCCAAGAAAAAAAATCATAACAGCAAGTATCAGAGGCGTTTTCGCCAAGTAGGAGGTGTGATGTTAGTATTATAATGATACATACTTCTTTACTGTACTCCTGCTGTGATGCGTTCCGACTCCGAACAATAAGCTTTTGGAGGATTGAATTTCCACCATTGCCTTTCACAGTAACTGTTCATTTCGACCTATATATTACACCACTGTCACATCCGAAAGCTTCAGAAATCTGGGAATTGTACAATTCGACGAAACAAAGATTCGCAACGCGGCATCGTTTGCATTGTGTCAGGTGCTGACAACGTTGTCTCACGCAAGCACGATGCGTCTCCCAGTCTCCCAGTCCTCAGCGATCACTTGATACCTGACACTGTTTACACCCTGTATGTATCCTCAAAGGGCTGGTACAAATACTACACACAAACACTAACGCACTCTGGTTGACGTTCGACGTATCGAAGAGAACTGCAACTTTAATAATTTACAAATCCGCTGATGGTGTGTACGTGTACATGTACGAAGTTACATTAACATCGGATCATGTCTTCTTGGTGTTGAACTTCCTTTGCCAAGCAGTGCATGTATTCCGGCATCTGTAGCCCTCTAAAGCTCGAATTGATAACGTAGAATAGAGATACAACGACATGAATTCATGTCCCGTCGATGTGACTTTTGCTACCGAGAAAATGTACCTTACAGTTTATCATTTCCTGGTAGCGATAACCACAGATAAGGAGCTGTGCAAATGGCTATCTCTGACAGTCGCGTTCCCGTCTTTAGTCGTATTCCCGTAGTGGTCCGCATTCCTCTTCAATAACTGAATGCGGGATCTTATCCGTACCTCGTCATATGTGGTTCGTCACAGAAACACTATACAATGTGAGTGTTACTTTACAGACGTATTTTGTTTATAGCTGTAAGCATTTATTTCACCTAACAAGATTAAGGCCTTCAGGCTCTTGTCTTCCATCTAACGAGATATCATTTAACGAGGCAGCATTGCAAATGAATATAGTATATGTGCAATATAAGGGATGATTGCCTGGTAATGATAAAAACTATCAGCAATACTGGAAAAGAATAAATGCAGTTGAAGCAAGCACCTGGTCCGGAAACGGCCAAGTTGAAAGCTATAAGCAAAGGTCGTTCTGATACCTCTGACTGTGGACCTCTTCTACTGCGTCCTCTCTGCTTTCCATGTTTTCGGAGGAGGTAGTACGGACCAAAAAAAGAAAAAATTTGTCAATCAGACATGGGCTCTGATATGCTTACCTTAAGAGCTATCAGCACTTGTTCATTAGGAGAGATGTGTTTCACTATGTCAAAGATAAACAGGTGGTCGCGGCTCTTAAAGTTCCTATTTCAGAGCCCATGTTTACTGGACTTTTTTGCTTGTGTTAGTCAATAATACCTCCTTCCAAAATACGGAATGCCAATACCCTGCAGCGGACGAGTTCCAGTTTCAGAAGGATTATAACGAATTGTTTATCGCAAATTTATACATTTACTCTCCTCCATTACCCCTGAAAGTTTGTTAGGTTCATCACGTAATCGCCTTGTATAATGTCAATACATGTAATAATGAAAATATGGAATTTAAGATGTCTCGATTTAAGCACACTGTATTAAGCAATTTTCTTGAATGCGAGTAACGACGTCTAATAGAAACGAATGACAGCAGTACGGAAGAAAGAAATGTGGAGAAGAATATGAGAGAGAAGGGGATAAGATTAGTAGATGAAATAGAGGGAAACTAATCTGATGGTGGCCCGTCCAACATCGTTCGCTCTTTTGATTCATTTAGTCATCTATTATTTTCTGCCGCGCGGGATTAGCCGAGGGGTGTAGGGCGCTGCAGTCATGTACTGTGCGGCTGGTCCTGGTGGAGGTTCGAGTCCTCCCTCAGTCATGGGTGTATGTGTTTGTCCTTAGGATATTTTAGTAGTGTGTAAGCTTAGGGACTGATGACGTTAGCAGTTAAGTCCCATACGATCTGACATACATTTGAACATTTTTATTTTCTACCGAAAAGAGATCAGACTCTCGTAGAAATTGGTTCTTTTGAATCCCCTCTATCTGGCATTGCGACAAGAGGATACCAATTCGGAATAATAACTTGTCTCAAGGCACGTTAGTTTTGAACTTACGGCCCTTACGTAGTCACAGTGTGGGGTTTGCGACCATGGTACTAACAAGACTGTACACCCCTGGTTTAAAGATGGACACAGAATGTGCTCCCTTGTTGGACAGGAAGAAAATAGCTGGGGCGTGAAGGGAGGGAAGCTGTGTCTGTGATAAAAGACAAAGCTTTAATCTTCTTTTGAATGCAAGATAGTTTTGCGCAAGACGCTGATTGCAGGATAGTTTGGTCCATGGTTTAAAGATGGACACAGAATGTGCTTCCTTGTTGGACAGGAAGAAAATAGCTGGGGCGTGAAGGGAGGGAAGCTGTGCCTGTGATAAAAGACAAAGCTTTAATCTTCTTTTGAATGCAAGATAGTTTTGCGTAAGACGCTGATTGCAGGATAGTTTGGTCCATAGTTGTTTGGGTGAAATGGAAAAGGAGTTGTACAACGATTTAAAGGTTTGCAAAAGTACACCCATGACAGCGGTCTGACAACGCTGTTACGGAATGATGGTAGGTACCTGACGTGAGAATAGGTGCTGAGGATACCGTTGATGAAGACAACTCTGCAGTAAACAGAACGTGTGAAAATTGTGGCCCATATCCAGTTGCTTTCAGCCTAACTGAACATAGTGAGGACTGATGTGATCAAACAGTCCAGTGTTACATACATGTCTTAAGCTAGAATTCAAAACTACCTTGTTGTCTAGAGTCTTCACATTTGTGTCGTGCTGATCTGCGTCACAAATAGGAAAGATATCTGAAGAACTAAAGACAGGAATATTTTTGTTTTATTTGGAGTGGAAGTATTTTTCTGAATTTTTAAGTTGCATGTAAGAAGAAGGAGACATATTCTAACCTGTCAAAGTGTAGTTGATTCGTCCCACTTCCCTGTGGGGTTTTCTTAGTGACGATATATATGGACAACTATGTGCGGAAGAATGAATGAACCAAAGAGATCAATACCTGCTGCGAGATGTATTCTTCCCAATTTAGTTTCTCGTGAAAGTTTACTATGAAGCTCTTTAGGATTTATTTATACGGTTACCGGATACCGTAAGGAAATAACGCAGGAAACTTTTTCACGAAAATGTTGGCTGATTAACTTTCAACACCACATAGTGATTACCAGTTGTTTCTTAGCGCTTACTTTAAGGTTTTGAGCACACAGTGACAGTGAACATAATAGCCTTTCATAAATGATAAGGAAGCATTAACGTTCTTAAATACAACCGGATGTCCTCAACACGTAAGATATAGTTACAAGAAATAAGCACAGATGAAATATCATTGATGTACAGCTAGAAAAGCAATGAGCCAAGGGCTGATTCAGGGAGAGTACAGTCAGCATATGCTTCCATTGACGATTCGTTCACATCTGTTCTAGAGGTAGTTCTCAAACCACAATATGGAAATATCATCTTCAAATATCGGGTGTGCTACCATAGAAAAGCCGTTTCTTCATCAGATATTTTGATCGCATCAGTTTCAATCGTCTGAGTATTCTTGGCTACTCCATGAGTGCCTGCTGCAGCAGAAGAGTTTCTCATGATTGCTTTCCGTTTTTTGAGAGGAACTTGTCTGCTGAGGATGTACTTTCCTTTGTCCGATATCTTGCCGAACGTAGAATCCGGCTGCTGTTGCGAAAAAATCATTCAATTAGTCTACAGGGCGTTCAGGAACTGCATCACAGTTTCGTTTACAGTGCTTCAGGATTCTACATGCTGCGTGCAACAGAACGGGCTTACCTAATTCTAGCGTTGCCCACGTACTCCTTCGGGCTCATCTGAAGCTTCCTGCTTACTTCAAATAGTTCAAGTGTTTGATCTTACTTGAGTAGTGTGTGTGCAGAATCTCGTTTATTCACTAGCTGGCGTAGTTCTATAGTCAGCCATGGAGCAGGAGTTTCGACAGAGGGCTTAGGGGAATGTTTAAAGAACACATTGGACGACTAGAGATAGGACGTTCATAGTCACAGGACATGTACATTCGTATGTTCTGCAGAAATGATTAGCATTTGAACCATGTCAGCCCTCGGGTTCAAGGTCAACATCGATGTCACGGCGCAACTCCACCTATCGATAAAATATGCCTGTGGCTCTCGTTGTCACTATGAACCAAAGGTAATGGATCAGTGTGACTTGAGCAGAAGTACAGGATGCCTCCCAGACGTATGCGCAAACCGTGCTATCAAAACAGTGAGTTTGAAAGAGAGCACATTATTAGCGTGAGGAAATGAGATGCATCCATACGGAAAATTGCTGTTCGCTTGGGACGAAGTGTTTCGGGTGTGTGCAACATGGTTCACGCAAGGCCGTAGTACATGACGAGACAGGTCACACTGCAGTACCCAGATCCTCCCACGAGAAGGTCAGCACCTAATACGAAGGGCATTGGAGGACAGATCTGCTTCCTCTTCGACTCTGCCGGAGGAGTGGAACAGTGTAATACATCATACGTTGTGAGGAGTGACACTCTTTCGACGTTTATTACGGCATGGGTTACGTGCAAGTCGTCCACATCCCCACCTGCCTTTGACGAATTTGCAGAAGCATGCTAGACGGCAATTATGTATGGAACGAAATCACTGGGGACAGGAATGGCATTAGATAGTGTTTTCGGACGAATCCAGGATCTGTCTGTTTGAAAATGATGACCAGATGCTCGTCACAGACAGGATGAGCGGCATCACAGTGACTGCATTCGCACAAGACATACAACGCAGTGGGGTGCTTTTGGGTACAACCACAAATCACAGGTGGTGCATGTCCAAGGCACTGTGACCAGTGTGAACTACGTGAACGACAACCTGCGACACGTAGTCATACCCTGTCTTCACAACGCACCAGACGCCATTTTTCTAAAGGAAATGCACGACCGCATGTTGCTGCATGACCACGCTCTTTCTTGGTGTCATAGGATGTCAACCTTTAGCCCTGGCCCGCCAGATCACCAGACTTGTCGCCAATCAAAAGTGTTTGGGATATGGTGAAACGACAGGTGCAGTGCTGTGACCCAGTCCCAACCACTGCAGAAGACCTTGCAACATGGGTGGCTATACCTGAAGACGCCCTTTATGTCTGATACGCGTCGATGCCATCACGCATGGAACAAGTCATCAGGGCCCATGGCGGACTCTGTGATTACTAGGCAACAGGACACATGCTGAAACGAGGTGACTGAAATGCTAACCATTTCTGCAGAACATACTGATCGACATGTCTTGTCAACATGAACGCCTTATGAGTCAAAAACAAAGGTGTCAATCTCTTGGTCACAGAGAATTACTTTCGCGTCTTTCAGTTCAGATAAGTTCATTAATAACATTTTTTTTCTTTCTGCCGTCTTCAGCTCGATCCTGCTGTCCTAAGACCACAAATTTTGTAAACTAAACTGCAAGATGAAGACATTTAACAATTTTAGTTAGCTACAGGGAAAAACCGGTAATACCACTAGGAAACAATAAGACAGGAAGACCAAGAACGAAGTACTCGGATTAAAAAGGGTGTAAGACATGGATGTAGTCTTTCACCCCTACCGTTAAATATCTAACTCGAAGAAGTAATGTCGGAAATGAAAGAAAGGCTCAGGAAGGTGAAGGAATATCAGTGAGGAAATTCGCTGATGACATTGCTGTTATGAAGGAGAATTACAGGAACTGTTGAAATGAATGATCTGTCTAATGAGTATAACAGTGTACTGAGAGTAAATCCAAGAAAGGTGAAAGTAATGAGAAGTAGCAGAAACGAGAACAGCGAGCAACTTAACATCAGAAATGTGGATCACAAAATAGACGAAGTCAAGGAATATTGCTGCCTAGGCAGCCAAATAACCCCAATGGATGGAGTAAGAAGTACATAAAAAGCAAACTAGCACTGGCGAAAAGGGCATTCCTGGGTAAGAGAATTCTACTAATATGAAACATAGGCCTTAAGTTGTGGAAGTAATTTCTGAGAATTTACATTTGTGTTGAAACGTCCCCTTTGAACAATTATACGCAATCTGTGCTTAATCTGCCACACAATATTTTTTAGCGCAACGCAATCTGACTTTCAAAAATCTCTACAAAAGAATGGCCCTGACTAACATTAACCTATACCTTTCACAAATCACATACCTCACCAAAAATCTTCCTTACTCGCACTACTGCAATACAGCGAGCGCCACTACTGCCAGATAAATAAAAGATTCAAACTACTGAAGTCACTAACTGCTGATAGGTATAGTTAGCAAATGAAAGATTTTGATAGAGAACAAACAATGTATTTACCTTAATAGTCATAATACATATAGCAGTTCATGACATCCAGTCTTACAAATTTCAAAACTCCGCCATCTCTCTCCCCACATCCACCACTGCTGGCGGCTCAACTCCAACTGCGCAACGCTACGCGCTGTTCGCATCCAGCTGCCCAACGCTACAATGGCGAGTATTACAACAATGCAAATTAGCCACAGACTGCACACAGAACGGCCAGTGATTTCCATACAGAGTGCTACGTGGCGTTACCAATAAGAAAACATAAACAGCCTACTTACATAGCCCTCATGCTCCCCACAAAAAATTTTACAAATTGTTTTGGGCAGTGGCCAATAATGATTTGATAAAATTTTTCATAATTACAATAACAAAGAAATCAAATGCACACACTTATTGGTACAATGTTGGTCAAAAGCTAAAATTTTCTCACAGTCCATAAAGACAGTCCTGATCGTTAATCATAGTAAAATAGCAGTGTTTTTATCAAAGTCTGAGCAGTAGAAGAAAATGCACACGGAAGTAGTGGATTTCCATGCAGTCTTGAAGAAGTAGTGTTGTCTTTCCAACGAAAAGACAGTGCTGACTCTTGACATGCAGACAGGTAATGGGCCACAACAGAGGAAACCCACAGCAGAGTCAGTCGAAGTTTTGAAGAATATGGGTAGGTAGGTCATCACAGAGTAGACCCACTGTAGTCCTGGTAGAGATTACGGTATTAGTGGGCCACCAGAGGTGCAGACCCACTGCAGTCCTTGTAGAAATAATGGTACTGTTGAGTCAGCAAAGGTGTAGACCCACTATAGTCCTTGTAGAAATAATGGTATTGGTGGGTCATCAAAGATGCAGATACACTGTAGTCCTTGTGGAGATTGCCAGCAGCCATCTGTTGCAACTGAGCAGGTGCACAATCACCATCGAAGAGTCTTGCGGACAATATAGCAAATCCATAAACCACCACTTGTGCACTCACAAAGTTTTTTTCTAATTGTCCTTAGAACCAGCAATGCTGTTATCCAGTCCCTTGCTGAATTATCAACACATGTGCAAACACTAACAGTCGCTGCTTCTCACATATTGTCCATATACTATGACCAACAGAAACGTGTGCAGTGAAATGTAACTTACAAGTTACTTAATTTGATGAACTGGTGTCAATTACAATTTTATAACGTAAGAATACAATATCAAAGATACAAAATACATCATTAAAGAACACAACAATACACATAAATTTGTAGTAGTACAGGCTTTACAAAAGAAAAGAATTAAACAAATACATCAGTGTTACAGGAATTATGACATAAGTGAATATATAAAATAAAGAGAATAGTTTTCGAAACATTAATTTCACATAAGAGCATTAAAACAGAACAGAATAAATAATGTCTAAAGATCTTCACAAAGAAAATAACATAGTATTTGAAAAATTCTACAACATAAATCTTATTAGCTAAACACATAAAGACAGGAAAAAGACAAATACACAAAGGTACATAAACACATAGCAGAATAACACAGGAGAAAAGGACAGGGTTTGTTTTCAGTGCAACATTTGGTACTGCAGTCCAACCCAAAACTTCATTCCATAGATCTTTCGTCTTATTTCAACATTTGTTTCCACCAAAAATATCCTATCCAAGCATGCTTTCTGTATTTATATGTTCACATATTTCATACCTCATTATTTATTTTCCAAGAATATCCTACCTATACCTGCTTTCTGTACTTTTTTCGTATAACTTCTCAATGCATTTCTTCCAATGCATCGCAACTCATTCTCTCATATAGTCTACCCCCTCTTAAGCTAACTTAAATCTACTGAACGCAGAAGCTAAACTAAGGAACGAGGCAATGCAGCAGCACAAAACAATTAACACAAACAGCAATGATAAAAAATACAAATGGCTAAGCAAGCAGCATAAATTAGCAAAGCAAATGCAATATTACAACTAATATAAGGCAATGCACAGCAAAGAAGAAAAATAAATTCGTAGTAAAACTGCCTTAACAGAGTAATGTAAAGTGAAATTTAGCAGCACTATGCCTGGCAAACAGCAGCAGCAAATGCAATAACTTATATCTAAACATGACATAGCTCAAGCAGAAAAAATATTACACTAAAAATGGCCATGTCTAATACCTATGTCACATCTTAACTAAAACTTACTCTGCAAGAAAGTTACCAAGTCATTAAAAAATTATTTATGCAATTCCTGTGAAGGGAAATGTCTATTTGTGCTCTCTTTTCCAAGAAAGTATATGAGAAACGTATTCTTTACTGGGTCTGTAGACAGAAAATAGTGATATTAGTACATCTATTAAATTTTATAATAACCAATGCTGCAGTGCAGCTAGAAACTAGATATTAAAGAAAATGAGCAAATATGTACAAAGGAAGGCATGAAACATCATTCATTAGCCATATGGCATTTCAGGGTAGTAAAAAAAATCTCAGGGTAGTAAAATAAATCTCTCAACTAGAAAGACAGTAGTCATAATCAGGTGTATAGACATAAAATATTTCCCGTCATTTCATTAGACATTTCAGTAAATATAATAAATTAAGAGCTCAACAGTATTATCATATGTTTTTAAGTTTAAGCATGTCGTATTTGTGATGCTTTCTACAAAGGAATGTCAATAGCAAGGATAACATTCTGACCACTTGCTTAATAGCTTGTTTGTCCGTTGTTGGAACGAAATGCATCGCTGATTCTGCGTATCAGGCATCCCACAGTTTTTTTGTAGATTTGTGGAGGTATGTGGCATTAGATGTCTACTCACAGATGATGTAATTCGCATAAGTAATGGGCCGCTGATTTGCGGAAGAGGTGACGGACCCCGATAGCGACCCAGATGGGTTGCATAAGATTTACATCAGGCGAAGCTGGTCTCGTAGACATCAACATAATACTTCTCAAACTACTGTAGGACGTTTATGGCTGCGACTCAGGGAAAATTATACTGCTGAAAAATGACATCGGCGTCGTGGAAGACATCAAACACGAAGGGATGCAGGTGGCTCACAGCTGTCAGCGTGTCTCCGATTACTGCCAAAGGTCCCATGTAAGCGCAGGAGAATGGGTCCCATGGATAATATTGCGCCCACCAGTCCGCGTCTGTGGCGCGCTGCACATTTCGAGCCGCTGTACATATCGATGACGGCGTTTGTGGAGATGGCCGTCGATCTAGTGTAGTAAAAATATGATTCACCCGAAGAACCGACATGTTTCCATTGATCGACGGTCAAATCCTAACGATCCCGTGCCCACTCCAACAGTGACTGACGATGTCGTCAGGTCAACATGTGAACACGTAGGGGTGGTCTGCTGCGGAGCTCCCTGTTCAGCGATGTACGATGAGCGGTGTATTCCAAAACATTTGTGCGCGCACCGGCGTTGTGCTCTTTCGGCAGAGATGCCACAGATCACCATTTATCCTACTTTACAGAGCAGACAATCCTCCGACTCCCAGGACCTGTGAAGAGTTGTGGACGTAAAACCATTTAGCTCCTAGTGGTAATTTCACTGTCCTTCTATCTCTTTCTGTAGATGGTCACGACAGCAGCACACCAACATGTTACCAGCTTTGCCTTATCGTGATACTGATTCAGGGGCTCTGTGTAATAATAGTCTGCCCTTTGTCAAAGTCGGTTATATCAATAGATTTCCCCATTAGCAGCCCATATATTTGCTAGGGTGACCCCCGTCTGTGTCTGCTCCACCTACATACTTTTGATACCGCATCACGTGCCCGCAACGCCACCAGGCATATCCATTGTAACTGTGGGAAGTGGTCATAATTTTTTGGCTTATCAGTGTAAATACTAGGCTCTACTTGCTAGGAAGTCTTACTTTCCAAACTCCTAGATGTTGTTACTGTCCATAAACGCATATTTTGTATACTAGGCGTCACTGCCAGAAAATATCGAAACTTTGCGAGAGTCAACCCAGGACTGCCTGCAGAATGGTGCAAATTCCCATAGAGGTAGTTACGTCTCCAAAAATCTTTTTTCACGTACATGAACTGTAGTTTATAATTGCACACAAAACACATCAGTGGGACACGTCGCTACTGCTGTGGTCCGTAATAAAGACTGAGTCGTCATGCTGATCTTGTCACTCGTATTTCCTTAGAAAGTATGAAAATGCAATAAAGTTTCACATATTTATTATTATGATACATTGGTTTAAGGATGCACTACGTTCAGTAAACATACGGAATATATATCTGTGGTAGTGTTGTTTCCCACAACAACAAATTAAAATTTACATGAAGCAAAACTAGCAGATATAAGTGACAACAGTGTAAAACCACCAGAGGCGAACTGACGAAATAATGTTTCGTAGGTGTCGATGTGTTCCTTATTGGGCATGTTATGACCCTACACATGATCCTCGTTAGTTCTTTGTGACTCCCTTTATGATTAGATCTGATGTCTTCCCAGTTCCATAACACTCACTGCTTTCACTGAGATATAAAATAACCATCTTTCATCCCTCATGTTATTACGTCGTTGTACAAATTACTTGGTCATAGAGCATATTTAATCATTGTTTTATTTGGAAAAGGGTAATTTCATTCTTATGGCTTTTTATTTTTTACTTACCTTATATATTATTTTACTTATTTTACAGTTTAGACCATACCCTAACAAAACATTTATTAATTACGTTCAGATTAGACAACAATTCATAGATTATAATTTTGCTTTGTTCGGTTTTGTAACTACAGTAAGGGAGGATGGTTACATGCTATCCAGGTCACACGTCACACATAGTTTTGGCAACAACATACACTCCTGGAAATGGAAAAAAGAACACATTGACACCGGTGTGTCAGACCCACCATACTTGCTCCGGACACTGCGAGAGGGCTGTACAAGCAATGATCACACGCACGGCACAGCGGACACACCAGGAACCGCGGTGTTGGCCGTCGAATGGCGCTAGCTGCGCAGCATTTGTGCACCGCCGCCGTCAGTGTCAGCCAGTTTGCCGTGGCATACGGAGCTCCATCGCAGTCTTTAACACTGGTAGCATGCCGCGACAGCGTGGACGTGAACCGTATGTGCAGTTGACGGACTTTGAGCGAGGGCGTATAGTGGGCATGCGGGAGGCCAGGTGGACGTACCGCCGAATTGCTCAACACGTGGGGCGTGAGGTCTCCACAGTACATCGATGTTGTCGCCAGTGGTCGGCGGAAGGTGCACGTGCCCGTCGACCTGGGACCGGACCGCAGCGACGCACGGATGCACGCCAAGACCGTAGGATCCTACGCAGTGCCGTAGGGGACCGCACCGCCACTTCCCAGCAAATTAGGGACACTGTTGCTCCTGGGGTATCGGCGAGGACCATTCGCAACCGTGTCCATGAAGCTGGGCTACGGTCCCGCACACCGTTAGGCCGTCTTCCGCTCACGCCCCAACATCGTGCAGCCCGCCTCCAGTGGTGTCGCGACAGGCGTGAATGGAGGGACGAATGGAGACGTGTCGTCTTCAGCGATGAGAGTCGCTTCTGCCTTGGTGCCAATGATGGTCGTATGCGTGTTTGGCGCCGTGCAGGTGAGCGCCACAATCAGGACTGCATACGACCGAGGCACACAGGGCCAACACCCGGCATCATGGTGTGGGGAGCGATCTCCTACACTGGCTGTACACCACTGGTGATCGTCGAGGGGACACTGAATAGTGCACGGTACATCCAAACCGTCATCGAACCCATCGTTCTACCATTCCTAGACCGGCAAGGGAACTTGCTGTTCCAACAGGACAATGCACGTCCGCATGTATCCCGTGCCACCCAACGTGCTCTAGAAGGTGTAAGTCAACTACCCTGGCCAGCAAGATCTCCGGATCTGTCCCCCATTGAGCATGTTTGGAACTGGATGAAGCGTCGTCTCACGCTGTCTGCACGTCCAGCACGAACGCTGGTCCAACTGAGGCGCCAGGTGGAAATGGCATGGCAAGTCGTTCCACAGGACTACATCCAGCATCTCTACGATCGTCTCCATGGGAGAATAGCAGCCTGCATTGCTGCGAAAGGTGGATATACACTGTACTAGTGCCGACATTGTGCATGCTCTGTTGCCTGTGTCTATGTGCCTGTGGTTCTGTCAGTGTGATCATGTGATGTATCTGACCCCAGGAATGTGTCAATAAAGTTTCCCCTTCCTGGGACAATGAATTCACGGTGTTCTTATTTCAATTTCCAGGAGTATATATATATATATATAAATATAATTAAATACATTCGTGAATAACGTGTAATTTCATCTAAGAAAGTTGCACATTTATAGGTTACTGAAGTACTCCTCGAGACGTAAAAGTTTAGAAGGTAACCGAGTCCAAAAATGATTTTACTATTCTACCGGAATAACTTCTATTTTATGCAATGTAGCACCATCAACAGTACTAACAAATATTTGTATTATTCTGCAGGAGCCAAGAAGAAACGTATACGAAGCTCAGTGAAGCAATAGGCACTGAAGGACAAGACTACGAAGTTGCTGCCCTTACATTCGTCTATGTGTGGTGTTTCAATCATGAATTGAAATTCCGCCTAGCCACAAACCTCCAGCACGCAATCCCGTTTGACGACATAGTTCTGCTTCTGTACAACCGAGGAGAAGATGCCTGGAGCAGCGACGACTACCCGAGGACCAAAAGCGCACTTCTGCTGCTGCAGATGACACACAAGCGGAACTACAGGCCCACCCGATCGGACATGATGGGCATTGGGCCTAGGAGGTCTAACGATAAATTGGCGGTGAAGAACTGCTTCGAATCGTATTCGAAAATGGATCTGAACAAAGTCAAAGCAGAATTAGGAGAAACAGATAAAGATTTGAATATTCTGTTTGGGCTATGCACTAACTCGTCACTGGATGGGCATGTCTTAGGATCATCACAGAAAATAATACCGAACGATCTCTTCCAACAACTGGGCTCGTCAGAAGCGTTTTCAATCGATGACACTGACTTAACGCCGGAAAAAGATCGACTGGACTGGATGAAGAGTCAGAAGGCGCAGAAATTCCTCCAGAGTTTCAGGTACGTTCGCCAAATGACTTACTTCACTTATGTTGTTGATGTGGTCCTTAGGCCTAAGAGTGATTTGATGCAGGTTTCCATACTAGTCTTCACGTGCCAGTTTCTACATAACTACCGTAACCTACATCCCTTTGAACCAGCTGGCTGTATTCAGTCTTCGTCTCACTCTACAAGTTTCACCTCCACTCTCCCTTCCGTTGCCAAAACGATGATTTCTTAATGCCTGAGGATGTGACTTATCAATGAGACCCTTCTGTTAGTCAAGTTCTGTCACAAATTTATTGTTTCACTGTTTCGATTAAGTACTCCCTCATTTTTAATTCGATCTCATCCTCGGCATTCTTCTCTTTTTGTCTGACTTGCCATGATCTTAGTGAAACTTCCATACACAGCTACTCTCCAAATAAATACCACCACAAAAGACTTTATAACACTTAAAAGAAAACACAACCCACTTGATCTCATATTTTAAGCTGAAAAAAACATACTAGCAAGATATAAGCGCCAAACATCGTTCTCACGCGAAAATTTGGGCCATAATTCTGATTGTACGCAGTTATGACTTTCTGAATGTACAACTTTAGACCTTCCTATGCGCCACGCCGGTTGTTCAGCACTCGCTCCGTCCCACCATAGCCGCCTATCATCCGAGCGCCAAGTATTATACAGTGGGATCAGTAAGACGGATGTGTTCATAACGTCGGTGAAACAACAAGTGATAGTTACTTGTTCATTGTGTCAGAGGCTGCGGTTTCCAACCAGTGACTGGTGCTAAATATCTTCTTTGCTGCGAACAATTTTATGTTGCGATTTACAAATGCAGTGTACACTGATCAGCCAGAACATAATGACCACCGACCTACTATTTGTGTAAAGCCGTCTAGGCGATACCAGCCTCACTTGGTGGGAAATGACTGCTAGTCGGACACACACGCGGTATATGTAGTACAGGGAGCGTGGTGTCCGTGTGCAGAATGGGGGAGGCGCGTGATCTATCTGCGTTTGACCGTAGGCAGATTGTGATGGTCAGGAGGCTCGGCACTAGCATTTCGGAAACTGGCCGACTTGTCGGGTGTTAGAGGATTGCTGTGGTGAGTGTCTTCAACATATGACGAAACCCAGGTGAAACCATGTCCAGACGTCGTGGAGTTTGGCGGTCACCCCTCATTGCAGGTATCGGACGTCGAAGGCTGGGCGGCGAACTCTGGTGGAACTAACATAAGATTTTAATGCTGGACAGCGCAAGTGTGACAGAACGTAGAGTGCAGCGAACACTCCTAACGATGGGCCTCCGCAGCCGACGACGCAGGCATGTACCAATGTTAACAACCATAACATAGGCAACTACAGCTGAAATGGCCACATGACCATGGCATTGGCAAAACGTTGCTTGGTCTGATAAATCCGGATACCTTCTTCACAAGGCCGAAGGGAGGGCGCGTATTCGTCATCTTCCAGGGGAACACCTCCTTGTCACCTGAATTGCGGAACGGAGATAAGCTGGCGGCGGCTCCAGTATGCTTTGGGGAACATTCACATGAGCATCCATGGATCCAGTGGAACTTGTGCGAGGCGCCATGGCGGCCTAGGAGTATCGTACACTGGTTGCAGACCACATACAACCCTTCGTGACGATCATGTCTCCCGACGGCAGTGGTACTCTTCTACAAGACAATGCGCCATGTTACAAGGCCAGAGTGGCGAGTTTCCATTGATGTACTGGCCCCCCCAACTCGCCAGATCCGAAACCAGTCGAATGCATCTGGGATGCGACGGGACGTCGAGTCAGAGCCCATCGTCCTCCTGCCCGGTATTCACTCAAATAACGCGACTTGTGTGTGCAGATGTGGTGCCAACTCGCTACAACGACCTACCAAGGCCTCACTGCTTCCAGTGTTGTTATCCGTGCCAAAGGTGGGCATGCCAGCTATTAGGCAGGTGGTGATAATGTTCTGGCTGGTAGTGTAAATTAACGTATGAATAAGTGCGCCATTAAAGGAGTGGCCTGGCGCTGACAAATTATTAACATCGGGTTTGTTTTCCTTGGACTGAAAAGCTGATCTCGTTAAAGCTAAGGAGTTGCGTTAGTCTTGAACGTCATTGGCATGATGAAATTGTAAATCGAATGCATTAGCTCCGTTTCATATTAATTCGATTGCTTAGGTTTATTCATTGCGATTTTCGGCATGATGCTGAATATACACTGACGTAAAAACATCGCAACACCAAAAAAGAAATTAACGTAGAGCAGGACTTCCCAACATGTGGTCCGCGGACCCTTTCGGGGTCCACCGGCTCTTTCTAGGGCGTCCGCTGCCACCTTTCACCAAATCGTGTAAAATAATGAGTAAAATTATTGAATAAAAATGTGAAAATCGAATTATCACTATTTTTCTTTTCGTCTGAGAAACATGTGTACTTTTACTTCAGGTCGTATTCCCAAGCAGCCTTTGCGGTTCGTAAGTGAGAACGTATACACAGTTTAGTGCCGGAAAATGCGGCTCCTCTACCGACTGTTTCGCAACCATACAGGGGCCGTTTGTGCGCCGGCTCACGGCGCTAGATGCGCTGAAACCTTTTACGCATGCGCGGAGCGACCTTTCTCGACCAATCACAGCGCTCGCTGGCACGTACGTGGCCCCAAGCATCATTAA
Source organism: Schistocerca piceifrons (assembly GCF_021461385.2). Classification (NCBI taxonomy): domain Eukaryota; kingdom Metazoa; phylum Arthropoda; class Insecta; order Orthoptera; family Acrididae; genus Schistocerca; species Schistocerca piceifrons. The sequence continues at coordinate 540,815,456 of NC_060140.1, forward strand.
ATGTTAAACTTGCTTTGTCAGTACACTACCTATTTCATAAGTCGAATTTTGACCAGTTTATTACTTTTAACATGAACCGGTGTCTGAAGTCAGGATCATTGAAGAAGGGTGCAATTTCTCCATTGCCTTCACAAGAAGGAAAGTTTTCAGTTGAAATGAATGAGGAGCGAGGACGACCAAAGGAAGAACAATCACAAGCTCCACAGCTGGATTTATTATGTGAAAACGCTGCAAGTACTCCATTGGTTACAATATCCTGTGGAAGTGGAATAACCAAGAAGCGTAAGTACAACGAAAGCTATTTAGAAATGGGCTTTATGAAGAAAAAGGAGGGTAAAACTCAGTGTGTATTTTGTGCGCGAGTCCTTAAACAGTTAAATGGTTCCAGTTAAATTGCGCCGTCATTCTGAAGGTACTCACCTGGATTTTCAGGCTAAAGACATCGATTTTTTCAAAAGGAAGAGTGCTGAACCAGCTGCTTCCCAGCATTGCATGAAAACTCATGCAAAAACAATTAACGAAAACTCATTAAAAGCTTCTTTCTTAGTTAGTTATCGAGTGGCAAAAACAGGCAAAGCTCATACTATTGCAGAAAATCTCGTAAAGCCGTGTGTTAATGATATTTTTTCTTGCATGCTAGACGAAAAGGCAGTAAAGCTTTTATCTTCGGTGCCATTATCAAGCAATACTGTCAAGAGACGCACTGTTGACATGTCTAACAATGTGAAAGACGCTCTTGTTGGTAGCATCCAACACAATTAATTTTCTCTACAGATAGATGAATTCACTGATGTTGCAGGATTACCGATTTTATTGGCTTTTGTCCGTTATGAATATTCTAGATGTTTTGAGGAGGACCTCGTATTGTGCAGACCACTACCTGTCAACACAACAGGTGCTGAAATATTCCGTCTATTGGATGATTTTTTAAGGACTAACAAAGTTTCATGGTCTAATTGCATAGATGTGTGCACACATGGTGGAAAAGCTATGACGGATCCTACAGTCGGAGTAATAACGAAAATAAAAGAAAACGCCAAGAATTGCAGCAGTAGTCATTGTGCTCTCCACAGATACACTTTAGCTACGAAGCAAATGCCTGTTTCGTTCAGGAATGTTTTAGACGAATCCATTCAAAATATTAACTACATAAAATCAAGGCCGTTGAAGGCAAGACTTTTCACAATACTGTGTGAAGATATGGGAAGCCTTCATCGTTCCCTTCTTCTCCACACAGAAGTGAGATGGCTCTCACGTAGGAATGCTCTCTCTTGGTTGTACGAATTAAGATTGGAAGTCTTAGCTTCCCTTTTAGAGCATGTCACCAAATTAGCAGACCCTATTAATGACGGAAATTGGCAGTGTATACTTGCCCATATGTTCTCCAAAATGAACGAAATGAATATTTCACTCCAAGGGCAAAGTGAAACAAAGATCACTGCTATCAACAAAGTTCGAGCATTCAAGAGGAAGATCAATTTTTGGGCAGAGAGTGTCGAGGAGTGGGAGGTCAAGTGTTTTCCTCTTCTCAAGGAGTTTTTGAAAAACAAAACATTGGCGCTTGGGAAGAATTTGTTTCATCAAATCCTAGAACATCTACGAAGCTTGATGTCATTGTTGGAGCATTATTTCCCAACAGCTGAAGATGAGAAGCTGCAGAAATACGAATGGGTGGTCAACCCATTCACTGTATCCAAAAAACTGAACATTCTGTCATCAAATGAAAATGAGTTGTTGATGGAAATTGCCACAGACCCTACCTTGAAATCAAGTATTGACATTTACTGTTACTCACACTTTTGGATCCTTCTGGATAACAAAAAATACAACCCCCTTGTTGAAATGGCAAAACGCTTACTTCTTCCGATTGCTACAACATACGTATGTGAATCTGCATTCTCGATCTATGCTGCCACAAAACTAAGTACCGAAGCTGTCTAGATGCGGAACCAGACATCCGTCTCCAGTTATCAAGAATTGAACCCAACTTTTCAAAATTGTGTCAGCAGAAGCACCCTCAACCATCACATTAAGATTCCATTATCTATAGTAAAGAAGAAAGCATTTTTCTTCGTAAATGCTCAGTGAACGTACCTGAACTATAACTCTGTAGGAATTTTGTTTCTGTCTTCTATCATTTACAAAATAATTATTAATTGAATTCTGTTGGCATTGTTATTTTTGTTCCGAAAATTAAAATGATCTCTAAAGCTAATTTCTTTTCTTTATAATATATTCCGTCCTCTCAGTTAAAAATATGGCCTGCCTGTACTTCAATTACAATTACTTGCTATTACTCTGACACTATAATGTGGCAACTGGCTGCGAGCGTAAGCAAATGAGGACATTTCACGTGCCACCTAGTAAAAGGTAAACCTCCTGTGCCAGAATTGTTTCCTTTGAGAAAAGAAGTCTTATGTTCTGTGAAATGATTTGTTTTCTTGTATAGGTATAGGAGAGTCTGTTTGTTTGTTTTCCTAACTTGTTTACAGTCGAGGCTGACTGCCACGATATAGTGTCCAATAGTAGTTGAAGTTGTCAGCTGTGGCTAAACTTTTACCACGCCACCTGCCAGTTGCCAGCTACCAACTGACAGTACACTGTTGCAACGCCACCTCTTAGCTGTCGGCTATGGACTGACAGCTACCGTTCAGTAGATACGCAACGACGTAAAAATAACTAGACTTTCCGAGCTGTTTACATGGGCACGAAAATCGATTGTGGAACTGGAAAATGGCTTTATAAAAGCAGATTTCCAGAATAGATTTTGAAGTGTTTACCTGACCAACCAAAAGCGGAACTGGGACATCGGCTTACGAAATCCGGTTTTGGAAATGCATGTAAACTGGGTGAATGTATTCCCACATATCGCATAACAGATGTCACAATAGTCCTATAAAGGCTATTCCTTGGCCTCTTTTCTTTCGTGATGTATTTGTATCGCAAATCATGGGTCCGCCTCTTTCGTTCACAGCTGCGCGGAATGGCCGCGCAGTCAAAGGCGCTGTGTCGTCGTGGATTGCGTGGCCGCTCCCGCTGGAGGTTCGAGTCCTCCCTCGGGTATGTGTGTGTGTGCGTGCGTGTGTGCGTGTGTGTGTGTGTGTGTGTGTGTGTGTGTGTGTGTGTGTGTGTCGTCCTTAGCGGAAGTTAAACTTAGTTTAATAGTGTGTAAGCCTAGGGACTGATGACGTCAGCAGTTAAGTCCCATAGACTTTACATATATTTGAACATTATTCTTCGGATTTCACGAAAAACCACACACACACACACACACACACACACACACACACACACAGACACACACACACACACACACACACACACACGCACACACACACACACACACACACACACACACGACTGTTACGAAATATGCATGGTCCTTACACAACAGTAGCCAAACAGTGGAAGTGAACAGACCACAAGCGGCAGATTGTCAACAGCGAACAGTTTGGACGTGATGTTGATTGCTGTTAGAGGAAGGCAGCTCCAACATGTGAAATGTCAATTACCAAGTAATTTTAATCAGGTTATAGTGTGTTGAACAAACGGAGTAAATCCACTAGTAAGTGTCTGGATACAGTGGGAATTCATATTGGATCGTTAATTTCAAGTTGTTTTCATTCATCTCTAAACAAAAGAATATTGATACTTCTGGGGGAGGGAGGGGGGGATCATTGGGAACATGGCACTTGCATTAAGAAGCTTTCAGTTCGCATGGATTTAGCTCTGAAATTTAAAGTTACCGTGCTCTTGACTTACTAGGGGTCCGCCATGGATTTTCGACTGAAGACGGGGTCTGCCAGCTGAAAAGGTTGGAAAGCCGTGATGTAGAGTAATGAAATTTCGTGAATACATTCTTCTACATATTTAAGTGATTAAGATTGTAAGATCACAACTTAATTTACGCGCGAGATAATCTATTGAACAATTGAATTATTGGTTCATCAATAATCGGCTAACCGCCAGAATGTTGAATGTAATTATGCAAACTTTCATGAGTTGTATTGTAGAGGCGTTGGATATCAGTTTGTGGTATGCAGTTCTATGACCTTTGCCTGACCGGCGAACACAAGGATGTTTAGCGCTGTTTTTTGATGGAGCTGAAGTCGTCATCCGATCGTGCCCCCCCTCCCGTGGAATGCTGCTCATGAATGACAGCACAACAGATCGAGTCACCAGACTGACTGTAAAGAGGGTGCGTGGGATAACCACGAGAGAGCTCCTGCTGCCATACGAAGTCGCACTGCACGCCAAAACTCCAGGTGCAGGTTCCGTGCGTCTTGCACGCACGCAGGTTGCCTGCAGGCCCTCAACTGGCCTCTTTCTGACCAACACGCGGCCATTACTGCCACAGAGGCAGAACCGGCTTTCATCAGGAAACACAATACACAGCCATCCTGCCCTCCAATGAGCTCTCGCTTGAAATCACTGAAGTCAGAAATGGCAGTGGATTGGAGTCATTGGAATGCACGCTACAGGGCATCTGGCTTGGAGATTCCCTTGCAATAATCGATTTTTGACAGTTCGTTGTGTCACTGTGGTACCATCTCTGCTCAAATTGCTGCTGGGGATGCATACGATGCACCAGGGTTATATGCCGAAGACGGTGGTCTTCCCCCTTGGTAGTGCCACGTGGCCGTCCGGATCAAGGTCTTCTTGTGACCGCACATTCTCGTGACCAACGCTGTCAGCAGCCATGTACAGTGGCTGCATTCCTGTCAAGTCATCCTGCAGTAACACAGAAGAAACATCGAACTTCTGGAAAGGTAACTAACGCTCACGACCGCTAGAGCGTATATTTAAAACAAACCTGGTTTGTATACTCATAGAGCGCTGCTACCACCTTTATTATACGACCGGCTCGAAATCTGAACAGAAGTCATCTTTCAGAAGAACATACACTCCTATTAACTTTCGTTTATGTCGCACAACTTTTTCTTGGTGATTTTTTTCCGTCACTGTATTTGTGAGTGAACTTGACATATTACGTACTATTTCCACATAAAACGGCGCGTTCTCGAACAGGGTTTCAAAACACTTGGCCTCCTCCATAATTGTCTTTCCTCGCCACCAAAACTCGTCGAATAGAATAGCTCCGGTTGTCATCGCATCGCTCGCGGGCATTAGGCGACGTAGAGGGGCGGAGAGGGTGACAAACAACCAGCGCGCGCGGCGCTTAAAAGCTGTACGTTCAAGAGTTCATAGCTGCCTACTATCACAACTGTAGCTCAATTCTCGTGAGAGGCTGATTTCTGGGCTGATGCCTCGCTAGTGCTCTGTATCTCCCTAAAATACGAGATCAGGTTGTTGACGTTTCATTGTTAGATTGATACTGGATGCTAACAAATTCATCTTTTTCGTAAATGTTGTTCGTGCTGTTTCCAGATTGCATTTTATATCTCCTCTACTTCAGCCATTATTAGTTATTTGGCCGCCCAAATAGAAAAACTTATTTGCTGCTTTTAGTGTCTCATATCCAGTTTCATTCTACAACGTTCCGTCGCCCTTCCATAATTTTTGTTGTCGTTTATCTTATAATCTCTGTTCAAGATACTATCCATTCCAGTCAATTACTCTTCCAAGCCTTTAGCCGTCTCTGCAGAATTACGTCATCTGAAAACCTTGAAGTTTTTATCACCTTCTGCTAAATAAATTTGTACTGGTCAAGAAGAGTCGAACGAGAAGAAAACACCAGTAAGCGGTTGATATTTTAAAGAATTTTACTTTATGTGAGGTAAATATTTTTTATTCCACTCTTGTTTACCATCACAAAATTTCTTTACATGGGTGGGGGGGATAACCATGTGGTGCCAAATCCATTGAAGAGCGTGATTATTTTAACGATTCTTACTAAAAGCTGCTGTTTTTTTAAATGTCGGAGGTCCTTAGTGGGTAGGTGCAATATTTTTCTCAGTACAGACTTTCGTCGTACCATTGTTGAAGTTGTAATCTCCCCACAAAATAAATTCCGTAACCCCCCAACAGTATAAAAAATACAATTATTTAATTCATTCACATTCAGCGTAACCTTCCAATAGTTTATTATTCCGTAACCTACGAATAATAAAAATGTGACTCACTTATAACCTTTCAATAATTGACTGTGAATTTAAACTGATGAATTTTGGACGTCAGCAGTGCTGCATCATGGCCCTGAAAGATCATTCTGAATAAATTGAAAATTCTTACCTCAATGAAGTCGCCGGATAACGCATATATATCTGCTCTTACAATAAATTTTTGTGGCACAGCCCAGCGCAATGCTGGCCGATAGATTTCTCATGTATAAAAACAACAACTGATTTTTCTTAGCTATAATCGGGATGACCATGGATTGGGGAAATTAGTAAATTCTTTAAATTGAGATGAGTGATTGTCAAAACTTACTTTTTATAAGAAAAATTATTATTAAGAGATTTTTTTAGAAACATTTACATGGGACTTGATGTAACAATACTACATACGCGCTAGGCTGCTTTTACCTTATACTACAACGCTCAGGCTCCGCCATCGCTCCACCACGACCGGCCCAGCCAACACGATACACACGACTGCTCGCTAGCAGCTACTACTCCTACTGCTACACAGTTCCCACTGCAGTCAGCACCGCTACTTGGTCTCAGATTCTCTTATAGCTTACATATCACAGGTAGCGCGTGAGCAATCCATCGAAATTACATCTGTTCGAGTGCGCTAGCAACAAATTCCTTAATCATGGACCTCATACAAAGTGGTTTTACCAGCTATTATCCTAGCCGTAATACTTGCACTACAACTTTCGACAACTCGTTTTTTCTTTGTGTAGGTTTCTTAGAAATCCTCATTAGTGTCTCTTATGTCTTCTGGTGTATTATTAAGCGATACATTCCTCCATCAGGCTTCTTTATAATTTTCCTTTTCATGAAAAGTCCGTCTCGTTGTTCTACTTGTTCGATTACAGTTTCGATGCGGCATAGTTACACAGAGTGTGGAACTGCTACAGCAGCCGGCAAAAACTTCAGAAGTAATCTCAGGCATAAAGTATTGTCCTTTATATTTCACATTGTTGATATGCTAGAATTCAGATACAAAGCTAACGTAAAATTTATTGTGTAAATACAATGATATTAATTGTTTAGTTACACCATTGGCAAAGAAGTAATTCCAACCTCTCCAGCTAGTGCCACATACCTCCATATCATCTTATCTCTTCACCTTGCTTCACTATGATTCGATTCTTGTTTATTTCAAGTCTTTTTCCTTTGCGCTGTACGTATACACACCACAACAGTCCATTTGACTCTACTAAAATTGTGAAATATCTTAGGCTAAACGAAGATAAAAGTATTGAATATAAGTATGATAACGTACCTAGAGGAAAGAATGCAACACACTATAACTAATAACATTATTAACTGACCGGACACGAAGACTAAACACAGTAACCAACTAAGCGCTATACGGGGCGCTCCCAGTCTCACACAACTGATATATCTCAATGTCGGTTAGTCCATTCCTCCTCCATAGCTTTACCACTCCATTGAGCTCTTGAACTGCGAAGAAAATTCATTTCACGGGAGACAAATAAATATAATTTTACTCCCTTCGACTTTTATTTTTGTAGACTCTGTCATCCATATTTATTGATTTCAGATTTAAATGTTACCTATTTTAGAATGAAATGACTCCATCTTCAGAGACCTTACAAGGATGTAGGGATCGATTTAAGTCCACGACCTAGTTTAGCTGTTTTTGAGGATAGTGACTGAACTGTTCTCCATGTATCAACGAGTGCAAATAATTCTGAAATGACCGACACGACCAGACTATACTGTGTGTTTGTCGGCCGGCTGAGATTCGTGATAAAAATAAGATATTTACAAATTAATTATGTGAAAGATACAGCATCGATGGTGACGTTTAAATGATCTAGTGTCTTATGGAATCTAGTCTCTTATAGAATCTAAATCATTTCAATGTGAAATTGAAAATGCTCTTTCCTTTGAGGAGAAAATTCTTCCTCACTTATTTTACAGAGCTAGTAGACTAACTGAATCAAAAAGAAGCAGCAGAACTATTTCATTAAACTGTCATTAAAACAGTTAAATATTTTCTAGGAGAATCGTAGAATGTGTTCAGAGTGGAGACATCGACTTACCTTCGTGTAAGCTTCGTGTAAGTTTGGTGTCCTAAACATTTCTTCCACTTAATTTAAAGTGTCATAATGCATCGCAATACGTTATTCCTTAAATAAGTGTTGTATCATATGTTTCCTGTGTTTTCAAGCATGTTTCTGCACATTGTCACTGATTATTTCCTTCGGTGCCCCTACTGAACGAAAATTCACTTTTGTTGATGCAAAATTATTGTATTATTTATGTCCTCCCTCAACAGACAGAACTTTAGGAGCTGTACGAATGTGAAACCTTTTTTGCTGGTAGCTGGATATAAAACACTGCCCAAAATAATTAAGGGAACATGACTTCTGACAGATGTCATACTCCATCGAGCAATAACTGAGGACTAGCTATGCTACAAAATTATATTCTTATCCTTCACCAATTAAATATACAAGAAGACATCATTATATCCACATTTATTTACAAGAAGTGAAATGTCCGACACGTGTTGAAAACAAAATGGAAACAACCATTCATTTCGACATCCTGGGAGCTTTTCATTGAGAGTTTCAATAACGTGTATGCCCTCGTTGAGCATATACTATCATCTAACACCTACGTGGCGTGATGCGTATACGTTCACAGAGGTCACCCGGTGGTACCCGTTCCCACTCTTCAATGAGAACCGTTGTGAAACTGAACGACCAGCACCACGTCTTTCAAGTACATTCCACTCATATCAGATACTGTTTAGGTCGGGATTCACTGCTGGCCATCTTCAGTAACCACGTTTCGCACGATGTCCCTGGTGACGCTCACCACTTGAGTTCTGGCATTATCGTGCATGAGAAGGAATTCAGCGTCACCACCGTATGCAGCAGCCTCCACGTGTTAAAATACTATCTGTTCGATGTACTGCCTGGCGGTAAGGCGACCGAGGACAAGGACAAGATCAACTGCCTCCCCACACCATCACAGAACGTTGGCCGAATCTGTCGACTCCCTGGACAATATTTGGCAGGTACTGCTCACGACATCGTCTCGACACACCAGCTTGATTATCATTGTTGCGTCAGAGGAAATATAGCTCGTCTGGACTGTAAGATCCTTTCTCGCAACCTGTTCCTCACAGTCTGACCTGAAATAGTGACTCCATTGCTGAGATCGCCTTGCAGTGCTCTGGTGGTATGCATATGATGCTGCAACGCAGAGATGACCAGGTGTCTGTCTTCACGTGGGGTTATAATGCGTCGGCGACCCCGTCCAACCTAACTCATTTACTGCCCTGTCTCCCTGCAGCTTTGCACCTTGTCCACAACCCATGGACGACTGATGGAGAGTCATTGGCATCGGCAAGAACACGGCAACAAGTACATCCTTCTTGGATCAAATTGACTGTTCTTGCAGCTAGCATTACAGTAAGAATTCACGCTTCATATGCTTGGTTGAATACAACTCTCACAAATAGCAATTGCTATTTGTGTACCTCACCAGAGGACGCTGGGATACCGCTCCGAGTGGTCATCTGATACTGCAATGCATAACACAGCCGATAGATTTGGATTGAGTTTAGTTGTTGCACTCACTGAATGAGATGATTTCAAGCTATACAATAAGACCACAGGAACGCCTGTATCAAAACTGATTTCACATACTGGTCGTTGATACTCGTGTTCCTCTAATATTTTTGAACAGTGTGTTATGCACTGTTCATGCTTGATTTACTGTTTTTGTTGTGGTGTTCTTCCTTTTGTTTTCCTCAGGTATCGATCACTACTTTTTCATCGAGTTATTAAAAACGTTTGTCTTCGTCAACGTAACTCGATGCTTTCTTTGTGCTGCATGATCATAGCTCATATGTGTGTATACCAATAAGCTTTTAACATCGTGTTCCCATAGACATAGAGCGAATCGTTTCAGTCCCATAAAATATAAGAAACGACGTTTTCTGCATTAACCTTCTCTCATATTGGAGCTAATATTATGATCACACTCTGTATTTAACCTTTGCGCTAGGATTCCATTAAGAAAAGGTAAATTTGTTTCATACAGTCTGGTGTCATTTGTTTCAGAAGCCTTATACCGCCTGAACAACCTTCACTTTTACGTGGACAGCAATTTATTTTCAAGCTAGATTCTCCCATGTTGGCACTCATCTGCTAAGGTACCCATTCTTCAGTCGTCTATTGTTGGTGAATAACAGTACTTTGTGACTGATGTAGACTCTTTTCTTCTTTCCCAATAAATAACATACGCTTTATGTTCCAAAGGGTACATCATAAGTCAGCAAGTGACGTTTTTATGAGTGTCCAGACTCGCTGCTTTGTTATACTCATTTTTACTTTTTTCACTTTCACTACTGATCTAGTTCAGCTAAATTGCTTGTATCGAGTCAACTGCAGTACAATGTGGTGGACATTAATTTCTTTGTACATATTTATGTTATAGTAGAACAATGAGCTTGGATTGCTACTTACGTTTATATTTTACAGGTAGATTTACGTATTTATAGCATCATTGAAAACTGAATTTTGAAAGTCGTTCTCTATTTCTTGAATTAAGATAGTAATTAGTTTGTTATGAGAGTACTTTGACACTTTTAGAACTAAGATGTCACATGTTTACAAAGAATGAGCACTATTATACAGATAATATAGACATTATTTGGTTGCATGTGTGTGTATGGTTGCTGTATGTTTGTAGTAGTCTACGATTTGTAGCAATCGTTGATGCTATTAATTTACATTTATTACTTGACCTGTATATTTCTGTTAACTAATATTTTCGATAATTTTTCGTAAAATATGACTTGTTGGTATTGTATCGATGCTCTGACACATATTTTTCAAGAGTGTATGTATGAACCACGGTTTAATGTTTTATTTTGGTAGGTATCATCGTGGAAAGCACTGCACTTTGAATTTATCCGTTTTCTTCTTCGAGTATTTCAATGAAATTCTTTGATGTTTAAAAGGTGCCTGATCTTTCAGCATCTCTTGTGGTTAATTTCTATGAGTGTATAAATTTAAAGTTCCTCGAGAATATTAATGGTAGGAGCTTTCGGAATTTTATGGAGTACCTGCAATGCGTGTTCAATTATATCTGTCATATGTTGACAGTCTTTTAGGTGGAGGAAAAATATGGATGGGTTGTTATTGTTGTTTCGAACTTGTTCCTTAAGTCATATGAGAAAGTTTCTTCTGGTCTAGTCAATGTAGAAATTATTACATATGAATTTGGATTTACCAGGGCTAGCATCCATTGGTGATTTTGTGTTATAAGATTGAAATTTTAGTCTGAGGTTGTTGGTGGTCCAGTCAGCTACCTGTAGATTTGTGGGCAATTTTTGTGTCATCGTATAGTGTATTATTGTCTTAACTCATTCTTGACCGTCTGCACAGAAGTGCTGGGCTCTCTTTATACCACAGTAATGGTCTGCTCTACCACCATTTTTAGCTCTGTCTATAATGTTTCTGTATTTTGATGCCTTTCTGTTTAAAAACTCATCTAGATTTCTCTCGTACTTGTTGGAAATATTCTCTACTTCTTTTACTACTTGCTGAAGTGTAGATTTTGAAGTGCCTTGTTCCAATTCTAGAGCACCAAAGTCCTCAGTTAATCTTTGTAACGATTCAGGGATACCTTCAATAGCATCTTGGAATCCTGAAATTCGACTTGTCTAACAACTCAGTTAAATGACTCGAAACTTCAGTTTTCAACTGATCTGTTTGAATTTTAGCCTGTTCAGTTACACGTACAACCTGAGTAGGCACGTTATCTTGCTTTATGGTCCAACTGTCTCGTTTTTGAAGTTTTGTTGTTCATTTGTCGAAATACTTATCATAGTTTCTAGTCTTTGGAGCACTAGAGTAATAGGATCTAATGTAGTGCCAATATATTCAGCAGTAGATTCGTCCGCAGCAGGTGATTTTACTTAACTTGCTAAAATGGGAAGGTTATCAACATTTTCACCATGTAATTCGCTTTTGGCTACTTGGTATGATACAGTTTAAGCATTTGACGTTTCCATCATGGCAGCCTAACATCTAGTTTTGACCATATTATTGTTCAATTCAATTTGTTAAAGCTGCTGCTGTTCACATTACAATTAACATTTTAACAAGTCGCAAATGATAATAGTGTGAAGCACAACATTATAGACTAAAAATATTTCTACGTGAACAAAACCACATAGGTATTAGAAAATGCGCGCACTCAATCAAGAATATGCATCATCTTGTGACTCTTGTATGAAATAAGAATGATTTTAAAATACTTGGGATTTTGTCTAGATAGCAAATTTTCTATAAAATGTAGAACTTACGTAAACAGACGCGTTCACCACCATTACCCTACCACACAAACATAGGGGTTACACTCGTCTGGTGTGAGATTTTCCCTGGAGGGGGGGGGGGGGGTGGGTCCACCGGGGGCCGAACCGCACAATAACCCTGAAAGAGTGGTTTGGTGTGGGGCGGCGGAGGGGTGAATTGGATTTCGGTAGTCGTCGTGGGGTTGTGGACCACTTCGGCTGCGGCGGGGACGTCCCCCGGTTAACATACAATACAATACAGTAGCTAAACAGACCTCAACAGTACGAATTTCCACACTACAATTCACTACTGAATTAGTGTAACAGTACCCTGACTTATGCACTGGTGTAGATGATGACAACATAATTTTACGATTTTCTTCATTTTTAGTTTTTACAACTTTTAGACTTCTTTTTTTAATCTTGTTCTTTGTTAAGGTAGCTCTTTCCCATTGCTGTAGCTTTTCTCCATTGATTTACATGTGTCTTCAGTTCTCACGTGTGTCATATGTTCACATGAAAACGAAACAAACGATCTTCTACTACACAGTTGTGAAGAAGATTACAAAAACAACACAATGAATTAGTCCATAATTATTGTCGTCTCTTGGTCTTCACTCTAAAGTCACTTTTATGTGATCTGAGTAAAGAAGGAGCTCCAAACAAATGTTTCAGCTTAAACACTGTCCAATATCTGACTGATAAAATAGTGAATAATGGTTTCAAATGACATAAGAATGACCATTACACCAGTGAGAGAGAAAACAGTACTCAGTTTTCAATATAATGTTACTAATCTCTCTCTCTCTCTCTCTCTCTCTCTCTCTCAATAGCATTAAAAATGTGAACACAAAATATTTGTTTTAGAACTAACTGGTTGAGTTGAAATTATTACGGCTGTGAACTTTCAAAATTATAAGCGCGTGAATCTCTAGTCGCGCTGATAGATTGGACTTCATTAATATGAAGTAGGCACGTTCTGTGTAGTAAATATACGAGATAATTATCCCAATAAGCTGGCTACAGTGGCAGTTGTAGCAAATGGCAACCAAGGTGGCTAATTATTCTCACAAAAACTCACCATCTGATCCACTAGATGAGCAACTAAAAATGTAGACAATCAATATTTAGCTAGCGGTGATGGTATTGAACTTAAATCATACATTACACCATTCTGCTAAAACATTCCTTAGAGACGTTTCATCCCAAAACTACAAGCAAAAAAAGACAAGCGAAGTAACAAAATTACAGAGCTCTTCTTACTCCTGGAAACAAAAAAAAATTAATCAGCATTGTGAAGAGACTACATGAGTCTGTGATACATATTATGCAAGTTCCTTGCTCGGTGGAAGCATAGTATTCTCTGTTTGACAAATATCATTATCTGTCCAAGACGAATTACACAGATCAACACTGAAAAAACCATGTTGATGTGTCAACTAATTCGTAATCAAATTCGCTCAATTATGGGGTTCACCTGATCAGTCTGCTGGAAGGATCTTACAGTCCCAGTAACCATTTTAACTTAGGGTCTTGCATCACTATTTTAAACTTTTGGCCATATAAATAACAGCAGAAATGAGAAATACAAAAGAGAAATGCCAACATTTTCTTCTCACTTGTGGATTAATTTCACTCTGCTCTGGTCATGGGTCAGGATGCGAATACGAAAGGATGTTCATTGTTACCTATACTCTGATTAAGGACATGCCCTATCGCGATACTGCATGCATCCCAAGACAGAATGAATTCTTTTTCAAATTTTAAAAATATCCAAACTGGACTTGATGTCAGCACTTGTTTAGACATATCGAACATTGTTTGACATGCAGCAAACCATTCAAATTTTACTCCCTTGCATAACAAGCTGTTTACACTTTTGGAAATTTCAACGAAATTCTTTGCAAATTTTCGATAATAATTACAGAGGTCCGAAAAAGATGGAAATTGTTTGGCTGTGTCCAGCAGCAAGAAGTTTCGTACTGCTGGGGTTAAGCATGGAACAGTTCACACACTTCTTGATTACACACGTACCAAAGATAATTTACCTTCGTTGCAGCAAAATGAAATTTATAAATACGTAACATTAGTCATGCTGTCTTCTGAACACGGCCTCCAACAGTCGTACATTCCTATGGATCCTCTGAAAACACTATGAGGCCTTCAAGATAAACCATTCATTGTCTCAGCTTCAGTCGTCTATGTACGGCATCCAGTAAACTCTGAAAAGTTACAGGTGTATTCTTGAATCCTAATGGCATTTGATAGTACTGAAAATGGCAGCAGAGAACGGTAAAAGATGTCTTTTGGCCGATCTTCTAGAACTATACCCAGCTGTTGATACCCAGTTTTTAAATCCATGGAGAAAAGATAGTTACACTGACCCAACTTGTCAAGAGTCTCACTATGTTCAGTATGGAACATGCGTTGGTGATTGTTGTGAATTAGGATATATATGTCATCTTCCTTTAAAACATTCAAATAATCTATCAACAAACTCTTTGTCAGATTCACTACGTCCATGCCAAAATGATCGAAACAGAATGGCACCATGAAACCTCCATCCTCGTCATTGACAAAAATTCTACTTTTGTGTACAAAACGGTGTCACTTACCTAATTCTTCGTTAGTTTCCAATGGCTCTACAACACACAATAAACCCTTGGATGAGACTGTACCTTTACTGACCCACATTAACTTCCCTGTACCTTATAGGATTGTATCACGCGAAATGGTCCTTAATGCCTGTGTCCACAGTTTATTTGGTACCACTTCGTGAATCGTGAACCTCACGTCATCAAAACACCAGCAGCTATAGCCCTTAGAGTAAACAATTTCACACCAAGTTCATTGATTTGAAAGATCAATTTTTGCATGATGTTTAACATGAAAGTAGAGTCTCAGGATGGCACAGTACTCTTCACCAACACACGGCAACACTTCCACATGCTCACAAAAACGCTTAGTTCCCATGCTAAGAGTGAGCCCTGTTGCCCCCATTGACCTCACGTCAGTATGACTCACTCCATGAAACCTATACCGTGGAGACCTCAAAATCTGTCTGCCTAAGGGATCCAGACTGGCGACCGACTTATAAGCCCTGAGTCCTCTAGAAATTTATATTCCTTACCGTGTACGTTGCCCAGAAAGCTACTCCGTCTCTGCTTATACTTCTCCAGGCGTGTATTCCACTGGGAGTGCCACCCATTGGATGAGACACCCTGTTCCCATGTATTGACCGATTATTCAGACATTGCTTGTCCCGCGTTTTCTCCTGGCAATAACTCGCCCTGCAGCCAGCCTCCCCACACTCAGTCCGCAGCCCGTGGCCTAGTGGCTACCGTTGCTGCCCCTGGATCGCGTGGTCCCGGGTTCGGGGATCTTCTGCGTTTGTGTTGCGTTTGCGTTTGTGTTGTCCTCGCCATCACATCATCATTCAGGAAGTGCCGAGACTGGAAATGGAAATATCTGGAAAACGTAATGACGCTGATGACCACGCTGTTGAGCGCCCCACAAACCAACATCATTAATATCATCCCCACATTCCTAACTTTCTGGCTGATGACATTTCTTCCTGGTGTGGGTTATATGCCCAAATCTAAAACACTTGACCTCAGAGGAGGAAACACCGTGATCACGCTCCCTTGGTGTAGCAATTTCAGTGTCCTTTGTGGCAATCACATTGGTGGCATATAAATCGCTTGGATTGTCGTTTCTGACCCTCCTTCACATATCTTTAGAAACAGCTCTTAAAAACACATCCATAGCTCTATTATTTGCCTTATGGAGGATTATTCTCTCAGCCTCTGAACTGCGCATTACTTTTGTGTTTGTACATTCAATTTCCTAATTCCCTCAAGGGAAGATTCTATTAGTTTTCTATTCTGCTGTGACAGTCCAAGGAGTTTCTCTCCGAAATACCTTGCGATATTCTACTTACGATAGCACTGGACGAGGCTGTTACCCAGCTCATCAAACGTCGAGGCCTTGCTAAGAGTTCATGGTAAATTCTGCACATATTTGCGTCATCTGCTAACGGCAAATTAGCGACATTGAGGGCCACTTCCTCCGACAATTTGGGCAATTCAGCAGCAGACTTAGCGTTAGCAGTTAAAGCACGTGCATCCTCAGTTGCTTTTCCCGAAAATGGCTCTATATGTTAAGCTGTTGTGGAATCAACGGTGAAGGAGGGTACATTCAACACAGTTTTGGTCTCCCATGAATCAGAATGTACTCGTACACCAGTGGCTTCTCATTCCTCTTCTCTCCTATGCAGTGCCTTGGTGTCCAGCTTATGTCGAGCAGTAGTCTCCAATAACACGGCTATTTGCCCTTTCACGTTTCTTCAAAGTCGCTGTCCGAGAGTCTGGCTTTTGTGTCACTTCCATCTACCATTATACGAGAAAAATAAGGAAACAGTACAAAAATGGTTCAAATGGCTCTGAGCACTATGGGACTTAACATCTGAGGTCATCAGTCCCCTAGAACTTAGAACTACTTAAACCTTACTAACCTAAGGACATCACACACATCCATGCCCGAGGCAGGATTCGAACCTGCGACCGTAGCAGTCGCGCGGTACCGGACTGCGCGCCTAGAACCGCTACACCACCGCGACCGGCAGGAAACAGTACACCAAGTACACAAATAATAACTAAGATACACTTAATCTTTGCACAGTATCAACGCCCAAATGGAATCTGTGCGCTGATATTTCTCTTCACCAAACTTGCTATGTGTACTACGTCTACCTGGAAGAGCCTAAACACATGAGAACCCATGTTTAGACAAAGTACAATATGGGTGTCTCACTGGCTCTAGGTAAATTTGCTTACTATTCCACGGAACAAAAAAAAAATCCAAATATTCTTACAGCCTAAGTACGACACCTTCACCGTACTGTGGAGGTCCCTACAGTGCAATCCGATCACTAAAAAGGCTACATAAGAAAAAGGTTGACAAATAGCACTCAACACACCGCATCATAGTGAACTATAGTCGGTAGATGTTGAATTACAGTGGAGAGGTACAGAAAATGGTGGCTTGGCTACACACCAACACAATAAATATATATATATATATATATATATATATATATATATATATATATATATATATATATGCCATGTTGACAGTGGAGAGAACCGAAAATAGGTAATTCATATAGAGATATTTATTATTCAAAATACAGAATTGTCTTTCCAAGGCGCTGGCAGGACAGTCAAGCCTGTGATGTAGCCCACAGTAGTCACGCATCCATCTGTCAGTACTGCTGCCTAGTGGACAGCTCGTGGGACAACTGTTATTAGGCTCCGCTAGCTGATCTCCATAATGCTCTCGATGAAGTATCATCGCTATGCAGAGTACGACCTGCGGCCTCCAGTTCGGAGATAAAGGCTGACAGCAGCAATTCCGCTGCGGCAACAGTGTGAGTGGCAACTGTGGCGGGTCTTCAAGGGGACAGACAAAAAACAGCTTCTTGGCTTTGCTTTATAAGCCTCCATTATACCAGCAGGTTGATGGCGATCTCTGCACACAGTTCGTGATGATCTGGAAGTTGGTACTGCAGCGTGCAGCGGCAGAGTCTCTCCAGCGAGAGTTGTGGCTTTATAGATATTGTAGACGATTAGGCGCGCTGAGGTTCGACTGGCGTGGTCTGTCCCTCATCCGGACAGCTGAAAATGAGATCATTGATTAAGAAACACATAGTTATGCTGACAGTTCCTGTACACTCTGTAGTAATGACATGATGTGTATAAGTTTTTCTATTTGTCCAGCTTTCATGGTGGCTTCAGAGTTTTTTCTGACGTGTCAGTGGCCGGATAATTTCTGTTGCGTTGCCTCTGGGCCTTCTTGTCACGGGTATGCCGGCATCTTCCCGTTGCCATTATGTCACTGTGCTTCGTTCACAGTCTTTGGAGCTCGGCCGATCCCGCGTGCTGCAGCCGCTTGCGTGTTCACGTGGTCCTGCTCAGCATTTCGCCCTAGTTGGCACTCTGCCGGTCACTGACTCAGAGAGCTTGGCTTCTGTTGTCGCCAATGAATATAATGAGTTTTTAATGTTCGTCTGTCATACTAGCCTAGGGTTCAACAAAAATTTCATCGTTTCAGGTTCTCAGTTTTCTTATAGATTACTTCACTTTCCTAATTCCTAAGTTTCCAGCAGTGGTATACATATTTACTTCTTTAGTTGTAATTCATTCATAATTTACGATTTTTCCACAGTAATTTCCATTTCTTTAATAATATTACGATGAATTTGGCTATGAAATGATCTGAAGATTGTCGAACCCGCTTAGTAGTGTTACATCTTTGTTATTCATTCATTTCTTTTTATTTGTAGATAATAAGCTCTTATCAGTTTTGGCTTCGAGCTGTTCATGTAAATTTTTTGCTGTTGTGATACGTGGAAAAGATAATGAGAATGCGTTTATTATGACTATGAAATTTTGTAATCTTGTCCCCATAGTTATTAGGATAGTTTCACCTTCTGTTCTTCTGTATTTTCGTTGGCTTTTTACAGTCTCATTCATTTAAATTACCTAATGTAAACAAAAAAATTTTAACATTATTTACATCTATCGTTGCTATAAACCGCTGATAAAATACTTCAGCATTTTTTAGTAGCATAAGGGTAATATTAAGAGTATTCTCTAGGTTTCAAATTATCATTCTATCATTTACAAATATGTAAACATGTTCTAATCGTTAGCTTTTTTTAGTGTCCGAATGGACAACACAGCAAAAGTTGTCTGTTGTTCAGATATAGCAAAGTTAATTATCTCTCCTCTTCTCCATACCCATAAATTCAAGTCGCCACCTCAATCTGTATGTGCAGACTAATCGCAGGATAGATACTCTGAGTCATACATAAGGACTTTGTATATAATGAATAAATATTTCGTACACATTGTGTGAATTATTATGATGAGTTATAGTTCTACATCTACATTTACATTTATACTCCGCAAGCCACCCAACGGTGTGTGGCGGAGGGCACTTTACGTGCCACTGTCATTACCTCCTATTTCTGTTCTAGTCGCGTGTGGTTCGCGGGAAGAACGATTGTCTGAAAGCCTCCGTGCGCGCTCGAATCTCTCTAATTTTACATTCGTGATCTCCTCGAGATGTAGGGGGGAGCAATATATTCGATACCTCATCCAGAAACGCACCCTCTCGAAACTTGGCGAGCAAGCTACACCGCGATGCAGAGCGCCTCTCTTGCAGAGTCTGCCACTTGAGTTTGCTAAACATCTCCGTATCGCTATCACGGTTACCAAATAACCCTGTGACGAAACGCGCCGCTCTTCTTTGGATCTTCTCTATCTCCTCCGTCAAACCGATCTGGTACGGATCCCACACTGATGAGCAATACTCTAGTATAGGTCGAACGAGTGTTTTGTAAGCCACCTCCTTTGTTGATGGACTACATTTTCTAAGGACTCACCCAATGAATCTCAACCTGGTGCCCGCCTTACCAACAATTAATTTTATATGATCATTCCACTTCTAATCGTTCCGCACGCATACTCCCAGATATTTTACAGAAGTAACTGCTACCAGTGTTTGTTCCGCTATCATATAATCATACAATAAAGTTTCCTTCCTTCTGTGTATTCGCAATACATTACATTTATTTATGTTAAGGGTCAGTTGCCACTCCCTGCACCAAGTGCCTATTCGCTGCAGATCTTCCTGCATTTTGCTACAATTTTCTAATGCTGCAACTTCTCTGTATACTACAGCATCATCCGCGAAAAGCCGCATGGAACTTCCGACACTATCTACTAGGACATTTATATATATTGTGAAAAGCAATGGTCCCATGACACTCCCCTGTGGCACGCCAGAGGTTACTTTAACGTCTGTAGACGTCTCTCCATTGATAACAACATGCTGTGTTCTGTTTGCTAAAAACTCTTCAATCCAGCCACACAGCTGGTCTGATATCCCGTAGGCTCTTACTTTGTTTATCAGGCGACAGTGCGGAACTGTATCGAACGCCTTCCGGAAGTCAAGTAAAATAGCATCTACCTGGGAGCCTGTATCTAATATTTTCTGGGTCTCATGAACAAATAAAGCGAATTGGGTCTCACACGATCGCTGTTTCCGGAATCCATGTTGATTCCTACAGAGTAGATTCTAGGTTTCCAAAAACGATATCATACGCGAGCAAAAAACATGTTCTAAAATTCTACAACAGATCGACGTCAGAGATATAGGTCTATAGTTTTCCACATCTGGTCGACGACCCTTCTTGAAGACTGGGATTACCTGTGCTCTTTTCCAAGCATTTGGAACCTTCCGTTCCTAGCCGACCGGAGTGGCCGTGCGTTTCTAGGCGCTACAGTCTGGAACCGAGCGACCGCTACGGTCGCAGGTTCGAATCCTGCCTCGGGCATGGATGTGTGTGATGGCCTTAGGTCAGTTAGGTTTAAGTAGTTCTAAATTGTAGGCGACTGATGACCTCAGCAATTAAGTCGCATAGTGCTCAGAGCCATTTGAACCATTTGAACCTTCCGTTGCTCTAGAAACTTGCGGTACACGGCTGTTGGAAGGGAGCAAGTTCTTTCGCGTACTCTGTGTAGAATCGAATTGGTATCCCGTCAAGTCCAGTGGACTTTTCTCTGTTGAGTGATTCCAGTTGCTTTTCTATTCCATGGACACGTATTTCGATGTCAGCCATTTTTTCGTTTGTGCGAGGATTTAGAGAAGGAACTGCAGTGCGGTCTTCCTCTGTGAAACAGCTTTGGAAAAAGGTGTTTAGTATTGCAGCTTTACGCGTGTCATCCTCTGTTTCAATGCTATCATCATCCCGGAGTGTCTGGATATGCTGTTTCGAGCCTCTTACTGATTTAACGTAAAACGAGAACTTCCTAGGATTTTCTGTCAAGTCGGTACATAGAATTTTACTTTCGAATTCACTGAACGCTTCACGCATAGCCCTCCGTACGCTAACTTTGACATCGTTTAGCTTCCGTATGTCTGAGAGGTTTTGGCTGCGTTTAAATTTGCAGTGAAGCTCTCTTTGCTTTCGCAGTAGTTTCCTAACTTTGTTGTTGAACCACGGTGGGTTCTTCCCGTCCCTCACAGTTTTACTCGGAACGTACCTCTCTAAAACGCATTTTACGGTTGCCTTGAACTTTTTCTGTAAACACCCAACATTGTCAGAGTCGGAACAGAAATTTTCGTTTTAATCTGTTAGGTAGTCTGAAATCTGCCTTCTATTACTCTTGCTAAACAGATAAACCTTTCTCCCTTTTTTTATATTCCTATTAACTTCCATATTCAGTGATGCTGCAACGGCCTTATGATCACTGATTCCCTGTTCTGTACATACAGAGTCGGAAAGTTCGGGTCTGTTTGCTATCAGTAGGTCCCAGATGTTATCTTCACGAGTCGGTTCTCTGTTTAATTGCTCGAGGTAATTTTCGGATAGTGCACTCAGCATAATGTAACTCGATGCTCTGTCCCTACCACCCGTCCTAAACATCTGAGTGTCCCAGTCTATATCTGGTAAAATGAAATCTCCACCTAAGACTATAACATGCTGAGAAAATTTATGTGAAATGTATTCCAAATTTTCTCTCAGTTGTTATGCCATTAATGCTGCTGAGTTGGGAGGTCGGTAAAAGGAGCCAACTACTAACCTAGTTCGGTTGTTGAGTGTAACCTCCACCCATAAAAATTCACAGGAACTATCCACTTCTACTTCACTACAGGATAAACTACTACTAACAGCGACAAACACGCCACCACCAGTTGCGTGCAATCTACCCTTTCTAAACACCGTCTGTGCCTTTGTAAAAATTTCGGCAGAATTTATCTCTGGCTTCAGCCAGCTTTCTGTACCTATAACGATTTCAGCTTCAGTGCTTTCTATCAGCGCTTGAAGTTCCAGTACTTTACCAATGCAGCTTCGACGGTTTACAATTACAATTGCTGCTTGGTCCCCGCATGTCCTGACTTTGCCCCGCAGCCTTTGAGGCTGTTGCCCTTTCTGTACTTGCCCGAGGCCATCTAACCTAAAAACCTCTCAGTCCACGCCACATAACCCCTGCTACCCGTGTAGCCGCTTGCTGCGTGTAGTGGACAACTGACCTATCCAGCGGAACCCGAAACCACGCCACCCTATGGCGCAAGTCGAGGAATCTGCAGCCCACACGGTCGCAGAACCGTCTCAGCCTCTGATTCAGACCGTCCACTCGGCTATGTACCAAAGGTCCGCAGTCAGTCCTGTCGACGATGCTGCAGATGGTGAGCTCTGCCTTCATCCCGCTAGCGAGACTGGTAGTCTTCACCAAATCAGATAGCCGCCGGAAGGCAGAAGGGATTTCCTCCGATCCATAGCGACACACATCATTGGTGCCGACATGAGCAACCACCCGCAGATGGGTGCACCCTGTACCCTTCATGGCATCCGGAAGGACCCTTTCCACATCTGGAATGGCTACCTCCGGTATGCACACGGAGTGCACATTGGTTTTCTTCCCCTTTCTTGCTGCCATATCCCTAGAGGGCCTCATTACGCGCCTGACGTTGGAGCTCCCAACTACCAGTAAGCCCACCCTCTGCGACCGCCCGGATCTTGCAGACTGAGGGGCAACCTCTGGAACAGGACAAGCAGCCATGTCAGGCCGAAGATCAGTATCAGCCTGAGACAGAGCCTGAAACCGGTTCGTCAGACAAACTGGAGAGGCCTTCCGTTCAGCCCTCCGGAATGTCTTTTGCCCCCTGCCACACCTCGAGACGACCTCCCACTCTACCACAGGTGAGGAATCAGCCTCAATGTGGGCAGTATCCCGGGTAGCCACAGTCGTAGTCCGATCGGGGGATGCGTGGGACGAGCTGGCCGTCCCCGACAAACCCCCATCCGGACCCCCACAGTGATGCCCATTGGCAACAGCCTCAAGCTGTGTGATCGAAGCCAACACTGCCTGAAGCTGGGAGCGAAGTGATGCCAACTCAGCCTGCATCCGAACACAACAGTTGCAGTCCCTATCCATGCTCAAAAGTGTTGTGCAAAGAACGTCTGAACTAATCTACAGAGAGCACAAACAATTTGACACAAAATTTAAACGGTTATTAAAATACAAGATTGCCTAGTAGACACACTGCTCGGTGGCGGAAGGAGACTACGCGATTTTACACTATTCAGGTATTATACGCGATGCTACACTCTCAAATACTATAATACGTCCGAAATTTATGAATTAAACAATGCAAGTACCAAAAACACGCAAAGAAATTAAAAATTAAACCATGTAACAAATAAGTGAGCTAGGAGTATAGGGCTTGCTGCTGGCAGCTGCTTATCCAGCGGCGGCAGGGAGCACACTGGCTGTGACCAACCGACACTGGCCGTTCAAAATAAAAACAGAAGACAGACACTACGCGATTTTACACTATTCAGGTAATAAAACGCGGTGCTACAACTCTCAAATACTATAATACTCCCGAAATTTATGAATTAAACAACGCAAGTACCAAAAACAAGCAAAGAAATTAAGAATTAAATATGTAACAAATAGGTGAGCTAAGAGTATACGACTTGCTGCTGGCAGCTGCTTATCCAATGGCGGCACAAGATATTATACCCTCATCCACTTACTGACTTAATCCACAGCCGAGAAGTATACCGTTTATATAACATGACATCACATATTATTTGTAATAATTTGGGAAAAATGATAGTGACTTAATTGTGAACCATTTTTTTCGACTGACCGAAAGTATGTCGGCACTCCACCAGACAGTGAACTTCACCATTTTCTCAATAGATGGGTGAGCAGGAGTGCTACATCTGCTCACTTCAGTACTAACTTGCTATAATAATTCACTGGACCTAAGAAACATACTACTCTTTATTCATATGTGGGGACAAAAAATCTCGTATGATTTTTATTATCTTGGGGTCGATCTGGACTTCCTTGTGACTGATTACATGCCCTAAATTCTGTTCTTCTAGCTTGAAGTGATACTTTTCTGATGTGAGTGTAAGATATACCATGCTAAGTCATGCAGCACTTCTCTTCTCTGCAATATATTTTATTCAATGTTCTTTGCAAAGATAAAGATAAATACATTGTTTGGATTTCAAATGCCCCCAGAGCTCTGGCTAAGAGGTGATGAAATGTGTGCAACGCATTCTTCGATCTAAGTGACATACGCTGATACTATGTCGTGATTGGTATGTAAATGATATCCTTCGGCGATCCTTTGATGTTTAACTAAAGATAGACACTCCTCAGATCCTTGATAGAAAAATATCTGCATTGCCCCAGATCAGCCAATGTTCCTGATATATTCAGGATTGGATAAGCATCTGTAAGGAAATGCTTGCTAAGTACTCGCAGTCACAGAAAATGCAATCCTCATATGCGTTTGTCCTATCCACACTTTTCTTTTGTAAGGTCACCACCAGTGCTCCTCAGGGATTGGTATTCTTCTTGATCGTAACATCTCATATCTGTTTGTTAGTGAACTTTTCCACACTTGGTGGCAGGTGATATGACATGTAGTATATCCTATGGCACCAAGGCAGTTCATTCCTGGTTGTAATTCTACACTGTTTCACTGGTGTCCCTTGCAACAACTCATCATAAGGATTAAAGAGATTCTCGTACTGTGCCAACAGCCGTTCTGTCACTATCTTTTCCACTCCTTCCTAGTATGCTACTTTCCTCTGTAATGCTGCTAAACAGGCGGCTTGCTTAAGATTAGAATCCAAATTTTCTCTATCTAAATCATCTGCTTGGAAGATCTCCAAATTGCTGATTGTCAATCTACTGGACAAATCCACATATGCAGTCCCACAATTATTTACACTGCGGGCACTACCTGGTCGCCACCCAACTCCTACATGCGTACAACACCCCTGTGTAAGAAACAACATGCTTTATCCAATTCTTTGTTTCACTGGTATGAACCCACTACACCAGATATGTTTCCTGAACTTATCCACAGTAGATTCCCAGACTCCTATGGTATTCTGTCTCATGATTCGATTCTAAAGGACTGTAAACGCAATGTAGGTGGCTTTCCTGATGTCTAGGGTGTGCCTTGTGGCAGTTTGGTTGTCCTGGCATAATATCTGAATGGAACAACATGCCATCCAGTTCTGCTATACACTGTCCTACGTCGAATATAGCGTTGTATTTAACGAAGAAATCTAAACTTAAGATTGGGCAGTAACAATCTCCTGTATGAGAAAAAACGTCAGTTTGGACCCATAGATTACTTGTGTCAACCCAAAACTTCAGTATCACTGAAAAAGCGAATGCAAGTAATTTCCACCCACTTTATTTAACTTATATTGTTGTGGGCTCAACTTGATATTGCTCATAAGATCCAAATATGCCATGGACACCTACGAAGCCATGTCGAATAAAAACGTGTACTTTCTTCCATCCACTAAGCTATTTAAACAAAATTCCACCACTGTAGATATATTCACTAGCAGTGCCAAGCTTCGGTTCTGGAACTCCCACTGTTTTTTCTACCCCTTGTCTAGATATCATGTCCCCCGTTAAACGATTTTCTGCAAGTCTGCTCTCGATACCCTTTCACTCGAAATCCTTGCAATGTAGCTCATGGCATTTCCGTCATATGTGGCCCTTTCACGCACATTGGTGTCATGTAACTCGTGCACTGGATATCCCCTTTCTACCCCGAACGTGAGTCGCCATGTCCGTCTCTTCTAATGCCGTTGCAGTCACTATGAGGCTCAGCTAAAACATTATGGAACTCTGGACTCACTTTATTGGAGACGCTGGGCGGAAAGCACAGAAAAAATGTAACCAGAACCCTACGTTATATCTCTTGAAAAAGGACTCTGTTAGTATAGCCGCTGTCTGTCAACTCTTACATGTTTATATTTATCTTCCTGACCCTCTCTAAAGAATTTTCGGTGGACTCCATGCGATTCTGCAGCACATTGATCAGTCGTTGTCTGTAATACCTATAGCTATTGTTTCATCTGCGTCGCTGCGCTAAGCCTGCACTCCAAATTTAAAATATCGTCACACCCATTAGAGTCCACAAAGAGTCATAACGACAATCTTTCTTTGCACGAACGATACGAGACTTGAATAGAAGGGAGAACCGATAGGGGTACTCAAGGTACCCTCCGCCACACACCGTCGGGTGGTTTGTGGAGTGTGGATGTAGAAGTGGACGTAGATGATGGCATCCACTGGGAAGTCTCGGCTCAGCAGACTCAGTTCAGATCCAATAATCAACAGGTGTAGATCAGCGGCTTCGCCAAGCTGATGACACTGCTCAAGAAGAGTGTAGTAGGTTCGCTGCACAATCGACCAATCACTGGCGTGGAGACGGCGCCAGGTAAATGCATTGCGTCAACAGAATACTGGTATGACCGACCTGGGAGCATATATTATTACACTGACGGAAAAAAACCGCAAAATAAAAAAATAATGAAGTTTCGGAAAACGTTCATGTAGGTAACATATTTAAGTGATTAACATTCCAAGATCACATGTTAATGTAAGTGTGAATTAAGCTATTATAAATGTTAAATGCTGCTTCATTAATGACTGGTGGAACCGCCAGAATGTTGAATGCAAGCATACAAACGCGCATGGATTGTGTTCTAAAAGTGACAGATGTCAGTTTGTGGGATGGAGTTCCACGCCTGTAGAGCTTGGCCGGTCAATATATGGATGGTTAATACCATTTGACGACGCTGGAGTTGTCCAATAATGGCCCTTATGAACTCGAATGGAGACAGATCTTGGGAACGAGCGGGTCAAGGCAACATATTGACACTCCGTACAGCATGTTATGTTACAACAGTGGTATGTGACGCGAGCATTATACTGCTGGAAAACCCCCCTGGATTGCTTTTCATGAATGTCAGCACAACACTGACGTACTAATTTGCAGTTATGATGTGTGGTATAACCACGAGAGTGCTCCTGCTGTCATACAAAATCTCACTACAGACCACAGCTCCACGTGTAGGTCCAGTGTTGCAGCATAGGTTCGTTGCAGGCCCTCAACTGCCATGCTTCTAACCAACACATGGTAGCCATTAACACAGAGGTAGATCCTGCTTTTATTAGAGAACACACCAGACCTCCACTCCGTCCTCCAGTGAGTTCTCGGTTGACACCACTGAAAGCGCAAAATGGCGATGGTATCTGCGCTCAGTGGAATGCACCCTGCAAGGTGTCTGGTTCGGAGCTGCCCTTGAAGTAGCCGATTTTTTAACAGTTCGTTGTGTCACTGTGGTGGATAGTGCTGCTCAGACTTCTGCTGCGGATTGAGGATGATGCGCCAGAGCAGTACTCCAAGCACGATGATCTTCCCTCTCGGTACTGTCACATGGCCTTCTGCAGCTTGGTCTTCTCGTGACCACCGCTGCCAGCAGTCATGTACAGCGGCTACATTCATGCCGAGTCTGTCTGCAGAATCGCAGATGAAACATCCAGCCTCTCATAGCTCTATTACAGTACCTCATCAAAACTCAGTGAGGTGCTGATAATGGCGTCTTCGTCGCCTTAAAGGCCTTCATGACTAACATCAACTCACCACGTCCAATCTCAAATATAACTAACTCTCATGACCGTTATTTTAAGCAAACATGATTTTCACCCTGACAGTGGTGCTACTTGCGCTACTCTAATGCTAGTGGCGCGAAATTTGAATAGGCATCATAGTTCAGATGCAGAAACACGCCTACCAACTTTTGTTTATGTGGCACAAGTCCTTGGTTTTGCGACTTTTTTCCGTCAGTGTATTCGTTCCGCCTGGAGGTGTTATTATAGAGGCTAGGTTCCTATCACGTTGTCAGCTATGGATATGCTGCTTGTTGCCACCACAGGTAGCAACCTCGTCCACCACTGATGGTAGAACGCCACCTTGGAGAATTCTACACCAGCACTAATGCAGCACCCAGCTACAGAATTACATCATTGGCTGGCCCACATACCGCTTAGCTTATTGCGACGGCCATCTGTGGCTGAAGCCAGCACACTGTAGAGGACAATTCACTCTCATATGGTGTATCTCTGTTTGTGTGAGGCTGCACACTGTACGAAGATTATCATCGCGAAAACCAAAGGTGTCACCATTAAAATTGGTCAAAAGATCATTCCCCCTCTGCATATGCACCCTCTGATTCGACACTTTTTTCTCAACAATGGATAGATTGATGGAGACCTTGCTTGCAGAAATCTGTAGCTGGCTGTTGTTGAAGTCATTTTGGAAATGCTTGCTGTGCAATGATCTCATCATACGAGGAAAGCGAAAGAAGACAGCGTGACATGTCAGATGAACACCAGGATTGAATCAAAACTTCATTGCCAAAAGAAGCAACATGTTGACAGTGCCCTGCATTATATAGGCTGGGTCCTTGTCGTTAAGCAGAAATTTCCTTTGGGCAGCTTCCCTCAACGCTTCCTCGTATGGCGCAATGGTACGTTGGGTGTGGTACTTGGCTGTGGTTGTGTGACCAAACACAGTTCAATTTTATTCAACAATATAAACATTATGATGATCAGAGTGCATCCGTGAAAAAGTACTAACTAACAGTTTTCACTTAATCTATAAAAAAGTTTTTGACACACACTCTAATAAATTACGTTTCACTAAAATAAACTCTTGCCCCAAAGCAATACAACTGTTCGAATGGTTGGCAAATGAATATGACAAAACAGAAAACCTTGACCTTATACATTGGATAAATATCATTATTTCACCCCACTGAGATCACTTTGCGGTAGACACGCACTTATTAAGAGGGGAACACGAGGACACCCATCTAAGACTGACACCTTAAGCAAATACTAGACGTGCAACACAGTTGGACAGAGACAATCGGCAGCGACGTATTTTGTTAATGTGCCACCCATAGCAGAGACACAGGGAAAGAGACATCAATCACTAGAAAACTTATCCGTAAAATGCAGTTATATAGATAAAGCACAGGTAAACAATTGTCAGCCCTGACAACAGCTCTGCAATGTTTCAAAAGATGTAATTTAATCACACAAAGCACTTTTTCACAGTTACAGGCCCAATAGTAGCCTCGCCTTACTTCATCAACTTAAAAGTTTCACCACTCAACTATGAGAGCACAGGCTTAACGCTTAGTGTGACCAGATAACACAAGTCACCAATACACACTGGCTTCCAGGTTGAAACTCACGTGTTTCTATTAGGTACATGGACAACACGTTTGTAGTGTGGCCACATTGTGCAGAAAAGGTTCAAGAGTTCCTGGAACATTTAAACTCCAACCATCGTAACACAAAATTCAAGATGGAACTTGAAAAAGAGGCCCAACCGCCTTTCCTCGACGTGTTAATTAAGAGAACACAGGACGGATCTTTGGGTCACAGTACACACAGAAAACCTACACACGCTACCCCCTGTGTCCAGTCCTCCAGCCATCGCCATCACGAAGTGGGGTGTCCGTTCGGTCTAGGGCGTCTTGTCACGGTCCGTGCGGTTCCCCCGTCGGAGGTTCGAGTCCTCCCTTGGGCATGAGTGTGTGTGTTGTCCTTAGCCTGTTAAAGTTAGATTAAGTAATGCGTAAGATTAGGGACCGATGACCTCAGCAGTTTGGTCCCATAACAACTTACCACAAATTTCCAAATTTCCATCGCCATCCGTCGCAAAGAAATTTGGTGCTAGAGACTGAACTATAGAGCTTGAACACATTCAGACAAGGACAGCCTCACCGGAGAATTTACAACGACTAGTGTTCCGAAGCAATGGGTACTTAGAGCATCAAACTGGAGGAGCGATGCTGTCAGAATGAAGAACGCCTGAGAGAGGATGAGACTGAGACCGGGTAAGAGAAGCCAAAATCACTTAAATCCTTTGTGCTGGCCTAGTATCTACAAATATTGGTAAATTCCCAACGAAACATGGCATCCACTGTACCTCACCCCGTTCGACTAAGATAGAAAGAAGTATTCTCTGCAATGTTACAGACGATCTAGGTCCTCAGAAACCGTGTGTCGTACTGCTTGCGAGTGTAGCATGTCTTACGTCGGGCTGGGCAGCAGAACGAGGAGAGATGAAAAGAACACCAACAAGCAAAACAACCAACCAAATCAGCTGTCGCTGAGAACTTTCTGGGATATAATCATGAAATGAAATACTGTGAGACCAGTATTGCGGTGCAAACTCCAAGTTTTAAGGACATGAACATTAAAGAGTGTATCGAAATAAAAGTGTCAGAAAACCAAATAAAGAGGGATGGAGATTTCAATTTAAATTAATTTAAACGCTCGCTGGCCATTACATTCATCAGAGTTGGGAAACGCTGAGGGAATTTGATTTTCACAGAGTATCTGTGGGTATTCAGTAAAACAAAAGAGCATCGAAGGATGCAGTGGACTTCAGGAATCGAACTCACCTATAAATAGCGGCATGACATCAATAACAGCTCATAGCCTGGTTGGAGTCCAGGCAGCGAGTACAGCTAACAACAAAACTCACAGCTCCTGAAGAAGATGCCTGAGTCGACGACCGACTCAAGCATCTTCTTCAGGCGTGGTCGTCGAACTATTGTGCAGAAAACGGAAACGACAACTCGGCTGGACAGCCTGGAGGCCACCATTCTTCCTTTGATGCTTCCTCACTCCCAGCAGCATTGTAACCGTGTGGCAACTGGCCGCTTCATAGGGCCATTGAGGTCAGGATCAGACCAGACCGTCACCCCTCAGACATGGGTGAGCTGTGGCTGTGTGAGGTAGCCCGCACTGTGCCCAAAGACGCTAGCGAAACATCATTAAGAGAAAAGCTGTTACAGTTCCAAAAGTCACTCTGACTTCGTTTACTGCAGTCAGCAGCGGCGGCGGGCAGTAGGGCTCTAGCCTCGCCGGAAAGTGCTGATGCCCACACGCGAGACACCACCTTAGTCTGTAAATGAACCCGCGATTCCATGTCTGACCGATTCGCGTTTTATTTCAAAGTACACATATCGTGTGTAATCGAAGTTTTTGATGCTTTCGTGGCAGGAAAAGTAATTCCATTTCACTAGGGAAGCAGCAATAAGTGTGTTTACTATAAATGATGTTCACTGTGGCACAGAATAATATTTCGAGTTACTAGAAAGAAGAAGATCCTATGCCTACGGACCTACGAAAAACGATACATTATACCGATCGCTTTTATGGCAGTGTAGCCCACGACTCGGCCTTTGCCTCGCGTATCGTCACAAATAAAGATAAAGGCTTCCCTAGGAAACCAGTTTCTCCCCTGAAAAATACATTCCTTCATCTGCTCAGGTAATTATTGGTGTTAAATCTGCACGATATCACTGTTACTACTTTT
The DNA here is from genome assembly GCF_021461385.2 of Schistocerca piceifrons. Lineage (NCBI taxonomy): Eukaryota > Metazoa > Arthropoda > Insecta > Orthoptera > Acrididae > Schistocerca > Schistocerca piceifrons. Next base: position 540,847,178 of record NC_060140.1, read on the forward strand.
GCTGATTCTAAAAGTATTTAATTACTGAACAATGACCAAGCGTAACCTAACGGAACACTGAACAATGTAGGAAGAGATAGATTGCGACTTACCCTAGAGTTGCAATCTGGCTTTTCCTACATTGTTTAAAATTTTTGATTTTGCCTAGTGGAATATTGTTCATTTTAGTAACTAATTTCTTTTGGACTTCACGCGAAGCGCTCGATTGGAAATAGTTTCGGTACATAGCAAAGAATATTATATTGTATCCACTACACTACCTATATGGTAGTTTCATCCGCACCACAGCAGTGAACAGATTGCAGACTGGTGTAATCTTACTGTGCGGCAGTCCCTCTGAAAAAGACACCGATACCACAATGATTTGTGGTCGCCTGCTCTGAAGAAGCAATTTAACTTCGTTCTTTCAGAAGTTATTTAATTGGGTTGGGTTGTTTGGGGGAAGGGACCAAACAGCGAGGTCATCGTTCTCTTCGGGTTAGGGAAGGACGGGAAAGGAAGTCGGCCGTGCCCTTTCAAAGGAACCATCCCGGCATTAGCCTGGAGCGATTTAGGGAAATCACGAAAAACCTAAATCAGGATAGCCGAACGCGGGATTGAACCGTCGTCCTCCCGAAAGCGAGTCCAGTGGGCTAACCACTGCGCCAGTTATTCAATTGCTACTGAAATTGTAAGTTGACGAGCATTTTTCTCTCGTTTAAGTGTATGGCCGAAAGAGACAGCCTTCAGGAATTGTGAAACGAGCCCTCTCATCCAGGACCGTGTGCCACAAGGAGCGCAGATCCGCCATGAGCTGAAGAAATTCACAGGCGTCTATTGCGCTGAATGAGGCTTAAGCGTTGTAGTGTACAAGTGAGACAGACGAGAACCTACGTCATAGGGAAACCCCGTAGAAGCTGTTTGTGGCCAGGTAGACGTACCAGTGTTAAACATGGCAGGACTAAGATTGACGATAAAGGGAAAAATTTATGAAAATTATTTAATTGTGTAGTAATTCAGGGAATGAAGCCACAGTAATTTTAATCTACCATCCTTGATAAATTTTCATGGTGATCCTATTAAAACTGGAATTTTAGTCATATCTATAATAGTTTAGGATTTACTGTTAAAGTGAAATCAACAAGTTTTGTAACAAAGACCTGAATGCTAAAATCTGAACGCTGTGATTGATCTTAACGATCGACATTTCGTACAGAAGCGCATCATTAAAAGGAAAAACGTTGTAAATATCAACTGTGTAATTTTATTTGTTTAAAAGGTATAATAAATTTAAATTATCAGTATTTTCAGTTAAGAAACAGATCAGTATTTCCTCCACACAAAACTCATTGAACGATGACAGCATGACACCTTATTGAATCATTAGGTAATAGAATATTTGCTGTAAAGTTTAGTGCATAACCATTGGTTACTCGCACGGAGTGCAGATGTAGTCCATTGTCGTTCTAAACGTTAATTTATTATTGTTGGCAAGAGTGGTGGGGCTAAAATTCTCAGAGTCTGGCGTTCTTGTTCTAACCTATACCTACAGAAAGTGGCGGATGCCATCCTGCACGGATCTTCTCATAGGAAAGTCTTGAGTGTTCCCTGTTGTGTTTGGCGCATACGTGTACTCCATACGAGTATCAAAGTAACAGCACAAATTTTATATGGTAAGTATTAAGTTTAATTTCCATTATATTAAAAATATGTTTGGATTGCTATTTTAGTATTAATTTATCGTTATTATTTAGGTATTATGGCAGATCGCTCTTCTGATGAAAACATTTGGGTGCAATGGCTAGAGGAAGTGCAGACTGATTAGTCTTCGGATTGTGATTTTGATCTGTGCGATGGATACACAAGCGAGGATGATGATCGACCAGATGAGCAAACTAGAAACAACGTCGTGGAAGAATCGGAAGAAGACAATGTGGACATGGAAGAGAGCTTCAACAAGGAAAGTGAAGAAAAATCGTAAGAAGATAATGTCGACAAGGAAGAGAACTTCAACAAGGCAAGTGAAGAATCTGATTTTTATTTTGGAAAAGATAAAACAAAATGGAATAAATTACCGCCGAATCCTAATGTTAAAACAAAGTCCAGCAATATCGATCTTCGTATTCCTGGTCCAAAAGCAGAGGCAAAAAATGCAAAATCTGAAACCGATTGCATTAATTTGATTACTGATGCAGAGTAATATAATTGATCGTGAAAAGTACCAGTATTTATACAGAAACAATCAGGCACAGATTTTCTAGAGAATGAGATGAAAAATTTACAGAACAATGTGAAATACATGTCCTTCTTTGTATACTTTTTTTCACTGGTATGCTAAAGTCTTCCAAGTTGAAAACTTGCAAATTATAGGACAATGAGAAAAACAGTGTTATTGAAAGAACCTGTTTGACTATGTCGAGAAATAGATTTCATTTCTTGCTTCGTTGCCTCACATTTGATGACGTAAGCTCCAGAAATGAGAGAAAAAAGCTCGACAAATTGGCACCAATACGAGAACTTATGGATTTGGTGTTCGAAAACTTTCAGTACCTCATAACTCCTGAGCAGCTGGTTGGTTTTCGTGGAAGATGTCCATTCAGACAGTTCATACCAAGTAAACCTGCTCGTTATGGCCTGAATGTGTTTACATTAGTGGATTGTAGAATAATGTGTACTGTGAATATGTAAATTTATTGTGGAAAACAGCCGGTGGGGCCTTTTGATGTAAGCAATGCAGGAAAGGAGGTTGTCATGAGAATTGCGAAACTGATTTTATGTACAGTACGTAACATCAAGGGGGATAATTGGTCTACTAGCTATCCTCTGCTTCAAGAACTGCTTGAGAATAAGACAACTTACGTTGGAACAATCAGACCCAACGAAAAAGAAATACCTCAGGAATTTTTACCCAGAAATTTCCGAGAAATAAACACTTCTGTTTTCCGCTTCAGACATAACGCAACACTTGTAGCCTACTGCGAAAGGAAAGAGAAAGCAGTAATTTTACTCTCACGTATGTACAATGATTCAGCGATCGACGAGTCGACCAGATCAAAAAACAAACCAGAGATTGTTACATTCTACAATCGCACAAAAGTTGGAGTGGACGTACTCGATCAACTTTGTTCAAATTATGATACAGCAAGAACTACTAAAAGATGAGCAACAGAAATTTTTTACGATATTTTAAGTATCACCGTTATCAATGCTTTATGCTTTTATTCAGCAAACAATAACTATGACAAAGTGAAACGAGCTGATTTTCTTGACGAAAGTAGTTGGCAAATGGTGAAACCGCAGATTCAGGAACGCATAAACAGGCCTTGATACCTAGACAACTAAAAATTTGAGTACTTTTGCTGTTAGGAGAGGACTCAGAAGAAAAAAGGGAAATTGCTAAACTGAAAAAATATGTGGCATATAAAGAAATAAATCATGTGTGCAAAATGTAACGAATGGGTATGTGTTGAACATTCGACAACTAGCGTTGTTTATAAGAACTGTACGTGATTTCTTATTGTACATATCTACTGTTATTACGTTGTTGTGTATTATGAGCTTATTTATTAAAGTTATTTTTGAATAGTTTACATACTTCTTGTGTATTGTAGCATGTTGTGAGTAATAAATGGGTAAAGTGACAAAAACTCATTTTGCGTTTAAAAAATTAAATCTTTAATTCCTTCCCCTCGTTTCCAAAGTATTAGTTATGAATTTACACATACATCGCAAAGGACGTAAAAAAACAAATAAAATAATTAAATAGAGAAGAAACGTGTTTTTAACAAAAAAGTTGTGTGATATCGCGGGACTTAACTTTTCGCGTAGTTAACGAGGTGGAGTAGTGGACTTGTAATTCACGATGAGATTGTGAGTGATCGAATTGTGTCAAATAGAGAGGCGCTCGAGTGTAATAGTAATTCTAAGTACGACCACTTTCACTATTAATTTGCTTTCTGAACAAACATTATTCTAACTAAATCGCAACTGTGTGGCCTACATCATTTGTGGGTCGTTAATTTAGCTGCCGATATTATTATTACTGTTGTTCTTTTATTTCTGATACCGGAAGTGAAATCTAAAAACTAAATTATTCACGTTCAGGGGCGAAAAATTCATAAAATGTATTTGCTTCACTGTTACATGTGCTAAAGTCTAGCCTATGTCAAACTCTCTGCTATGAGGAGAAAAGTGTGGGCTTATAATTTTTTTTATACTGTTCTAACTGTTGCTAAATGATTCCTTTCTCGTGCACAAGCACGTGTTTTATTTATCAGATGTACGCCACCACCATGTGTAGTCTTTCTTTTTTGAACTTGAAACGAGTTTCTTAATCTTATAGGAGCACCTTTTACGCTATATACGTAACCAAACTAATAACGTTTATAAGAACTTCTTTTGTTTTATTTATTCTTATTAACCGTGATGTATTTCCTCACTCAACTATAAATCGCGTTACATGTTTCAGAAATCATTTTAGCTGATAATTCTGGGGTCACAACAGCACTGCTCCGATCTAGGTGGTGAAGTGGTTAGCACGCTGGGTTCGCATTCAGACCTGCACCCAGTCATCGAGATGTAGGTTTTCCGTCGTTTCCCTAAATCGATCTGGGTAAATGCCGGGATGGGTCCTTTGAAAGGGCACGACCGGTTTCCTTCCCCATCCTTGCCACATTTTGAGCTTGTGCTCTGTCTCTAATGACCTATATGTTGACGGGACGTTAAACCAAGTGTTCCTTCTCTTACAATACCACTGAGTTTGAGATCCTTTTAATATCTGACAGTGGCTAGAAACAGTAACGTAGCTAACAGCTTCTCCTCGCAGCATATATCCTCTCTTATTATTGCAATCTTCTTCGTTAAAAATGGTTTGATGATGTTCAGCAGCTCCTAAATGCATGTTTCATCTTTTCTTCGATAATTATGAAAATTATTGGCTCACAGCTGCTCAAGTAACAGAACATGGGTGAATTTCAGTCGTTGCATAAGCCACTTCATTACCCACAGTTTTCTCTCAGCTTTTTTCGTCTTGTTAGCTAGAAACACCCAAGGCAAAAACTAGTTTGTGTATGAAACTAAGAGCTATATCGTAGAATATAAATTCAATCAACTTAAGATAAACAAATCACAACGATACGGCGGCGCTTTAATCGCTGAGTGCAGTCGGTCGGTACATGTGTAGGCTGCCAAAAAATTGGTCGGTAGGTCGGTCGGTCAACTGATAAATTGATGTGCTTGTAGGGGGGGTTCAAGGTCGTCACAGTGACCACCTAATGACATTCCTACGTAAGTTGTATCGATTTATCTGAAGTGGCTAATGCAGTTTCGCATCGATTGTTGTAAACATACTTGTTGTGATACGTGGGAAACTAGTTTCAGTGTCTGGAAAATGAGTGCCACGTAAACAGTCGCCTTTCTGTCTCGCAAAACACAGTAGAACTCCTAAAGTATAAGCCAGGTCATACGTTATGCTACTATAATAGTTGATCAACTATAGCGTTTCAACTGCGATGTTTATACAAATTTTCTTCTATTCTTTATCTTAGGTAACGTTTTTTTTTGGGAAACTCTTGGAAAGTCGTGTACGTAGGACAGTGACATGACGCTTGTTAATGTTACCCGTTGAAAGTTTTCGCATAAAATATCAGAGATATGTGCCAAAACAGCAGGGCAAGGAGTGCGGGATAAGCTATTGCATTGTAAACACCGCCTAGTGGGACACTCATGACACACTTCGCCGTCATGTTGCTGTATTCACACTTCCATGTATAGTCTCCTGTTCGTTCCTACTTGCGACAAATTTGGCTGATGGATAGGGACGTGTAATGATTCCTTTATCTGGCAATGTTATGACAGTGTTGTCACCAGCCTTTAAGAGCGCTTGAAACACCGGAATTCGTGCTTTCAACGCAAACAGGAAAATCTCCTGCGCTTCATAACCATGTCTTCCTCAAACCCGAGGGCTGCCGTTTCATTCTGCGAACCAGAAGCTGTAACAAAAAGCCTTGAAAGTAAAATGCTTGTTAAAACTTGTGTACTGTAATTGCTAGTGTTTGTGAATCAATAGAAGTTGTTGTAAATCGGTTATAGTCTTTCTGTTAACTCTGTTGTTTCGATTGACACGTAAAATAACCTTCATTTACGGGTATCGTACCAGTTCAGTCTATTAACCACACAGTAGCGCTGTCGTTTAAACGAAGTGAAGCACAAGTTTGCCTTAAAGCTCCTCATAGCCGATTCAAAATGTACACTGACAGAAAACAAATCGTAACATAAAAAAATAATTAATGTATAGTAATGAAATTTTGGGAACACGTGTGTGTAGTAGCATATGTGATTAAGACTTCGAGGTCAAAGGTTAATGTAAGCGCGAAAAAAGCCACTGGAAATGTGAAATGCTGGTACATTAATAACCGGTTTAACAGTCAGAATATTGAACGCAAGCATGGAACCATGCATGCACCGTGTTGCACAAGTGCTGTATGTCAGTTATTGGGATGGAGTTCGATGCCTGTTGCTCTTGATCGGTCAATACAGGGACGGCTAATGCTGGTTGTGGATATCATTGGAGTTGTTTGTTCAAATGGTTCAAATGACTGAGCACTGTGGGACTTATCTGCTGAGGTCTTCAGTCCCCTAGAACTTAGAACCTATCTAACCTAACACATCCATGCCCAAGGCAGGATTCGAACCTGTGACAGTAGCGGTCGCGCGGTTCCAGACTGTAGCGCCTAGAAGCGCTCGGCCACTCCGACCGGCAAAACAAGAAAAAAATGTCTCGTAAACATGGGCTTCTCAGACGTATCAGATTATTCTTTGCTCTAACTTTCGATTCATTCGTTTCAGGCACTGGGACCGTTACATCAAATTGATACACTAATCCTTCTCCATCATCCTTGACAGTTTGTAACGTCACTACTTAATCACTCTGTATATTCATACGTTTACAGTCACCGACGCCTATAACTGTGACGCTATGTAGCTCGTTGGATGACGTTTGCGGACATGGGTTCATATTCAAAATATTATGTACTTATACCCCTCTATAAGTTCTAGTATTGGTAAATCCCGAACATCTTGTATAATCACTGGCGTTGAGCCACTGTCCCTGTAACACGTCACCAAAACTATTTATGATCAGACAAATCTCCAAAACTACGTAACGAGTTACATACATTCCAGAATAGCAGAATTCGGTGAAGTCAGAGATATTGCTCTATACCGTAATACCTCGCGCTTAGGAATGTTCGTATTTCTAGTAGAATGTCAGTACAAGAATCTTCGCTTAACACTTCAAGCTGTCCTTCTGCCTTGTGCGAATTAACTGTCAATATCTTTTAAAACTAAATATTTTTTTCATTGTGTTAACTCAGCACTTCGAATATCCACATAATTTCTCTAACCACTTAGAAGACTTGGATTTTTTTACAGAGACCACATTTTTAATGACCTGTTTTCTAGACTAGAAAAGTATTTACACCATTTTTACATTTCACTTTGTTTTACTGTAAACAAAGGAATAGCACGACAATGTGTTCCAAATTCGTAGGAACTCGGCTGGCCGCCAATCGGATTCAGCATCCGCCAGCTACCTCTAACACAGCGACGTCTATTAGCCGGCTGGAACACCTTGTCCGCCCTCATGACGGATACGAAACAGATAAAGCACATACACGAAATCAATGCAACGACTGCAGTAACATCAACAATGTTTTTACAGCAGGGTGTATCAATATTTATGTTGAGTCGTTCAGCGGAAATTTTATAGTTAATGTCCCTTGAATGCTTCATTTGTAACCATTACTATGCCCTCCAAGATAGCTACCAAGCTGTTGAGCTAAAATACCAAAACGTATTTCCTCTTGACCCTACTTCATAAGCCGGCCGGTGTGGCCGTGCAGTTCTAGGCGCTTCAGTTTGAAACCGCGTGACTGCTACGGTCGCAGGTTCGAATCCTGCCTCGGGCGTGGATGTGTGTGATGTCCTTAGGTTAGTTAGATTTAAATAGTTCTAAGTTCTAGGGGACTGATGACCCATAGTGCTCAGAGCCATTTGAACCATTTGGACCTACTTCATACGACGTAACAGAGGGTAAGCTTCGATTGTTTAGTAACTTAATATTGCTTTGTAAAACTCAGGTAAAAGCTTCCTCTAAAATGAACGAGACAGATCTACTGTCTCAATTTTTAATCTGTAGCTATCCGTAGTTTTAAATTGTGACCAGGTTTTTCCATGGACGCTCGGCAGAAGACTTCGACAAGCAGTCTGCAGACCAACTGGAACAGCTTTTCGGCCCCGATGCCCGTCCTCTGTTCTCCGACCTAAAACAGAGTATCAGGACTTGGTGGAATCGCAGGGAAAAAAATGTGGAATTTCTTACCTGGTCCTGCGGCCCTATGGGAAAAATCTGTGAACGTATCTTGCGCGCCACATGCGATGACTATTTGCGTCAGTGCAGCGCCTCGTGGGTGGCCTTCAGCGAGGAATGCATTGCAAAATGCTGCAAACAGTTGAAGGGCTGTGTGGAGCAGATGACATTCTTCGCCGATGAAGGAGCTTCCGCTCTAACTGCGTTCAAAGTACACCAGGTGAGGAATTAATATATGAAGGTGACACTGAATCTTCTCTTTTTGTGTTTGTTTTAAGTAGTAATATCGGAGTTTTGTGACCCGCTGTTATATTAATCAGACTTTATTAATACATGACTTAAACATTGAAATAATGAAGATTATATCTTGTTATCGTTCTTTATTTACATACCACATAAGGACCATTTCTTAGCTATTGAGTTATTTTATGTTTTCTCCTACACTCCTTCATATGTCCAAATTTTTTATTCTTTTCTCCGCTTTCCATTTTATCCCTGACTTCTTGGAGTGGTTTTAACTTGGAGCCTTTCCCTCTTTTTAATATTGTTCGTGAATTTTTTCATGTCTTATATTTGTTCGTCATTTATCTTGGTTTCTTCTAGATACCATCCACAGTCGTGTACTATTTACATTTCCCTTCAACGTTTTCTAACTGCGGAAGTAATTTTATTTTTACGTTGTTAGGGGTCGTTCTTTGAATGTGTTCACAGATCTTTTCTCTTCCTAGTTTTATCTGTTATTTTTCTATGTTTTGTACACTTCTGTTACTTCTCAGTTTGAATATTTCTACTGTTGTTATTTTATTTCATTGTAATTATTATAATTATTAATAACTGCAGGTTTTACTATCTTCCTATGATAAGAGTGGAATATTTATATAAATGCAATAAATTCGAAGGCAATGATATTTTTATAAAACGTCATTTTTGCACGTTATTTTGGAGATATAGTCATCTTCTTTAGGTGTTGCGAGTGCCATTGTAATAGGTACTCACTCCATTCTGTAAGAAACTCAACCAATTACGTCTACCCCAAGTCAATGTCTTGAATCAAATTACACGCTACATATAATACTTTTCAGTGATGGACCGCAAGGAAACCAGTGGGTTGTTGAAAATATAAACTGGATGGAATGTGCATCTACATCTGAATCAATGCTTCACAAACTATATAGCACTGTCACACGTCCTGCTCCACCGCTTCCATTGCGAACGTGTCTGCTTCCTATGATGAGACAAGGACATCCAGCAGCCTACTTGTGGTTTCACTGTCGTTCAAGCACAGATTGCAAGATGTTCCTTGCCACTTGCCGGGCGATGACAATCTGCCCCTTGTCAAAGTCACTTATATCTCTGACTTTTTCCATTTACATTCTGCATAGTCTCGAGTGTGTTTGCCCATTCTCTTTGTTTTCGTTATTGTTATTTTAATTCCAAACAAAGGCGTGAAATGGCAACGAATGGAAATGCTGTCGACTAATGTCCATTCAACTTTGCTCTGCTTATGTACTTTCCTCACCATGTCGCGTACCCGCTGTGAAACCAGGTAGACTCAACCCTGTGGCTGGCAGTGGTCATACCTAATTGGGCAATGCCAGTTCTGGAACAAATAGTCCTTTGTTCTGCTTACGTAAACAAACCAGACACTTGGCCTCACGACCCTATGTAAACAAACTGGTGTAATTTATGTGCTTAAAGTGCACAAACTGCTCATGTGTGCTCTTTTTTTTCTACAAAAGTGTTATTATGCGAGGTGCTGGGGTTGAGAGGTGGCCATGTCACCCAGATCCATTAAAGAAATCCATATTAGTTGGGCTAATACACTCAACCCCTGCTTTAACCACCACAGTGCCTATCACGCAAGAGACAATTTGTGGAGGAAATAGAAATATGGTCACGTTTCTGGTCGTGTGGCTCCTTCGACGTAGTTCTATTTGCGAAATTTTAATAGCTGACCACTCATATCTGTCAAAGGGTCCGGATAATTAAGGTGAAATGCAACTACTAAATAATACAAAGATTTTGGTACCACAAAGTGATTTATTGCGAGAATTCCAAGGATATTACCAGATACAAGTAATGAATGCAGTATAAATATGAACAATGTAACTTGGGTAATGAGACGTTGGCTGAATTTGCGTACAGGAGTGATATCAGCTGTCACATTATACAGTGTACAAATTTTGTGAGTACGAGTGCACCTTAAGGCGTTACCCTTGACTATTACGAACAATGTTGATAGGGAACGAGAGCCCTTGATACAAATCACACTTGGAAGCCATGGCTGTGTATGGCGACAGCATAAGCTGGGACGGGTCAAATTAATCAGATTATTGCTCGGGTGCTGCAGATACATTACTACCTACAAGACTGGCAGCGTGCCAACAGCTCAGGGCACAGGGATGATATTGCAGCTGTTCTCAGTGGCGGTTCGCACCCGTGGATAAAGAGCCGACCAAGACAGTGAGAGTGCGAAATGAAAAACAAATCAGACTGTAGTCACCAAGTGGTAACAGAAAAGTTCTGCCAGAACTACCGTGACAGTAATACTTCTGACTCTTGTGATCACGTTCACTCCGGCTCACCAGAAGTGAAGAAATCCAACGTTTTGATCTGCTGGTCCAAAACTGAAACATAACTGATCTCTCCAGTCATCCAGAAGCGAATCCCTGAACTCCACACTACCCCTTCACACCAAAAGATTAGCGTCTTGTCCCCACTACAAAGGAAAATCTCCAATCATGGGAAGATACAGAAACAGCTGTCAGTCATACTCTTGGATTCTGCTGCTCATTTCCCCACCAAACCGTTACAACAAATTTTTCTCCTATCATTGGTCGTCCCGCCAAATTCGAAGTTCATTTTTTTGAATCAGTGCATATCCTACCGATCCACCAATGAGATGGCTTTTTTTGTTCTATGCGTGGGAAAATCAGGCCTGAAACTGCCTCTGGCCGTTGGACTTCAGTGGTTTACTTGGGCGCTTTACTGTTAAAATTCTCTGAACCGACGTAGACAATGAAACCATCCGGCGTCGTCTGGTAGGCGAGTGGTGGACCCCAGCTCACTAACATGATTTTCGAGGTCCTTGTACCGATGCTGGCATCCCAGACACTTTTCTCCCCTCGCTGCAAAAGGCGAAGGCGCTAGGCATCATCTGTAATGCGACGAACGGGCCATACTCTGCTCTTGTCATTGTCAATGAAATTCTCCAACAGCCACATAACTAAGATCTTATTTTATTTAATTTTGATGACAACCAGTTTAGGCATTCCACTAGGCCATTTTCATATCCCATATGCATGTCTCAAAGATAAACGATAATGCGATACAGTATCATATATCTCTGGATTTCGTGAATTCAAACCGTTTCACAAGTGCTTCATTCTAAGACTTGGTAGCAACTCTGAGTTACTACCAAGTCTTAGAATGAAGCACTAGCGAAACGTTTTGAATTCACGAAACCCATGGACATACGGCACTGGATGCCATATCGTTTATTTTGAGAGATGCATATGGGGCCTGAAGATGGCATAGTGGAATGTCGAAACTGATTGTAGTCAAAATGAAATAATATCTTAGCTACACGGCTGTTGGAGAATTTCATTGATACTGACAATTACTTAATCAGCTGATATCCCACGCCAATGGTGGATCAACAGAGAAATTCTTCTCTTGTTACTTAGGTAACCAACAGCCCTGTAGCCGAGTTACTACCTAAAGAAAAACAAAGCTCGCATTCCAGATTTCATTACCCCTAAGACCTTAATGCCCATCAGTACTCGGGAACTTAACAAGAAAAAGCTGACTCAAGGCAAAAAAGTGGAAGGTGACAAACCACAAGTCATTGCCGTCCTTCATAGCCCTTCACCCACAAAAGATTTTGTTTTATAGTGAATTGCTCAATTAGCATTAGGGTAGTGCGTCATTCACACAAAAAAAGTCTGGGAAGTTGGAGCAAGCATTATGTCTTAATTAAATTAGAGAAAGTCAGCAGGGCCAAGAAGGTAGGTGGAAGAGTTAATAATGCAGCCAACCTGTCTTTTCCACTAACCACAGCACCTCACCCAGCACATATTTCTGCTCAGGGATACCACTCACACACAACGATCAAGTCATCCACACAAATGAAAGTTGGCACTTGGCACATGGCCATACAAACACGTTCGTCATCCTCCAAGAAGGCAAGTGTCCTTGATAAGATAGTTTGACCTTCAGAGTTGGTTTGTTGACTCACACACATACAGTCTCCCTTACCAAGTGAGGATTGTACAGTCAATGCAGGTGACTGATGGTCCTTTAAGCTGGAATTCAACGCTTAATCCAGGAAATCTGTAACAAATATTCAGCACTCATACACCTGACAGTGAAACGAAACATTATCACTGTTTGTTTGGCATCTACATAGTGTGACATTTTGTAGGTGGTGATAAGCAAACATAATTACATATCACATTATATGAAACAATTTAGAAGATCAAAACAACAACATCACAACAAAATATCCAACAGAATTAAATATGTTACCACACAGCCATCAATATACATAAGAAATTTAAACTTCCGGAATGAACCACACAAAAAAAGATTTTAAAAGGAAATAGAGTTATCGTGATGAATTATTTAAGAAAACATTTCAAATTAAAAATTTTAAACAATAGTGTTTAGATGCTTCAGACTGATGGAAAGATATCGTATATCGAAGGCCTTGTGTTATATAAAAATGAATGAAGGGATAAGCCATAAGACTCTGATAAGCCTGGCAATACCAAGACTGTCAAATATTACAACACCCAGTTAATTAAGATCTCCAGATTGGGGAACGATCAGCTTATATGGAAAGGGGGCGGGGAATGATGCTATGTTTTGCATGACCATGTCCTTCCATTGGCAGATCCAAAATAAAGGAGATACTACACGCTTACAATTCACCCTTCCACACACTTTACGCGGGTCGTTTTCCTCCAGGACAGTGGTCCAGCGCTGTGAGTAGGCAATGGTGTGGTCGCTCTCTCAGGAGAACGTGCGGCTAGTGCCAAGGACCATCAGCCAGACGACCCTCGGAAGACGCAACTGGGATGGATACCTGTAGGCCGCGCCAGACTTCCTTTCACGTTGATAGCAGTAGTGGCAGTCGGACTAGTTGGGTCACGTCACGTAATGTAGCTCACAAGAGGTAGGTTGCTCTACAGAAGATTGCGTCAGCTGTTGCAGGAAGTCTCCATGGGTGTATCAGTCATGACTGAAATACAGCACATGCCTCACTCCCTCTGTGGACCCCACCTCATATGGGCTAGTGACAGGATTATCAGACACCTGTCTGACGAAAGGAAAGAAATTGGTTAACGCAGGGCTGAGCAAGGAATAGTGCGGCTTGTATAGGGTGGTACCACTGCGACAACGACTTGAAAACTAGCTTGAAGATCGGGTCATTTGTCATTGATCATTCATGTTTTACTCTCTCCAGGAGAGGACGAATTGAGTTATTATACTGGTGTCGACACTCGTTGACACAAACTGCATTGTGCTTGAAGTCCAGCCGATTGCATGGGAGACTTAAACATAAAAAGAGCGTACCGTCGTCAGTGCGTGTCATCAGCGTGCACTGGAGATACTGATTACACAGCTCGATGCCATTGTCACCACAAAAGTGTGTCTTCCATTGCTGGGAAGGGGAGTCTCGGGGAAGCCCTCTTCTGGTCAGGTACCACGCATTCCGCCACCATCGCTAGCAGCATATGTCCAGGTATAGCACTATGGTGCAGTGATAGCTCTTGCTTTATTCTGCCACGCGCCGGTAAACCACTCTTGAATTTGGAAAGGCCCCGATGTTTGCTCGGCGGGATGCCTGTCAGCATGTTGACGCAGCCGGAGACTTTTGCCTCGAGCCTGGCGACTCCGGAGTAGGATCCAGCTTACGTCGTGCAGCTTGCGCGATAATGATCAATTCCCAATGATCTATTAACAATAAGATTTTACACATACATTATTTAGAAAGAAAATAAAAGACGGTTTTTACCCTGACAATATTAATTGCTGGTGTTCAATTGAATGTGTAATATTAACTTACAATATCTGAAAAATTCGTGACAGAATAGCTTACAGTGAACTACACTTATTTTCAAGACTTTGGCCGTCTTACGTACTAACACTGATGTTGTGCAACATAATCCTATATGGCCCAACTACTTAATGGTACAAAAACAAGGTCATTATGGCCTAGAAAACCTTCACCCAACACAATAAATAGATGGAAGCTCATGATACTATACTTAATCCTATTCTCAGCATACTTTGTTCTATAACACAATGAAACCCAGTTATTATGTACCGATCGCCACGTGACTAACTGTCCATTATACACTCCTGGAAATTGAAATAAGAACACCGTGAATTCATTGTCCCAGGAAGGGGAAACTTTATTGACACATTCCTGGGGTCAGATACATCACATGATCACACTGACAGAACCACAGGCACATAGACACAGCAACAGAGCATGCACAATGTCGGCACTAGTACAGTGTATATCCACCTTTCGCAGCAATGCAGGCTGCTATTCTCCCATGGAGACGATCGTAGAGATGCTGGATGTAGTCCTGTGGAACGGCTTGCCATGCCATTTCCACCTGGCGCCTCAGTTGGACCAGCGTTCGTGCTGGACGTGCAGACCGCGTGAGACGACGCTTCATCCAGTCCCAAACACGCTCAATGGGGGACAGATCCGGAGATCTTGCTGGCCAGGGTAGTTGACTTACACCTTCTAGAGCACGTTGGGTGGCACGTGATACATGCGGACGTGCATTGTCCTGTTGGAACAGCAAGTTCCCTTGCCGGTCTACGAATGGTAGAACGATGGGTTCGATGACGGTTTGGATGTACCGTGCACTATTCAGTGTCCCCTCGACGATCACCAGTGGTGTACGGCCAGTGTAGGAGATCGCTCCCCACACCATGATGCCGGGTGTTGGCCCTGTGTGCCTCGGTCGTACGCAGTCCTGATTGTGGCGCTCACCTGCACGGCGCCAAACACACATACGACCATCATTGGCACCAAGGCAGCAGCGACTCTCATCGCTGAAGACGACACGTCTCCATTCGTCCCTCCATTCACGCCTGTCTCGACACCACTGGAGGCGGGCTGCACGATGTTGGGGCGTGAGCGGAAGACGGCCTAACGGTGTGCGGCACCGTAGCCCAGCTTCATGGAGACGGTTGCGAATGGTCCTCGCCGATACCCCAGGAGCAACAGTGTCCCTAATTTGCTGGGAAGTGGCGGTGCGGTCCCCTACGGCACTGCGTAGGATCCTACGGTCTTGGCGTGCATCCGTGCGTCGCTGCGGTCCGGTCCCAGGTCGACGGGCACGTGCACCTTCCGCCGACCACTGGCGACAACATCGATGTACTGTGGAGACGTCAAGCCCCACGTGTTGAGCAATTCGGCGGTACGTCCACCCGGCCTCCCGCATGCCCACTATACGCCCTCGCTCAAAGTCCGTCAACTGCACATACGGTTCACGTCCACGTTGTCGCGGCATGCTACCAGTGTTAAAGACTGCGATGGAGCTCCGTATGCCACGGCAAACTGGCTGACACTGACGGCGGCGGTGCACAAATGCTGCGCAGCTAGCGCCATTCGACGACCAACACCGCGGTTCCTGGTGTGTCCGCTGTGCCGCGCGTGTGATCATTGCTTGTACAGCCCTCTCGCAGTGTCCGGAGCAAGTATGGCGGGTCTGACACACCGGTGTCAATGTGTTCTTTTTTCCATTTCCAGGAGTGTAGTAACTACTGAATGACTAACTACAGATCTATGCCTTGTTGCGAAAAGGTTATCGATGGCGACTCCTGTTACTTCTGAAAACCACATGTGAAGGTAGAACATAGTACATACCACAGTAAAGAACACAAGTAAGCATCCTTGAATAATAAAGATCTTAGTGATCGTAATGGAGAACTTGGAAGTAGTAACAATAAAACATTTTGAAAAATACCAAGATATTAGGCAGGCCGATACAGTTGCCACTACCATGACTCTTTGCATCGCGGGCTGATGCTGTTGCTGGAGCGCTATGTAATTCTGCAAGATTGAGAGTCCCGATGCGTATTACATGTTCAAGTATCCAACCATGTATATAAAGTGATTCTTGAAATTATAAAAAAACTTATGGAAAAGATTTGTAACTTGAATGCAATTGACTATTGCTTGTTTCCCGAACAACTGATGCCAGTTTTATGTAACATTACACATTGATAGGACAAGTTACCACCTATGTTTCAGAGTGATGAGTTTATTTTCTAACATGGCTATTGCAGTAAGCATTTTTAGTCTTATGGAAGTTGTTAGCTTAATGGACTGCCACCTATTAATTTGTTCTGTGAAGGCTGTAAAAGGAAACAAATGAAATAAGTGGTTCATATGTGTTCTTTCTTCTTTCATACGTAACAACGTGCAGTCCTTATAGTGCAGCTGGTTCATACTGTTACGACTCTACTTTTTAGTACATGTACGTTACTAACAGAGCTACAGCGACAGCACTTCCTTACATAATATGGATAATTAGTGCATTGCATGCACAGCTCCCAGGCCGCTGTCTGAGTCAGTCATCACGGTAGTGGTACAGATGGTCGAGTTGCCCCTACCCCAGATGACTGCAATGCTGGCGTGGACAGGGAAGAAGGTATTTTTAATAAAGTGCATAGCTCTCCTATCTCAGTTTAGTAACATACCACCATTATTTACTATAGTCTTACAGTGTCAGGATAGGTAATGTTTTTAACTCAGAATTAGTGACAAAGTAGCATGAGCATATTTGTGGCAATACGCTAATTGTTAAATTAGCGTATGCACTGTAGTGGTAGTTGTTCAATATTACTATGTGCCTTTGGAACCCTAAATGTCACATGAATCTGAGGGTTTTGAATAAATGATATACAGAGTGTGAGTCCTAAGTCCTCAGTTACAAGATTAGGCTAAAAGCATTTGGGCACTTAGTCGTAAGATGGCAAGCTCTCACGGCTTTTCCTCTTCCATTTTCCTATCTTGCTACAACTTTTTTTGAATAAAACAAGAAATTATCCTGTACTCAGATCACGAATCATTAGGGCATAAAAGCTCTACGAAATTACTCGAAGGACTAATAAAAAAGAACCAATTAGACACGCCGCTTAATGATAGTGAAATCATGCAGTTCAACTTCTGGAAACTACCAAGTGATTACCAGCAAGCCCTAGTTGGTAAACGAGCAGATATTCGACAAACAAGCCGCTCTAGAGCGAAATGCAGGACATTTTAACAACAAAATCCTGTTGAGTAAGTTTAGGCTTAAGTGTTCAGGCCAGAAATGTACTTAAAGTAGATGTAGGAGTGTGTAGAGTAATGTTTGATCAAGTGATTCGTTGTTGTATAGATCGATAAATTAAACCAGACGGGCGATGTTATCTTGTGCGTCCTTTCTGAGAGTGAATGAGTGTGAGTTCCTTTTCATTAACAACAAACAACTCAAAACAACTCATTGCTGTTGTGGGGGGAGCAATATTATCCATCGGAGACTCGAGTTACGGGAGAAGTTTCTCGTGTGTGTGTGGGTCGAAATTTGGCCGACTTTGTGACACGGAAACGGTTGGGAAGCTTCTCCCCTACTTTTCGCAGGAGCATCGGAACGCCACTGAGTGCGTTGTACCACATTTCAAGGGAATTTCGCTGATGTACGATGCCAAGGGGCCCACCTTGCAATACCACGCCACTGTAGCGTTGGGTACACCCTCATGGGAGTAGTGAGTTCCTCGAAATAACGACTTGTCGGTGGACGTGTGAACTCGACATGGTAGCATTGGGCAATCAGTGCTAGGGGCGTAAGCAGTATCTCGTCAACCAAATCTTGTCAATGAGTAGGTGAAGTCGCGAACACGGGCGTAGCAAAAGCACTAACATAATGCACATACAGTCCGCAATAGAAGGTGAAGGATAATTTGTGAGGTATGATACAAGATCAAGAATTCTTGCCTTACCTCAAAGAACGTCACTCTTTTACACTGTACTACATGCAGGAGCGGGTGAGAAATGAGCCAGTGGTGGCAACTCGACGCCCAGCTGATCATCAAAAGTGCAACGTTGCCTTCACAGAAAAAATTAATAGGTGGCAGTCCATCAAGCTAACAACTTCCATAAGCTAAAATGTAGACTTTCACGGCCGGATATATCATGTCCATTATAAGTCAGTAGCGAGCCAGTGGGTGTGTTGGACCTTCCATCGACCTACGGACCCCCTTGAAGATGTCTCCCACAGTCGGAGACGAAACGTTGGGAATTGGACAAAATTCATCAACCGACCACGGCATAATAGCCCGGATAATTATAATGGACATGAACTTCCATAAGACTAAAAATGCTTATTGTAATAGCTAAGTTCGGAAATAAACTCATCACTCTGAAACATAGGTGATAACTTCTCAAATCTGCGTGTAAACTGGCCTCAGTTGTTCGGGAAACAAACAATAGTCAATTGCATTGAAGTGATAAATCTTGTGCATAAGGTTTTTTTTTCTTTTTTTTTTTAAATTGAAGAATCACCTTACATACATGGTTGGATACTATGTATATGTACTGGTACTATCTACTGGTTCTAATATGCGTCAGGACTCCCAGTCTTGCAGAATTCCATAGCGCTCCAGCTACAGCACCATGACATATACTGGCATATTTTACTCCTGAGTATTTAGGATATTGGGAGTTAGTAGATTTCCTGAAAACGTCAGTTTCCTGCAGTCATCATTGCAACGACGTAATGGGCAACTCCAAAGAGTTTTCTTCAGTACTCAGAACTTGTAGTACACACTCGTTGCCTAAGCTTAAATTAACGACCAATACTGTCAACCTCTTGTTATCACATTTAGCGTCTCGTAGTATAACCTTATTAATTTTTTCTGCCAGTATCTGTGCAAATGTTAGTAATAAACTTACTGTGGGGCTCCATGTATGCTTCATTATATACCCAAAAGAAAATATTCCATATATTATTTGTTTGTGTTTTAACGCTGCATACACTAATGTTACTAATATGTATTAATAGTGATGGAAAATGAGCTATCCCAATCGAGCAAAACGTTCAAAGGGTGAACACGTTGAAATGTGCAACACAAAGGCATCTCTCCTCTTCAGTGCATGCAGCATGGAGGTGGTAGAGCTAGTGGTGTTAATAGAGGAAGAGGAACAATAACAAGAATGTGATCATACATGTAAGCCTAACTCAGCTTTTTCTTGTAGATGAGTTGAAGCAACCAGTCACATGAAACGAAATAGTGTGATGTTACATGAATGCACAGTTTTAACAGCTGTGATAGCAAATGTTTCCACGTGGGGAAAGATCTCAGATCATGGGCTACACCCAGTGGTGGCCTTTGAAAATCCTCGATATAGTGGTAGAAAAGTCTAATTATCCCTATATGAGTAAATTCAACTATGTGATACTTCGATGAAAGCTGCTGCCACGTGGAATGAAATTACGAAAACACTCTCATTGATCCCAGGTGAGCACACAACCCCAGCAGGGACCTACCATGAAAGATTAAAATTTTTTGGCAAAAGGGAGTGCACACGTCTACAAGACAGAACACTTAAAACTTTAATGTATGCAAGTTACGTGATTCAGAATGTTCTACACAAGCGGTTAAGCTGGCAGCAATTCTATGAGAAAATGAGGACCAGTTTATTGGAGTAAGCATTCCAAACTCTGAACCCATGAGGAGAAATCATCGCTCAACTCTGACGCTTGCTGCTCATCAGTGCATGGAAACAAGTATCAACTAGCCACGCCCTATACGGGTACTAAACAGCATTGCTATGTAAGTGTGTAAATATGTATAGCTATAAGTAAGAATGTGTAAATAAAAGAAAAGTGAAAGAGCTGCTTATGTCTTCTTTCTCTCTATAAAGTCCGCTGCATGTTAATGAAACCTTTAGTCACCACCATGGCTGAGCGAACGAAACTTCTTCATCACAAGGACTTTGAAAGAACTGACTAGTCCTGCAGTGATACTAAAAACAAGAAGAGGAAGAAGAAGAAGATAAATGGATCATTCCTTCCTGATAATCTGCAAGACAGACTAATTAGCTTACTGAACTGCTGCAAGACCAATATTATTTCGTCGTTGGTGATGGGATTCTCTTCTAGCATATACGTGTATTTTCAAAAATATTATTGCAGCCAAACTAACAGCTGTTACAGTAGTTACCGTCACATATTGGTGGTGTAACATCCATGACATTCAGTGAAAGCAGTGATATCCTGCGGCTGGAGACAGAAAAGCCAAACATTGCGCATATATTTGACGATGTGTCGGTGAAAAGCCAGGATGAAATACAAAAAATATTTGTGTTTTGGCCGTCATATGGGAGCTGACATTTCTTATTTGAGCCAGACGTACTCTAGGAGTCTGAAGGAGTTTGTGTGTGAATACAAAACACATTTATGAGGCACATGTAGGAACTGGCATGAGACCGAATGAATTCCTAACCATACGTAATGACTACTGGAACCACACACAATACAGGTTTCTGGTTACTGATAAAATCAGTAAATTGAATGACAGGCTGTATTAACGAAACCTGCAGGAGTTTCCTTTTAAAAGGCAGTGTAGCAGTACATAACTGAGTGAGTATATTGTATACTATGGATAAATTTGCACACATGTGATACCCTGACTCTGAGGGAATGGTGCAAAGGCTAAACCTCCTTTTATATGTTAATACAAAAATTAAAACAGTAAAGGAAAGTCTTAAAAGCTGTACTACGTAAATTAAAAATATCAAAAAAGCTCTTAAATATCATACTATGTATATGCCAACATTGGGAAATACTATCGGTGTAGTAACTGTAAAGAACCATAAAAAAATTAGTACATAAAGATGCGTAGGAAGAAAGATTTGATGTTAATACAGTAAACACGAAGGTTCATGAGACTGAACAAGTTTTAAACATATGGAAAGAAACCATGCCCTAACAGTTGGAATATGTAAGTTGCCTACTCTCTTGAAATCAGTTTGGTATGCAATACTACGTTGACAAAATGCAGTCATCTAGAAACAGATAACTATTCGTTGGAAATTATGATTGCTAAAAGTGTGACACTGGGAATGAGATCATTCTCTCTTTAAAATTTTTAAGTCACTAACAGAAAGTATGAAATGGATCTTACACATTACAGATGAAGATGGAGGAAGAGAAGGACGAGGAGGAGCAGGAGGAGGAGGAGGAGGGAAAGAAGAAGAATGATATAGTGTTAACGATTACATTAATCACCACACTGTTAGTGAAATTAAAGTGACATACAGGGTCCGCAGGAATAAACAGTACATGGTGGGAAAGAATGCACTACTGGTTGGGGATGAGGAATTTGGAAGAACGCATGGGTTAGTGGACATAACATTCTCAGAAATATCGAAACCAAACAAGTATTTGCCAAGAGAGACACGAATGTATGCAATATTACTACATATGACTACACATAGGAAAAACAAAAAAATATTATTAGATCTCTGTTAGCCACTGTGAAGGTACTGACATTGAGCACAAAGGAATGAATACATGACCTCTGGAATACATATATTATGATGATACCAACTAAATAATAGAATGATTGTGACTACTCAGAACATTGACGACAGCAGGATATATGTGAACAAAATCATATCAATTATTTCATAGCTCTGAGAACGACGTATTACTGAATAATTATGGAGACAGTGGGCCAGGGACTCCATAAAAAGTTTATGCAAAACATTCTGGCATTGAAGCGTTATGATACAGGGTGGGAATGACTTGCGGAATGCAGATCTTGTAGATAAGGGGCAATATTCATGAGCAATTCAAAGATTTCCAATGTATGGCTTTTTTATTTTTTATTCATCAGTCTTCTGAGTGGTTTGATATGACTACCATGAGTTACTCTCCAGTGTCAAATTTTTCATCGCATAGTAGCACTTGCTACCTACTTCCTCAATTATTTCTGAGATATATTCCAATCTCTCTCTTTCAATGCGGTTTTTACCCTCTACAGCTCCCTCTAGTGTCATGAACGTTATTCTTTGATGTCCTAACATATGACTAATAATACTGTTCCTTCTTCTAGTTATTGTTTTCCATATACTGCTTTCCTATTCAATTCTTCAGTCCATGTAATTTTCAACAATCTTCTGCAGTACCACGTCTCCAATGCCTCGATTCTCTTCTCCTCCAGTTTTATAACAGTACATTTTTCACCACCATACAATGTTGTGCGCCAAATGTACATTCTCAGAAATTCCATCCTCAAATTGAGGCCTTTATTTGATACAAGTAGACTTCTCTTGGCCAGGAATGCCCTTTTTGCCAGTGCTACTCTGCTTTCTATGTCCTTCTTGCTCCATCTAGCATCGATTAGTTTGCTGACTTGGTAGCAGTATTCCTTAATTTTATCTACTTCGTGATCACGGATTCTGCTGTTAGGTTTCTCACTGTTCTCATTTGTGCTACTTCTCATTACTTCTCGCCTTCTTCACTTTATTCTCAATCCGTACTCTGTGTTTATTAAACAGTTCATTCCCTTCAACTGATCCTGCAATTCTTCTTCACTTTCAGTTGGGATAGCAACTTCATTAGCGAATATTATCACTGATATCCTTTCAGCTTGAATTTTAATCGCACTCTTGAACCTTTCTTTTATTTTCATAATTGCTTTCTTGATGTATAGATTAAATAGGAGGGGCGAAAGACTACATCCCTGTCTTACATCCATTTTAATCTGAACACTTCGTGCTTCAGCCTTATCGTTCCCTCTTGGTTCTTGTACATATTGTATATTATACATTCTTCCCTACAGCTTACCCCTGTTTTTCTCAGAATTTTAAACATATTGCACCATTTGACATTGTCTAATGCTTGTTCCCGATCAACAAATCCTGTGTGTCACGATTTTTCTCCAGTCCTGCTTCCACTGTAAACCACTATTATCTTTCCTAACACCAAACTGATCCTCAATTTTCTTTTCAATTTTTCTGTATATTGCTCTTGTGGTTATCTTGGTTGCATGAGCTGTTAATTTGATTGTACGGTAAGTCTCGCAAATGTAAACCCTTACAATCTTCGGATATGTGTGGTTGATGTTTTCCCGAAAATCTGATGTATCAGGAATCTCATACATTTCACAAACTAAAGCGAATTGTCGCTTTGTTGCTATTTCCCCTAATGATTTTAGAAACAGGAATGGAGTTTTGTCTACGCCTTCTGCCTCATCTGATCTTAAGTGTTCCAAGCTTTTTTAAATTCTGATTCTAATACTCGATCTTTTCTCAGTCGACTACTGTTTCTGCTTCTGTCACGTCATCAGATACGTATTTTCCCTCACAGGGGCTTTCAGTGTACTCTGTGTACCTATCCATTCTTTCCTCTCCATTTAAAAGTGGAATTTCCATTGGAGTCTTAATGTTACCACCCTTGCTGTTAATTTCTCTGAAGGTCGTTTTGACTGTTCTATATACTGAGTAAGTTCTTCCAATTTCTTCAGATATTTCCTGCAGCCATTTCGTCGTATCTTCCCTGCACTTCCTTTTTATTTCGTCCTTAAGTGACTTGTATTTCTGCATTCTTAAATCTCAGTGTACATTGTTGTACTTCCTTCTTTCGTCGATTAACCGAAGGACTTCTTGCACTGTCCACGGTTTCTTCGTAGTTTTCTTCCTTGTATTTATGTTTTGCTTTCCAAATTACATGATTTTAGAGATGTCCATTCCTCTTCAAATGAACTGGCTGCTGAACTAGCCTCAGATAATTTCAAGCATGTGTCTTCATTCCTTAGTGTTTCCGTATTCCACTTCTCTGCCCGACTAGTGTCTTAAAATTCAGTCTGGTCTTCATTGTTACTAAATTGTGATCTGAGTCTACAAATGCTCCTGGGTAAGCCGTACAATCGATTATCTGATTTCGGAATCTCTGCCTGACCATGATGTGTTCTAACTGATATCTCGTACTTCCAAGCCTTTCCCAAGTATATATCCCGTTTTGTGATGCTTGAACCGAGTATGCGCTATTACTAGCTGAACTTTATTGCAGAGCTCAATTAGTCTTTCTCTTCTCTCATTCCTACTAGGTAGCCCATAACCTCCCCTAACCTTTTCTCCTTGTTCTTCCTCTACAACTATGACTATCTCATGACTATTAGATTTTGATCTCCTTTTATGTACTGAATTAAGTATTGAATATCCTCTTATAGTCTATTTCTCACACATGCAACAAAGTGTATCAGATCTACTGTTTTCAGTGTTGGCTTGCTTTCAACTATGACGAGAACACACTATCACTGAACTGTTTACAGGAACTCACTCTCTGCCTACCTTCCTATTCTACTTCTGTTATACCATTTTCTGCTGCTGTTGGTGTTACACCCACTATATTTAGATTAAGATTTATCATTTTCTTTTTCAGATTTTCTAGCTTCCCTATCACGCTCAAACTTGTGACATCCCACACCTCAATTTGTAGAACGTTATCCTTTCTTCAGTTATTCAATCTTTTCCCATCCTCTCCTGGAATATTTTGCCAATGGAGAGATCATCACGGCATTTTTTCAGTTAAAGGTTACATGTGCTGTGGATCCGCATTATGAGTGTTTAATGCAGTTGTTTTCATTGCCTTCTGCATCCTCCTACCATTAATCGTCGCTGATTTTTTCATCCTGTAGTGGAAGTTTCCCACCCAAAGACCCCAAGAGTAAGAGAGTGGCCTGAACTTCTGTCTACTTCCCCACCCGGCGGCCATCTCTGACGATATTTATTCAGAATTTAGGCATTGAGTAGTTCGATCCCTGGATCTAAGAAATTTGTATTGCTAAATCAAGTCACTACCCCTAGACCAAGGGTGCCTGTATTGTAATGGTTATGTATATGTGCTACAAATTCTCCTGGGTTCTACCTGTGAAAGAAAAGATTGGGTAGGAAGTTTCACAGGTGTCTGAACAACCGTTGCCCACACGACTTTCAAACTGATCAAGGAGACGAAATTCTTAGAAGTATTTCAGGAAGGTAACAGACCGGTATGGAATACATCAACACTCTACATTCTCTGTTATTAAAGCGAGTATTGTCGAGCAGTTAAACAGAATGATAAAAAAGAATATGCAGATGTGTTTTAAACACTGACGATCATGAAATTGACTGGATACTCTTCCACAACTGACTGGGCAGTATAACAGATCTAAATATCATGTGATAAAAATGAGCCTGAAAGGTAATGAACTTCTAAATACAGTGTACAGTTCTAATAAAATGGTGGATCTACACAACCAAAAATTTTGTGTAGGAGATTGGGTTTACATTTCAGAATACAAGACTGTATTCGTTAAGTCTTACCTACCGAGCTGATCAAGAGAGAAGTTTACAGGTTCTAAAGGGCAGTGGACAAACCTAAGAACATACATCTTAAAGGAAAACGAAGGTAGAGAAATTTCAGTGAGTTTTTGCAGAGAAGAATTACAGAGAAACTCTTAATCGGATGTGTTTCTCACAGACCATGTCGATTCCGTATTTCTGGATTTCCGGAAGGCTTTTGACATTGTACCACACAAGCGGCTCACAGGGAAAATGCGTGGTTATGGAATATCGTCTCAGTTATGTGACTGGATTTTCGATTTCCTGTTAGAGAGATGACAGTTCTTAGTACCTGACTGAAAGTCATAGAGTAAAACAGAAGTGATTTCTGGCATTCCTTTGGTAGTGACATATGTCATTTGCTGTTCTTTATCTATATAAACGATTTTGGAGACAATCTGAGCATCGTCTTCGGTTGTTTGCAGATGACGGTGTCGTTTATCGACTAATAAAGTCATCAGAAGATCAAAACAAACTGCAAAATGGTTTAGAAAGGTATCTGAATGGTGCGAAAAGTGGCAGTTGACCCTGAATTACGAAAAGTGTGAGGTCATTCACATGAGTGCTAAAAGGAACTCGTTAAACTTCGGTTACACGATAAATCAGTCTAATCTAAAAGCCGTAAATTCAACTAAGTACCTAGGTATTACAATTACGAACAACTTAATCTGGAAGGAACACATAGAAAATGTTGTGGAGAAGCTAACCAAAGACTGCGTTTTATTGGCAGGACACTAAGAAAATGTAACAGACCTACTAAGGAGACAGCCTACACTACGCTTGTCCGTCTTCTTTTAGAATACTGCTGCGCGGTGTGGGATCCATATCAGATAGGACTGACGGAGTACATCGAAAAAGTTCAAAGAAAGACAGCACGTTTTGTATTATCGCGAAATATGGGTCACACATAACTAATCAGGAGGTATTGAATAGAACTGGAGAGAAGTGAAATTTGTGGCAGAACTTGACTAGAAGAAGGGATCGGTGGGTGGCGCATATTCTGAGGTATCAAGGGACCACCAATTTAGTGTTGGAGGGCAGTGTGGAGGGTAAAAATCGTAGAGGGAGACCAAGAGATGAATACACTCAACAGATTCAGAAGGATGTAGGTTGTGGTAGTTACTGGGAGATGAAGAATCTTGCACAGGATAGAGTATCATGGACAGCTGCATCAAACCAGTCTCTGGACTGAAGACCACAACAACAACATGGGTCACAGAAACGATACAGCCTTTGGGCTGGAAATCATTAAAAGAAAGGCGTTTTTCGTTGCGACGGAATCTTCTCACGAAATTCCAATCACCGAATGCGAGAATAGAATATTTTTTTGACACCGACCTACATAGGAAGGAAAGGTCACCATGATAAAATAAGGAAAATCAGAGCTCTTACGGAAAGATATAGGTGTTCATTCTTTCCGCGCGTTATACGAGATTGGAATAATAGAGAATTCTGAAGGTGGTTAGATGAACCCTCTGTCAGGCACTTGAATGTCACTTGCAGAGTAACCATGTAGATGCATTACACATCGCGGGAACACTGCTTTATTTAAATGGCTCCACTTCCTGTCATTACACAACAGGTAGGTGAACGCTAATGACATGATATAAAAACAAGGTTTGCAGAACCTCTGAGTACGTGGTGGCACAAAGTGTCTGGTAAGATACACATTATACATGGTAAACAAGGTATTTGTGACTAGTTAGCAGTGGAATGCCACATCCATGGATATAACTATTACTGACTTTAACAATGCTGAAAAATTGGCTGGCACGTGGCGATATGGGGATTAATCTGCTGGTTGAGACAAGCAAAGCATATGATTCATATAAGTAATTGGTGGGATGTTAGCTGACAGAGCCAAGCAGATACTGTTAGCTGATAAGCAAATACGATGAAGAAGGGACATCAGCCTACGGCAGTGTGTTGTGTCGTTCGCAGGTGACAACATAATGTGAATCAAACTTAAACTGGGGGCTGGGATTAATTTTCGACTGGTTACAGTCACTGCTCATCACTAGATGTGAAGAAGCAGAAGAACAAACCTGTAGGAGGCTTAATAAATTGCTTCCAATCATCGTTGTCGCCTTCTAAGCACATCCTGAAGCGAAACGAATAAGGAAAATATGTGTTAAAACACCTTGAGTTCTGCCAATGCCTAAGACATCTGGTGGAATCACCCATACTTAATTCCAGCACTGGCCAGGTTATCAGCTATTTGTCCTTTACCTTCAGGGGTGGCAGACATAGGATGAAGAGTGAAGAATGCAACAAGCATGTTAAGCACTGCATGTTAAGCACTGCAAGAGGTGAAAAGGTGTAATAAGGTGATGATATCCGTCGCTGCCAGAAAAGTACTTTACTTCAAACCACACAGGAGTGGGCTTGTGTTGGTCATAAATATAAAAGCTCCTAGCCGTTCTGCTTGATAGGCAACTCATAAATTCATATATGCTTGCAATTATGCCAAAATTCCAATTCCTAATATTTTGCGGAATATGTATGTGGAATACGGTGCCAAAGACAATGTAGAAAAGCGACGAATGATGGGCTGTAATCCTAGATGTTGCAGGAGGGCCTGCAACTGACTGGGTTACATATATTAAGAAGAACAGGAATAATTTCTTCTAATTTGGTTCATATGGCGATTTATGGCCACCAGAAGAATTGTGCCACTTCCTTATAAATTACAATCTGTTGTATAATTTTCGATGCTACCAAGATTTCGATACATATTTCTGTGGGCATTTATGTCTCACAAACAGACAGCATGTAGCTCCATGTGTCAACTGAGACTGAGGTGTCAAGTCCTGTACAACCTGGATATACTAACATTTAGCATGATCCATGTTTAGTGTAATATTGTACGAATTTGTATCTAAGCGAAAGACTGTTTCATACACTCCTGGACTCTTCTCTACTTTGGGTCAAGAATATAAGATCGCTGAGGTGCCGTGTAACCACATATAGCTGCAAGTGCATGTCTGTACGTTAGACCATCTTAATTTCAATATATTTGTCCAGGACAGGAATTTATCTGACTCTTTTGATGAAGAGATTGTGTTACATATTCACCTGAAGCACCAGCAACATGTGTGTAACGTATTATACTGATACACACAACCTTGGGTACGCCACTTTGTAGCAGAAGTAGAACATGATAACTTGGGCGAATTCGAAGTCCCTGATATCAATAGGCTTGATATGACCTAATGAGGTCACTCATTATAATAGCTCCAGTCCAATATGATGAGCGGATCCTCCACCTGTAGTATTTCACTCACAACATATTTGTTTTGGTAACATTATTTCGAGCAGTTAGTTCATGAGCCCACGCGAATAGTTAACCGTTGTAAAAACACACTTAACCTCTTAGCAACAAATAATCCTGAGTTAATAACGAGCATCAAAACCGATTCAGGGATTAGTGAACACAGGGATGTCGTAGCGAGATTGAATATTGTAACCCCCAAACCCCCGAAAAATACGCGAAAAAAATACCTATTCAAAAAAGTAGATAAAAATTCACTTGACGCCTTCCTGAAAGACAATCTCCACTCATTCCAAATTAATAACATAAGTATAGACCAGATGTGGCTTAAATTCAGAGAAATAGTATCGGCAACAATTGAGAGATTTATGCCATGTACACTCCTGGAAATGGAAAAAAGAACACATTGACACCGGTGTGTCAGACCCACCATACTTGCTCCAGACACTGCGAGAGGGCTGTACAAGCAATGATCACACGCACGGCACAGCGGACACACCAGGAACCGCGGTGTTGGCTGTCGAATGGCGCTAGCTGCGCAGCATTTGTGCACCGCCGCCGTCAGTGTCAGCCAGTTTGCCGTGGCATACGGAGCTCCATCGCAGTCTTTAACACTGGTAGCATGCCGCGACAGCGTGGACGTGAACCGTATGTGCAGTTGACGGACTTTGAGCGAGGGCGTATAGTGGGCATGCGGGAGGCCGGGTGGACGTACCGCCGAATTGCTCAACACGTGGGGCGTGAGGTCTCCACAGTACATCGATGTTGTCGCCAGTGGTCGGCGGAAGGTGCACGTGCCCGTCGACCTGGGACCGGACCGCAGCGACGCACGGATGCACGCCAAGACCGTAGGATCCTACGCAGTGCCGTAGGGGACCGCACCGCCACTTCCCAGCAAATTAGGGACACTGTTGCTCCTGGGGTATCGGCGAGGACCATTCGCAACCGTCTCCATGAAGCTGGGCTACGGTCCCGCACACCGTTAGGCCGTCTTCCGCTCACGCCCCAACATCGTGCAGCCCGCCTCCTGTGGTGTCGCGACAGGCGTGAATGGAGGGACGAATGGAGACGTGTCGTCTTCAGCGATGAGAGTCGCTTCTGCCTTGGTGCCAATGATGGTCGTATGCGTGTTTGGCGCCGTGCAGGTGAGCGCCACAATCAGGACTGCATACGACCGAGGCACACAGGGCCAACACCCGGCATCATGGTGTGGGGAGCGATCTCCTACACTGGCCGTACACCACTGGTGATCGTCGAGGGGACACTGAATAGTGCACGGTACATCCAAACCGTCATCGAACCCATCGTTCTACCATTCCTAGACCGGCAAGGGAACTTGCTGTTCCAACAGGACAATGCACGTCCGCATGTATCCCGTGCCACCCAATGTGCTCTAGAAGGTGTAAGTCAACTACCCTGGCCAGCAAGATCTCCGGATCTGTCCCCCATTGAGCATGTTTGGGACTGGATGAAGCGTCGTCTCACGCGGTCTGCACGTCCAGCACGAACGCTGGTCCAACTGAGGCGCCAGGTGGAAATGGCATGGTACGCCGTTCCACAGGACTACATCCAGCATCTCTACGATCGTCTCCATGGGAGAATAGCAGCCTGCATTGCTGCGAAAGGTGGATATACACTGTACCAGTGCCGACATTGTGCATGCTCTGTTGCCTGTGTCTATGTGCCTGTTGTTCAGTCAGTGTGATCATGTGATATATCTGACCCCAGGAATGTGTCAATAAAGTTTCCCCTTCCTGGGACAATGAATTCACGGTGTTCTTATCTCAATTTCCAGGAGTGTATATTAACAAACGACTGAGCTGATCCTCCTTGGTACACAAAACGGGTTACAACACTGTTGCAGAAACAGACGCAAAATCCCCAAGATGGGCGATCTTTTACAAAAGCTCGAAATTTAGCGTGGACTTCAATGCGAGATGCCTAGAACAGTTTCCACAATGAAACGTTGTCTCGAAACCTATCAGAAAATCCAAAGAGATTCTGATCGTATGTGACGTATGTTAGCGGCAAGAAACAATCAATGCCTTCTCCGCTCGATAGCAATGGAGATCTATCGAAGACAGTACTGCCAAAGCAGAGTTACTAAACACAGTCTTCCGAAATGCCTTCACAAAAGAAGACGAAGTAAATATTCCAGAATTCGAGTCGAGAACAGCTGCCAACATGAGTAACGTAGAAGTAAATATCCTCGGAGTAGTGAAGCAACTTAAATAACTTTATAAAAGCAAGTCTTCTGGTCCAGACAGTATACTAGTTAGGTTCCTTTTGGAGTATGCTGATGCATTAGCTCCATACTTAACAATCATATACAACCGTTCGCTCGACGAAAGATCCGCACTCAAAGACTGGAAATTTGCGCAGGTCACACCAATATTCAAGAAAGGTAGTAGGAGTAATCCGCTAAATTACAGATCCATATCGTTAACGTCGATATGTAGCAGGATTTTGGAACATATATTGTGTTCGAACGTTATGAATTACCTCGAAGAAAACTGTCTATTGACAGTTCAGAAAACTGGGTTCAGAAAACATTGTTCCTGTGAAACACAACTAGCTCTTTATTCACATGAAGTGTTGAGTGCTGTTGACAAGGGATTTTAGATTGATTCCGTATTTCTTTATTTCCGGAAGGCTTTTGACACTGTTCCACACAAGCGGCTTCTAGTGAAAATGCGTGCTTATGGAATATCGTCTCAGTTATGAGACTGGATTTGTGATTTCCTGTCAGAGAGATCACAGTTCGTAGTAATTGACGGAAATTCATAGTGAAAAACTGAAGTGATTTCTGGCGTTCCCCAAGGTAGTGTTATAGGCCCTTTGCAGTTCCTTATCTATATAAACGATTTGGGAGACAATATGAGCAGCCGTCTTCGGTTGTTTGCAGATGACGTTGTCGTTTATCGACTAATAAAGTCATCAGAAGATCAAAACAAACTGCAAAACGATTTAGGAATAATATCTGAATGTTGCGAAAAGTGGTAGTTGACCCTGAATTACGAGAAGTGTGGGGTCATCCACATGAATGCTAAAAGGAACTCGTTAAACTTCGGTTACATGATAAATCAATATAATCTAAAAGCAGTAAATTCAACTAAATACCTAGGTATTACAATTACGAACAACTTAAATTGGAAGGAACGCATAGAAAATGTTGTGAGGAAGGCTAACCAAAAACTGCGCTTTATTGGCAGGACACTTAGAAAATGTAACAGACCTACTAAGGAGACTACCTACACTACGCTTGTCCGTCCTCTTTTACAATACGGCTGCGTGGTGTGGGATCCTTACCAGAGAGGACTGACGGAGTACATCGAAAAAGTTCAAAGAAAGACAGCACGTTTTGTATTATCGCGAAATATGGGAGAGAGTGTCACAGAAATGATACAGGATTTGGGCTGGAAATCGCTAAAAGAAAGTCGTTTTTCGTTGCGACGGAATCTTCTCACGAAATTCCAGTCACCAACTTTCTCCTACGAATACGAAAATATTTTGTTGACACCGACCTACATAATGACGAACGATCACCACGAAAAAATAAGGGAAATAAGAGCTCGTACGGAAAGATACAGGTATTCATTCTTTCCGCGCGCTATACGAGATTGGAATAATATAGACTTGTGGAGATGGTTCGATGAACCCTCTGCCAGGCACTTAAATGTGATTTGCAGAGTATCCATGTAGATGTAGATGTAGATTTAATAATAATGATGATGAGATATTCGACATCAACATCGCAACTTACACCTAACGCGTTCGCCTTTTTGTTTCAAGAAATGAGATACGAACTCAATGCCATTGCAGTTTATCACACATGAAATGATGGAATCACATCAATCCGCCAAAATGGATTCTGCATACAGTTCAGACTTGAATGATTTATAAATTGTAGGATGGTTCATAAAAAGACTGAGAAGTAAATACGAATGTGTTTGTGTTTGTGTGTGTGTGTGTGTGTGTGTGTGTGTGTGTGTGTGTGTGTGTGTGAAACACTAAAATCTTAAACTGCTACAAACGTGATTCCCCTGAGCTGAATATTCCTGCGGTTCTTGGGGTGATGATTTCGTCTGCCGCTCTGAGTTTCGCCGCCCCAAATACAGCATACGGTAGACTCTTGACTAACCAGCCTAATGTGGTGGTCGGTCAAGCCGAATAACAGAAAGCGGGTTTTTATAAACAATTTATGACTCCTAACGTATACATTTCATGCGTTTCGGGCTCTTGAATTAATCATAAAAGGACCGCACAGAAGAATAATTTAACAATGGACACAGTTTGGACATGTGATATGCAGCTAAATGAACAAAGAATACAACGTTGCCAACAGTGCTGCTCTCTACGTGTGTTCGTTGTTGTTTGTGAGCATTGGAAGAAGACTACTAAGAACAGTTCATCGATTAACGTTAAGTATGCACCTTAAACAGGTTGGGGGCAAGTAAAAGTGGCCTCCAGAACAGAATTCCAGAATACGAAGAAACGCAGCAGAGGAAAAGAAATACGGTATTTACCCGACTACACCACATGTTGAAAGTCACCACCATTCATCTCTTGGTACTTTTGGGCCCTGGTAGACAAGTTACTAAAGGCGGATCCAAGCTGGACTGCTGGAATTGCTGCAGTCTCACTGGAAATGTTCTGCGACAGCTCTTGAAGGCTATGAGGGTGGTTGCGGCACACCTTAGACTCGCGAGCTCCCCACACAAAGTAATCAGCTAGAGCCATGACCAGACTGGCCTCTGCCAACAAATCTGTCAGGCCTGAAGATTGGGTACATGAGCTCCATGCTTCGACCGGTTGTATGGGTAGTTGCTCCATCCTGCTGGAGGTAACTGCAGGCCTTTTTCTAATCCGTTAATGCTGCCACAAATTCACGTTGAATCGTATCTACATCTACATCTACATCCAAACTCCGCAAGCCACCTGACGGTGTGTGGCAGAGGGTACCTTGAGTACCTCTATCGGTTCTCCCTTCTATTCCAGACTCGTATTGTTCGTGGAAAGAATGATTGACGGTATGCCTCTGTGTGGGCTCTAATCTCTCTGATTTTATCCTCATGGTCTCTTCGCGAGATGTACGTAGGAGGGAGCAATATACCGCTTGACTCCTCGGTGAAGGTATGTTCACGAAACTTCAACAAAAGCCCGTACCGAGCTACTGAGCGTCTCTCCTGCGGAGTCTTCCACTGGAGTTTATCTATCATCTCCGTAACGCATTCGTGATTACTAAATGATCCTGCAACGAAGCGCGCTGCTCTCCGTTGGATCTTCTCTATCTCTTCTATCAACCCTATCCGGCACGGATCCCACACTGCTGAGCAGTATTCAAGCAGCGGGCGAACAAGCGTACTGTAACCTACTTCCTTTGTTTTCGGATTGCGTTTCCTTAGGATTCTTCCAATGAATCTCAGTCTCGTATCTGCTTTACCGACGATCAACTTTATATGTTCACTCCATTATAAATCACTCCTAATGCGTACTCTCAGATAATTGATGGCATTAACTGCTTCCAGTTGCTGACCTGCTATATTGTAGCTAAATGACAAGGGATCTTTCTTTCTATGTATTTGCAGCATATTACACTTGTCTACATTGAGATTCAATTGCCATTCCCTGCACCATGCGTCAATTCGCTACAGATCCTCCTGCATTTCAGTACAATTTTCCATTGTTACAACCTCACGATATACCACAGCATCATCCGCTAAAAGCCTCAGTGAACTTCCGATGTCATCCACAAGGTCATTTATGTATATTGTGAATAGCAATGGTCCTACGACACTCCCCTGCGGCACACCTGAAATCACTCTTACTTCGGAAGACTTCTCTCCATTGAGAATGACATGCTGCGTTCAGGCAACTATTATTTGCCCCACCCTGTAATTGTGACTACAGATGTGCTAGAAGAACAAAAGACGTATAATTATTGCGATATTAATTAAGTAGGCCGGATAGCACGGGGTCAGACAGCAACGAGCCGGACAGTCAAAAGTCTACAGTAAATCCAGTTACTATAACAAGTTCTTGACTTTAAGAGGCATCTAGAAATGAATCACTGCAAAGACCAGCACACATGTATGTCAATATTCTTTCACGCCCAAGAATTACATCTGTCCTGAAGTTTCTAGCAAGATGTTAGAAACCCATGACGAAAGTGAAATGTATCCTCGTGTTTTTTCATAGTTTCTCTTCCATACACCTGCTCAAAAATGTTCAAATGTGTGTGAATTCCAAAGGGGCCAAACTGCTGAGGTTATCTGTCACTAGTCTTACACACTTATCAAACTAACTTATGCTAAGAACAACACACACACCCACGGTTTGTTTTACATCATTCATTTCAGTGTACGAAATGTAACACAGGGAAATCCTATGTAAAGCTGAGAGCAGTCCGGTATATATCCCCGTTCTCAAGATAATGCTTCTTATATGGACGGAAGCATTGCGATAATTGCGACAGCGTTCTTTCCTTGCGAAATGTGAATCATGTGGTCGTAACTCCCGTCGCATTTCATGAACGGTTAAGGATAACGAAGCGAGATTTATTGCAAATGATAGCACGCTACGACGTGTGTGTACAGCCGTTTGGTTAATACTTGAAACATTTTTATTTATCGAGCTATAGACGTAACTATAATTTTATCGATAGAAAGATTTAATATCTAGCCAAAAGAGAATATTGAGGCGTTGTACACATTAACGTTCACGATATTCTGTTTAGGACCTGTTTGATGTTATGTCACAACATGTAACCGCTAAGTAACTAAGTGTTTTAATTATTTAAATTTCCGCTGAGATCTTTTGTTTATTTAACAGATTTTAGAATGCATTATAGCTACATGAAATGAGATCAGCGTTTTTTAAGAAGACAACATTTCATTTCCCCCCTTTCGTAGAAGATACAAAATACCTGGGTTTTGCTGCGATTTTACACCATTTTTTAAGAAGATATACCTAAATTTGTGTTTTGTGAGACATTTTACTGATTTTTGTAGACGATGCACATAAATAAGGGTTTCGCTGCTGTTTTATGGATTATCAGGAAACACACGTAAAATACGTGGCTTCAAATTGTTAACAGCCATCACCATATGACACTGTTCACAGCTTTTATGCAGTTATTAAAATTTTATCGAATGCCCCTCTCCTCCAGCCCCCGCTTTGTATTCAGCAAATACTTTTGCAAGGAGACATACTTCAATAAAGAACTTTAAATGTATAACAACTAACACCACAGTTGCATACCCTGTGAGCACACCATAAAATGACAATATCTACAGTTGTTAGATGATTCGTTAAATTTTTGTCGATTTTCCGCGAATATTCCACAATTAACCACTTTTTACAGGAAGACACACCACAACAAGAAATACTGAACAGGCCTACGTTCCGCTTTAAAAGAAATTATCTTTCTGCAGTTTTAGTGTCTGACGTAATGATTAGCTGCCATAACATTATATGATTATACTGGACTTGTAAAACAAATAATGGCTCCAACGCTTCTACAGAGAGTTCCACTTGTAAAGCCCTCATTACACTGGTGGAGTGTTGTTTTCCTGCGGCCACCTACGTACGTAACTATCACTTACACATAAACAAATACCGCACAGAGCAGTTGCTCTCCAAATACAAGCGTAACAATAATTTACTGTACTCTGCACAGTGATTCACTGCACGCAACGGCAGACTGCACGTCTTTACTGTACCACAGTGTTCGCGTAAATGAACAGGCCAACGGTTGCCCCTGCATGAAGCGACATAAGCAACCCATTCCCACCTCTCCCCATGCCTACAGTGGACATAAAAAGACAGAGGCAATTTGTGTGTCCTGTTGCGAATGCTTTCGTTTGGGTGCTCTTCCCTTCGCCTAAGTGTGCGAGGCTTCTGTCCGACTCTCTGTAAGCCTCCCATACTTATCACGGTTAAAAATTCGTTTCCACCGCTTCCTTTCCCCTGTATACTAAAGCAGAGTTTATTCGCTATTTGCAACCCTCCAGAAAGCTTGTGTACATTTCCAGGGGTTGTTTCAAGAAAATTTACTTTCAGTTACGGTTTGACAATTCTAGAACTTTTTTCCGTCACTGTGACAGAGTGATTGTTAACGAATGTATCAACGTTCCAAATCCGACAGTTGGCTCTCCCTTCGTTTTAAGTTTCAGTTTCGTATTCATCAGTTATACACTCTGTCACTCCTAGCAGTCATCAAGCATATTTGTTTTCCGTTTGTAACTAATACCATTAGTGAATTACGTGCGGAATGAATGTCTAATTGTCTGTCTAAATTTTTGTGCTGCAAATTTATTTCACAACCTTATTCACTGGATTTTATCCATGAGTCAACAATGTAAATTTGTCTGCCTATTAATACATCAGGCCAAACACAGACAGACATAAATCCCTGTAGAATGCACACTATACACCGTGTCTTCTCAGTCACTTGCGGGGTTTATGGCACTTTATTTATTCTACTGCAATTTAGCAGAGGATTGCTAATAAATGTCGCACTAACGTAATTATATTCCCTAAATGAAGCTTGAAAGAAAAAGCTAAATTACAAGTAAACTCTGTGTTTGTAACGTTTAATATTTTTTCCACAAGTCATCGAAAACCTTGAAAACCGTTGTCAATTTACGTCGATGCTAAAAGTTGCTTCACGATAGT
This sequence comes from Schistocerca piceifrons, assembly GCF_021461385.2. Classification (NCBI taxonomy): domain Eukaryota; kingdom Metazoa; phylum Arthropoda; class Insecta; order Orthoptera; family Acrididae; genus Schistocerca; species Schistocerca piceifrons. The sequence continues at coordinate 540,884,873 of NC_060140.1, forward strand.
TGTACATCGTCACTTATCAGATGATAATCATTTAGATGTAAAGCTGCTGGTACATTCATTCGGTCTTTTTTGGTGGGTGAGAAGAACGTCTGAGTATCTGTCAAAATTTTTCACCTGGAGACCACCTAGAGAGCAGTACCATATCTTTATTCACGAGACTTCATCTACGAGTCAACAATGTAATTTTTATGTATCTAAGCCGTCAGTTCACCCAGTGACAGGCACACAAAACTGATGGAAGAATGTTGTCTTTTGGGGCATTTTTGTTGTAGTTGTCGTCTTCAGCCCTGAGACTGGTTTCATGCAGCTCTCCATGCTACTCTATCCTGTGCAAGATTCTACATCTCCCAGTACGTACTGCAGCCTACATCCTTCTGAATCTGCTTAGTGTATTCATTTCTTGGTCTCCCTCTACGATTTTTACCCTCCACTCTGCCCTCCAATACTAAATTTGTGATTCCTTGATGCCTCAGAACATGTCCTACCAACCGATCCCTTCTTCTAGTCAAGTTGTGCCACAAACTCCTCGTCTCCCCAATTCTATTCAGTACCTCCTCATTAGTTATGTGATCTATCCATCTAATCTTCAGCATTTTTCTGTAGCACCACATTTCGAAAGCTTCTGTTCTCTTCTTGTCCAAACTATTTATCGTCCATGTTTCGCTTCCATACATGGCTACACTCCATACAAATACTTTCAGAAACGACTTCCTGAGACTTAAATCTATACTTGATGTTAACAAATTTCTCTTCTTCAGAAACGCTTTCCTTGCCATTGCGAGTATACAGTTTATGTCCTCTCTACTTCGATCATCATCAGTTATTTTGTTCCCCAAATAGAAAAACTCCTTTACTACTTTAAGGACCTCATTTCCCAATCTAATTCCCTCAGCAGCACCCGACTTAATTCCTCGTTTTGCTTTTGTTGATTTTCATATTATATCCTCCTTTCAAGACACTGTCCATTCCGTTTAACTGCTCTTCCAAGTCCTTTGCTGACTCTGACAGAATTACAATGTCATCGGCGAACCTTATAGTTTTTATTTTTTCTCTATGGATCTTAATACCTACTCCGAATTTTTCTTTTGATTCCTTCAATGCTTGGTCAATATACAGATTGAACAACATCGGGGAGAGGCTACAAACCTGTCTCACTCCCTTCCCAAACACTGCTTCCCTTTCATGTCCCTCGACTCTTATAACTGCCATCTGGTTTCTGTAAAAATTGAAAATAGCCTTTCGCTCCCTGAATTTTACACCTGCCAGCTTCAGAATTTGAAAGAGAGTATTCCAGTCAGCATTGTCAAAAGGTTTCTCTAAGTCTACAAACGCTAGAAAAGTAGGTTTACCTTTTCTTAATCTAGCTTCTAAAATAAGTCGTAGGGTCAGTATTGCCTCACGTGTTCCCATATTGCTACGGAATCCAAACTGATCTTCCCCGAGGTTGGCTTCTACCATTTTTTCCATTCGTCTGTAAAGAATTGGCATTAGTATTTTGCAGCCGTGACTTATTAAACTGATAGTTCGGTAATTTTCACATCTGTCAACGCCTGCTTTCTTTGGAATTGGAATTATTATATTCTTCTTGAAGTCTGAGGGTATTTCGCCTGTATCTTACATTTTGCTCGCCAGATGGTAGTGTTTTGTCAGGACAGGCTCTCCTAAGGTTGTCAGTTGTTCTAATGGAATGTTGTCTACTACCGGGGCCTTGTTTCGATTTAGGCCTTTCAGTGCTCTATCAAACTCTTCACGCAATATCATATCTCCCATTTCATCTTCATCTACATCCTCTTCCATTTCTATAACATTGCCCTCAAGTACATCGCCCTTGTATAGACCCTCTATATACCCCTTTCACCTTTCTGCTTTCCCTTCTTTGCTTAGAACTGGGTTTCCATCTGAGCTCTTGATATTCATACAAGTAGTTCTCCTTTCTCCAAAGGTATCTTTAATTTTCCTGTAGGCAGTATCTATCTTACCCCTAGTGAGATAAGCCTCTACATCCTTAAATTTGTCCTCTAGCCATGCCTGCTTAGCCATTTTGCACTTCCTGTCGATCTCATTTTTGAGACGTTTGTATTCCGTTTTGCCTGCTTCATTTACTGCATTTTTATATTTTCTCCTTTCGTCAATTAAATTCAATATTCCTTCTGTCACCCAAGGATTTCTGCTATCCTTCGTCTTTTTCCCTATTTGATCCTCTGCTGCCTTCACTACTTTATCCCTCAAAGCTATCCACTCTTCTTTTACTGTATTTCTTTCCCCCATTCATGTCAATTGTTCCCTTATGCTCTCCCTGAAATTCTGTACATCCTCTGGTTTATTCAGTTTATCCAGGTCCCATCTGCTTGGAGTCCCACCTTTTTGCAATTTCTTCAGTTTTAATCTGCAGTTCATAACCAATAGATTGTGGTCAGAGTCCACATCTGCCCCTGGAAATGTCTTAAAACTCAAAACCTGGTTCCTAAATCTCTGTCTTAGCATTATATAATCTATCAGAAACCTGTCAGTATCTCCAGGCTTCTTCCATGTATACAACCTTCTTTTATGATTCTTGAACCAAGTGTTAGCTATGATTAAGTTGTGCTCTGTGCAAAATTCCTCCAGGTAGCTTCCTCTTTCATTTCTTAACCCCAATCCATATTCACCTACTACGTTTCCTTCTCTTCCTTTTCCTACTATCGAATTCCAGTCACCCATGACTATTAAATTTTCGTCTTCCTTCACTATCTGAATAATTTCTTTTATTTCATCATACATTTCTTCAATTTCTTCGTCATCTGCAGAGCTAGTAGGCATATAGACTTGTACTACTGTCGTAGGCGTGGGCTTCGTGTCTATCTCGGCCACAACAATGCGTTCGCTGTGCTGTTTGTAGTAGCTTACTCGCATTCCTATTGCTTTATTCATTATTAAACCTGCATTACCCCTATTTGATTTTGTATTTATAACCCTGTATTCACCTGACCAAAAGTCTTGCTCCTCCTGCCACCGAACTTCACTAATTCCCACTATATCCAACTTTATCCTATCCATTTCCCTTTTTAAATTTTCTAACCTACCTACCCGATTAAGGAATGTGACATTTTACGCTCCGATCCGTAGAACGCCAGTTTTCCATCTCCTGGTAACGACGTCCTCTTGAGTAATCCCCGCCAGGAGATCCGAATGGCGGACTATTTTACCTCCGGAATATTTTACCCAAGAGGACGCCATCATCATTTATCCATACAGTAAAGCTGCATGCCCTCGGGAAAAAATTACGGCCGTAATTTCCCCTTGCTTTCAGCCGTTCGCAGTACCAGCACAGCAAGGCCATTTTGGTTAGTGTTACAAGGCCAGATCTGTTAATCATCCAGACTGTTGCCCCCGCAACTACTGAAAAGGCTGCTGTCCCTCTTCATGAACCACACGTTTGTCTGGCCTCTCAACAGATACCCCTCCGTTGTGGTTGCACCTACGGTACGGCTGTCTGTATCGCTGAGGCACGAAAGCCTTCCCACCAACGGCAAGGTCTATTGTTCATGGGGGGTTGCTTTTAATTGAAAGTTTCTAAAGACACGATCTGCTCTAGCACAGTCAATAAAGTGATTACAGATAGAGAAAAGGCAGTGGTCCTCTCATCACCAACTGGCTGTGCTAAATCAGTCACACATTTTGAGTGAGACTAAAAAGATGATTTGAAAAACCATTTTTTTGCTGGTACTTTCACAGCGTGCTGTAGTAGTGGGTGGGCAACCAGCCACCTTTAATACAGGGTGATTTCTTCCACCGTGTACAAATTGTAGGGATTGATCGATGAGAGGATATGGAACAAAAATGGATGAACTTATTTCCGTAAATGCATGGTTTCCATGCTAGAGCCCTTTTATTCAGTCATACATTGTTACAGAGACTGCGGTCTAATACGCGCTGTACTATGGAGCTACAGATACAGTATGCATGGTTTCCTCCTAGAGTGTGGTACTGTTCCTCAAACGTCACGCTCTAGAGCCCTCTCCTGCTATAGTAACCGGTAATGTTGCGTCCGATTCACTTCTCTCAGATTCCTGCCAACCGCTTATTTTATTACTAGTGATTTCGTGGATAAACGCCTCAATGTGAGATTATGGTGTTAGCTTTACATTTGCATCATTTTCTTGCACTATCGTAAATTTTTTCTCATCTAGCTCGCTGTCTATTTTTTATTACTGTTACTGAATCGAACGTCACTGTGTTAGTTGAAGCAGTAATGAAGAAATAGGTAAGGGGCTCGCAGTTGTGAAACAACAATGGAATGGGAAAAGACATTGTTTGTGTGACTGGCGCACTTTATACATAAGTGCGCCCTCTCGAAGGTTAATGTAAGTGCGAGATAAGCCAGTGCAAATGTGAACCACTGGTACATTAATAACTGGTGTAACCTCCAGAATATTGAATGAAAGCATGCAAACGTGCGTGCATTGTGTTTTGCAGGATCCGGGTGTCAGTCTGACAGATGGAATTCCGTGCCTGTTGCATTTGATCGGTCAATACAGCGACAGTTAATGCTGGCTGTGGATGACGATGGAGTTTTCGTCAGGTGATGTCCCATATGTGCTCGACTGGAGACAAATTTGGTGATCGAACAGGCCATGGTAACATGTCAACACACTACAGAGAATAAACGATTGCAACAGAGTTACGTAGACGACTTGTATCCGTTTCTCAATTCAATAAACTTTACCAACAGCCGTATACTTTAGGTTCTTTTATTTTATATCGAACGTTACCAGTTTCAGCAATTCAATTCGCCATCTTCAGGACCCATATGCTTTTTGCGTACCAACAAGCTAATCGTATGGTGCCACAAAACTGGAACCATGAATCCCAGTCGTTATGCAACTGATTCTGACGAAAGGGTGACACCGACTATGTCAAGGTGAAAGGATGTCAATAATACGGTTCCTGAGTGAAAGTGAAGAAGAATTACGTGACCAGCTAAATGGAATGAGCAGTCTAATAAGTACAGAATATGGACTGAGAGCAATTCTGAGAAAGACAAGAGCAATGAGAAGCAGCAGAAAGGAGAAAAGCGAGAAACTTAACATCGGGATTTATGGTCACGAAGTAGATGAAGCTAGGGAATTCTACTACCTAGTCAGCAAAATAATTAATGACGGGTGGAGCGAGGGGGACAAACATGGGATTTTTGGCTAAGAGAAATCTAATAGTATCAAATATAGGCCTTAATTTGTGGAAGAAATTTATGAGAATGTGTGTTTGGAGAATGATATTGTGTGGCAGTGAAACATAGCCTGTGGGGGAACCGAAACAGAACAGTATCGAAGCATTTGAGATGTGGTGCAACAGGCGCCTGTTGAAAATTAGGTGGACTGATAAGGTAAGGAATGAGGAGGTTCTGCGCAGAATCGTACAGGAAAGGAATATGTGGAAAACACTGACAAGACGAAGGGCCAGGATGATAGGACAACTCTAAGACATCAGGGAATGACATCCGTGTTACTAGAGGGAGCTGTAGAGGGCCAAAGCTAAAGAGGAAAACAGAGATTGGAATACTTTCTGCAAATAAATGAGAACATAGGTTGCAAGAGCAACTCTAAGAGATCGGCACAGGAGATGAATTCATGGCGGGCCGCATCAAGCCAGTAAGGAGACTAATGATTAAAAAAGAAGAAACGTGGGTGAGTGCTGTCCGGTTGGAAAACACCCCTTGGAATGTTGTTCATGTATAGCACCACAATTGGTCGAATCGCCAGACTCATGTAAAATTCTGTGGTCAGGGTGCGTGGGATAACCAAGAGAGTACTCCTGCAGTCATATGGAGTCACATCCCAGACCATAACTCCAGTTTCAGTGCGTGTAGCATGCAGACAGGTTTGATGCAGGCCCCAAGCTGGCTTCTATCTAACCAATACACAGCCATCACCGGCACCAAGGCAGAATCATTTTTTGTCAGGAAATACATCTGACCTCCACGCTGCCCTCCAATGAGCTCTCACTTGACACCACTGAAGCCGCAAATGGCGGTGGTTTGGGGTCAGTGGAATCCAATACCTGTTGGAGTAGATATACCGTCTTGCAATGGACTTTCTTTGATATTGGAATGATAGTGTGATCGGAATCAAAAGAAGCAGGTCTGCCATATCAATCCTTCCACTATCTTAAGGAAAACAATAAAAAGGTCGTACTCACGCTCAACTGCAGCACATACCGCTCCCTGCAGACCATCTATGTTCACGACACTTTGATGCTTTAGAAATACGCTTTGTCATCGCTCTGATACTGTTAATTTTAATGTAGCTGCACCAAACAGAATTCCGAGACAATGTGTACCGTGCTTAGCTGTCAAATGCCCCTTGTTATATGTCAGTTTGCCACGCAGCTTTTCTCAGTGTATTTGAACGAGATCCGCCATCGTGTCTCACCATACATTCTTAATTTCTGCTATAAGTGGGCGGCCATTGTCAGCTTCTATCCTAACATTGTCACGCGTACATCTTTTGGTGGTTGAATGATACATCCTGGTAAACAGCAACATCTATTCGAGAGCTCAATACTACATAGTTGTTGTCTGCCAGTCATGTGAACTCACTTCTGGTCGTGTTATGTGGCTGATCTGAGAGGCAACTGCATAATGGTAATGCTGCTAGGATCGTAAAAGTTGGCACAGTCAATTTCAATATATGATGGGTAAAAAGATCTCATTAATTACGGTGGATTAAGGTACGGATGGAGCTATATATGCAATCATTTCTCACTCGATTAGTGCGTGTGAATGAGATGAAAGAGTAATCAATAATACTTGTACCATGTACAGTCCACCATGCACTGTACAAGGCTTGTAGAGTATTTCTTTGGATGTCGGATGTTCGCAGGTGATGGAGTTGTCTACAAGGAAGACCTGTGGTGGGGCTGGTGGTTGAATGAACGTAGCCGGCCGCCTAACAACATAAAACTATAAAATGAAGGCGTAATAAACGTCTGCCTCGAAACAAATTAACTGAATAGTGTGAAATCATTAATCTCAGAATGCTACTTCAAACAGAAAAACAGTCAATAAGACACCTAGGCCTCACAGCCAGAAACTTGTTCCCAAGAAACTGAAATTTCTGTAAGAAACACAAGCTTACCTCTGGAAGGTAGTACTTAATTGTTAGCATTTACAAGTAAGGCTGTCTTCCATGGCACCTAGATTTCAGAATGATCTAAAACACAATTTCAACAGCATACATTAGTTCGACAAATTTCGTTAAAATAATTAAAAGATCAAATAATTAATCAAAGAAAATATCCCAAAGCGGTTAAAACAAGCACTTAATAAACCAAATTTACCATAGAGCTTATGAGCAATTCAACAGCACTAAATAGCTAATTTCGTTAAAGATGAAAGTAACAACACACGGTCTGACGGACACCTACAATGGCAAGCAGCCACCGTTACAATTGCGGAATAAGTTCTAACTTGTGGTTGACAGTTATTACAACACATGAATTTTTTTAAAGATCTATAAAGCGAAAGTCACAGAGGCGGGGATATCACAGCGTGAGCGATATCAGCCACTGCTACATCAAGAAGTCATTATTCCACAATGGTAGCTCAATGCAAAACGCCAGCAACCAAAAGCGCACAGCATGGGCATGGGAAAGACAACTCAGCTGAAGTACACTGAAGGAGGTTGTGTAAACTTCGATGCAGCTACTAACGATACACTCGTAATTGATCAGTTCCCGCACAAATAGAGGCAACGGGCCTCACAGCCGACTGCCTGACCACTGTCCGTGTTGCCCTCTCGCCACATACCCAGACGCTTCCGATTTCCACACGCTCTCGCGCGTTTTCAAGCCTCTGCGCCGCGATAACTCACCTGAAGCTAAGGATAATTCATGATATACCTAGCGGGACGCCAGCAAATGAAGAGGAAGAAAAGACGAAATAAAGCTGTCACGGTTCAGTGTCTAATTAAAATATATGACTTTTTATACATTTTTTTAAATTTTCGTGTAACGCGTGTGACTGATTTAGCACAATCAGTTGGTGGTGAGGGAGCCTCTGCCTTTTCTCTATTTGCAATCACCTTATTATTGACTGTGCTGAAGTAGTCCTGTGAATAAAGGGATGACACGAGTTTCATCATTACGATAGCGAATTTTAAAACAAGGGGAGACCCATCTTCCGAATTTGCAATATCGATACATCAGTCAAAGCTGATTATGTTGTAATGCCGGAAAAATTTAAGAAATGTCAAACCAGAATTGAACGCGAATTTTCGTGAATCAGATGAAATATATTGCAAACGTATAAAAACTTTCATAATGGATGGAAATTCGGGCATATTTTTTGGTCGAATATATAGGGATAAGGACGTGGTCAGAGCATATTATTAATCATGATAGGTATGGGAGGCTTACATAGAGTAAGAGTCCTTGCACGTTGAGGCGGAGGGCAGAGCATCCACAAGTGACTAGCTGCAACATGTAACACGAAGTGCCTCAGTCTTCACGTGCCACTGCGTACGTGGGGCGAGATTGGAGGGCATTGTTTACATTGCTTCTTGCGAGGGCAGCCATAGGCTGCTCATACGCACTGATCAACCAGCACGTTATGGCTACTGACCTACCTCTCGATATAAGCCCGTCCAGGGAATAGCATTGTCACCTGGTGGGGAATGACTGCTAGAGAGACACTCGCGCCGGCCGGAGTGGCCGTGCGGTTCTAGGTGCTACAGTCTGGAACCGAGCGACCGCTACGGTCGCAGGTTCGAATCCTGCCTCGGGCATGGATGTGTGTGTTGTCCTTAGGTTATTTAGGTTTAATTAGTTATAAGTTCTAGGCGACTGATGACCTCAGAAGTTAAGTCGCATAGTGCTCAGAGCCATTTCAACCATTTTTTAGAGACACTCGCATGGTGCATGTAGTATCAGTGAGTGTGTTGTACGTGTGTAGAATGGGGAAGGCACACCGACTATGTGAGTTTGACTGAGGACAGATTGCCACGGTCTGAAGGCTCAGTACTAAAATTTCGGAAACTGCACGACTTGTTAGGGGTTTGAGTGCTGTGGTGAGTGTCTTCAACATGTAGCGAAACCAAGGTGAAATCACATCGATACGTTGTGGGGTTGGGCAGACACCTCTCATTATGGATGTCAAACGTCATAGGCTGGGCAGACTGGTATAAGGGGCCAGGCAGTGGGCTGGGATAGAACTAACGTCAAAGTTTAATTCTGAGCAGAATACAAGTGTATCTGAACACACAATACACGAAACACTCACTAGTGATGGGCCTCCGTAGCTGACGGCTCATGGATGTGCCATATTAACATCTCAACCTCGGCGAAAATGACTGAAATGTGCACCGGATCATTGGTACTGGACGTTGTTGCAGTGGTAGAGCGTTGCACGGTATGATGAATCATGATACCTTCTTCATCGCGCCGATGAGAGGACGAGAATCCGTTGCCTCCAGCGGAACAGCTCTTTGACACCTGTACTGCGGAACAGAGACAAGTAGGCGGCAGATCTATCACGCTGTGGAGAACGTTCACGTGTGCATTCATAGGTACAGTGGAGTGTGCAAGCCACCATGATGGCCAAGCAATATTGTACACTGTTTGCAAACCATGTAAACCCCTCAATGACGAAACGTTTCTCGATGGCAGTTGAATTTATCAACTATATAATGCATCATGTCTCAACGCGAGGAGTGTGATGAAGTGGTTTGAGGACACAGTGGTGAGTTAGAATAGATATGCTGTCCCCCTCCACCAACTCACCAGATCTGAACCCTATGGAATACATCTGGGATATGATTGCACATTGCGTGGCGTCAGAGTTCATTGTCCCTTCCCCGGTACTTACAGGAATTATGTGACATGTGTGTGCAGATGTGGTGTCAACTCCCTCCAGCGAGCTGCCAAGGCCTCATTACTTCGTTACCAAGACGCGTTGCTGCCGTTATCTGTGCCTAGGTGGACATTCTGGCTATTAGGTACGTGGACATAATGTTCTGGCCAATCAGTGGACATGAGCGCAGTGGTGCAGCAGTGGCTTAGACTCTCCCTCAGTGCAATGAGAATCACTGTGTGTAGTACAGAAAGTTATTGTTTCGCTTATCGATAAGGGGCCACTGTTCTGTGCAGTATTTGTGTAAATATAGACAATGTAATTGGTCAGATACTTTCCAGGCAGTTATCTCATGGCAGTACGTAAATGCAAAGCAGCGTCAGCAGTTGCGAGCTGGAAGTGATGGTAAGCCACGATATGTAGCCGCAGTTACACAATGCTGTGCCACTCTGGTGGGGTTTCGTGAGTAAAACATATACCTGTCTCTGTAGAAGTATTCCAGCTGATACATTTTTACAGGTTCTGTATAATCATATTGTGTTTGCATTGTATTGTATTGAGCTGGGGACCTAGAAACGACAGAGACGCTTCGTTCCCACAGTAGCCCGCAGTGGTACACAACAGGCTACAGCAATCCACTCACCCACAGCCACCCCACACCGAACACAAGGTTTGTACGGTTCGACCCCCAGTGGACCGCCCCCCCCCCCTCCCCCCCTCCGCCAGGGAATGTCTCACACCAGACGAGTGTAACCCCAATGTTTGCATGGTAGAATAATTATGGTGTATGCACACGTGGAGAAAGTGTTTGCGCAGCAATTGCCGACATAGTGTAACTGAGGCGGAATAAGGGAACCAGCCCGCATTCGCCGAGGCAGATGGAAAAACCGCCTTAAAAACCACGCCGGGGACCGGCATGCCTTTCCGCCCGGAAAGCAGTGTGTTAGACCCCAAGGCTAACTGGCCGGGCTATCATGTAGCGTTACAGGAGCTGGTCATTCTGCCTCCAACTAAAGTTGCAGAAGAATAAGTCTGTTTAAACTGGAACGTAGATCTGTGTGTATTTCTTGTTGTGGTTTACCTTCCTCAAAAACGTGGCTGTTTGTAGAATGACTAACTCCATGACACTGTGGTCCTCTGACGACCTTGGCCTCCTCAATCACAGATTTCCAACTTGCCCTCCTCATTCACAGATATCCAGTCGTCTCGGTCTTCAGCATGCCTGCGTCACCTCCTCATTCCCACAGCTCTCAGGTCGGCTTCCACATCTTCCAATCATCTCACACGCGGTCTCCTTCTTCTACCACCAGGATATCCCATCATCATCTTCTTTGGGAAGCTTTCTTCTGTCATAGCTGGGCACGTCCTAACCATCTTAGCCTTCCCATTTTGACTGAGATTACCAAATCAGGTTCTTTTTACAGAGCCCTTATTTCTTCATTAGTCCTAATTTCCCATATATCGTCTTCTTTTACAGGACCAAAAACCTTCCTCAGCACTTTCCTTTCCCATATATTTAGTTTCTTCTCCAAAGCCTCCTCCAGTACCCATGCCTGGCTGCCATACATAAGAACTGGTTTGATCACTGTTTTGTAGAGAGCCAGCTTTAATTTCCTACTTAGGTTCTTGCTTTCGCGCATGGTATATAGTGCTCTATATGATCTGTCGGCAGCCTTAATTCGGTTTGTTATATATGCCTCCACTTTGTTTCCAGGTGTTATTACTGAGCCAAGATAATTAAAGCTACCTACTCTTTCAAAGCTGTACCCTTCTAACTGTAGATTATCTGTGTTTCTTCTATCTCTCTCATTTACCATATACTTAGATTTTATCTCACTAATTTCTAAACCAAGGTTCTTGGCAGCGGCTTTAAACTATTTAAAGACTGATGTGAGTGCCTCTGTACTTCTAGCACTTATTAGTACATCATCTGCATAGGCTAAGATTTGCAGAAGTTAATTGGAAATATTGTCTCCTGTGTATGTGGTCATTTATCTTACTGCATTCTCTAATACAAGGTTGAATAGTACTGGGGATAATGGATCTCCCTGTCTTAGTACTTCTTCCAATGGAAGACATCCCTGAACTTTAACCTGGCTTTTGCTGTTCCCCAGGGTCATCTTAGTTTTATTAGCTTCTTAGGAAATTTCAATGTCTGCATTGTTTCCCACAGTGCTGATCTTTAACTTTATCATAGGTCTGTTTAAAGTCTATAAAGAGACATTCTAATGTTACATTATATTCGTAAGTCTTCTCCAGCATCATACGTATTGTAAAGATATGGTCAGCTGTAGACCTCCCAGCTCTAAAACCTGTCTGGTACTCGCTTAGAATCTTTTCTGCTCTTCTACTTACTCTCCTTGTTATAGCTGTAGAAAGGATTTTGTAGGTGATACTAAGCAGAGACATTCCTCGGTAGTTCTTACACTGCACGCGTGATCCTTTCTTATGTATATGGCAGATGGTTGCAAACGTCCAGTCCTCTGGCATTTTCTCTGTTTCCCAGGCCATTATAATTATTTTATGCATCCTCTGTACTAATATTTCACAGCCGTGTTTTATCATTTCCGCTGTTACCAGGTCGTGTCCAGCAGCTTTGTTATTCCCAAGTTGTTTTATAATTACTCTTAGCTCTTCAATCGACGGTGGTTCTGTGTCCACTGCTTCATCATCTCCATTCACGTCATGTTCTTCATCAGTTTCTTCTCTAGCCCCTCCATTTCTCTCTTCACTTACGATGTGACTGTTCGACAGTAACACTTCAAAATGTTGTGCCCATGTTTATATTATTTTTTCCTTTCCAACTATCAAACGGACTGTCTCATGTTTCAACATGTCCATCTTTGTCTCATATCTTCTCCTTATTTGTCCCACCCTGTAAAAGAATTTTCACCCTTGCTTATTTCCAAAGTTCTTCTGTATTTCATCCAAACTTTTCCTTTCGCCTACTCTCTTTTTAATCCGCAGTAAATTCTTGTCTACCCTTATCTTCTCTTTAAAGAAAGCCACATTATTTCGTGTAGGTCTCTGTAACATTCTTTGTCGAGCTTGATTTCTATCATCTAGCGCCTTTGACATCTCCTCATCAAACCATCCGTTTCTTTTTTGTTTTCCTTATTCTCCAGGCACCTCTTGAGCTGTTGTATTTAAGGCTACCTTAGTTTCCTCCCATAGTACGTTGATATCTTTTCCTTCCATCCCGCTGATCTTTTGCAACTTCTCTTGCACTTTGTTCCTATATTCTTCCTTTTTCTTCTGATCTTGGAACCTCTCCACATTGCAGACCTTACTTTTCTCCAACCCAGCCCTTCTGGCTTTAACTGCAATCCTTTCTAAGGTTTTGATTCTTATCAAAACATGGTCTGAGGCAATATCCGCTTCTCGGCCGTAATCACGTGCAAAATATCTGAGGCATGCCGTCCATCTATCAGAACATGATCTATTTGATTTCTCGTCAACCCATCTGGTGATATCCAAGTCTCCTTATAAATATCTTTGTGCAGGAAACACGTGCTTTTATTCGCTAGTCCTTTGCTAAAGCAAATTCAATCAGTTTCAAACCATTGTTATTTGATTCCAGGTGTTTATTATGAAGACCTGCCGCCGGTTAGCCAACTGTCATTCAGTCAAGATGGTATTCTAAGTGATAAAATAAAGCAGTAGGCTTTTACCAGACATACTGACCCTTAGACAATGTGTCTAATAGTGTATTTTAAATACGACAGTATGCCATCTTAGCCACTGTATAACATCAAAACACTTGATAATGGCGCTTTAAAGCCGAAATCATGATCGTTTAAATGTAGCGCTGCAAATAAAAAAACAGTCTAATGGCGGTACTGACTTTAAAGAAATTAATTAGTACTCTCTCAGCTAGTTCCGCATGCTCTTGCTAAGTGGTTGTGGCAAAAGTAAGTCATCTAGATAGACAGTTACCTTGTCTAGAAGTTCTGTCCTCTAGAAGTTCCGTCCCTAACATGGTGTCAAGCGCAGCCTGCACTTACACTGAGACCAAAAGGCAATACTTTGAACTGTTAACTACACTCAGTAAATACGAAAGGTGTATACTTTTTCGATGACTCCAACAATGCAGTCAGCCAGCAGGACGAACGCATGTCTATCGAAGTAAGGTATTTCACTCCGCAAATCTTCGAATTTGGTGTTCTAAGTTTTCCAGTCTATTCGGCAGCGGAATAATGATTTTATTTAAGTCCTGTATGTAGAGTAGTAGGCGAATGCTTCCATCTGCCTTTGTAATAGCCAGCACTGGGCTATTGTAAGGTGAGAATGATGCTCTTAGAACACCTCGAGCCTACATCTTTCTTATCTTCCTTATGACAGCTTCCTTTTGGATCCACGGCACTCACATGGTAGCATGACAGTAGGTCTGATGCTTGTAAACTTGCAAGTCATATGCGTATCCATGGATATCATGAGGTTTTCCGAGACGACTGGGTGTTTGTGTTGTCCTCGTCATTTCAACATCATTCGTGAATTTCGCGAGCTGGGACAGAGTAAAGATTAGGAATTTGTACGGCTGGTGATAACCGTGCAGTTGCGCGCCCCAAGAAACCAAACATCATCATCATCATCATCTGAAAATACCTCTTCATATTGTCGCACCAGCTGTGAGAGTTCTCCCCGCTGTGCCGGAGTTAGGTAATCACGTTCAACTGCTTTGAATCAATTCAGAATGACAATTTGCTGTGTTACTTACGTGCGATTCGTTTCAATCTGACAATAACCCTCTTTTGATTCATTATTGCATAATAATAATACGTTCGAAGAGATACCAGTACTCGAATAGCAGAGCAAAACTTGCCGTGAATATCAATGGTTTCAACGATCTTCAGTGCTAATTTGTTTCCATGGTCCATCAAGCTATTAAGTCCACTTGAGAGGTAAACCTGTGCGTCCCTCTTCCGCATAATGTCCCATCCCAGGTAGATGCTATTTTCCTTGACTTCCGGAAGGCGTTCGATACAGTTCCGCACGGTAGCCTGATAAACAAAGTAAGAGCCTACGGAATATCAGACCAGCCGTGTGGCTGGATTGAAGAGTTTTTAGCAAACAGAACACAGCATGTTGTTATCAATGGAGAGACGTCTACAGACGTTAAGGTAACCTCTGGCGTGCCACAGGGGAGTGTTATGGGACCATTGCTTTTCACAATATATATAAATGGCCTAGTAGATAGTGTCGGAAGTTCCATGCGGCTTTTCGCGGATGATGCTGTAGTATACAGAGAAGTTGCAGCATTAGAAAATTGTAGCGAAATGCAGGAAGATCTGCAGCGGATAGGCACTTGGTGCAGGGAGTGGCCACTGTCCCCTAACATAGCCAAATGTAATGTATTGCGAATACATAGAAAGAAGGATCCCTTATTGTATGATTATATGATAGCGGAACAAACACTGGTAGCAGTTACTTCTGTAAAATATCTGGGAGTATGCGTGCGGAACGATTTGAAGTGGAATGATCATATAAAATTAATTGTTGGTAAGGCGGGTACCAGGTTGAGATTCATTGGGAGAGTGCTTAGAAAATATAGTCCATCAACAAAGGAGGTGGCTTACAAAACACTCGTTCGACCTATACTTGAGTGTTGCTCATCAGTGTGGGATCCGTACCAGATCGGGTTGACGGAGGAGATAGAGAAGATCCAAAGAAGAGCGGCGCGTTTCGTCACAGGGTTATTTGGTAACCGTGATAGCGTTACGGAGATGTTTAATAAACTCAAGTGGCAGACCCTGCAAGAGAGGCGCTCTGCATCGCGGTGTAGCTTGCTCGCCAGGTTTCGAGAGGGTGCGTTTCTGGATGAGGTATCGAATATATTGCTTCCCCCTACTTATACCTCCCGAGGAGATCACGAATGCAAAATTAGAGAGATTAGAGCGCGCACGGAGGCTTTCAGACAGTCGTTCTTCCCGCGAACCATACGCGACTGGAACAGGAAAGGGAGGTAATGACAGTGGCACGTAAAGTGCCCTCCGCTACACACCGTTGGGTGGCTTGTGGAGTATAAATGTAGATGTAGATGTAGATGTGGAACAGAGATCGATGAATTATTCAATAGAAAAGTGCATGCTCTTGCTCCTTCTCCTAATATCACTTCGGCCTTCACCTGGTACTTACTTATCTGATCTTTTGCACCAATGGCTCCAATTACTTTAAAATTTTGAACTGGCAACATGAGTAGCCTTTTAATCTGATGCACGAGTCTAAAGAAATTCCTATCGATAACCGAAAACGATATACCAATTGCACCTGAATGCCATTTATGCTGCTCTTTACTGCAAATTGAACGTTTTCCTTCAGACAGTTAACGGCTTTCTGCGATAGTTCCCGTCTGAGGCTTTGCCCGTCTTTACAGCTTAGCATATTTAGAACGTTGAACTGCACGCCTTCACCCCGTACCGCGATCGCCAGCCGAAGGCTTACAGGGGTCGCGCACAGCTTGACACGTGTGAAGGTTCACCTCATTATCATGAGTCACCTCCACAATGTGCACACTATTTTGTGGTGTTTCATTTTGAGTATTTCACTGCGAAGGCTGCCAGTGTTACTGATGTACTTCATCAGGAATAGGAATCGCAGTAACGTGATGTATTGGTACATTCTGAGATTGCTGTGGTTGTTGCCCTGAATTAGAATTCCAGCCACTGGGTCCGGAGGCCTGCCATAACCCTGTAGAAGTTCGCATGTTTTTATTTCTCTCTGAATTAAACTCGTGGTCATTTCGCCTTTTGCGATTAGAATTGTCATAGTTATTCTAGTAGCTGCTATTGTAGGGACTACAGATTGTGTCCTAACGTTATCACTGTTTACACTGCTATTTCAATCCTGGTAGGCATTATTTGCGTTATCATTGTTACTCAGTTAGTAACCACTTCCCCTTTGATTACCATCACCTCGGTGGTTGTTGTGGTTCCAGCGACCTTTTCCATAGCTATGGCTCGCCACATTATTCGCACTCGAATTCTTCGTGTACTGCTGCACAAGGCCTAAGGAATCGACAGCAAAAAGAAAATTTTCCAAATCAGTATTGGGCACATGAACTAGTTTCTGTCTAATCGAGATTGGTAAACGTGCCTTCATTGTTCGTAAAACATCACTATGTGATATCTGCTGGTCGCATTGTCGTGTCATATTCAAACTTTTCTCTGTACATTTTGTAAGATTCTTCTGCTTATGGTTATATATCTCTGGGCTATACGCAAGTTTCCTCAGCTGTTCTTGCGCCGGTCTTGACGTGAATTGCTCTAGAAATACTTCTCAAATTTCGCGATAGTCTTGTAAATTTCAGCAGCGTGGAAAGCCCACAAGACGTAATCCCCCATTGTGTATGAAATTGCAAATTGAATCTTTTGCCGCTCTGTCCACGACCGAAGCAAAACATTACTAAAGTTATTAACAAAAAGTAACGGCGAGTTTTTTCTTATCCTCGTTAAATGTCTGGAACTGTCGGTGCTTTGTTAAGCTTTCTTCCTGCATGTCTGGTTCTACCTGTATGCGTCATACTCCTGTTCACTTTTGGAAAATGTGAACTAACGTGACTGATTGTGGCAAAGGTGTGTTCCCCTACTATTATACAGGATCATAGACGTTCTTTTCCTCATACATATTATTACTTTCTACGTCCTTTTCAGACGCTCTGACCTGACTTCTATCCTGTTTTTGTCCCGCTGAAAACGTGGATTGAACTATACTCTTTATACCCTCTAACTGTTTTTGCAACCCTTGGCAGGTCTCCCATTTGCCAATGGCTGCTTCCAAAGCAACATACTCCACTCCTATTGTAACCTCCTCCTCAATAATTTCTCTCATATCTTTACTACTCTAGTCCACAGATATGGTTAACTGCTTAATCTTTTCCTCTAAATCGTTTTGGTTTAAATGCGTGTTTGCCACATCTGCGTTCAGCTGATTCACGATCGGTGACACATCTTTACAACTAGTTCGCAAAGTGCTGATCTCGCATTGAATACCAGCAAAATCTTCCCTCGTACTTTCAGCAACAGCTTTTTCGCGAGTATTAAGTACATTATTTAACCTCGCGACTATTTCCCGTGAAGACTAGCACTTTAGCTATGTTATTACCTCTGTCTCCCTACTAATTTGTTTTTGCTCTCGCTCCTTCTCTAAAATTCTTTATTTTCTTCCCGCAGTGTTTCAAAATCGGCGAGAAGTTGCCTTTTCATAATCGTCTGTCTTTCCTCTCGTTCCTTGTCTATCACTCTTTGTTTTTCCTCCCGTTCGTTGTTTGAAACTCTTTATTCCCTCGTTCCTTGTCTTGCAATTCGAGCTTTTCTAAGACCATGTCGATTAAATCATTTTCTGGTTATATTATTGACAAGGGATCAGTTGTTGCTGGACCCTGCTCCGTAAGGTGTACCACATTACTGCAACCAACCACTGTAGGTGAATTTTACTGTCAACTGAACATTGCTCAGAATTCATTGTGGCTAAAGGTATTGTATGTATTGTATGATATTCTGTTCCTTGTATATTGAATTCAGAGGTCAGTCTCTCACTCATTATATAACTATCAGATTCTAATATACTGCCATGGGATTCCGTATTGCAATTTCCTCCACATCAGCTTTATCCTTCCTTTTTGGGCAAACCATTTAGTTGTACTTAAGTAACACGGTACACACACTCACACAGTGTTGCAAGCTGCCAGCAGAAAATTGTTCTTAACAGCTGAGAACTATGTAGCCACTGATATCGAGACCCAATTATAGCGTAAGCGGTTTGTGAAATCTTAACACAAATCGATAACTATCTGCGTGCGCTGCAGGCTCATTGAAACGCGGCCTAAAAGCACTTGGCATGCACACAGCTTCTTACCTTTCGTAGAATCTGAATCTATTCTTGCCATATAGTTATTAAAACTGTTTGAGAGAGGAACACGAAAGAAAATGACTAATAGTGGTACAGGGTACATTATGTCATGCAGTGTATGGTAGCTTGTGCAAACTATGTGTAGATGTAGAAGCCATGTTTCAAGAGAAAAAGAACTAAACTTTTGGTGGGACTCATGAGTGTCCATGGAAACTTTAACGTATGGAGGAAGAAGCCCACAAGTGTAGACTATTTGGCGCAGAGGATGAAATCACACTACATTAAATCTTCCAATGTGAAGCTTTGATGAGCAAAAAAGACAGAATATTCCGGTCGGCATAGCCTCAATGCATCATGTCTAATGTGGAATTATTAAATGTTCTCCTACCATTTCTTAACGGTACAAGTTGACTTTATTTCTCGTACAATCACGGGAAGTGAAGCAATACAATTATCTCAATTTTGCTGTGGATGACAGTGGGCTAAGACCACTCTTGTTTTTGTCTACCTGTATTAATCAAATCAAGTCTTCTTTTCCCTATAAAACGCCATATGTATTTATAAGCCAAAACATCATGACCACTGTCCACCGCGACACTGGATGCCGCTTGGTGGCGTTGAGGGCACGTGAAGCGGTAACAAAAATATGTAAGCGGAGCAGACACGGAAGGGGGATCACCCTATCGAAGATATGGGCTGTAAATGAGGGAATCCATTGAGATAAACGAATTTGACAAATGGTAAATTACTATTTCGAGGAATCTATGAAAGAATATCTCTGAAACGAATGAGCTGGTTGGTTGGTTGATTTAGGTGGAGAGGACCAAACGGCGAGGTCATCGGTCCCATCGGATTAGGGAAGTAGGGAAAGGAAGTCGGCGTCACCTTTCAAAGCAACCATCCCGGCATTTGACTGAAGTGATTTAGGGAAATCACAGAAAACCTAAATCAGGATGGCGGGACGAGGGTTTGAATCGACATCCTCCAGAATGCGAGTTCAGAGTGCTAACCACTGAGCCACCTCGCTCGGTACGGAGGTGGTCGAATGTTTACGTGATGCTGTCGTCAGTACCTACGGAAAGAGGTAGAAGGATAGTGAAACCACCGACAGGTGCTAAATGGTTGGTCGTACACGACTCTTCACAGAATATGGGCCTCGAAGGCTTGCCGGCTCTGTAAAGCAGTATAGAAGGTAGAAGGACAATGGCATCTCTGCCGGAACAGCACGATGCTGGTGCACGTACAAGTGTTTCGGAGCACACTGTTCATTATACATTGTTGAACATGGAGCCTACGTGATCACATGTCGACCCATCGACATGGTCGATTACGTCTGCAGCGGGCCCGGGATCATCGGGATCGAACGTCGCTCAATGGAAACGTGTCGTTTCTTCGGGTGAATCACATTTGTTGCTACACTAGGTCGTTGGTGGTCTCCACAATCGCCGTGGTCAAGGTGAACGGCGGCTCGAAACGTGCAGTGCGTCTCTGACACAGGTGGTGGAAGCAGTATTGTGCTATTGGAAACATTCTCCTGCGCTTGAATGATACCTGTGGTAATAGCCGAAGACACGCTGACAGCTGCGGACCATTTGTATCACTTCATGCTTGATATCTTCCCCGACTGCGACGCCACTTTTCAGCAGTATATTTGTCCGTGTCTCGAAGCCAGAACCGTGCTGCAGTAGTTTTAGGAGCATGAAAGTGAACTACGTTGATTTCACGGTGACCAAATTCGACTCGTGTAAATCCCGTGGAACCCATTCGGGTCGCTGTCGAGCGCCATCATCGCGTACACAAATCAGTGACCCATTATTTACCCGAATTACATGACCTTTGCGTAGGCATCTCATGCTACATATCTCCACTAACCTACCAACGTACTATCGTATCCCTCATACGCAGAATCAGTGATGTATTTCATTCCAAAGACGGACAAACAAGCCATTAAATGGTTCAAATGGCTTTGAGCACTATGGGACTTAACTGCTGGGGTCATCAGTCCCCTAGAACTTAGAACTACTTAAACCTCACTAACCTAAGGACACCACACACACCCATGCCCGAGGCACGATTCGAACCTGAGACCGTAGCGGTCGCGCGTTTCCAGATTGTAGCGCCTCGAACCGCTCGGCCACTCCGGCCGGCCAAGCCATTAAGCAAGTGGTCATAATGTTTTGGCTCACCAGTGTATGTCAGTATATCACACAGTAGTTAACATGTGCAGATGGATGAAACAGTTTCTTCAGAAAGACTTTGTTCAAATGACTGGCCTGAGAATTCTTCAGAGAAACAGATTAGGAAGAATGCATCACAGCTGCTGGACAGTATGAGATCGGTTGCTACTCGTCCATCTGACTGCAGGAAGATAAATGTTCTCATATCCCTGCTAATGCAGCCAAACGGCCTCCACTTCAAGAACGTTTATCTATTTTCAAAAACACGATTACTGCAGCTCTTACGGAAATACTTTCAGGTGTTGACAGTATTCAACACCAAAAGCGACGAGTCCTGCCAACTGGAAGGATGAAGCCTAATATAGTGTTCACATTCAATGATGTCGGAAACGAATACCAATATTAAATATTCCGCCGCCATAGAGGTGACATATCGTCTGCCTAAAAAATGTTCAAATCTTATCGGACTTAACTGCTAAGGTCATCAGTCCCTAAGCTTACAGCCGGCCGGGGTGGCCGAGCGGTTCTAGGCGCTACAGTCTGGAACCGCGCCACCAATACGGTCGCAGGTTCGAATCCTGCCCCGGGCATGGATGTGTGTGATGTCCTTACGTTAGTTAGGTTTAGGTAGTTCTAAGTTCTAGGGGACCGATGACCATAGATGTTAAGTCCCATAGTGCTCAGAGCCATTTGAACTATTTTGAAGTTAAGTCCCATAGTGCTCAGAGCCATTTGAACCATTAGTCCTAGTTCTGCAAGGTTCGCAGGAGAGCTTCTGTGAAATTTGGAAGGTAGGAGACGAGGTACAGGTGGAATTAAAGCGGTGAGGACGGTGCGTCAGTCGTGCTTGGGTAGCTCAGTTGGTAGAGCACTTGCCCGCGAAAGGCAAAGGTCTCGAGTTCGAGTCTCGGTCCGGCAGGAATTTTCAGTAGTCTGTATGTTGACGCGAGAATTGAGACGCTCAGAGGTAGCATTAAGCGTCGTACACCTATAGTTGAAGCCCTCAGTAATATAATCAAATAATTAAATACTTATTCTCAGACTATTTTGAGATTAATCAGTGAGCTGATGTAACTGAAAAGAAGACAAACAACTTAACGGCATGGGCTGACATAATTCAAAATAAGGCAAACTTGAGGTTGTAAAAGTCGTACACTGTTCCCCAAGTCTGCTTAGTGTACAACAATATGTCATCAGAAGATAAAGTGGTTGGAGCGTGTAAGGCTACCTGAGAGAAACCGAGATTGCTCAGGTTAAGGCTCTTGTGAAGAGACCAGTAATTCAGAGACAGTTTAAGGTCTGTCGCAGAATCTCTCGAACGACTCTTTAAGGATGCAGATTATGAGGAATAAGATGTTATTGGTGATTTCATTAAACATTACAGTGGTGGTCAAATAGAAAGGACTTACGGCGTAAGAAAAGAAAAACAATATTCCATGGATACTCAACCTACAAATCTAACCTAGAATGCAGTACAGATCGGAGACAGAAAATTTGGAAGAATACCTGCTTAACTTAATGTAATATTCTAAAAATTTGGAAGAGTCGACAGCCATTCACTGTAAGATATAGAAAATTATGTAAGATATAGAGAATTATGGTCACTATTACACATAACAGAGGAGTAGGAGCGAATTTCCTCAGCAGTCCTAAAAACAAAATATTATTATTAAAAATGCGTTAGCAGACATTCAAAATAGGAAAGTTAAAGACAGCTCTCCCCAATACATTTATTATGACGACCCAAACGAAATGGTTGAACGAGTACCGGTGCTCATAGAAACTGCAGTTCGGAATACAGCACATTAGAATGTTATTGTTCCAAGAGTTTAAAACCTTCGAGAAAAATGTATCACTGAGTAATTATGGAGGCAGATGTTTGGGAGCTCCATAAACCAACACGCAAAAGTTCCCACATAGGCAGGTTATAATGCGTGGCTTGAATGACGTATGGCAAGTAGATCTTACAGATGCGAGGCAATATTCGAGGTAGAACATGTGTTTCAAATACACTTTATGTTTGTTGAACCGTACTCGAAATTTCCCTGGATTCTGCAAATGAAAACGTTAGTTTAGAGAACCGCCATTTGAAGCTGAATGCCGAACGATCCTACTGCCGCCAAGGTACATCACGCGTGAGGACGACGAAGGTAAGAGTCGAGAAATTAGGGCTCATACGGAGACGTATAGACTGTTATTTTTCCCTCGATCTATTTGCAAGTGCAAAAGGAGAGGAAATGACAGGTAGTGGTACAGGGTACCCTCCACCCTTTCAGCAATTAATTCTGTAGGCAGCAATGAGGCAGCTATCACTAGAACAGTGAAAATTGCGGAAAACGCACAGCACCAGCTTAACGAGGCCAAAAGACATAATAGATACATGTAACCCGAGGCTATAGGGAAATGACAATTTTTAGAACCTCACGAGAAAGAGTCAAACAGACCACTCATAAATACTGACCACTTCAAATTCGTCAGAACGTTCCCTATCGCAACATCTTGTAAATTGTTTTTGTGGTATACACTACCTTAGACTACGTGGTGATGTAATGCATGTTGAATTGTAAATTTAAACGTTGTGGGAGGACGTGGGGCTCACTGGATTTTATGTAGTAGAATAAGAACCTAAAATGGTGTCTCTTAGTTTGATCCTCTCGGCGAGTTACAGCCTCCAGAAGAATTATGCCTCCACTTTGTCTGTAACTTTATAGTTTACAAGTTTCTTCGCTACCAAAAGTTGAATACATACCTCTACAGACATCTATGTCTTGTGTTCATCGTGGTGGCTACAAAGATGATACATAAATAGTAATTCTGCACCTCAGTTCGTCAGCTGAACTTGAGGAATGATGTCACACATTTTGACTTCAAATTTTCAATCGGCAGTGTTAAGTGAGAATTTCTTATCACCAATCGAACTAAGGAATGGGACTGAGTATGGCACTTACAGGTTTATATTCTTACGACAGTATTAATATAACTACACTCGTGCTCATAAAAAATGGTTGAAATGGCTCTGAGCACTATGGGACTTAACATCTGTGGTCATCAGTACCCTAGAACTTAGAACTACTTAAACCTAACTAACCTAAGGACATCACAAACATCCATGCCCGAGGCAGGATTCGAACCTGCGACCGTAGCTACAAAACGCCACTATTTCCTGCGCATGTACCCCGACATCAATATGGGATATGATCACCATGCACACATGCACAGGGCACGCAGGAGGTTGACATACTCTGGATCAGGTGCTCTCCAAGTTGCTGGACCGGAGCCTCCCATTCTTGCACCAGTGCCTGTCGGAGTTCCTGAAGTGTCCTAGGAGTTTGAAGATGAGCAGCGACACGTCGACCGAGAGCATCTCAGACGTGCTCGATGGGGTTTAGGTCTGGAGAGCAAGCAGGCCACCATTCGCCAGATATCTTATGTTTCAAGGTACTCCTCCACGATGGCATCTCGGTGGGGCCGTACGTTATCAGCCATTAGAGGAGAGTGGGACCCACTGCACCCCTGAAAAGGCGGAAATACTGGTGCAAAATGACGTTCCGATACGCCTGACCTGTTACAGTTCCTCTGTCAAAGACAAGCAGGGGTGTACGTACGCCAATCATAATCCCACCCTACACCATCAAACCACGACCTCTATACAGGTCCCTTTCGAAGTCATTAAGGGGTTGGTATCTGGATCCTGGTTCACGCCAGATGAAAACCCGACGTGAATCACTGTTCAGTCTGTACCTGGACTTGTACGTGAACAAAACCTGGGACCACTGTTCCAAGGACCATGTACTGTTTTCTTGACACCAGGCTTTACGGGCTCTCCTGTGACCAGGAGTCAGTGGAATGCACCTTGGAGGTCTCCGGGTGAAGAAACCATGTCTGTTCAGTTGTCTGTAGACTGTGTGTCTGGAGACAATTGTTCCAGTGGCTGCAGTAAGATCCAGAGCAAGGCTACCTGCAGTACTCCGTGGCCGTTTGCAGACACTGATGGTGAGATATCGGTCTTCTTGTGGTGTTGTACACTGTGGACGTCCCGTACTGTAGCGCCTGGACACGTTTCCTGTCTGCTGGAATCGTTGTCATGTCTTGAGATCACACTTTGTGGCATACGGAGGGCCCGTGCTACGACCTGCCATATTTGGCCAGCCTCCAGTCGCCCTAGTATTCTACCCCTCATAATGTCATCTATATGTGTTCTTTGAGCCGTTTTAATCACACAGTCACCATTAGCACATCTCAAAACGTCTGCACACTTACTCGCTGCACCGTACTGTGACATGCACCAACACACCTCTGGACTGCTGCCAGCGCCACCGTGTGACGACCGCAGGTCAAAGGCACCTTCTGGTTATACCCCGAGATGATTTGAACCAGCAAATCGCCCACCAGAGCGTTGTTTCACCATGCATCAACATTATACTTAATTTATGAGCATGAGTGTATATGAAACTGCATCTTCATCTGAGAAGTGATAAAGTTGTGGAGCTGCGCCAGAACCTCATAGCACATGCAATATTATGCTTGGAACGATTATTTAAACTGGTAAGCACCAGGTTTCAAGCTCTGCATGAACATCAACATACTTAAAATGGAAATAAGACTTTACAGAGGAAAATTTGATGGGATGGCTATTAGGTTACTCAAAGAATCAAATTCTCCATAAGGATACAAATAGAGTTAGTGAGTCAGTTTATTCTGTGGGTATACTACCGATTAGCCCAATTTGCACTGTGAGCGATATGGCGACATGCCCACTTCCCAGCAACAAATTAATTCATTCCGTATACTGATTCTTCCCTACAGTCAATCTAGGATACAAAATTGTGGGAATGAAAAGCAACGTGATTTACCTCCCAGTGTATGTTCAGATATCAGGTCATCTTGAGCAGATGGCTGTGGATCAGAGCAAATGTCTCACTCATTTTCCCAGTGAAGAAGGGTGGGTGTTTGATATAAAACAACCACTCGCTGCCAGCAGCACTAATCTTTACGACAGAAACACAACACGTTGACCGCAAAGAACAGTCAATTACGTATATCACAAGGCTTGAAACCGCACAATATAAGGACCCAACAGCAGTCAGCACCCAGTCGAAAATGATGAACGTATCATTCATCAAGAAAACTTCTCACACAAACCGTTCCCTTCAGCAATGCTTGAAAACACTGAAGAAGTAAGCATTATCATTCATTACCAGGCTGCCTTCACCGTTCCAAACAAGTTTTTCCTATATTTCGAGGGCAAATTCACGAAAAGGGATGAAACTCCCACGGATCTTGGTATTTTACATATAGTGCATTTACCTTCCTACTCCATGAAATACGATATGGCCTCAGTGTCGTTGAACTTGACCACACTAGGAATATCGGTATTAAATCAACTTTAAAAACATATTTCAGCATCCAACTCGGGCTTCAGCAGCTTAGAAAATGCCAGATGTTTTGAAATGGAACCACAATTAGCAGATGAGTTCGAGACATTCATTAGGAAAGTGCCTTATGCCTATAATTGATGGAGAATAACTGCAAACTTTTAAAAACACTTGGATCTGGTATTCTGCTGCCTTTAAATTCTTGATCGTGAGAGCTGTTTGACTACCACCTGATTCCAAGTTCAGCTAGAAAAGTATGTACTATTAAAATATAATTTCAGTGAGAAACACCTTGCTTTATTATTTAGGGAAGCGAGTCTAGTGTGGATTCAAAAAATACAGTTGGATAAATGCAAAAATGTACTTAAATTCTGAATTTTTCCCGAAGACAATTTACATCAAGTCTGGTGTAATAATGTGTACAGTCTGATGTGCGTTAACTAGCAGTTTTTTCGAACATTTTCACAGAGTCTGCCTGGACACATATGATATGGATCCTACCTGCTACAATGGCTTTCAGAGAACGCTGTACGGGAAGACAAAAGCGTCAACCTCGAACTCTTGACCAATGTTCACATGTTGCTGTTTTTCAGACGAACTACCCGTGGGGGCTTTGTTAATGCGCCCTTAGCAACATGAAGGCAAACAGTCAGTGAATGCTTGAATGATTTAATGTATCTGGTAATTTAAGTTGCGCCATATACTTAGGTGTAAACAACTTATACAGACATGCCATGCAACAGCCTCTACCTGTTGAAGGGATTTGATGGCTGTTTCTCCAGACTGATTAAAAAATCAAACATGTGGCAATAATTCTGGATTGGGTATGTTTTAAAGGTAGGTTTAACTATCCCATTAGCTTGGATGATGCGTATACTATTTTACCACTGTGTTGAGAGCAAGAAGTTTCAGAAAACATTTCTCATCCCAAGCCGATGACAATAATGGAGGGAAAAACAAGGTACGTACCACATTATCGTCGTCTTCAGGAACATCTCTAGTTGAGCCTGAAACAGAATAGAGTTATCCACACTATTTCCTTCAACTACCACATTATCGTCGTCTTCAGCAACATCTCTAGTTGAGCCTGAAGCAGAATAGAGTCATCAAAACTATTTCCTTCAAGCAGTGTCCCTGGTTGAAGGAATACACGATTTAAAGACCGAAAACACAGCTTCCACACAGTAAATTTGAGGAAGATTTTGACAAACTTACAAATATTCAGTTTTCGGCAAAACATACAAAATGTCTGAGTAGCTTGCTAAATTCACCTAGTTACCTGTTTTGAATGGCACTACGACCCAGGAAATGTACTGCCAGGATAAATTTTAAAAGGGTTGTTATCTGCAACAAAGATTTCCCATCTCTGGAGATAGCGAAGGTTTCGATACGGTTCATGAAAATTATTTGTGTTGGTACATGTATATTAAACCTATCTAAACTCCACAAATGTCAGCTCCATTATGAGTTGGTGAAAACTCATTTCACTGACCTAAAGTTACTACGTGTCGATACAACCAGTTTCAGGTGTTGGTGAAACGCTGTGATCCCTATTAAGTTATAAGATGCATTTGGCATATGTGAATATGAGTACAATAATCCTTATGGCATAATACATGTAAAGAACAACGTTATTAGTTTGATAAAAGATGAGGTGAATGTGTCCCTGATAGTGGAGTTTATAGGTGTCTGCCTGAAAAGTACACATACGATACATGCACAGATGCCTCTCTTAGACTGGTAGGAGAGTGTGGCATCAATAGCTCTCAGGATTTCATGGTTGATGACTACCTGAAATATTAGCACCGTAGGTTCGGCAGTGCTCGATTCCCATTCCACATATGGAGGAGCAATTCAGTATTTAATTCCAAAGACATGAGGTGCCCAATGTATCACAACATAGATTTGGCCTGTTATGACATCTCGATAAGCAGGTCACTTGTGCTGATGGGATGGGAATCCTACCATGTACACATTATTCACTTTAGCGATAGAATGTATGGTGAAAATACACTTGTGTATGTGGAATAATATGACCTGCTTCTCATAGTGTTTGTATGTAGGTGTATATGTCTGTGAGTTGATGTGTGTGTGATTGTATACTATGTATGTGATTGAGTTGCATGCTATGTGAGTGTGTTCCAATGTTCAAATTTGTGTGAATTAATAAGGGACCAAACTGCTGAGGTCATCGGTCCCTAGACTTACACACTGCTTAAACTAATTTATACTAAGAACAAAACACACACCCATTCCCAAGGGAGGACTCTAATCTCGGGTGGAAGAGGCCGCGCAATCGGGTACATGGCACCTCAAACCGCGCGGCCACTCCGCGCGGCTGTGTGTGTTTCATTGTTTCGTACGGCAAGTGTTTGAGTGTGTAGTGTCAGCTATTTTTCACACTATACGTGTAAATTACGTTGTTTTGCCCAACACAAGTGAGCATGGCATATATTGTCTGTGTAGTAGGTTAAGTTTCACTGCTGCTGGCAATACCAAAAGAAATCGCATTTAGTTGAGTATTATGTCCTACAAGGAGATAGTGAGAATATTGGGTGTGAAACGTAGTTGAAGTGGATTAATGTATAAGTAAATCAACCAATACCAAAAGAAATCGCATTTAGTTGAGTGTTATGTCTTACAGGGAGATAGTAAGAATAGTAGATGTCAAACGTAGTTAAAGTGCATTAATGTGTAAATTCATCAACTCTCCAACGACAACATTATAGAAAGTGCTACAACGTTTCTTAGCTCTTGGAAGAATGGGATGCAAGATAAATATATCAACTGTAGAAGAAAAATAATCTATGTGATATGTTTTCTTACATATTTATGTAAAATATTAAATTATTTTTGTAAATATTGTATATATATATATAGGTTTTAGTTACTTTTTCCAGTCTGATGAAAAAATAGTGCAAAGTCCGTATGAAAACAGTCTCTCTAAAAAAAGGACATTAAACTAATAAATTTAATTTTTAAAACTGTAGTCATCCGTTTTCTTTCATTACACCCTACTGTAAACGTAATTTTTAACAATGTGCAGTTACATCTGCATTGCACACATGACCTTCTACACGAATTAGTGCATTTACACTTTTTTTTTACAGTAGGCAGATATACGTCTGCGTAAAATGTTCAGTTTCACAGTAAACAGACACATCTGCGTTGCACGCCTTGAAGAGATATATTTGTACTTCGTTAAAAGTGTGCTGAAATGTGAACACCTACATGTAAAGTCAGATACGCTTAGCATAGATGGCGGCTGCAGAGCGGTTGCAGAGTTGGAATTTTCTTAAAAATAAGGACAAAACATCCCTATCTTTCCCCAGCATAGCACAAGTGGACTGATCGACACATTGGGGAATTAGACTTTAACTAAAACAAGCAATATGTGCGACATAGGGAAAAATTTCGAAGCCATCTTGAAATCTACAAGTGATCTTACTGTTACAAATTACTCAGGTGTGCGTAATTAACAGCTTGGGGGAAACATGTGAAGTGGTTCTTCATGTTATGGAACTAGATCATCATCATACTTGCTGGGTGAAAAACATCTTTATCTAGCCAAGAGGCTCAGACTCCTAACAGACCTGCAATGGAAAGAAACACTTTCGGTCCGGCCTTTGAGTAGCAGGTAGGCTTGGAGCGGAATAGGAAAAGGCGTCCTTGTCTCCGATGAAACAATGGCATTTGTCCAAGAACTGGTGCAGGGGAAAGGGGTAGCTTTGGGACATGTCCAGAACCATGCGATGAGACTGGCAGTAGGAAAATTCTTTTTTCCAAGAGTCAGACTTGGGCCTGAAGGGAAAAAAAAACTCGTTTTTCTCAGATAAGTGACGCCAGGGGACAATCTAGGAAATACGACAGTAACTCAAGTTGGTACAGTGCACCTACTGAGAACCTGTAGGTAACACTACCTGACAGAAAGTGTCATCCCATTTCAGGTCGTATTCTCAGTATTTTGTAAATAAAAAGAGCATCTGTGACAGGAAAATTGGCTGGCAGTGAGGTACAATAAGATAGGTTCGTGAAGCCCTCTCTCCGGCTGTGGCGACCTTGCTACTGTTTGTTGTTATATCAAGGAAAGTCACAGAACTCACATTTTTCCAATTTTTTTATTTCACCAGAACTAAAACTCGTCAGTGGCATTGTCCTCTTCCCTTTCTTCCATAAGTAATTCATTCTGAATGACAAATCACGCTGTTTCCACTGTCGGAACAGGCGCTGTCAGCTTTGCGCCATCCGCACATCATCGGAAGCGTGGCGACACTGCAGAGCCACCAGGTGACGGTCGTCCAGCTGTGTCGCTGGGTCTGCAACTGGATTGTGGTCGTGGAGGAGCCTGGGCAGGACGCGCGCCCGCTGCTGGATCGGCTGTTGGAGCTCGCAGAGGACTACTCCTTCGTGGTGGTGCTGGTGACTGAGCGTCGGCTGCAGGGCGCCATTGTCGACAGTTGCGTGGCTGCCGACCTGGCGCCGTGCACGCTACAGGAGCTGCCGCAGATCGCGGTGCGGCTTCAGGGCAACGAGTACTGTACCACGCTGGGTGACCTCCTGCCAGACACTGCCTCACTCGGCGAGATACTGGATGGACATGGCCATCGGCTGATGTGGCTAGTGGCATGCGCTGTCCGCCATGAGCCACTACGCCTCGGCCTCCCAATCCCGCCTGTGGATGACTGGTACGTCCGCAGATCGCTAGTCTCTAACAGACTCCTCAATGGGGAGACATTTCTCCGGTCGCTGGGTCAGTCTGACATCTGCCTAACTAACGACTCGTCGGCAGACCAAATTTGTCGTATCCTTGGTCACTGTCATCCTATTCGCTTCCAGGGTGCTGCAGACGCTGCACCATACACCGAGTGGCCTCTGATACTCATCGGTGGCAATTCACGTACTGTTTCAGAGAAGTTCTTTGGCTGTAATCTATATGAGTTAGTACATACATCAGTTGGCTGGGAGTTACTACACAGCAGTAAGGGAATTTCGGTCATTAGGAATTACCTCGTAAACGAAGAGAAGTTGGAAGTAGGCGAGGAAACCCACAGAAAAATACTACTGAACTTTATGGATATAGCAGACAAGGTGATTATTATTGAAGGTAAACCTGGAGTGGGAAAGTCATCACTGCTAAGTAGCATCGCGATAGAGATTAAAGAAAAAGATCCTAAAACATGGGTTCTCAGGTTCAACCTTCTGAGGTACGCTAGCCTCCTGAAGCAGTCTCAGAACAGTACAGAAGCCATTGCAGCATTGGTGAAGGATGCTCTCTCTGAAGCCCCCTTCACATCACCTGAAATAATTCAACAACAAAGCCATCTAGAGTTGGCAATCCTAGAACAATGCCTCAAGCATACATCGAACGTCGTCATTCTCGTTGATGGATTTGACGAAATCTCACCCGATTACACGGAGAAATGCTTCGCTATTATTCAGTCGCTAATTTCTCGGTGCAGACTTCTTTGTGTGACCACCCGGCCGACAATGGTGAAGGAACTAGAGGATGTGCTAGGAGTCGTGGCGTACACACTGGAGGAGTATTCTGATCATGAGCTCCAGACATTCTTCTTGAACTACAAAAAAATGGGATTTGTGAGGGACTTCCTCTCTGCAGCGGAACTGAATGAACAATTCAGGAGCATCTTGAGAATACCATTATTCGCCAAAGTATTTGCAGATCTCATTGCGAGAGGTAAACAGGAAGGACGTGACCCAGTGACACTCTTCGAGGAGTTTTTCGAGATGAAGTACCAACGACTGTTCGAGGAGAAATATTCAGCTAACCTCTCAGTCCCGGGTGCAATTGCTGAAATGGAATACAGCCGTGGCGTCTACATGAACGAGTTAATGCAGTTGGCACTGATTTCACTTCTTAATGATCTATCAGTTGATCCCAGCGTGCCAACATTCAGAGTCAAGCTGAACTACTTTCTTAAACCTGGAATTGTATTTGATTTTGTAAACGGGAAACCTGTCTTTCTTCACAGGACGTTCGCCGAGTTCTTCCTGGCCAAATGGTGCGTCAACAACATTGACAGTTGTGGAACAGTATTCCGAGTTTCATTTCTGGATTACAAGTTGGAGTTCTTTGTAGAGTGTTTTAGTCGAATGGCGTGCCGGGGAAAGATACTCCACGAAGCTGTCATCAACAACAACAAGGAAACCGTAAAAGAATTGTTATTCTCTGCTGATACATTACAGACAGAAGCAGACGTCACGGGCCGAAATGCCTTGCACTTGGCTGTTATACATGACAGATGGAAAATTGCGCGATTAATTGCAGGCACAGGTGTCGGTCTGCTGATGGTGAAAGATCGTGTACTACGGTGGACGCCACTGGAGTACGCGCAAGCTGCGCAGCGCTGGGGCATCGTAGGAATACTGCTGCAGGCTGGGGTTCCATCTGAAGATCTCGCCCAGAGTGAAGTGAAGTTCAGCACTCGCGACACCTCCCAGCTGGAGCACATTTTTCGTACCTCAGGCTACTCTGCACTCCTGGACGCAATACTCGATGGGGCTACGTCGGAAACTCCTGAAGCACAATTCAAGGTATTACGACCACTTTGCTCAATTTTCTTTCATTTTGTAGGTTAAAACTGCCTTCTTTTTCTATTTCTTAGTAGCTTCACATCAGTATCAAAATCTCTGAAAACTGAATTTATACTTCCATTTGCCAGGAGCTATTATTTAGTCCGCTACTATTTGTATCGGAAGCATCCAGCATCAGTGACACTCGAGTTCCTATCTTTGCCTCACGAGACAAAGTTAAAGAATTTTGGATAACGAATTAGCTTTATGGACCGATTGATTATTTTAATCTTTCAGTTGTCCTCTCCTGTAGATGATAATCTGCTAACTCTGCGCCACTGGGATTTGTGGGTTAAAGATTATGATCAAAGAATAAAGATGATTTTGGTATGAAATGTCCTCTCCTAATCAATATTCTACCTTATTTACTAAAACTGATTGCCAGACTACAACAAGGACTCTGAAATTTTCTTGTATTTCAAGTGAGTTACGTTAATAGTAGGACAGCAGCTTGTGCAAACCAGTATGATATAGAAAACAGTCGAAGTCGTGAAAATAGGTTCTTTTTACTTAATTGATGAACGGTTTCGTTATCAGAACTCATTATCAAATCCTATAAATTGGTTTTTCTTCGTCTTGTTTGCAGTTATATGTAGTACTTTTATTGTCTGCTAACGAGTACCTAGCACGCATTGCACCATAACTCAAAGAAGGCAAGTGTGTCTTTAAATTCTGTTTATTGAAGATGTTTTGGATACACAAAGCTTTTTGGTTTTTTCCATAAGTTACGTACGCTAACAAATCAAATGCTTTTTTGATGCCCTTGCAGGTCACATTCAACCTTCCAATGTGTTAAGCATGGATTTTCAAAATTCAGTCCAAACAGTTGTAGCGATTGTCCCTGTGCTTTGTTGGTGGTTACTGCAATTACGAGTCTCGCCGAAAACTGCAAATGTTTGAATCAGAATACCACATTTGTTAGAATCACTGGTATATGTGGCAGCCGAATGTTGCCTCCTGTAACATTGTTGCTTCGATTATATTGTTCATCGTCTTTCCCACTGAAAGCCTGGTACTTCGGCAAACATGTGATGGATTTATGTTTCGGAGAAGAATGATAGGCGCGCCCATTTTCAATGCTAAACCGTGTGGTGGCATGCCTAGCAAATCAATGGAAATCATGAATTCACTGTTGAATAATTGACAATATAGTCTTAATTCGTTACACTATCGATGGACTGATATGTTGTTACTTCGTTTATTACTCACTTTTGAATGCTGAAAATGATGCCATTGACAAAACTGGTTTCGAGTGCTAATAAAACATGTACACAGAGCAGCAGATGGTTGTTGTAACTGTCTGCGATCTGCTACTTATTTTGCTTGGTTGCACAGAAATGATAACCACTTGCATATCGATGCATGGAGAACAATTCATTACTGTTCTACAACTGTTGCAGACTACCTTGATGGTATAATATTAGTGACCAGCAGTCTTAATGTCGTTTGGTCCATAAGTGAAAATAACTGCCATATAACGTACCACGTGCTGTCTTTTCGACTACCTCGTCTCAGCAAGACGATGCTCCTTTGTTTCCAAAGCTCACGATGCCTTTTCCTTTACCGCTTGAGGTGTAGATAAAGTAATTGCTTGTCGGTCGAGTGGTATAATTGATTTGACATCGAATGTAATACTTTATGACTATTGGAAATTCAGTCGGGAAAATAAAACTAAATGTGTATGATATCTGTTTCTAATGTCGACTGGCAATTCGAATTTCACGATCAACACCACTTTTATGTCACACACGAAATGAAATGTCACTGCTTGTGTTTTGTTCAGTTCAGTTATGTCATGTATGTACGCTCATACTATCGCGTAACTTTTGAAAAGTGAATGAAATAAAATAGTCTCTTAAATTTGGAATAAAATGTTTGTTAAAAAATCTCTTTTATGATCGTTAAAAGCCACGGCTAATTTTTCTCAGGGCGGTATCGCTAGAAATGTCATACGTATTACAATGTGAAGACATCCGTCATACTCATGATGGATATAAAAACAAATATCTTTCTTTAATGTTGGACGATAAGCAAATTAAATACAATACTCAAATAATTATTTATTTTTCTCTGTGAGTTCCGATGCTACAGTGCAGCCGCCTATGTGCAATGGCAGCGTATAGAATCGAAATAATTGTTTTTAATAAAACTATACCTCTGGCCTAAAATGAAATGGAAAATATTATGACGCCGTTTTCTATTTGTTGAGCTTAAATCCTTTCAATACTTTCAGAATTATGTGACTGTTAAGGAAGTTTTTATTATTTTAACATCAATGGCGTCGCATCAACAATGCACTTTTAACACCAATGGCGTCGCTTCAACAATGCACTTACACAAAATGGCCAGGGCAACATTTAATTGTTACGTAATTAAATAAGGGGAAGGGAAGGTACTTTGTAGCTACTAACAAAAACACATGCTACATTGGATACTGACACACACACACACACACACACACAAACACATACACACACACACACACACACACATATATATATATATATATATATATATATATATATATATATATATATATATGGCAAAAATTGTAATTACACTTCATATAGTTTAATTAATTGCAGACCGTGATCTATGTGCGATCTTCAGAGAGGACGTCAGAACCATGAAGACGAAAAAGAAGCAGAGCACAAAGAAACAGAAGTTCTTTTCTTATGTACTACGAGAGGAAGATCATGCTTATTACAATCCTAAGAGCGCATATAGCGCTTTCACCATCGCTGAACATCGATTACTAGATTTTATGTTTCTTTTTTCAAGAAGCGATGCTATAAAAGCCCCCTGGAATGCCATTTGCATAGTTACATACAGTCTTGTAAATGACATTCCACGACAGCATAATTCTGTATGTAAGGTTCACATCCAAACAGGTGACAGTAGACATATTCGATTTAATCAGGGCATCAATAGATTTTAAGTTTCTCTGCGTCGAAACAGGGGACGACAGATTTAGTTGATTCATTTTTTTTTTTATTACTGAGTGACTGAATTCGTCTGCGTCCAAACAGCTGCCGACAGATTGATTATTATATTCATAAGTTTGAAGTATGCCTGCGTCCTAACAGGTGACGACAGGTTTATGAGATTTCAATAGTTGTGGTAATACAGGTACTTTCTTACAGTTGCAGTTCTTGTACATAAATGACTTTTCATTGAAGTAGAGTGCAGCCTTTTTACTATCTTTCCTCGGAATGGTGTATTTTATGTTTCCCCATTTGGGTAAAAGCCTCTGGGAAACCGAGGGAAAATCAGGACAGAGCTATAAGACTGTACTCTGATCAAACATTTAAAGACATTAATATTTACATTGTCAATTTCTGTTCATTAATGGGTTTACAAAATCAGAATATTTATTGTTAATCTCCTTCCGTGGTGAGCTGGTGAGGTGGTTAGGGCGTTTCTTCCATGGTGAGCTGGTGAGGTGGGCCGGCCGGGGTGGCCGAGCGGTTCTAGGCACTACAGTCTGGAACCGCACGACCGAAACGGTCACAGGTTCGACTCCTGCCTCGGGGATGGATGTGTGTGATGTCCTTAGGTTGGTTAGGTTTAAGTAGTTCTAAGTTCTAGGTGACTGATGACCTCAGAAGTTAAGTCCCATTGTGCTCAGAGCCATTTGAACCATTTCGGTGAGGTGGTGATGGCATGGGCGTCGGATTGCGCCTCCGACAGCGCGTACTGCAGGTCGTGACATCACCAAGGCGAGCGATCAGCTGACGCGCGACAGCGACGAGCTGCACTCAGCCGCGTACCGGATGTCCCTTCTCTTCTACCCTCCTTCCAGTTGTTCTCCGCCAACACTCCACAGCAAAATTTCATGAAATTCAAGAACAACAGCAGCATCAGTTCATTACAAATCAATAGATGTTTATTTGTGTTAGTGGGAAGAACAAATGATTATTCATACTGTTTTATTGTGTCACCCAGCACCAGTTTATGTCGGTTTGCTTATGAATTAATCGTTCATTTATTAATACATACGAAGTACACCCTATGAAATTGTTAAAGTATAGTTCGTCACACTTTTTGTTGAAGTTTACATTTCAGTTTCGTATTGCTGTATGACACTATTCAAATGCGCAGTTTGTCACACGTTAACCTTAGCTTCACACAGTTGTTGTGCCCCAGAGTAGGCTGCTTATACAGTCTCACTACTTCAGTTACGCACCACACTGTTTCTAAAGTCACAAACAGGTCTTTCCGGACACACTTGCACGGAACAGCTGTTCTGTTCGCTTGAGTGGGCGGATTCCCAGTGTTGACTTCCTCCAGTCACTTCATTGATTTGCTGACATCCGTTTAAATGAGCTGTGTCTCGACTGCGTTAAATAACGTCCTCATCCGGAACACACTTTTTAGTTCGCCACGGTCTGTAAGCTATTCATTCCATTTAAACTTTATACTCTATAGTATTGTTTCATGAACACTGTTCATCACTATAGTTCCCATGAATGACGTAATTTTTGGTCACACTGAATACGGTTTATTGACACATTGTTCATTCGGGTCTCTGCACGCACAGTCACTGTTCGAATGTTCAAATGTGTGTGAAATCTTATGGGACTTAAATGCTAAGTTTATCAGTCCCTAAGCTTACACACTACTTAACCTAAATTATCCTAAGGACAAACACACACACCTATGCCCGAGGGAGGACTCGAACCTCTGCCGGGACCAGCCGCACAGTCCACGACTGCAGCGCCTGAGACCGTTCCGCTAATCCCGCCCGGCAGTCATTGTTTTTTAGTCTTTTGTGGTACATTAAACTGTTCATGAAAACTTTAATGTTTTGTCAACAAGACGAAATACACACACAATGTATTCGTATGCACATTATAGCTCATTACAATGTACATTAGGTACTGTTAGCATAAGTACCTTCATATATATATATATATATATATATATATATATATATATATATATATATATAAAGCTTCCGTGATTTTTTTAAAAAATCTCTATGCTTGACAGTTCGGTTCACTCAAAACGTGAACGTAACTTAGGGACATATTATCTCTATAAATTCGATAGATAGAACTACCTAGGTTCTACCTATTGATCTCTTTAGTAGGTTCATGGCTTGTACCGTTAGGTGCACTATTCTCATGACCAATTAATAAATTCTTTAATCTCTTTAAAAAGGCTAGATATACCATTGCATCTGTCATTACATATTTCTAAGAAATACCATTATGACATTAAGTGCATGAAATTTTTGCTATATAGATACTAGGAAAAAAACATCCATTTTGATCATAAATAAAG
The DNA here is from genome assembly GCF_021461385.2 of Schistocerca piceifrons. Lineage (NCBI taxonomy): Eukaryota > Metazoa > Arthropoda > Insecta > Orthoptera > Acrididae > Schistocerca > Schistocerca piceifrons. Next base: position 540,922,972 of record NC_060140.1, read on the forward strand.
TGAAAATTCATTAATGAAATGAAACATTCTTAAACTTAAACTTACATCTATTCGATATATACACATTGTTCATAAAAAATTTCGAAGTCCTTATATGGGTATAAATCCACTGGTTTCTTGTTCTCAGAATTAATCAGAAAATAACTACATCCATAACGTACTTTGTCGATGACTATACAACAATTGCAACTTGTTATTTCTTTTATTTACCAGAGAGGCCTTCAGGTGGTTCTTTAGCAGTTCTTACTCTTCTACTTCAATCTCTTGTACTTGCCTTAGCTGTTTGTCATACTTCTGTTTTCTCGTTTCTGCACATTTTTTAAGAGAGGTCAAACCTTTGTTGATTTTCTCTTCTCTATTTAGCTGCCAACAGTCTAACCTTGGTAATGAAGTTACTACTCGTCATTTTCATCTTCAGACAACATCGATTCTGCTGGCGTGTGTTGGGTGCCAGAATGCGGTTCAAAAATGGCTCTGAGCACTATGCGACTTAACTTCTGAGGTCATCAGTAGCCTAGAACGTGGAACTAATTAAACCTAACCAACCTAAGGACATCACACACATCCGTTCCTAAGGCAGGATTCGAACCTGCGACCGTAGCGGTCGCTTGGCTCCTGACTGTAGCGCCTAGAACCGCACGGCCACTCTAGCCGGCCAGAATGCGGTAAACGGTTCAACGTGTTTTCAGAGATGTTTACATATTCAATCAATTTTGTATGCTAATTCGGCGCATATGTCTGCATAAACCTATTAAACTCTTTCAATATGCATTCCACCGGACTGGCTTCTGGACGAAACCTAGCTATCAGTATCTGTTTTATACTATAGTTTTTCAGAAAATTTTTGCACTTGTAACCTGTAAAATATTAAGCATGATCTGAAATGACGGCTTCCGGTTCACCTATTATGGGTATATACTGTTTTCCTATTCTGTTAACAATGGCTGTAGCTGTGTACCTTTTGACCGGATACATCTTTAGGTACTTAGAAAACACATCGTAAACTGCCAATATATATTTGCACCCTCCTCGAGCCGTGGCGAGAGGTCCAGCGAAATCCAAAGAAACTAGTTGCAATGGATGTGTCAGTACAAATATATGTATTTCGTTTCTCGCTGAACGTTTGTTTGGTTTTGTCTTTTGACATATGAGACATGTTCTCAAAATTCGGTGGACATAGCTGCCTAAATTTGGGTAATAGCAAATCCAGTCGATTTTAGCAATAGTTTTGTTTATGCCAAAGTGCCCCCAAGTTTTTTGGGTATACAAGATAAAGACGTGTAAACAACTTTCTAGAATACACACACACACACACACACCAACGTTCTTCTTCTTTCTTTGGTTTATGGCATAAAATTCCATTTTGAATTGCCTGACTAATTCCGAATTCGGATTCTCGGTGAACAGTTGCACAATGTATTTCCACTTACAGTCAGCAGCTTGCATTTCAGACACACGTTTGCACATGTCAAGAAAATTTCGTCTGTATGTCTGATCTTTAACTAACAGTACTTTGCACTCTGATACCCGTTTAATAAGCTCTGCATTTTCTGACATACCCTGTAGCAACCTGGATAGGGCTACAGCAATATTATCCTTCCCGTTAATATACGCAATTTGAAAGCAACATTCTTGCAGCGCTAAAGCCCATCTCGCTGAGCGTGCGTGTAACAGTTTACATGTTAAAAAGAAACTTAATGAATGATGGTCAAAGTACGCTTTGTCTTTTTACCATAAACGTGAAAATGAAATACCCTTAAGGCCCAAACCACAGCTAAGGCTTCAGGTTCTGTTACTGAGTATGATCGTTCATTCTGTTAGAACACGACTCGCAAAACTGTTCACTTTAATCTGTTGTTTGCCGTATGTTTCATCCACTGGAACAGACAAGCTCCTAGTCATGTGAAAAATGCATCAGCAGAAATGGAAAAATCTTTCTCCAGAATACCTGCGTTGATTAACGCTTGTTTGATTCTGTTGAACTGCTATCGCAGGCGGAATTCCGCTGCGATCTATATTCTTTAACACAACGCAATTCAGTGACTGCTTCTTTACTAAGCACTCCGTCTTCAGGCCACGAGTGGCCTACCGGGACCATCCGACCGCCGGGTCATCCTCAATGGAGGATGTGGATAGGAGGGCCGTGGGGTCAGAACACTGCTCTCCCAGTCGTTGTGATGGTATCCTTGACCGAAGCCGCTATTATTCGGTCGAGTAGCTCCTCAATTGGCATCACGAGGCTGAGTGCACCCCGAAAAACGGCAACAGCGCATGTCGGCCTGGATGGTCACTCATCCAAGTGCCGACCACGCCCGACAGCGAGTCGAAAGAAAAACCTTAAACTAGTCCAAAGAACGCCCTCTATTGCACTATTGTGGGGCGAAGGAATGCTCTCTCGACGAAAGGAAGACGCTAAACCTATGAACGCCATTTATTGCGCCATAGAATGGGGCGATGGAAAGCCCCCTCGCCGAAAGGAAGACACTAATCCCAAGAACACCCTGTATTGCACCCTTGAGCGGGTCGAGGGAAAGCCCCCCATGGCTTCCCATGGCTCCTCATCTCATTTGGGACAACGCTTAATAGTGAAATGACATTTCCAGGAATTTAATTTTTTTCTCTCCCGAATTTTGATTGGCTTAGGTTGGCAGTGACTCCAGCCCATTCAAATTTGCTCAATATTTTGTGTATTATTTCCACGTGCTCTTCCTATATGGGAGCTGCAAATTAAGATGTTATCCACATATACGGTGACTATCAAGCAGCTCAGTGCTTAACACCTTATCAAGAGCTGCTAAATACTCCAGCACTAGTATTTAAACCGAATGGAAGTAATTTAAACCTGTATCTCCCACCAGTGAAAGTAAAAGCTGTATATTTTCTCGACTGTTCTGTCAAGGGGAATTGCCAATATGAAAATCGCGAAGCAGTGCAGGAAACTATAAACTGCAAATACCTCGAGAGAGGTCCTCATAGGCATTCCTTTCTGTCAAAAACTCCCAACACAGAATACAGGCGACTCTCAATCCCTTTACAACTAGGAACGTGCAATTAAATGCTCCATTTCCCATAAATAAATCCACCTGTATCTGGCTCTTAACTACCTGTGTTTCTGCACCAATGACACCCGACACTTTATAGTTCTGAACTGGCAACAATGGCACTTTATGCAACTGGTACAACTTCTTATAGAAACTATAAGTCATCACATTAACTGTAGCTCCTGTGTCAGTTATGATATTGACTGGTATACTAAGAACTTTAGCTTGAAGCACAGCCTGTCTCAACTCACGATCTGCTTGGTTACATCTCTTAGTCTCTGTTAAAAGTACCTCCTTCTTTCCGACATCATCGTTATATCTCAACATATTGACTATATCCTGTTTCTCCTTACTTGTTTGTAAAATCTCCCCCCGTCCCACGCCCAACAACGGAGAGCTAATTGCGGCCGTCTTAAGTTTATCGAATCAGTTGATGTAGGACGATTGTCATTCGTCACATCAACTATTCTCACACTTTGATTCTGGTGCTGCCAAGCTGGGTTGTTTGAAGTACCTGCTGGACCGCGTTCGCTCCTATTATTATTATTGTTTTGAGTATCTTTCGGGTTCATTCTGATTATACTGTCTTGGATATAATGTCATTGCAAACCTATTCTTTCCCAGTGGCCCTGCCTCTCGCATTGGCTGTTGATTGCCACCTCCTGGGCCAAACCGTTCCTCATACCTTCGTTTTCGTCTGTATTGAGGTGAACTGTTTTCCCAAGTTTGTCTGTTGTTATTAGCTTTGTCATCATTCAGATGGCTGTTAAATGACTGATTTCCATTCATAGGTTTACGTTGTGGTTTCGCCTATTAGAACAATTACCATAATTATTACAACTATTTTGCCTATTATTATTCTTTTCTCTATCTCTTAACCATTTCCATTGCTACTTTGCAACTATTGAATCCAAGACAGAGAAGTAGTTATCCAAATCATTGTCTAGTACATGGATTAGTTTTTCTCTAAAATTGGGTGAAAGTCTTGATTTTAACAGTCTGATCACATCACGATTTGAGATCGGTTTGTCCCAGTAGCGCGTTTTGTTAATATATTTCTCGAAATACTTTCTTAAGCTTCCTTGTTTATGACTATAAGCCTTTGGACTGCCTACCTCTTTTCACTGTTCACAGGTGTAGCTAGTATCAGCTGCATCTGTTGCCTATAGAGCAGCATCCACTACTATTTGCGAAACAATAAACTGTATCTTTTGTTTCTAGATCCCTGCTCTGGGCAGTATATTTCGAAAACTCTTTATGTATACTGCAGCGTGAATGTTTTTCTTATTGTTGAAGAAGGTTTGAAACTGGCGGTGTTTGACTAAACTCTCCTCCACCATTATTGAGGATACAGTAGGCACAGCCCCCACACCATTCAATACTTCACTGTTAGGGCTACACGTTCCTGCCTGTACCCCACAAAGTGTGTTATAGATGGCAGCGAATGGCAGATTATCATGTGAAACATGAGATGCAGGTATATAACTGTCCTCCATTTTCATGTTGTTTACCCTTTCTTGTTGTGTCTGATTAGTTGGACCAGTTGAGTGAGCTGCGCAAATAGCGCTTATCACTTCTGTCTATTTTCTCGTCTGTTTGTTTCACTTTGTCATCTATCCATTTTTCTACTTTTTCTACGACCTTTTTAGTGTGTTCCACTAAGCAGTTCTGTATTTTATCTTCATTTCCTATATCTATGTTTTCTGCCCTTTCGGCTATGTCTTGGATATCTTCCTTCATATTATTTTGCAGATTTTGTATAACGTCGTTAGACTGGCTACCAAATTTGGCAATTCTTGGTACGCTTGTTTTAAGTTGGTTACGTGTGCTTTCATGACTTAAAAACTTCTCAGTTGTTCACACATTCTGTTTTCTCTCTCTTTTTCCCTTACTTCATGCTGGCTCCAAATTTCTATCTGTATTCTTTCCTTCTCTCTTTCTCTTTCCTCCTGCTGTCTCTCTCTAACTCTAACTGTATTCTTCCCTTCGCTTTTTCCCTTTCTTCCCGCTCCTTTTGGAATTGATCTAGTTTCATCAAAATAGCAGTTACGGCGTCGTAATCCTGTGAGGCGCACGTAACTGGTTGCTTAGTTGCGGGCGCGGCAGTTTCACTCCGAGCAGTTGGCAACACGCTGCCATCAGCTCTTCGCTGCATCTCTGTGTGCTGATGTGCAGTTTCTGTTTCATGAATAGTAATATTGTCTTGCATATTTGTATGCGAGGTAGATCGAATGGGGATTTCCTCTAATTCGTTATCACTATCCTCTCGTAAATCTGCTTCTATATCGATCTCTCTCCTAGTCTTGCTACGAAATCTCATAGATTCTGAACGAGACGTTATTTCAGCAGGACTATCTTCACACGGTAATCACCACAAAAATAATAATAATACAATCTACAATTTCTAATTCTACATAAAATCTATAACAAATATAAATTTCCTTGCCTACAAGAATTACTATTTGCCGAACACCACCACGCAGTACAAACCATGAATACTGGCACACAACATGACACACGAAAGCAAGAGATATCTTCAGAAACCTTTACCATCGTTCTTATGGTCTGCTTTATTCTCATTATTCAGATCTGTGGTAGGTTCCAGGTCTTCAGTTTTCTCTTTACATCTAAATTAATAATGATTGTACACATGAAACAAATTACATATACAAGCATTAATTTTCTTATCTTAAAAATATGTTCTTTACATATAGATAAATTTTCTGGAACATCGAGTCCCACGTTGGGCGCCAGTTATTGCGTGACTTTTTGAAAAGTGAATGAAATAAAATATTCTGTTACATTTCGAATGAAATGTTTTGTTAAAAAATCTCCTTTATGTTCGTTGAAAGGCACGACTAATTTTTCTCAGGGTGCTATAGCTAGAAGTATCACACATATTCCAACGTGAAGACATCCATCTTGCTCACGATGGATATAAAAACAAATATCTTCCTTTAATGTTACGCGGTAAGCAAATTAAATACAATATTCAATTGATTATTTATTTTTCTGTGTGAGACTCGATGCTCCAGTATAGCCGCCTATGTGCAATGGCAGCGTATACAATTGAAATAATTGTGTTTAATAAAACTGTACTTCTGGCCTAATATAAGACAGAAAATATTATAAGACCCCGTTTTCTATTTGTTGAGATTAAATTCTTTCAATACTTTCAGAATGAAATGACTATTGAGAAAGGATTTATTATTTTAACACCAATGGCGTCGCTTCAACAATGCACTTACACAAAATGGCCAGTGCAACATTTAATTGTTACATAATTAAATAAGGAGCAGGGAAGGTACTTTGTAGCTACTAACAAAAACAAATGCTTCATTGCTTACATATATATTTAGCAAAATTTTCAATTGCACTACATATAGTTAAATTAATTACAGACCGTGACCTATAAGCGACCTTCAGCTAGGACATCAGAACCAAGAAGACGAAAGAAAAGCAGGGCACAAAGAGACAAAAGTTCTTTTTTTATATACTACGAGACAAAGATCATGCTTGCTACAATCCTAAGAGCGCATATAGCGCTTTCATTGTCGATGAATATCGATTACTAGATTTTATATTCCTTTTTTCAAGAAGCAATGGTATAATACGGCGAAAACAAACGAACTGCCTCTAAACTACATCAGGTGCACATATATATTGAAACATCCTGCGCACTACCCATTGTTAAATGGTAGTATTAATTCAGAAATCTTCCCAGGCGTGTACACAACTCACAAAAGTTTCATCGCCATCAGGTGAGTTTTATATGAATGCAAACTGCACTGACGAATTAACATTTATATTTATATAGAGAAAATTAAATGTTTGCCTCAAAGTTTATCCCGGTAACAGACCTACAATTAGTTCACGGGAAGAACTTCGAATGAAATATTGAGCGCTTGTCATTAAGTGAAGCAAGTTATACAGGACTGTTACTAAAGAAACAAAAGATATTATTAGCTATGATCAAGTCACACAGAAATTAACTGGAGTGTACGCAGCTGCTCTTCACAGATTGCATTCCTCAGTTATCATGAACATTAGCAATAATGGAAGAGGTCGAAACAAGGATCAATAAGTTTTGCATAAATTAATACCGCTATAAAACTGGAGAACAGTATTCACCGTCTATGCATTGCTCCTATATTTGAATCCAATAATTGGTCTCTGCACACAACATATACTTGTCGCACTGAAGTAACATCCTAAAAATGCAGCTGGTTAAGTTTATTATGTAAGGGTCGTCTAAACACGGGAATCTGAAAATGAAAATGAAGATTGTAAATACAAAACTTTTCCGTTTGCTCTAGCCAAGAGAATGATTGAAAACGGAGTAATCTGAAGTAAAATGACGTTCAGCCCTGTGATACTCGCATTTTATTGGACGACTGCAGGAAGAAAAAGACGTAAGTCTTCCTCATCTGGGCAGCTCGCAAGTTGGAGATAAACGAGAAAAACAACCAGTACAAGAATTGAGCACATAAGATGCTTAACAGATTTAGTTAACTGCAAGCTGATCAGAAGATGCACTGTGCTACAGCTTGAGCAACACTTATAATATTTTCCAAGTACAGCGAGTGGGCGCCATTCAGGACGAGACGAGAGTTGCGATGTGAATAGAATACAAAATGTAAGTTATCTCTCCTGAAATCCCAACGTTCTCCAACTCCACTTTAGGGATTGAGTGAATATTGCTACCAATACGACGAACGAAAAAACTGGCTCCAAGCGCTACGTGACTTAACATCTGAGGTCATCATTCCCCAGACTTAGAACTACTTAAACCTAACTAACCTAAGGACATCATACACATCCATGCCAGAGGCAGGATTTGAACCTGCGACCGTAGCAGCAGCGCGGTTCCGGACTGAAGCGCGTAGAACCGCTCGGCCACAGCGGCCGGCACGACGAACGAGAGTGTACCTGAAAAACAGGGGAGTACTTCAGAAACTTCCCATTCATTCACATATTCCGATTCATTAGGTTGATGCTAGTACTGAGGAGTCTCTCTCCACTGGTTAGCATCGTTCGCGACAAATCTTTGATGGCGATAATATTTCGGAACGGACAATCCGTGAATTGAAGGGAAAGCAACGCACATTCTCGTTCTGCCAGAGTACCGTCAGTGAGAGGCTCCTTCCGATGTGCAGAGAGGAAGGCAAATTTCTTATTCACATGCACACATGGGAATCCTATGGCTGCATGTGTCACGACACAAGTTGCAACACACTAGGGCCACGAACTGGCCATAGCAATACTTTGAGAAACAGGACCTTTCCTTGAAAAGTGCCACCCCCTCGGAGGCTGCTGTTCCCTGCTTCTGAGAAAGCATTCTGATGACCAAACAGTACACTGCCGACACCCGAGGTCCACTCCCATCCGTGAGGAAATTAGTAGCTGTCCACTCACAGCAAGGGTACCAAGCTCACAGAGTAAATATCATTTATTTGTAATACAGCTGAAAGAAAAGTCTTGAAGCGGTATGTAACAGTTCGCTCGTCCCTCTGAAAAGAAAAGGAACAGAATCCAAATCTCATATAGCAACACTCGTTTGTCACATAATTTTGGCGTCTACCAAAAAAACCGACAGATACAACGAAACGGAATTAAAGATATCTACGATATGGAATCTTCCATCATTATCATAGATAAAGATGAGCCTCAAATGTCTTAAGAAAAATTTAATTATATCAGATCTGTAGATCAAAGGCCTGAGGTACAGGCAGGATTTCCCCAATTACGTCGAACGCTGAGGTGCTATTCGAATACCGAAGAGCCACGGCAGTAGTGACGAACTAAGAAGGGGAACATAAGCTGAACACATGAATTGAAGTTTGTGTTAAGGACGGCAATGGACTAGGCTAGGTATGATGAATATTCATTGAAATGTTTAATGATTTTTTGATTTTCAATGTGCGTAACTGCATGTTTTTATCTGTACGAATCTTTTTGCGGATTAAGCACATCTGAAGATGGCAAATATTTGCCGAAACGGATACTGTGAATATTTTTTCTATATACCTAAGCGATCTGCGAAGTAATAAACTGTTATATAAACATTACATAGGTCTCCTACTTCCAACTAGCAATATGTCAGTTAAAAAAAGAAAAAACAGAGGACGTAATGCTAAAGACAGCCCCGTCGAAGGTTCAAGTCCTCCCTCGGGCAAAGGTGTGTATGTTGTTCTTAGCGTAAGTTAGTTCCAGTTATATTAAGTAGTGTGTAAGAATAGGGACCGATGACCTCAGCAGTTTGGTCCCATAGGAACTTACCACCAGAAAAATGCAAAAGACAGTTTTCACAATTATATTTCTTAAGTGCAAATCCTTTACTGTTCTCTTTTTCAATTGAAGACCAAATTAAATCACTACCGTAAGAATATTATACATATAGTTTGGAGCGCTCTTCTGTTTGTAGGTCGAAGTGATAATGTTGATGAGACGTCCGTTGAACACAGATAGTTAATGTAGGACCGCAAAAATTCAAATGAAACAATATATTCAAGCTTTCATATCCAGTAACAGTTCACAAGTGGCACATAGAGAATCCTAGGAGTGACACAAATAAAATTAAAATCGTTTAGCACTCCTTTGGCAAAAACTGGTATCTGAAAAGACCTCTCTCGCCAGTACCCTTGCGCATGTATTAGTTACTGGCGGTGGGCCATACACCTCAAAATATGTTACATTACATGGCTTATTAATGTTCTAGACTTACCATTATTCCATGAATGTTTTATTTAGGGTCTCTGTAATGACGATCATGCTACACATGAGGTATCCATATTTGTTATAAGTAATCATATCATCTTTGAGGAAACGCTCCATCAGTGCAGTTATAGAGCCTTTTATTCTTTGACTTCTATTTAATTCTGGTGTGCTGTTATGTTTGTAGAAGTGCTTGAGAATAAGAAGAAATCTGAAATTGTTAGTAGTGCTTAATAAAGTACAATAACAGGCTGCTGAAAAAATGTCACTCTAAACTTATATAAGTTGTGGTGCTCACCCAGAAACAGTTAATAAATTAAAACATTATCACATTGCTAACCATTTTCCAGAGAAAAAATGTAGTGCTTATCAAACAGTATCACTCATGACCACCTAGAGCTGACGTCACAGCCGCGTTGTGGTTTTGTTGCAGGTGGCAGTTTCCCTCATCACTGTCCAGTTCCAAACTAGCTGCCACAGTCCAAACGGAAGAACGCTTTTACAATGTGCGCTGGAGCATGATCACAGAGAGGTAAGTATATTGTTATTGTTTCATCCACAGAGATTGGTACATACTCGCAATCATTTCACAGTTATAAACCATGAAATTATAAAAATATTTCTTAAATCGAGTATATTGGGATCCAAGAGTCATCTCTTGCGTATGTATAGTGCACAAGCCACAGCAGATTTCAGAATGGATCATACACTACTGGCTATTAACATTGCTACACCAAGAAGAAATGCAGATGACATTCCGGTATTCATTGCACAAATATATTATACTAGAACTGACATGTGATTACATTTTTACGCAATTTTGATGCATAGATCCTGAGCAATCAATACCCAGAACAACCACCTCTGGCCGTAATAACGGCATTGATACGCCTTGTCATTGAGTCAATTAGAGCTTGGATGTCGTGTACAGGTAGAGCTGCCCATGCAGATTCAGCACGATACCACAGTTCATCAAGAGTAGTGACTGACGTATTGTGACGAGCCAGTTGCTCGGCCACCATTGGCCAGACGTTTTCAATTGGTGAGAGATCTGGAGAATGTGCTGGCCAGAGCAGCAGTAGAACATTTTCTGTATCCAGAAATGCCCGTACAGGACCTGCAATATGCGGTCGTGCATTATCCTGCTGAAATGTAGGGTTGCGCAAGGTTCGAATGAAGGGTAGAGCCATGGGTCGTAACACATCTGAAACGTAGCGTCCACTGTTCAAAGTGCCGTCAATGCGAACAAGAGGTAACCGAGACGTGTAACCAGTGGCACCCCATACCATCACGCTGGCTGAAACGCCAATATGGCGATGACGAATGCACGCTTCCAATGTGCGTTCACCGCGATGTCACCAAACACGCATGCAACCTTCATAATGCTGTAAACAGAACCTGGATTCTTCCGAGAAAATGACGTTTTGCCATTCGCACACCCATGTACGTCGTTGAGTAGACCATCGCAGGCGCTCCTGTCTGATGCAGCGTCAGGGGTAACCGCAGCCATGGTCTCCGAGCTGATAGTCCATGGTGCGTCAAACGTCGTCGAACTGTTCGTGCAGATGGCTGTTGTCATGCAAACGTCCCCATCTGTTGACTCAGGGATCGAGACGTGGCTGCACGATCCGTTACAGCCACGCGGATAAGATGCCTGTCATTTCGACTGTTAGTGATACGAGGCCGTTGGGATCCATCACGGCGTTCCGTATTACCCTCCTGAATCCACCGATTCCATATTCTGCTAACAGTCATTGGATCTCTACCAACGGGAGCAGCAATGTCGCGATACGATAAACCGCAATTGCGGTAGGCTACAATCCGACCTTTATCAAAGTCGGAAACGTGATGGTACGCATTTCTCCTCCGTACACGAGGCATCACAACAACGTTTCACCAGGCAACGCCGGTCGACTGCTGTTTGTGTATGAGAAATTGGTTTAAAACTTTCCTCCTATAAGCACTTTGTAGGTGTCGCCACCGGCGCCAACCTTGTGTGAATTCTCTGAAAAGCTAATCATTTGCATATCACAGCATCTTCTTCCCGTCGGTTAAATTTCGCGTCTGTGGCACGTCATATTCGTGGTGTAGCAATTTTTATGGCCAGTAGTGTACATTGAGTCACTCTCTCTTGTGGAGAGGTGAAACAATTTCGGAGGGGTACCTGTGTTAAGCCTGGACATAACGTGTGTCTACTGAAAACGAGCTGCAGTGTATTCAGTAGATGCAGTGTAAACAGTCTGGATGGATCTCTGATCTGGCCTTGTAGCCTTAGCCAATATGGCCTTGCTATATTGCCACTGCGATCGGTTGAAAGCAAGAGGAAACTGCAACCTTTATAGTTCCCGAGTACACAGAGATCTGGTAGCGTAGGACAGACTAATGTGGAGAGCTTCGTTGTACCAAAGACCACAAAAAAGACTTGCTGTTAATCTCGCATCTCTTTCCCTGTCGTCCTTATACAGTCTGTCTCCAATGCAGATTCTCCAACCATACCCACATACCCATTAGTGTTTCATGCGAAAACTCTGTTCTGAAAAAGTGAGATGTTGTTTCAGCATTCCTCCAAGATGATGTTAAGTCCGACCCTCGGTGACGTATGGGCAAGCGAAACTTCTTATAAGATCGTGCAAATTCAAGAGAAACAATGCTTTGCATCGGATAACGTCTTATGAAATGAAAACTACTAGTGCTGGCTCAACTAAGCATCAAATTACGGGTACACAACTCGTCCATCTACCAAAAGGAAGTAGCACTCACTATAAAAATATATTGGGTTGCAAGAGTCGTACCTGGTGTATGCACAGTCCACAGGCAGCGTTAGATTACATTGTGGATTATGCATTGTCGCATGGTCACTGCACCAAGCATATAAACATTTAACAAATGGACAAAATACTATAATCGTGAACTATAGCCTTAGCATAGGTGGGTGGATACATGAAAGCATAATGCGAAACTATATCGTGGATGCGGCCAAAGACTATGAAAATGTTTAGTGATTTCACGAAAGAACTCCGGTAAGGCAAGTACGAACACGAACAAATTCGTAAAAGTGAATGATGTGTGCAACTAGCTGGCTGTGAATGTTAAAACTGCATGATGTACGTTAAATAGCTTTTTATCCCACTAGGCTCGGTGATTTCATCGCCAGCTCACGCCGACCACTGTTAGACAGAATGAGTGTGCAGCTGTTGTGGCAGCTGGAAATTCTAACTCGACCTTGGTAACCTGCTCTAAGTCGGAGACATCTCAGTCCCTCCCTGCCCCCCCTCCTCTCTCTCTCTCTCTCTCTGTCTACGTGTGTGTGTGTGTGTATGACTGTGTTAAGTGAAGTGCATCCTCGACTACAACCTTTGTAGTCAATGTATTTCTTTTCTTCTCTACAATTCTTCCATTGTTTGTTCCTGTTCCAGCATGATTGGTCACACTTTTTTTTTATTTAGATGTTGTCTCGCAGTTAAAATAGAAACCATAGTTCATAGAAACCAAAACTTAAATTGTATAGAAAACGGAATGTTTAAATACTGCTCATTTACTTATTTTTATAGTTAGTGATAACGTAGTACACTTCTTCCGTTACGTTAACTGAATAAGTGGATTTCGGAACTTGAGAATTTTTCTCTACTGCAATGTCTGGCACCAAAAATCCTCTTTTAGATCACTGGAACTGGTTATGTCACATGGTGGTCTGTTCATACATTTCATTCTGAGGTTAGGCCTACTGCACTTTGCGTAAATATATACTAGCAATAGCAACATGCATTAAATAGATAACATTATTTTTAAACGTTCTTCCGTTAAACAGACCAATCAGGAAAGAAATTTATATGGTTATATAATTAATCTTTAAAATACCCAAATAACAAATATGCTACTAGCAAACAGTAGATATTATTACCATACTGTGCAAGTACCATAGAGGGTGCTGGGAAAATCCCGTTACAGACTTCTAGGACTTGTAGAGGTGAGTGGGTGGATAATATTTTAGAGTGGTACCCATGACCGGAAACGTCTTTAAAGACATGGTGGTAACGAGACCACTTTTACAAGTAACTGATTAAGCAAGACTCAGTAAATCGCTTGTTTTACATTTCCACTCACTAACAGCCAGAGAAATGGCTCCTTGACTCGTTGACGGGTTCTCTCCAACTCGATGCAGTGTGGCATCTTCCAGTTTGGGCCTGCGGCGTCCCCTCGAGCACCACAGTCACTTCTGCTGACGGTGAAGATAATCTTCCTCGAAGCCGCTGAGAAGTTGTGGCGAAAATCTTGTGTCAAGGAGTGGCACGTATTGATAATGTCGACCAACAGCTATTCCACCACTGTGAATTTCGCCCTTCAGAAGGATCATGTCGGTGTAGTCTGCAAACGCGTACGCACCTATACTGCTCTAACACTCATAGACGTGAATGAGACTCGAACGAGGTCAGAGAGGTAGCAAAGGGGTTAAATGACATCAGCCAATCCGACATAACCCCCCCCTCCCCCCGCCACACACACACACACACCATGACTACCCTCTTGGGTACCTACCTAGCAAACATGTTTCCAAACGTTTGTGGCACGGTAACGATAAGTTCTGGGCATGGGTTCCCACTCAAAATATATGCACTCACTCCCCTCGACAAGTCCTAGAGGTCTGTAAAGGGAATTTCCGAGCAACCAGTATTTGAATATAAAACTATATCGACGGTAGGCGTGCAGTACTTCACGACCCATCAAAAACCGAAACTCGCCTGTTTTACTGGAAAAGAAGTTGTATAAGCTGCTACACCACCATTCAAAATCCCACAACCTACAAAAGCTCGTAATTTATATTTTTCGTTCATGACATGTTTCACACATTCGATGTGTAACTGTACTTTTAACAATCAAAACCTTGGATCTGCTTACTGTGACTTAACACGGTAAGGCAAGAGGCATTTGGTATCACTTCCTGGTATACCTTTTTTTGACGCAGGAGTGGACAGTAATCAAAGAGTGATGAGTCCGGTAAATAAGAAAAGATATATTTCCCAAAAATGGAAATCTTTTGCTTTTACAAAGCATCTGGCGACAAGATGTGGTGCTGTCTCCTTCCTACCCCCTTTTCTCAGAAGCAGAAGGCTTTCTCAGATATATTCTAACGTTTTGTCAGTGGTAACAAATAAAAAGAAACCGTTTGGAATGTGGAAATAGTATCTGACCGACATCTCTACAGTTGATGAAATCAACTTCGCTTTTCTCTGTGCAGGGCCACTGCTTTTCATGTACCACTTTAATAGGTGCACTGTTTAATTGCTGTTGCGTTCACTGGTTTGAAGCATGGGTACTTGTCCCCATAGTACTGAATCGCTGCATAAATTCATTCGGATATTTTCTAAAACATAAAACATTGCTACAATTCCCCCCCCCCCCCAAAGAACCATGGACCTTGCCGTTGGTGGGGAGGCTTGCGTGCCTCAGCGATACAGATAGCCGTACCGTAGGTGCAACCACAACGGAGGGGTATCTGTTGAGATGCCAGACAAACGTGTGGTTCCTGAAGAGGGACAGCAGCCTTTTCAGTAGTTGCAGGGGCAACAGTCTGAATGATTGACTGATCTGGCCTTGTAACACTAACCAAAATGGCCTTGCTGTGCTGGTACTGCAAACGGCTGAAAGCCAGGGGAAACTACAGCCGTAATTTTTCCCGAGGGCATGCAGCTTTACTGTATGGTTAAATGGTGATGGCGTCCTCTTGGGTAAAATATTCCGCAGGTAAAATAGTCCCCCATTCGCATCTCCGTGCGGGGACTACTCAGGAGTACGTCATTATCAGGAGAAAAAAAAAAAAAAAAACTTGCGTTCTACGGATAGGAGCGTGGAATGTCAGATCCCTTAATCGAGCAGTTAGGTTAGAAAATTTAAAAAGGGAAATGGATGGGTTAAAGTTAGATATACTAGGAATTAGTGAAGTTCGGTGGCAGGAGGAACAAGACTTTTGGTCAGGCGAATACAAGTTATAAATACAAAATCAAATAAGGGTAATGCAGGAGTCGGTTTAATAATGAATAAAAAATAGGAGTGCGGTTAAGCTACGACAAACAGCATAGTGAACGCATTATTGTAACCAAGATAGACACAAAGCCCACGCCTTCTGCAGTAGTACAGGTTTATATGCAAACTAGCTCTGCAGATGACGCAGAAATTGAAGAAATGTATGCGGAAATAAAACAAATTATTCAGATAGTGAAGCGAGACGAAAATTTAATAGTCATGGGTGACTGGAATTCTGGAGTAGGAAAAGGAAGAGAAGGAAACATAGTAGGTGAATATGGATTGGGGCTAAGAAATGAAAGAGGAAGCCGCCTGGTAGAATTTTGCAAAGAGCACAACTTATTCATAGCTAACACTTGGTTCAAGAATCATAAAAGAAGATTGTATACATGGAAGAAGCCTGGAGATACTGACAGGTTTCAGACAGATTATATAATGGTAAGACACAGATTTAGGAACCAGATTTTAAATTGTAAGACATTTCCAGGGGCAGATGTGGCCTCTAACCACAATCTATTGGTTATGATCTGTAGATAAAAACTGAAGAAACTATAAAAATGTGGGAATTTAAGGAGATGGGACCTGGATAAACTGACTAAACCAGAGGTTGTACAGAGTTTCAGGGAGAGCATAATGGAACAATTGACAGGCATGGGGGAAAGAAATACAGTAGAAGAAGAATGGGTAGCTTTGAGAGATAAAGTAGTGAAGGCAGCAGAGGATCATGTAGGTAAAAAGACGAGGATTAGTAGAAATCCTTGGGTAACAGTATAAATATTGATTTTGATTGATGAAAGGAGAAAATATAAAAATGCGGTAAATGAAGCAGGCAAAAAGGAATACAAATGTCTGAAAAATGGGATCGACAGGAAGTGTAAAATGGCTAATAGGGATAGCTGGAGGACAAATGTAAGAATGTAGAGGCTTATCACATTAGGGGTAAGATAGATACTAACTGCAGGAAATTTAAGGAGACCTTTGGAGAAAAGAGAACCACTTGTATGAATATCAAGAGCTCAGATGCTCAGATGGAAACCCAGTTCTAAGCAACGGAAGGAAAGCAGAAAGGTGGAAGGAGTATATAGAGGGTCTATACAAGGGCGATGTACTTGAGGACAATATTATGGAAATGGAAGAGGATGTAGATGAAGATGAAATGGGAGATACGATACTGCGTGAAGTGTTTGACAGAGCACTGAAGGACCTGAGTGGAAACAAGGCCCCAGGAGTAGACAACATTACATTGGAACTAATGACGGCCTTGGGAGAGCCAATCCTGACAAAACTCTACCATCTGGTGAGCAAGATGTATGAGACAGGCGAAATACCCTCAGACTTCAAGAAGAATATAATAATTCCAATCCCAAAGAAAGCAGGTGCTGACAGATGTGAAAATTACCGAACTATCAGTTTAATAAGTCACGGATGCAAAATACTAACGTGAATTCTTTATAGACGAATGGAAAAACTGGTAGAAGCCAACCTCAGGGAAGATCAGCTAGGATTCCGTAGAAATATTGGATCACGTGAGGCAATACTGACCCTACGACTTATCTTAGAAGCTAGATTAAGGAAAGGCAAACCTACGTTTCTAGCATTTGTATACTCAGAGAAAGCTTTTGACAATGTTGACTGGAATACTCTATTTCAAATTCTGAAGGTGGCAGGGATAAAATACAGGGAGCGAAGGGCTATTTATGATTTGTACAGAAACCAGATGGCAGTTATAAAAGTCGAGGGACATGAAAGGGAAGCAGTGGTTGGAAGGGAGTGAGACAGGTTTGTAGCCTCTCCCCAATGTTACTCAATCTGTATATTGGGCAAGCAGTGAAGGAAACAAAAGAAAAATTCGGAGTAGGTACTAAAATCCATGAGGAAGAAATGAAAACTTTGAGGTTCGCCCCTGAAATTGTAATTCTGTCAGAGACAGCAAAGGACTTGTAAGAGCAGTTGAACGGAATGGACAGTGTCTTGAAAGGAGGATATAAGATGAACATCAACAAAAGCAAAACGAGGATAATGGAATGTAGGAGAATTAAGTCGGGTGATGCTGAGGGAATTAGATTAGGAAATGAGATCCTTAAAGTAGTAAAGGAGTTTTGCTATTTAGGGAGCAAAATAACTGATGATGGTCGAAGTAGAGAGGATATAAAATGTAGACTGGCAATGGCAAGGAAAGCGTTTCTGAAGAAGAGAAATTTGTTAACATCGAGTATAGATTTAAGTGTCAGGAAGTCGTTTCTGAAAGTATTTGTATGGAGTGTAGCCATGTATGGAAGTGAAACATGGACGATAACTAGTTTGGACAAGAAGAGAATAGAAGCTTTCGAAATGTGGTGCTACAGATGAATGCTGAAGATTAGATGGGTAGATCATATAACTAATGAGGAGGTACCGAGTAGAATTGGGGAGAGGAGAAGTTCGTGGCACAACTTGACTAGAAGAAGGGATCGGTTGGTAGGACATGTTCTGAAGCATCGAGGGATCATCAATTTAGTATTGGAGGGCAGTGTGGACGGTAAAACTCGTAGAGGGAGACCAAGAGATGAATACACTAAACAGATACAGAAGGATGTAGGTTGCAGTAGGTACTGGGAGATGAAGTAGCTTGCACAGGATAGAGTAGCATGGAGAGCTGCACCAAACCAGTCTCAGGACTGAAGACCGCAACAACAACAACAACAGCTAAAATTCTAAGATCCTCGCTTCTGGGAATCAATTCTTGCCAAAAATAGCATCTTATGTTTCTCTTAATATTTCAGTTGCATCAAATACTTAAAACAGCTTCATTCGGCGATGGTCATAAGCACATTTATTTGAACCAAATATACTGTATAATAGCCAACAATTACAAAAAATAGCGTCACCACAGTACAAGGTGCCTCTCCGCTTAGGCTATTTTCCAACTTTAACTAAGACTTGAAAAGTGAAGTTTGGATAAGTCTAGCAGATAACATTTTATCTTGTCGGTATATTTAGTATTGCTATGCTTACAAGTCAAGCATAAATTCATTACATTTGGTGTTTGGTGTTTGGTCACCAGAGTAGCTAAACGGACTCCTCTCCTACCAACAGAAGTTTGCGCTATGCATGCCCAGATCGCAATATGTGAGAGCCACACGATATGACTTGGGCTGAGCTGCGATAGCCGTGGTCAGGTCACACATAACGCAAAACTGACAACCTGGATGCAATGATATTACCGCTAATCTTGTATGGTTTGAAGTTAGTCAATGGCCGCCAATACTTACCTACAACGACTGCAATCTCTTCAAACCAAAGTATTAATATGAACACTCACATAAGGCAACATTTAAAGCAACCATCACTCAGCCGCATTATCCAGAGGAAATCCATCCAAAAGAAAAAAAAGGTATGGTCCATAATCTCAAAATTTCATTGGGCCAAGAACCCACAAATTCACATCATAAAGAATAACGATGACCCTCGAACAATACCTAATAGAATGACACATATTTACAAATTAAACTTGCAGTAACACTAAGTACAGATCGTACAGTACCCCAAAATTTTCTAGTAATCTATACCACAGAATTCAGACTGGCACAAAGCATTGTGGAGCTTTTGGTGCAGACTCTTCGTAGTACTCTATTAAGCTAAGAGATTAGTTTGCAGTTTTGACTTCGCTGTTATATCTGAATGTCTCTCTTGATATATGTTTGGACTCTTCTTGATAGTTAAAAACGTCATGAAATAAGGAAACTGTTCCGTGTCCAAGGTATTGCATCAATGTAGGCCTGTGCTGTGACAGTGCCACGCGAAACAACAAGGGGTGCATGCCCCCTTCATTGAAACCACGTACGCACCATAAAGCCACAGCCTCCGAATTTTACTGTTGGCACAACACACGCTGGCAGATGGCGTTCACCGGGCATTGGCTATACCCACACCCTGCCATCGGATTGCCACGTTGGGCACCATTATTAGTCACTCCAAGAACGTTTTTCCACAGTTCAATCGTCCAATGTTTACGCTCCTTACACCAGGCGAGGCCTGGTTGGGCATTTACCGGCTTTACTACACATTACGTACCTCCTCAACTGTCGGCGAACTCTTTCAATCAACAGACGAGGTCGGCCTGTACGCTTGTGTGCTGTACGTGTCCCTTCACGTTTCCATTTCACTATCACTTAGGAAACGTCCGCCCCCGGTAGCTGAGTGGTGCTGGCACGGTAGCTCAGCGTGTTCGGTCAGAGGGTTAGCTGCCCTCTGTAATAAACAAACTGAGTTAATGGATCAGCTACGAACTGAAACGGGTGTCTTGCGACGTCCGCCCCGAGCAGATACAACGAACTAAAACGAACAAAATGAGATAAAAAAAAGTGGTCAGTGCGACGGACTGTCAGTCCTAAGGGCCCGGGTTCGATTCCCGGATGGGTCGGAGAATTTCTCCGCTCAGGAACTGTGTGTTTGATGTCCTAATCATCATCATTTCATCCCCATCGACGCGCAAGTTGCCGAAGTGGCGTCAAATCGAAAGACTTGCACCAGCCGAGCGGTCTACCTGACGGGAGGCCCTCGTCACACGCCATTATTTATTATTACTTCGGAAACAGTGGACCTAGGGATGTTTAGGAATCTGGAAATCTCGCGTACAGATGTATGTCACAAGTGACATCCTATCACCTGACCACGTTCGAAGTCCGTGAGATCCGTGGAGCGCCTCATTCTGCTCTCTCACGTTATTTAATGACTGCTGAGAAAGCTGATATGGAGTGCCTGGCAGTAGGTGGCAGCACAATGCACCTAATATGAAAAACGTATGATATCGGGGATGTCCGTATACTTTTAATCACATAGTGTATCTGTTCTACGCCGTTCAGTCGTTCTTATGGTCCAGGTTTCACAGCCGTACATCACAAGTGGAAAGACCATAGCTCTTACTATACTGCTTGCCTTTCTGCCAAGTAACAAGCACCTGTTGATTTCGGGGTTGCAGTCACTATCAGCAGAAATCTCGGAGACGAGATAATTGAATGCAGAAACTACCTTCATTTCTTCTCCTCCTGCATGCCCTGAAGTGATAGGTTTAGTTGCCACAATTTTCGTTTCATGACATTCGGCTTTAGACCAGCCTTCGCATTTTCTTCTTTCACCTTCAGCGACAGGTTCTTCAGTTCTTCACTTTCTACCATCACTATGGTATCATCTGCAAATCTAAGGCTATTTATATTTATCTCAGCTATTTTAGTTCCGGTATCTGCTTCAGCTAGTCATAATGTGCTCTGCACACAGATCAAATAAATATGGTGTCGGGAGCGCCAGTTAACTGTCATGATATGCAGGGCGGTTGAAACAAGATTTGACACACTATAAGAAATAGGTGTCACCACCCTAACGTCTCTAAATCAGTGGGTTACACCGATGATAGAACAGAAAATAAAATGAGGCGATGCGTATTTTAAAAACTACATGTACTCTCAGCCCAACATGCAGGATGTGCTAAGTAATACATACACTCTTTCACACTGAATATCTCTTTTATTTCAATATAAAGAAAAAAAAATTCGTGACATATACGTCAAGATGAAATGGAAGGTAATATATGCGAAAATCATCACCTCCCAACGCAGTTCATTGTCGACAACGTCTTGGAACAGAGAGACATACCAGTTGGATTATTTTTAACGGAACAGTATCAAAGGCTTGTTCAATTTATTCTCTTATATCATTAATTCTTTGTGGTTTTGACAAACCTCCGAAGATAGAAGGCTGAAGGGTTTGGTTAACTGTGGTGATCGATCTGGACACACTGCAACCCCTCCTCTACGTCCTATCCAACTCTAAGATAATCTGATTAAGAAATTCAAACAAATAAAAGAGGAAAGTAGGCGCGCCCCATTCTGTTGAAAGTAGTGATCTACACTATCAAATATGCCGTTTATATGTGGAGTTACCATTGGCAACATTTCTAAGCAAGAGTCACCCGTGGATGGGGTACGATCCGATTAGCCCTCGAAAACAGACCAGACAGTTTTACTTGGTAGATAATTGTGCCTTACTTTCGTAGTATTTTCGTCCCAGTAAACGCAGCTATGATGGTTAATTGTTCCGTTAAGTTTAAATATCGCTTCATCCGACCAAAGAATTAGATCGTTGAAATGTTCACTTTCTTCACACATATTGATGAACCACTCACAAAATTAAACTCCACAACTGAGAACATTATCGTTCGGAGTGTGGAAAACTATCGGATAGAAGGGCTCCCATATCGGAGTCCACAAAATTCTCCGAATATTGGTTTTGGAGATCCTAGCGTCACGAGAGCATTACTTCGCATAAGTTTTTTTGTGAATACATGTACCCCTGAATCACTGTAGCAATACTTCTGTTGTTTCTTAAACGTCTCTCTCATCGCTGCGTCCCTTCTGCTTATCCTGATCCGTTCCATCGTCTTCAAACTTATCTCGGATACTTGCTACTTCTAAATTCAGCTCCCCACTCACATTCAGTGTATTCCAATAACAATCGAGCACTTTCTTCCGTTACTCAAATGATAACGCCATGTTTACTTCCAATACTGCTACAAATAGAGGCATTACTAAATTTTTCACAGCATTCTGACTTATTATCTGCAAAAGTCTACCTACTTTAATTAAAGAGAGATTCAGGTTCAAAGAGTATATACATTATTTTGGGACACCCTGTAAATTTATATCTGAGTCCAGCTCCTGAAGAATTGATGGCCAAATTACCTTTGTTACCTTTGGGGAGAGGGGGGGGGATGCACTACTTCTCAAAAAGGAGGCATTAGGAGAGGCATAGTTGAAACAACCAGCTGGCATAGAAAAGCTAATGATTCTTGTTCTTAATGCACTACCCAGAATGTACAAGCAATATATTACCATTTGCAGTTGCAAGCTCTCGCGCCATTTTTAAAAGTACCTACAACAGCTCAAATGGTTCAAATGGCTCTGCGCACTATGGGACTTAACTGCTGTGGTCATCAGTGCCCAAGAACTTAGAACTACTTAAACCTAACTAACCTAAGGACATCACACACATCCATGCCCGAGGCAGGATTCGAACCTGCGACAGTAGCCACAGATCACCATATATCCTGCTTTACTGAGCCAACAAGCCTCCGAAATCCACAGTCTGTGAAGATTCGTGGACGCGCATCCCTTTAACGCCTAGTGCTAGTTTCACTGTCCCTCTACCTGTTTCCTTAGATCCTCACGACAGTAGCACGCGGACGATCGACCGGCATCGCCGCTTTCTAGATGCTCATGTACAGGCTCTGCGTAATAATAATCTGCCCTTTGTCAAATTCGCTTATCTCAATGGATTTTCCCAGTTGCAGCCCACTTAGTCCCCGTTCGTCTCTGCTACGCTTACATACCATTGCTAACGCGTCACGTGCCCGCAACGCCACCAGGAGGCAGCCAACGTCGCGGTAGGTAGTGATCATAATGCTTTGGTTTGTCATTGTATATTAACAAGGAGAGCAAAACGTGAGCGGTAGCCACTACTCCAGCAGCTACAGCAACGCCCTGTCTCGCGATGACTCCTATTGCTATGCAGCAAAGCTGATCACTTGCTGCTGGAATTTTGATAATTCCTCTTGTTGTACTGTCCCAATCAGTACATACTGATAAAACTTACATTGCAGTAGGATAATCTGGGACCGCTCTATGAGATGGGTACGTAAAATTCCGCTTTAAAATTCATTTTGTTTGTAACGGGGAATAAACCGACCCTTCCCGTTTACTCAAGGTGATAGATGAAAGATGATAAGTATTTCTTTGGACTGATTCCATCTACACATTTCTAAAACGAAGTTTAAAACATTTGCTGAAACATTAGAGAAAATGCGGCTGACCGTTCATAGGAGAGAGACCCTGTATGAGCTGCCAGTTTCTAACGATGTGAAATAACTGACCTTGGTCCTGGGTGACGCTACCCACTACGGCACATTTACCCCGAAAGTAGTACATTATTGCCTCAGTGTTCATTCATTGAAGAACAGTGTCAAGATAGCATGGGCAGCAGCTTGACAAAGAGTTCTCCAGGAAATGAGACTGTGTCGGAAATCTGCTCTAGGCTAAGTGATGTTTACACCGAAGCCAAACACACGCTTACGACAGACATGTCGCAGTACAGCACTTCTGTGGTACTGAGTCACAAAAATACTGATGGAACAGACCAGCCAACTGCGTACATCTCCAAGACATTATTAGTGGCGTAGTTCACTTATTCCCATATAGAGAAGAAGCCACCATTGATTTTTTTCAGGACGAAGAAATATCATGTTTAGTGTATAGCACGGAAATTACACTTGATAAAAGCCATAGACAGCTGATTTAGTTGTTCGGCCCTCAGTCCCAATTCCCAGTGTAGTGGTGAGTACTACCTCTGAGTAACTACAATTACTATATTTTAGATACATCCATTCTTCTTTATCAGAAATGCCTACTGAGATATTCACTATCGCAATATCTATAGCTTCAGAGAACTTCAAGCGTGTCTCTTCATCCCACTTCTTCGCGCATTGATTGTTCTTGACTATTCTCTTAAATTACAGCCTACTCTTCATTACTAAATTGTGATCTGAGCCTATATCTTCTACTTAGGCATGACTTACGATCCGGTATCTGATATCGGAATCTCTACCTATTTATGATGTAATGTAACTATATCTTACCGAATCTTCATGCCTTTTTCGGGTATACCTTACATGCATTCGCTGTTGCAAATATGGTCCACCGTCAACTGTAGAATGGAATGATGGCAACGAAAATTTGGGCCGGACCGTGACTCAAACCCGGATTTACCTCTTATTGCGAGGTGTCGCCTTACCGTCTATTTCTGCACGACTCACGGGCAGACGCAAACTTCCATATGTCGTTAACCATCGGTCCTGGCAATATTCGTACATCCATTGTGTATATTCCCGTAAAGGTGAGACTTTTACTTGAAAGTCGCTTGTCTGGTGTCTGCGGATAAATACGATATTGCAGCGCCTGTGTTATTCTGAATTACGATGCAACTTTCTTTTGGACATGGATTTATCTGCTGACATCTGGCAAACGACTTTCATGTAAAACGTCTCACATGTATGGGAATATACATAATGGATGTTAATAGTACTGACAGTAGACGCATGTTGGCAGTGAGTCGTGCACCCATAGCCAGATGGTGACGGGACCGCTCGTGATATAAGGGGAAAAGAGGTACGAGTCGCGATTCGGCACAAATTTTCATTGTCATCATTCCATTCCACACTTTATGGTTGTCCATATTCGCAACTGCGAATAATTTTAATATACTCCGTAATGGGTGTAGTCGCCGCAGTGCCTGTTGCTTAGGAATGCATGCATGTCCAAAGGAACGTTGTATCGTAATTCAGAATAACACAGGAGCTGCAATATCGTATTTTCCCAGTATACGTCCTCCTCTTGTGATTGTTGAACAGAGTATTCGCTACAGTCGACAATAACTTACTCTCTGCCTTACCTTCTTATTCATAACGAATCCTGTTTCCGTTATACCATTTTCTGCTGCTGTTGGTAGCAGCCTACACTCACCTGACCTAAAATCCTCGTCTTCTTTCCATTTCAATCCACCAGCCACCGTTATATCTAGACTGAGACTTTGCAGTTCCCTTTTCAGATTTTCTAGCTTCCGTACCACGTTCGAGCTTTAGACATTCCACGCCCGAACTCATGGAACGTTATCATTTCGTTGGATATTCACTCTTTTTCTCATGGTAACCTCCACTTAAGCAGTCCCCTCCCGGAGATCCGAATGGGGGACTAGTCTGGAATCTTTCGCCGATGAAGAGATCATCACGACACTTTCAACTACAAGCCACACGTCCTGTGGATACACGTTATGTGTTTTTAATGCAGTGGTTTCCTGTGCATTCTTTATCCTCATGCAGTTTATCATTGCTGTTTCTTCCATCCTTTGAGGGACAGTACCACCCCAAGGAAAAGAGAATGCCCTGCATCTCTGTTCGCTTCTCTGCTCTCTTTGACAAGGCCTATGGAAGAACGAGGGTTACTTCTTACGCCGGAAGGCCGCTACTGCTTTTGATTTTTATTCAAAATTTAAGCAGTGCTGAGGTTCTAACCCGAGGCCCGGAGGTTATCATCAGTAGCCAAAGACGTTACTCCTAGACCACGTGTACACAAATTATCCTCCGTCCACTTGGGGATTTCCAAGCCGAGCTGCTTCCGGGTTCATTCCAAACGGCTGCATCAGCCCTTGTGCTTTTCCCGGTACCAAGTCTGACTTACCTGGCCCAGACATATCACGGCAGCTTGCTAGCCACACACCACTGCATTTCTATCGAATATAAATGCAGAATATGGATTGTTCATTCCATATAATAGGTCCTGTAATTATTCTTCAGTTTTACTGAAGGTAGCAATGTCATAAGCGAATCTCAGTGACATACGTTCACTCTGAATTTTAATCCCATTCATTGCTTCTACTATATATAGATTGAAAAGTAGAAGTGATAGATTGCATTCTGTCTTACAACCCTTTTAATCCGTGAAATTCCTTCTTGTTCTGTCATTATTACTGCCGCCTTTGTGCTCTTGTATGTATTATATGTTATCAGTTTTGCACTATTGTCTGCGGGTTTCGAACATCTTGAACGATTTTGCATTACTGAACTCTTTTCCTAAATCGACGAATTCTGTTAACGTGTGTTAGTTTTTTTTTCATACTGCAGTGTCCATTCTTCATCTTATCAGATACTTCGATTCGTGAGCTGTTACGGTCATTGTGGCGTAGTTCTCGTACTTGTAGTTACTCACCATCTGTGGGAATGCGTGGATGATACTTTTCGAATATCTAATGCTTGATCACCTGTCTCGTATATTTTACGCACAACCTCGATAAGTCAGACGATTTCCATTTCCGCCATTGAGTTTAGAATTCCAAAATACTGTGAGACGTTAGTTCCTATATTGTGACCTCGAGATCAAATGCCATTTCTTCTTGTATCATGTTATCAGAGAGTTCTTCCCTTTCGTAGAAGCCCGAAGTGTACTCTTTCGCCGGCCGGTGTAGCCTTGCGGTTCTAGGCGCTTCAGTCTGGAACCGCGTGACCGCTACGGTCACAGGTTCGAATCCTACCTCGGGCATGAATGTGTATGATGTCCTTAGGTTAGTTAGGTTTAAGTAGTTCTAAGTTCTAGGGGACTGATGACCATAGATGTTAATTCCCATAGTGCTCAGAGCCATTTGAATCAATTTTTTTTTTGTACTCTTTCCTCATATCCACTCTCTCTCTTCGACGTTTAATTTTGAATTCCTCTTGCACTCCTAATGTCGTCATCCTTGCTTTGAATGTCCCCGAAGGTTGATTTGCCTTTCGATATGCTGAATCTGTCCTTGTGATGACCATTCTTGTTTCGGTTTCTTTACATTTATCTTCAAAGACACTTTGTCTTAACTTCCCAGTATTTCCTATTTACTTCATTCCTGGGTGGCATGCACTGTGCATTCCTTTATTCCCCTGAACTTTTTTGTTGCATTCCAGGAAGCATTTCTTTTGTTTCCTAGGATTCTTGGGAACTACCTTCGTTTTATTTATATTTGGCTCCCCAATTTCTGTCTGTCTTTTTTTAGGTATGGCCATTGCTTTTCAGCTGAAAAGCTTATTATGGTATTCACTATCGCAATATCTACAGAGTCAAAGATCTGAAGTCATACATCATCTTTAATCGGCACTTCATTATCCCACTTCGTTCCACTTTGGTATTTCCAGACGATTCTCTTAAACGTCAGCTTTCTCTTCAACATTATTAAATTATTGTCTGAGACCACATTTGCCCCTCGGTACGCCTTACAATACAGCATCTGATTTCTGAATCTCTGTCTCATCATGATGTAACGCCACTGGTAATGTGTGCAGTCCTTTTGCATGTATACCTCTTCCTGTTGTGATTTATGAACAACGTTTTCGTTATTACTAGTTGAAAATTATTACAGAACTCAGTTAGTCGCAATAGCCGCACTCGTAGCACAGAATCCTTATTTTACAAAATAATCATTTGTTCCTTCCCCACTATAGCCGTCCAACCCATGATTATTAAATTTTCATCTCCCTTTATGTACTGAACTCACGTTAAGTCCCTTTCTCCATCTGTCCATCCCCTTCTTGCAACATCCGCATGCGTATTTGAGCTTTTATTGAAGGTGCCGCTTTGCTGTTAATTTTTAAGATAATTATACTTCACTTCAGTATTCACAGTAACTCATTCTGTGTCCGACCTTCCTAGTAATGATGAACCAAGCTCCCGCTATAACAAAAATGTGCTACTGTTTATATCACCTTGTATTCGATTGACTAGAAAATATTACTATAAAAAAGATGATAATTTAATAAGATAACCAAATTAATATTTTTAATGAGATAACTAAATTTGAAAACTCAACAGCCTTAGGCCAGTCCTAATGCAGTAGATTTAAGATGCGCCAGTGTGTAGCAAACGACTAGCACACTGTCAGCATCGCGAATATCGCTGTAAACAAGCGATAGTCGATACTCAGCCACACGCTGTAAAGCCTTCATATTTTATTAGGTGTATACTGTTTACATGTATGTAGAAACGTTTGTACAGTGAATTACTTGCAAATCAGTGTCACATAAGCAGTGCAGCTGTGTGTAAGTGTTACACTACAACTCCGCACAGTCTACCAACAACGCAAATAAATTTAGGTACTCCAAAATCGTAAGCGAACAACTGACATCTAAAAAGTGTACCATACGTTTTTCACACCATAATATCAGGTGCAAGACTATTTGCATTTCATAAGTGGTGAAAAATTTGTAGCATAGCTTACTTTCAGACATACAACTCAATTCCAAACGTCGCTTCGAAGTATAGAAGACGACGATTCCAGTAGGCTCCAGTCGCACAGCTGATGTTAGTGCGTGTATTAACCGTTTCACCGAAGATGAGATTCTTTCCAATGCTAATATGCTTAAGAGTCAAAAGTTGAAAATTCAGTAGGTTCCCTGACAGGGATTCTTCAAAACATATGTTGACGGTGGGAAGTGGTAAAGTATTTACTTGTTCAGATGTTTGCTGTGAACGTCATACGAACAGAGTGCGATATAGTAACCAACTAGTTGATAGTTGGAGACACAACATAGATGTTACACGTAGTCTGCGATAGCCAGTTCATAGATATTGGCTGCTGAGGAATCGTGCGTACGATTAGAGTTAACGCTCTAGCGTCGGCTTTGGCCTGAAAAAAAAAAAAAATAAATAAAAAAATAAAAAAAATCTGTAATTCGTTTCGCTTTGTTCAACGGTGTTCCTTGCCATCTGTATCTGAGAATTCATCCAATTCCACAATTCCAGATTGCTTGTGTTAAATGGTACGATACGTCCCTTCTCAAAATTTGTAAATACCAATAATAGATTCATTGTAAACGCTTCCTCCAGTTTCTCCAACACAGTCTGACAGTTGATCAACCACTGGAATTTTATACCTTTTTTTTTCAACCAATGATTCAGCAGTTTCAGCGAATCCCTTAACGAATTTTTGGTGGTTATTACAGAGTACTAAAAACGATGATGTTGCCTCGTCGTCTATGGTGACAAGAAATCTTGTATTGCAGTAATATACTGCGGATCCATCATCAAATTCTCTTGGTTAATTATATGACCCACATTACTAACGTCTGATGATACAAAGTACCGCACGCCCCCACACAGATTTGAACTTGCTGAAAGTAGCCTCTTAAAACATCCTCCAGTTGTACGTGTTCCTCCAGATCTTCAGAAAGTACAATTATGTTGATAAGATAATCATATACCATCTCCATTTCAGTCCTCTGTGTACTTCATACTATAGCCTCTGGAAAGTGGCTGGCACGTACTTAAGAGAGAAAGCCATCCATTGATACTGAAAATGATCCACGGAATAGTAAACGTGGTGATTGGCTGGTCTTCCAGAATCAAATCCAACTATTAATAACCACTCTTTAAATCCGTTATATAAAAATATTTACACTGACCTAAGTTGTCTAAAGTTTTCCCTATGAGTGGTACTAGACAGGCATCTGTGGTTGTTCTTGCATTCAGATGTCGGTAATCGCAACAAAACTTATACTTCTCTATCTACAACTACACCTATATGGTTATTCTACCAGTCACACTTACGTTCCTGGCAGAGTGTTAATCGAACCACCTTAACCTCTTATTCCACTCTTGAACAGCGCGCAGAAAAAGCGAACACCTACAGTGTATCCTACCGTGCGAGCTCTGATTTCCCTTATTTTATTATGATGGTCGTTTCTTCCTATGTCAACGTTAACAAAATATCTTCACATCCGGAGGAGAAAGTTGGTGACTGAAATATTGTGAGAAGATGCCGCCGCAACAAGATGTGGCTCTGTTTCAATGATGTCCACCGCAAGTCCTGTATCGTCTCCTTGACACTCTTTCCCCTATTTCTTCACAATGCAAAGCATGCTGCCCTTCTTTCAGCTTTCTCGATGTACTCCGTTAATCTTACATGGATCCCGCACAGCGCAGCAGTACTCCACAACGGGACGAATAACCTTACTAGAAGCAAACTGTTTAGTACACTTGTAAGTGTTTTGCCAATAAAACGCAGTCTTTAGTTTACCTTTTCCATTTCCTATATGTTCTTTCCAATGTAAGTGGTTCGTAATGATAATTCCTAGGTATATAGTTGACTTTACGGCCATTAGATTTGACTGATTTATCGTGTACCCAATGTTTAACGGAGTCCTTCTAGCACTTTCCATTATTTAGTGCCAATTGCCAGATCTTCGGATGACTTTACTAGACAATAAACGACAACATCATCAGCAAACCACCTAAGCTGGCTGATCAGATTGTCTCCTAAATCGTTTATGTAGATAAGGAACAACAAAGAGCCTATAATACTACCTTTGGTACACCAGATTCACTTCTGTTTTAATCGATCACATTCCTTGAGATACTACGATATCTCTTACCTCTCTGACAGGAAATCACGATTGCAGTCGCATAACTAAGAATATATTCCATAAACACAGAATGTGATTACAAGCTGGTTGCAATGCACGATGTCAAAAGCCTTCTGGAAATCTAGAAATACGGAATCAATTAGAAATCCTTCGTCGGTAGCACTCAACACTTTATGAGAGTAAAGAGCTAGTTGTTTTTCACAAGAACGACGTTTTCTTAATCCGTGTTGACCATTGTCAGTTTTTTGGGTATAATTATGACAGCTGCACCCGTTAGACTGTCACTCTCCTCAATAATAACACCATTCAACTATTGATTCACAAATTCTTCTGTTATTAATGGTAAAATAAATTCTTTCATTATCAGCTGCAGGTGCATAGTGATTCTGAACACTTTCTAACACCAACGTGTTATTATACGTTGGTATCGTATGCTGCGTTACTGGTGTTGGTCACAGTGGTCCACCTAGACTGAAGAAGTCTGCAAATTGCACCAACAAAGCTGACTTCTCTCTTCCCTTTAAATTCTTTACCTCCTTGGTAAAGTAGATGGATTGACAGTTTGCTTGCGACGAAGGTCGCCACTCAACCTATCTAGATCGTCCTCGTCTAGGATTTCC
This sequence comes from Schistocerca piceifrons, assembly GCF_021461385.2. NCBI lineage: Eukaryota > Metazoa > Arthropoda > Insecta > Orthoptera > Acrididae > Schistocerca > Schistocerca piceifrons. The sequence continues at coordinate 540,954,336 of NC_060140.1, forward strand.
AAGTTGGCAATCAACAAACCCTTTGGTAAATTCAACTCATCAGAGCCAAAATGATCCTAACTCACAATCTATTTGTTTCATGCGTACCACACTTGTAGATACAAAATAATGCAACGCATCCATATTGTCACTGCATTCCAATCTCGTTATGCGCACATCTCGTTAGGTAGGTCAGTACCCACACTTACGGAGAGGAAATTTCCTGTACCTTTCTGCACTTTATTCTGCAAACCTAGCTTTAATGTACATGTCTGGAGATTATTTAGTACCACCTTCATGATAGGTGAACCTTACGACACAGTAAAATTTGCAATTGTCTTTCCCACCTGGAACAGCATCCTACTGAGTTCGACAGTATACAGTGAAATCAATTTTTCCGTGACACCGATCCATGAAGTATGACTCTAGGATGACAAAGAATCCTTCACTGACATCTAGCAATACTGCCATATACTCCGAAAAATCTTTCTCTCTAACACGGAGACTGGACAGTGTTGATTTCAATTATGCCACTTGTCTGTCCCCCACCCCACGTAACTTATATATTGCATACTTAAGTCTCTTCCTGCCTAGTAGGAGCAGACTAGCTACTGACAAATGAGGCCCTGTCTCCACCAAAAATCTATGTTCTGTAATGTTCACTATGCCCACCAAGTAGCACTCCGCCTCTGCAAATGCTTTTGCCGTACGCTGTCTTATTGGGAACGTCATCTGGCGGTTGATGAATGCCCATTGGCTTTTGACTAACATTTATCACGACACAGACCGCTTTGCTTCTTATTATGACAGTCATGTGCCTGATGCCCCACCACTCTGCATTCATAGCATTGCAGCTGACGGCATTGTTTCCTGGCATGGCCTTTACATCCACACCTACGGCGACTCACCTCCGAGGAAAAAACAACATTCCACTTATTCTGTCTGCTGGTCGCAGTATAGACCTCTTCGAGTTTCGCAGCTACCATAATAGCATTCTTACTTCTCTTGACATATCACCTCTACCCGTTTGGCAGAGTATAGAGGACTGGGTATCAAAATGCATTATTCTAGATTTTCATACACAAACGGGAGAATAAAAACAAGAAGTTAAAATCTATCACAGGAATGATTAGTTCCAATCACTCGAATTTAGAAACAAAAACATTCACAAGAACGAGCTTACAGTACACTGACTTTTTGTAAGATCTCTAAGTTCCTACGACACTCTAATAAGAGTGTTTCAGTCATAGGCTAATAATTTAAACGAAACTCCATTAGTACTCCATAAGTAATAACCAACATATTTTTAAGAGACCATTCATTCACCTTCAAAGTAAGTAAAGATTCAAAACTTATAATCAAATCTAAGTAAAGATTCAAAACTTATAATCAAATGAAATGGCAATGGTTTAAACTCTTATCAACTAGAAGGCTCTGCCCAAGTAAGGTAGTTTCCTATGATCGAAGCTCAGTCAACACGATCAAGTAGCCCCAGTCCCTTGCGGGCCCCGTATTGCTAACAACTGTGGCTCCCCAGTCGTTGCCAATTGACTTCGGATAATTTAATAGCCAAACATTTGCTGGACCTCCACCGCCCATCGAACATCTTATTAGTCACACACTTCTTTACATAATCTGAATGGAACCATAATTAGCACTTGGAAAGCAAAATGATTACAACTGATAGCCACCGCGAGTCCCAAGTTACAAGATAATTACAAGGACAGCATAAACATGTATTTCCTCATTCGTGATTTCATTGGCCATAATAATCACAGAACGGTGCTAAACCATATACGTACCTATACGCAAGCTCATACGTGCGTAACGTACAGTATTAAATCAGATCCCCTCGGGTACTAGCAGCAGTCTTTTAGAAATTTAGGACTGACAACATCTTCTCCCACACGCAATAGAATAGAATATGCCATATCAGACCAACATGTGTAGGCAATATTGTGAAATTCAGAAGGACTGTGGTGACACGAGAACAATATTAGGCGGCACAGAATAACATTGCATACTGTCAGTTACTCGGTAACACTACTCTCATCGGCGTTAAGATTCATAGAGAGGATAATTTGTGCACGTCTAATACAGCAGTAACTTAAGCCAACCGATGCCAGATGTTTACCAACACAGAACAGGTATTGGATGTGGGAGTGTTCGAGTTAACGTGGCTGCGAATGTAATATCGCATTACCCCTGTAACCCCTGTAACCTTCTCCGCCTCAGTTCGCAACTAAAGACATCTTTACACGCAGGTTGAGGCACCGATCCAGGTAAGCACTGTCATAGTCGAAAACCCATATCATTGCTATTCGCCAGACAACTATTTTAACAAGCCAGCCCCACGGGTATGTCGCGACATCACTGTGTTGCCGCACCAGCCTCCACCAATCGACTTCGCGCTGCCTGGGCGCTCATTCCCTTTACGACATTCGATAGTGCCACCAGTGCGAGTCAAGGAGGGGATAATTCGCAGATGTGCCACTCATAAGCACACAGCTCAGAATACCCATATGCTCTGCTTCCTGCAGACTAATTCTACCTGCTACCACGTTCCGGGTCAAATCGTAGGTCTGAGGATTAATTTTTCTAGTTCTGTGCCTTAATGTCTCTACTAATTTGTTAATTCTCTGAGGTAATCTATTATGTTGTCCCCTACAGTTCCTTGCGTTATTTTGTTTGCAATAATATTGATTAATCCCTTCCTCAAGTTGCTCAAATGTCTGTGCCTAATTTAATCTGTCTTGATGCATAAGTTTTTGTGTCTTAGACATGTACACTTGCATCTCATATGATCCAGCTTAGTGGAGAATGAAAACTACTAATAAACACTGACACACCTACAGTTGATTTACCTAAAAAATTAGTTACTAAATTAGCAGCAATAACGTCTAAAGAAGGGACAGGAACATCAACTAAAGCTTATGCTTCCAGTAACTCGGCACGTCTTCGCTCATCAACTGCTTTTAAAGTGTCTACCTTCTTTTGTAATGCTTCATTTTTCTGCATTAACTCAGCAATTGCCTCGCCAAAAATTCAGCCGTTTCCTGCATCGTCATTGCTGGCATTTGTGCAACCCCTATCTAACAACAAAATATAAAGCAAAGACAACTATAAAAGCACAGACGGGGAGAAAGGAAAAGTTTACACTATTCCCTATGCCGGATAATAGCCCAATGTGATACACAACAGCGAAGCACTTTACGGCCGTGTCATAGGTCTGTGGTACCCACACCAGGCATTGCTTACATACTTGGTAACTCATGACGTGCCAAGTTGCAACGCTGATACCTTATTGGACGTAAATAATGTAAGTAGGCTGTGTGGGTTTGTTTATTGGTAACGTCGCCTAGCGCTCTGTATGAAAATCACTGGCTGTGCTGTGTGCAGTCTGTGGCTGGTTGGCATTGTTGTAATATTCGCTATTGTAGTGTTGGGCAGTTGGTTGTGAACAGCGCGTAGCGTTGCGCAGTTGGAGGTGAGCCGCCAGCAGTGGTGGATGTGAGGGGAGAGATGGCGGAGTTTTGAGAGCGGATGATCTGGACGTTTGTCCGTCAGAGACAGTAAATTTGTAAGACTGGATGTCATGAACTGATATATATACATATTATGACTTTTGAACACTAGTAGGGTAAATACATCGTTTGTTCTCTATCAAAATCTTTCATTTGCTAGCTATGGCCATCAGTAGTTAGTGACCTCAGTAGTTAGAATCTTTTATTTATCTGGCAGTATTGGCGCTCACTGTACTGCATTTGTTCGAGTAACGAAGATTTTTTTGAGGTAAGTGGTTCATGAAAGGTATAGATTATTGTTAGTCAGAGCCATTCTTTTGTAGGGATTATTTAAAGTCAGATTGCGTTGTGCTAAAAATATTGTGTGTCAGTTTATTGATGACCTGAATAAGTAAAGAGAGAAATGTCTGTGCACGTTCAGTTTTGCTCAGCTGTTAGAAAATCAAATAACGTAAGGGGTTTATCAGCACAATCATTCATAAATTTTTCTAAGGGGAGGTTTCATACGTCGACCCTTGGCCGAGGATACCTCAGTGTAATCTTCTGATATTTTCTTGTAGCTTGTGTAGTTAGTGTAGCTATTGTTTATTGCTAGAGCGTAATTGTAGAGAGAATTTCCTTTGTAGTTGTAGTTTTTCATTGTTGTACAGTAAAACAGTTGTGGCATGCATGTAGATTTGCATCAAGTATTTCGCAGCTGCGCTTGCAATTAACTAGATATTATTTTCAGTGCTATGTTAATGTGTTTTCTTATTTTTGCTCTTCAAATTGTGCTTTTCTTGTTATCGTGTGATATATGTGATAATTATGGAGCGTGAAAAACGTAACACTAGGCTCCAAAGTAAATTGAGAAATGATAGTGACGACGAGCGTACCTTATCAGCACCTCCGTGTTATGAATTAACAGACATTCAAAGTAGTAATTTGGTAATTGTGCATAGGGAAATGGACCAGGTGGCAAATAATGGTGTAGACAGTGAAACAATTAGTGAACAGGGAAACATTGTCGATCGAAATGACAGGACAAAATTTTGCAAATACTGCGGATTCAGATTTTGCATCATTACCCGTTTCTCAATCAAGTCAAGACACATTTTCTGCCTTTAAAAATGCGAATGTTGTCTGTTATGCACTGCCGATAAGCACAAAGGAACAAGTTCAAGACACTAATACATTGTTATTGCAATTCATGCAAGGAATGGAACAAAATCAGGAACGAACGCAGCAACATCTACACAAGTTAGACACAATGGAACAAAATCTTCAAAAGTAAAACACAACTGAGCAAACGCTTGAAGAAACTCTTAGAGATTTAACTGCTGAGTTACTTAAAATCGAATCGAAATGTCAAAAAGTCTGTAATGACGTAAAAACACAAATTTGGGAGCGTTTTCAACCTATATTTTCGCGTCATGAAAATGCATTACAGAATCACCAAGCAGCCATAAAAGAACTGTAAACTATTGTTCATGAAAATCACACCTTGCACGCTAAAATTGACTCAGTTGCATTTACCGATTCGGTTACACAACCTGCAAAAACTCAAGGAAACTTAAAGGACGTGGTAGGTACGCTTTCAACACAAATGGACACTCTGAAACTTGGTTGAGAAAAACACACTGAGGAAATTAGTTCATTATCGGAGAAAGTAGCCGAACTTTCGGATCAGTTCACTAACTTATCTACAACGGTAGATGATGATCTGAATGACACAAGACCGGTAGCCTTCACTGACACAGAAGAGTATGAACAAGTTAGAAAATTCAAACAAAATCAAAATCAAATCAATACACAGTACAAAACAGAAATCCGGGAAGTGCAAGATCAGTTGACTCAGGTATTACAAGAATTACAAATTTCAGAGGACACTCGCGCTCCAATATGGGAAGACGGACATAGAAATACGGAACAGCCACAAAGTAATAAAACAGGGTACTTCGGAAATTATGAAAGAAATTGGCAAGGTACAGGGAATTTTGAGATGGAACCGCCGAAACGACGTAACAATGACTGGTATGTGACTCGCCGACATGATGATTTTGACTACAAGCAGTTCATTACTACACGTAAATTCAAAACATTTAAGAATTCTGGCCACGACATTCATCCACAAGCGTGGCTTCATCAATTCTCTCATTGTTTTCCTCCAAACTGGTCATTAAAGCACAGATTAGATTTTATGTGTAGCTATTTAGAGAATGAACCAACTGTAAGAGTGCTATCGGTCATTCACGATTGTCACAGTGAAGGAGAATTTTATCATGCCTTCCTCTCAGCATATTGGTCTCAAGCTACACAAGGCCGAGTAAAACATAGCATCATAATGATGAAACATTTCGAACAATCTGAATTTTCCAGTCTTGTGAAATATTTTGAAGACATGTTGCGTAAGAATCAGTGTCTGTCAAACCGATACAGCCCCTCAGAACTAATCGCATTTGCTTAATCAAATTTCCTGAACATTTACGACATATTATTTTGGCAGGACGTTGCAAAGACGACATTGAAGCTTTTCAAGGACTCTTACAAGAATTAGAAATTGACACAGACAGTCGCGGGATGCGAAAACAGGAAAACAATCATTACAGGTCACATCCGTCGCAATTCCGTGACGACAGGAACAATATTCTTACAACGTAAATCGTGACCAAACCAGACACCACCCTTATGAAAACCGTTGGCAGAGTAAAAATAGTTACAGAGAAATATCGCATTTCTGTAGTAACGATATGACAGAGATAACCATAGAATCATACAATATGGAAACCAAAACAATTTGTAAAATTTTTTGTGTTGAGCATGGGGGCTATGTAAATAGGCTGTGTAGGTTTTTATATTGGTAACGCTACGTAGCGCTCTGTATTAAAATCACTGGATGTGCTGTGTGCAGTCTGTGGCTGGTTGGCATTGTTGTAATATTCGCTATCGTAGTGTTGGGCAGTTGGGTGTGAACAGCGCGTAGCGTTGCGCAGTTGGAGGTGAGCCGCCAGCAGTGGTGGATGTGGGGAGAGAGATGGCGGAGTTTTGAGAGCGGATGACCTAGGCGTGTGTCCATCAGAGACTGGATGTCATGAAGTGATATATGTATTATGACTTTTGAACACTTTTAAGGTGCATACATTGTTTGTTCTCTATCAAAATCTTTCATTTGCTAACTATGCCCATCAGTAGTTAGTGACTTCAGTAGTTAGAATCTTTTATTTATTTGGCAGTATTGGCGCTCACTGTATTGCAGTAGTTCGAGTAACGAAGATTTTTGTGCGGTAAGTGATTCATAAAAGGTATAGGTTATTGTTAATCAGGGTCATTCTTTTGTAGGGATTATTGAAAGTCAGATTGCGTTGTGCTAAAAATATTGTGTGTCAGTTTATTGATGATCTGAATAAGTAAAGAGAGAAATGTCTGTGCACGTTCAGTTTTGCTCAGCGGTTTGAAAATCAAATAACGTAAGGGGTTTATCAACACAACCATTCATAAATTTTTCTAAGGGGAGGTTTCAATAATATTCATTAGGATTTCCCCTAAATTGTGATCAAGTCTCAGGTTTACCTGGTTTTACTAAGTTTACTTTAAGGCTCTTATGCAGTGTGGCCGAAGACGGTAATGTTGGTTTGCATCCTGTGGAAATGTGAAGGGACAGGTACTGCTCAAAAGCGTACAGGCCGACCTTAGAGACGACCGACAGTTGAAGAGGGTCGTATTGTGTAATAGGCAGACATCTATCCAGACCATCACACTGCATCAGGATCCACTGCAAGTACTATGACAGTTATGAGGGAGGTGAGAAAACTTGGATTTCATGGTCGAGCGTCTACTCATAAGCCACACATCGCGCCGGTGAATGCCAAACGACGCCTCGCTTGGTGTAAGGAGCGTAAACATTGGACGATTGAAAAGTGGAAAAACGTTGCTTGGAGTGACAAATCACGGTACACAATTTGGCGATCCGATGGCAGGGTGTGGGTATGGCGAATGCCCGGTGTGCGTCATCTGCCAGTGTGTGTGTAGTGCCAACAGTAAAATTCGAAGGCGATGGTGTTATGGCGTGGTCGTGTTTTTCATGGAGGAGGCTTGCACCCTTTGTTGTTTTACGTGGCACTATGACAGCACAGGGCTACACTGATGTTTTAAGCACCTTCTTGTTTCCAACTGTTGAAGAGCAATTCGGGGATGGCGATTGCATCATTCAACACGGTCGAGCATAATGCATGGCCTGTAATAGACTGGCCTCCAGTGAGTCCTGATCTGAATTCTATAGAACACCTTTGTGATATTCTGGAACGCCGACGTAGTGTCAGGCTTCACCGACCGACATCGATAACTCTCCCCAGTGCAGCACAACGTGAGGAATGGGCTGCCATTGCCGAAGAATCCTTCCAGCACCTCATTAAATTTGTGCCTGCGAGAGTGGAAGCTGTCATCAAGGCCAAGGGTGGGCCAACACTATATTGAATTCCAGCATTACTGATGGTGTCATTTTCAGTGAGGTGCCCAGATACTTTTGATCACATAGTGTAATCACTGACTAGTACGTAGCGCACAGCCGCACGCAGTTGACAGCTGGAGGAGCAGTGGTGTCAGCACCAGAGACACCGTGAGGCCACTGTCCCCACAAAGTCGGCAAGCTGCGTTACCCACGCTAAGCAGTGGCCGCTAACAGCCTCGGGAGTAGGCGTCAGGGCGAATATGACCACGACGTAGACTACGTGTAGAGTCATGGGCAGTGTAGGCATCAGGAAGTTGCCAGCACAAATGGGAGTACACTAGTGCCTGCATGTCCCTGGACTAGTGGCCACAAAGCGATCCTCTGGTTTCAGAGCGTCAATTCCACAGCATTGGACTCACAAGAGCACACCTCCGAACTAGCAGTGTATAAGGCGACAGAAGAAGACGTGCAGACCCATGTAATTCGTATATGAAGGAACGGAAAGGCTATAGACCATCATAGTTCCCTCTTCATAGCTGGATGCCAGCAGAATGGGATGACAAAGACGAAGAATGTTTATACGAATCTCGGCTGTGCTTGTTTTGGTCGCTACTGAGGAGTCCTCATATTACCTCTTGAGATAAATGTATGAAAATAATGAAAATCAACGTATTTTGGTTAAGGGAATCTGTAGATTTCGAAGCACGTTGGCAATCAAAATATACTGTTGGAAACCGTAAGTTGTTATTAAGGTTTTTGGTAGATAGTGAAAAAAAACTGATGAACAGTGTTTAAAAATATCGTATGAAACCAAATATTCAGATTTTCAAATCAATAGCAATGAGTGTAAATGTATACTACTGAATTAATTACGCAGAATAGGCTCACTTAACTGCTAAATGCGCTTAAGGAGGATCAAACAAGTAAGAAGGTGAGAATGGTGTCTATTATTCTTCTTTAGCTGGGACATTCGCAATCCACGTTACAGAGGTTCATCTATGGACTGAAGTCTGCAGGAGAGGTGCAATTTACTCATATGAATGAACCATCAGGGAATGCCTGAAGTTGCAGTTTCAGTAACAAAGGAGGATTGAGTCTCAACGCTGGAGATAGGAAGCAGTAACATAGCACTTGTCGTTGTTTGCAGGTAGTGAGGACTTTGGTGATCGGTGGAGCTGACGTTATGGCGACCGACTGCAATGGACGCACCGCGCTGCACGTCGCAGTGGAGAAGGGGGACGCGGCCCTCGTCGCACTGCTGCTGGAGGTGGCCGCTGGACGCGACGACGTCGACCTGGACTGGCAGGCGCTGCTGCGCAGGGCGGCCGAGAAGCAACACCTCCGGGTGCGTACCAGCCATCTGGCCGCCGTGGCGTGGTAACGATATTTTATACGGCAGAAGGCGTTATTCACAGTCGGGTAGCATATTCCAAGAAGCAACACCTCCGGGTGCGTACCAGCCATCTGGCCGCCCTGGCGTTGTAACGATATTTTATATGGCAGAAGGCGTTATTCACAGTCGGGTAGCATATTCCAATAATAACAATAATCATTATTATTCTGATTATAGCATTTTTCCTATCTTACTTAAATTTATAGAAGACTCTAAAATTGTGTTTGAACTAAGTAGTACTTTCTAAAGAGCAAACTCAAAACCAACTGAATAATTAATCAGAGAGCCATTCCTATTCAGAATCTATATTCGAGTAAAGCAAAAGCAGGTTTACAAAAATGTGATTAAGGAGCACCAGCTTCAAGAAATTGAAATGGACGTAAACCGGAACAAGTTTTTATCGTCATATCGTCACACTTGGTGGGAGTGGAAGTCGGCTGGGGGATGTAAAAGCATGGACTCATAATCAACTTTAATTCAATTTCACTAACACTACTGCCGGCCAGGTTGGCCGGGCGGTTGTAGGCGCTATAGTCTGGAACCGCGCTACCGCTACGGTCGCAGGTTCGAATCCTGCCTCGGGTATGAATGTCTGTGATGTCCTTAGGTTAGCTAGGTTTAACTAGTTCTAAGTTCTAAGGGACTGATGACCTCAGCTGTTAAATCCCATAGTGCTCAGAGCCATTTGAACTAACAGTACTAATAGTGCGATTACCGGAGCGCATTCAAAAGACAATACAAAGCAGAAATTGGCAGTCAATTTTGCAAATGACTTACCTGATTTAGTAACACAAAGTTGCAGGATAATAAGCTGCCGCCCCACAATATTAATAACGTCTTAAGCAGGCACCAGTAAATGTGCAACACAATTTAAGGGTCACTTCTTCGACACCATGTAATCGTCTCCCATTGCTACGCAGATGTTAAAATTTGGATTAAATGTGCCAACAAGCTTCATCTGGAACAGTGCGAAAGCGTGGCTCCCTGCGGCATCCTCCGACTCGGCGACGCAGACTGCAAGGTGTCGGCGCATGCAAAAAGAGGCCACAGTTTAGAAATTCATGTGAGGTGTAAGATGTGTTAATGACGTCACGTTGGCACTAAATTCCACCACATTTCTGCCCAAAACCATTCTGGATGTGTCGAACGATGGGAAGGTCTCATACACCTTCTTATGCACATTTTACCTCTTCTTTTGACGTCTCTGCGTTGGAGGTCAGAACCACAATGAGCAGTGTTGAAGTCACACGGTTTTCTTACAAATGACCGACGATAATGTTTCAAACACACCATCGCTCAGAATCGACGAATCGACACGGAGAGGTCTTAGGGAGTGGTATAAAGGGCGTCAATGGAACAGCCCCTTCTCTTGTGGCCTACATTCACGCACCTGTCGCGGTCGAAAACGACAGTTTGCAACGCAGTGTGAAACAGGACGACGTTCCTGACAACCTTTGACACTGCTTACGCATCCCAGATGATTCAACTCTCCTCTAAGGATGCAACCCCATTCAATGTGATCCAGCGTGACCGTAATTTTACCCTGGCGTAAAGAGTGGAACACTAGGGACCGTTGAAAACCATTCGACGACATTTGAACGTATCACAAAGCAGCAAGAGACGTTTATGCTTTTTCAGCCTTCCTGTTCCGTGCCCTGCTCTGACGTTACCACGGCGGGGTGCGACACTGACATATATGTGAATGAAACGGCAGGGGCTGGGGTACCTCTAAATCACACTCACTTCCCCCACCAGTTTGGCAACGTCCTCTGAGCTACCCTCGCTTCTTTGTTCGCCACTTTGAAAATCTTCCTGTTCAGAAACAGACAGTGACTGATTCTCAAGTGCCAGCGTGACGTGCATCCCTTTCGAAAACCCCTTAGTTTTCGCATGCAGCTGGCAGGTAGTCAGGAACGTCTAAATGGTAGCCTGTCACACCGGCACCTTGAAATCAGTCACTGGCTGTCTCTGCACAGGGACATTTTTAAGTTGTCCAACAAAGGAACGCGGGTGGCAAGGATGGTGTTGCTGATATGAGAGGTCTTAATGGTACTCTTTGCAGTTATACTCACGTGAGTCCGTGATTGTTGCACCCCGTCGTGATCACAGGAGGGTGAGGAACAGATCAGCTGAAAAAGCGTAAATACGCTTTGCTGCTTTTGGATGGTGTTCAGCTGTAGTAGAGTGGCATTAAGTGGCTCTTAATGTTTCCAGCCTGTATACCACCACCATTGCAGAGGTGACAGAAGAAGGGACGAATTGCGAGTAAGAGAGGGTGTGACGATCTTCTCATTGCGTGACATATCCACCGTGGCGAAGGCAGAAATGTAGTGCCAATGTGACATCATTAACTTGCCTTACACGTGACGAACTTTTGATCTCTGAGTTTTTTTCGCACCTGTCGACACCTTGCTATCTGAAGCGTCGTCGAGTCCGAGAGTGACGTCTCAAGGTGGTACGATGTTGCACAATGGCACAGGAAAGCGGTACGCGCCTTTGAGCCAGATTTCAAGTTTCTGTGTCGCAGTGCGACACAATTATAAGCTTTCGAAAAAGTGAGCTTTTAGTAGCGCCGCTCAGTGTATAATCAGGAAATATTAATTTAGTTTGCATGTATCATTCAATACAAACACTCCAGCCCTCTGAGATTAACATAACAGAAGGGGCATTCAGTAAAGTTACAGCAACATAACTAGTCAACCAGATAACACAAGGACATAAGCATACGTTGTACAGTGAGACGACAACCAAACGTACCTCAATAATCGAGGCACATACAAAGGCAACTTGAATCCTAAAATCTTATTACTACAATTCCCTAGATAATATCCTGCTTTAGAATACTCAGGCCAGTCATGGTCTAACCGTGTTTCTCAAAACACAATGCACTCGTAATATGCACAGCTCTTCTTATTACTGTCAGAACTGGGGCCCCGCTGGTTCATCAATTCAAAATCTTAGTAATACACCAATGCCATCACAGACTCAAAGAGTAGCCCAACTAAATGGCGCAGGTCACTCTTACGCACAACCTTCACTCATTGAAACACAAATTCTTCCTGGTCTCACCTGCCATACCCTCTCTGTGTGCAGAGGCAAACACTGTCTGCTGCTCTCATTAACACCTAGTGTTGATAGTCTGCACTCCTCAGTGGCTTACTGCCTCTTTGCTATCTGCTCTGACTTCAGATGACACCGTTGAGCTCCCTCCAGGAGGTGTTCACTTTCACGAGCAGATTCCGACTACCATTGGCTGTTTAGCTCTTCTTTAAAACTATGTCCACTGCAGCAGCACCATGGGCCAGCCAAGACCAAAAGAAAAATTTACAGCCACTGAGCTATCCGAGGCCTCAGCATAACATCCAGACATGTCAGCAGCTGCTCACATCGACCTGCCGCTGGCTCCCAGTACGAGTTGCCACTCCAGTTTCGTAGTTTCAACTCTTGCTGTCCTCTGTATACAGTTCATTTCCAATTTGGGTCCAGGCTGCTCCATGATCACCATGGCCACTCCATGGTCGAACTCCACACGTCTTCGGCTATTACACAATGCCAGTAACCAAGCCAACCGAGGTGGCCGAGCGCTTCTAGGCGCTACAGTATGGAACCGCGTGACCGCTACGGTAGCAGGTTCGAATCCTGCCTCGGGCAAGGATATGTGTGATGTCCTTAGGTTACTTAGGTTTAAGTAGTTCTAAGTTCTAGGGGACTGATGACCTTAGAAGTTAAGTTCCATAGTGCTCAGAGCCATTTGAACCATTTGGACCTGTAACCAAAATCCGCCCACATGTCCCGGCGCTGCTGCTTTTCAGCGCACTCCCAGAACCAGAGACACCGGGAGGTAAGCAAATCCAGATGGCACGGCACACACGTCCCAGTCGCGCACACCAGAGCTTATCGGCCGCTAATATCCACAGCGACCATGCTGTTGCTGCTGCCTTGGCGTACCAGAAAGTGCCTTCTTCCCTGCTGCGCCACCACAGCTAACCTCGAATGGATTGCATGACTCCCACAGGCACAAACTGCTGGAGGAGTCGGGGTAGGAGTAAAGGAATGCCAGTTTTAGGCTATTATTAGCATAACACTGCTGGTTCTGGGCAGAGTCGATTCTGATATTTCCCCCCCATCCCCTCCCCCCCCATCCGTATTTCCTGGAAATCCGTCCCCCATGGTCAAAGCCATTAGATGTCTATGTCAATGTTATTCTGCTGTCTGTTGATCACTGTGGGGCCCCAAGGCATTGACATCTTGGCCAATGACATGCAAACTCAGCCAAACCACGCGTTCATGTGTGTGTACACACACAAACACACAAACACACACACACACACACACACACACACACACATACACACGCGTGCACACACACATACACACACACACACACACACACAAAACAGTGCCGCCTTCTTGGATCTTCAGAGCATAAAAGTAGGTTGCTGTGGTAGAGGGAAGAGTCAACATGGATTCTTCCGAAGAGCTAAAAGTCCCTCAGCTATTAGGGAGGAGGCCTAGAGGAACTGACGAATGGTTTTTTGTGTTTCTTACTGGAGAACTTGGTTAATCTTGCGACTGACATTGACAACATAAATTACACCTAAAATCATATGTTCCTTGCCAAGGAGAATTACAATGTACTTATGCCTGTTACAGGACCGTATTGCGATGTCAACATTATCGTTAAAACCTGCGATGAAGTAAACTGCCTAGAACAGGGCTTCCCACCCTTTTCAGCTGTCAGACCCCTTCTTCAGTCGAAAATCCATGGTGAACCCCTAGTCAGTCAACTACGCAGTAACTTTAAATTTCAGAGCTAAACCCATGGGAACTGAAAGCTTCTTAATGCAAGTGCCGTGTTTCCAATGACCCCCCCCCCCCCCTCGACCCCCTGAAGTATCAACAGTCTTTGTTTTAGAGAAGAGTGAAAACAACTTGAAATTAACGATCCAGTTTGAATTCCCACTGTATCCATACACTTACTAGTGGATTTACTCCCTTTGTTCAACACACTATAGCCTGATTAAAATTACTTGGTAATTGACATTTCACACGTTGGAGCTGCCTTCCTCCAAGAGCAATCAACATCACGTCCAAACTGTTCGCTGTTGACAAGCTGCCGCTTGTGGTCTGTTCACTTCCATTGTTTGGCTACTGTTGTGTAAGGAGCATGCATATTTCGTAACAGTCGTGTGTGTGTGTGTGTGCGTGTGTGTGTGTGTGTGTGCCGGCCGCGGTGATCTAGCGGTTCTAGGCGCTCAGTCCGAAACCACGCGACCGCTACGGTCGCAGGTTCGAATCCTGCCTCGGGCATGGATGTGTGTGATGTCCTTAGTTTAGTTTAAGTAGTTCTAAGTTGTAGGGGACTGATGACCACAGATGTTAAGTCCCATAGTGCTCAGAGCCATTTGAACCATTTGTGTGTGTGTGTGTGTGGTTTTTCGTGAAATCCGAAGAAAAATGTTCAAATGTATGTAAAGTATATGGGACTTAACTGCTGAGGTCATCATTCCCTAGTCACACTATTAACACACTATTAACCTATAATGACAAAACACACACACACACGCACATGCCCGAGGGAGGACTCGAACCTCCGGCGGGAGCGGCCACGCAATCCAAGACGACATGGCGCCTTAGACTGCGCGGCCATTCCGCGCAGCTGTGAAGTAAAGAGGCTGACCCATGATTTGGGATACAAACACATCACGAAAGAAAAGAGGCTAAGTAATAACTTTATAGGACTATTGTACATCTGTTGTTTACATGCGTTTCCAAAACCGGATTTCGTAAGCCGATGTCCCAGTTCCGCTTTTGGTTGGTCAGGTAAACACTTCAAAATCTATTCTGGAAATCTGCTTTTATAAAGCCATTTTCCAGTTCCACAGTCGATTTTCGTGCCCATGTAAACAGCTCGGAAAGTCTAGTTATTTTTACGTCTTTGCGTATCTACCGAACGGCAGCTGTCAGTCCATAGCCGACAGCTAAGAGGTGGCGTTGCAACAGTGTACTGTCAGTTGGTAGCTGGCAACTGGCAGGTGGCGTGGACAACGCGTTCAGAAGCCCTGGTCTAGAATAATTCGAAAACCCAGATGGTTTGTAATGTTAAAGACAGGAACTTGTGAGTGATTTAACAGCTATCTATGTAATAAATTCTCCAAGTTCGTCACTGAGCGATATGGTGTCAAGGCGAAGCTACCTTTCTCTTACTCATGAACGACAATCTGGCTGCAAGAGGAATAATAGAATAAAATCGACAAAGACCCACTGGAAACCATTTCGATGAAATATGAAAGTCCTGTGGCTATACTATATAAAACTGAATTAACTGAAGTTAAAATGAGTGTTCTAACGGAAGAGATAATTGGAACATTGTATCACCTTCTTGTAGACGAGAGCAACCTATTTTATTTTGATGCATGAAAGGATTTTGCAGAGATTTTTAACAAGGTGGAGATGTGTGACTGATTTCAAACCATTACTTCTGCTTGGAAGGAGACCGCCAGGGAAACAGCTGCCTGATAGTGAAAAACAGTAACACAGTTGGGGATCACTGTTTAACATTGGATGAAGTCCAATTGCGGTATAAATAAGTACAACAAATTTATGTTTTAAATCACAAACCCAAGAGTTTACAAAGTTATCGGTAACCACCTTGATGTTGTTGTGGTCGTCAGTCCTGGGACTGATGCAGCTCTCCATGCTACTCTATCCTGTGCAAGCTTCTTCATCTCCCAGTACCTACTGCAACCTACATCCTTCTGAATCTACTTAGTGTACTCATCTCTTGGTCTCCCTCTACGATTTTTACCCTCCACGGTGCCGTCCAATACTAAATTGGTGATCCGTTGATGCCTCAGAACATGTTCTACCAACCGAGCCCTTCTAAATTGTCCAGACGTGCGACGATAAGAAACACCTACACCTTCCTTGCCTAAGATAAATTATATCAGGAGACTAGAGGCTACAATACACAACTAAAGACTAGCTCGTGTGTTTGACCTTGTGCAATACTGTATAAGTATTTTTAACACCAAGAAACACTATTTAACATTAATTACAATGTTTTCCACGCCAATAACTTCTGTGTAGTGTCAGTTAACGAATAACATAGAGAACAGCTGTTGTGCGGTGTTCAACAACAGTCTGCAGGTTGTCTACTGTGGCAACAAGAATACCTGAACATTGATGTACAAGTAAGCCTTCCAGCCAATCAAGACTGAGAAAAGCATATGAACTATGCTTCGTCTGTGTACAGTTTTAGCTACCTACGTGCAAACTACGTTGAGATTCTTAACACTGACTCCAACATAGACGATATAACTGTTATAAACAATTATATATTATGTATTACACTGAAGCGCCGAAGAAAATGGTAGAGGCATGCGTATTCAAATACAGGAGAGTGTAGCATCGTGTTTTAGTACCTGAATAGTGTACTTTCGCTTAGTCTCCTTCCGCCGCCGAGCAGTGTCAGCAGTGCGCAAGTAGCAGCATTACTGCATTTACTAGGCAATCTTGTATTTTAATAACCGTTTAAATTTTGTCGATTTGTTTGCGCTCTCTGTAGATTAGTTCAGACGTTCTTAGCAAAACAGTTTTTAGCATGGATAGGGACTGCAACTGCTGTGTTCGGATGCAGGCTGAGTTGGCATCCCTTCGCTCCCAGCTTCAGGCAGTGTTGGCTTCGGTCACACAGCTTGAGGCTGTTGCCAATGGGCATCACTGTGGGGGTCGGGATGGGGGTTTGTCGGGGACGGCCAGCTCGTCCCACGCATCCCCTGATCGGACTACGACTGTGGTTGCCCGGGATACTGCCCGCATTGAGGCTGATCCCTCACCTGTGGTAGAGTGGGAGGTCGTTTCAAGGTGTGGCAGGGGGCGAAAGACATTCCGGAGGGCTGAACGGAAAGCCTCTCCAGTTTGTCTGACGAACCGGTTTCAGGCTCTGTCTCAGGCTGATACTGATCTTCGGCCTGACATGGCTGCTTGTCCTGTTCCAGAGGTTGCCCCTCAGTCTGCAAGATCCGGGCAGTCGCAGAGGGTGGGCTTACTGGTAGTTGGGAGCTCCAACGTCAGGCGCGTAATGGGGCCCCTTAGGGAAATGGCAGCAAGAGAGGGGAAGAAAACCAATGTGCACTCCGTGTGCATACCGGGGGGAGTCATTCCAGATGTGGAAAGGGTCCTTCCGGATGCCATGAAGGGTACAGGGTGCACCCATCTGCAGGTGGTCGCTCATGTCGGCACCAATGATGTGTGTCGCTATGGATCGGAGGAAATCCTCTCTGGCTTCCGGCGGCTATCTGATTTGGTGAAGACTGCCAGTCTCGCTAGCGGGATGAAAGCAGAGCTCACCATCTGCAGCATCGTCGACAGGACTGACTGCGGACCTTTGGTACAGAGCCGAGTGGAGGGTCTGAATCAGAGGCTGAGACGGTTCTGCGACCGTGTGGGCTGCAGATTCCTTGACTTGCGCCATAGGGTGGTGGGGTTTCGGGTTTCGCTGGATAGGTCAGGAGTCCACTACACGCAACAAGCGGCTACACGGGTAGCAGGGGTTGTGTGGCGTGGGCTGGGCGGTTTTTGAGGTTAGATGGCCTTGGGCAAGTACAGAAAGGGCAACAGCCTCAACGGGTGCGGGGCAAAGTCAGGACATGCGGGGACCAAGCAGCAATCGGTATTGTAATTGTCAACTGTCGAAGCTGCGTTGGTAAAGTACCGGAACTTCAAGCGCTGATAGAAAGCACCGGAGCTGAAATCGTTATAGGTACAGAAAGCTGGCTTAAGCCAGAGATAAATTCTGCCGAAATTTTTGCAAAGGTACACACGGTGTTTAGAAAGGATAGATTGCATGCAACCGGTGGTGGAGTGTTCATCGCTGTTAGTAGTAGTTTATCCTGTAGTGAAGTAGAAGTGGATAGTTCCTGTGAATTATTATGGGTGGAGGTTACACTAAACAACCGAACTAGGTTAATAATTGGCTCCATTTACCGACCTCCCGACTCAGCAGCATTAGTGGCAGAACAACTGAGAGAAAATTTGGAATACATTTCACATAAATTTTCTCAGCATGTTATAGTCTTAGGTGGAGATTTCAATTTACCAGATATAGACTGGGACACTCAGATGTTTAGGACGGGTGGTAGGGACAGAGCATCGAGTGACATTATACTGAGTGCACTATCCGAAAATTACCTCGAGCAATTAAACAGAGAACCGACTCGTGGAGATAACATCTTGGACCTACTGATAACAAACAGACCCGAACTTTTCGAATCTGTATGTACAGAACAGGGAATCAGTGATCATAAGGCCGTTGCAGCATCCCTGAATATGGAAGTTAATAGGAATATAAAAAAAGGGAGGAAGGTTTATCTGGTTAGCAAGAGTAATAGAAGGCAGATTTCAGACTACCTAACAGATCAAAACGAAAATTTCTGTTCCGACACTGACAATGTTGAGTGTTTATGGAAAAAGTTCAAGGCAATCGTAAAATGCGTTTTAGACAGGTACGTGCCGAGTAAAACTGTGAGGGACGGGAAAAACCCACCGTGGTACAACAACAAAGTTAGGAAACTACTGCGAAAGCAAAGAGAGCTCCACTCCAAGTTTAAACGCAGCCAAAACCTCTCAGACAAACTGAAGCTAGACGATGTCAAAGTTAGCGTAAGGAGGGCTATGCGTGAAACGTTCATTGAATTCGAAAGTAAAATTCTATGTACCGACTTGACAGAAAATCCTAGGAAGTTCTGGTCTTACGTTAAATCAGAAAGTGGCCCGAAACAGCATATCCAGACACTACGGGATGATGATGGCATTGAAACAGAGGATGACACGCGTAAAGCTGAAATACTAAACACCTTTTTCCAAAGCTGTTTCACAGAGGAAGACCGCACTGCAGTTCCTTCTCTAAATCCTCGCACAAACGAAAAAATGGCTGACATCGAAATAAGTGTCCGAGGAATAGAAAAGCAACTGGAATCACTCAATAGAGGAAAGTCCACTGGACCTGACGGGATACCAATTCGATTCTACACAGAGTACGCGAAAGAACTTGCCCCCCTTCTAACAGCCGTGTACCGCAAGTCTCTAGAGGAACGGAGGGTTCCAAATGATTGGAAAAGAGCACAGATAGTCCCAGTCTTCAAGAAGGGTCGTCGAGCAGATGCGCAAAACTATAGACCTATATCTCTTACGTCGATCTCTTGTAGAATTTTAGAACATGTTTTTTGCTCGCGTATCATGTCATTTCTGGAAACCCAGAATCTACTATGTAGGAATCAACATGGATTCCGGAAACAGCGATCGTGTGAGACCCAACTCGCCTTATTTGTTCATGAGACCCAGAAAATATTAGATACAGGCTCCCAGGTAGATGCTATTTTTCTTGACTTCCGGAAGGCGTTCGATACAGTTCCGCACTGTCGCCTGATAAACAAAGTAAGAGCCTACGGAATATCAGACCAGCTGTGTGGCTGGATTGAAGAGTTTTTAGCAAACAGAACACAGCATGTTGTTATCAATGGAGAGACGTCTACAGACGTTAAAGTAACCTCTGGCGTCCCACAGGGGAGTGTTATGGGACCATTGCTTTTCACAATATATATAAATGACTTAGTAGATAGTGTCGGAAGTTCCATGCGGCTTTTCGCGGATGATGCTGTAGTATACAGAGAAGTTGCTGCATTAGAAAATTGTAGCGAAATACAGGAAGATCTGCAGCGGATAGGCACTTGGTGCAGGGAGTGGCAACTGACCCTTAACATAGACAAATGTAATGTATTGCGAATACATAGAAAGAAGGATCCTTTATTGTATGATTATATGATAGCGGAACAAACACTGGTAGCAGTTACTTCTGTAAAATATCTGGGAGTATGCGTACGGAACGATTTGAAGTGGAATGATCATATAAAACTAATTGTTGGTAAGGCGGGTACCAGGTTGAGATTCATTGGGAGAGTGCTTAGAAAATGTAGTCCATCAACAAAGGAGGTGGCTTACAAAACACTCGTTCGACCTATACTTGAGTATTGCTCATCAGTGTGGGATCCGTACCAGGACGGGTTGACGGAGGAGATAGAGAAGATCCAAAGAAGAGCGGCGCGTTTCGTCACTGGGTTATTTGGTAACCGTGATAGCGTTACGGAGATGTTTAATAAACTCAAGTGGCAGACTCTGCAAGAGAGGCGCTCTGCATCGCGGTGTAGCTTGCTCGCCAGGTTTCGAGAGGGTGCGTTTCTGGATGAGGTATCGAATATATTGCTTCCCCCTACTTATACTTCCCGAGGAGATCACGAATGTAAAATTAGAGAGATTAGAGCGCGCACGGAGGCTTTCAGACAGTCGTTCTTCCCGCGAACCATACGCGACTGGAACAGGAAAGGGAGGTAATGTCAGTGGCACGTAAAGTGCCCTCCGCCACACACCGTTGGGTGGCTTGCGGAGTATCAATGTAGATGTAGATGTAGAGGTATGTAAACGGGACGTATACGGTGCTACGGTCAGCAACACCTATATAAGACAAAAATTGTCTGGCGCAATTGTTAGATCGGTTACTGCTGCTACAATGGCAGGTTATCAAAATTTAAGTCAGTCTGGATGCGGTCTTGTAGTTGGCACACAAGCAATGGGACACAGCGTCTGCGAGGTAGCGATAAAGTGGGGATTTTCCCGTACGACCATTTCACAAGTGTACCGTGAGTATCAGAAATCTGGTAAACCCCAAGCTCTGACATCGCTGAGGCCGGAAAAAAGATCCTGCAAGAACGAGACTAACGACGACTGAAGAGAATCGTTCTACGTGACAGAAGTGCTGCCCTCCCACATTGGTGCTGATTTCAATGCTGGGCCATCAACAAGTGTCATCGTGAGAAGCATTCAACGAAACATCGTCGATATGAGCTTTCGGAGCCGAAGGCTGACTCGTGTACCCTTGATAACTGCATGACACAAAGCTTTACGCCTGGCCTGGGCCCATCAACACTAACGTTGAATTGTTGATGACTGGAAACCTGTTGCCCGGTTGGACGAGTCTCATTTCAAATTTTATCGAGCAGATGGACGTGTACGGTATGCAGACAACCTCTTGAGTCCATGCACCCTACATGTCAGCAGGGGACTGTTCCAGCTGGTGGAGGCTCTGTAATGGTGTGGGGCGCATGCAGTTGGAGTGATATGGGACCTCTAATACGTCTATATACGACTCTGACAGGTGACACGCACTTAAGCATCTTGTGTGATCACCTGCACCCATTCATATCCATTGTGCATTCCGACGGACTTGGGCAAATCCAGCAGGACAATGCGACACCCCACACGTCCAGAATTGCTACATTGCTACATAGTGGGTCCAGGAACACTCATCTGAGCTTAAACACTTCCGCTGGCCATCAATCTCCCCCGACATGAACATTATTGAGTATATCTGGGATGCCTTGCGACGGGCTGTTCATAAGAGATCCTCATCCCCTCTAACGGATTTATGGAGAGCCCTGTGGGATTCATAGTGTCAATTCCCCCGCCCCTCCCCCAGCACTGCTTTAAACATTAGTCGAGTTCATGCAACGTCGCGTTGCGGCAGTTCTGCGTACTGGCGGGGGCCCTACACGATATTAAGCAGGTGTACTAGTTTCTTTGTTCTTTGCCTCTTCAGTGTATTAAGTGCAACTGAAAAATGAAGAAGCTGTCGCAGAGGGGCTAGCAAGATTTTCTTATATATTACTTTAAACACAGTGTATGGAGAAATATGATTATGACTGGAGAACATCAAATATCTTCATTTATATGAAACAGCAAGGTAAACTGTTCATTTGTGGGAGTACTGGCTCATATTTACGAAATCAGGAAATTTTACTACAGTAAAGGCAGGCTATGCTCTATCTAAATGTGTGGACCTGTATGTTGTGCACCTAGGAAAAGAGCAGTTCTTTGTAGAGTTTGAAACTGATTTAATAAATACATTTAATTGACACTCGTTTGCTAAATTTGTAAACTTAAAGGTCAATTTGGAATTCCACAGAAGTATAGAACGGAGATGTTGAGTGGTTTAACAGTAATGTTACGAAGAAAAAAAGAGGTAAAATTAAAATACTTGAATGTTCTCTGATAGAAGAATTGCAGGCAGGTAGAAAGTAAATTGTTGAAGCCACAAGAGAGGTATTGTACAGGGAAAGAAGTTAGATACATACTAGAATTTTGGAACATACCTTGTTTATACTAATGAAATTAATAGCTTGGGAAGTAGATGAATCTAATGTAGATTTAAATTATGAGATAAAAACCAAACCTGATATTATCGGAACACCACCAAACAAATATAACCAAAGAGTTGTTGCCAGTGGTTGTATGTGCGGCAATTAATACTGTTCCCGTACAAGATTGTTTCCTTATTCGCTACCCTACTAAAAAGTGCTTCAGTCTACTGTCATCTGTCTTTTGGATTGGGGGAGTGGATAGTCAAGTGACCTTGAAAAATAAACGGAACTAGGTAGCTAAAAGTATAATAACCTGCTTTTGGTACGTATATGAATGATTAGCAGGAGTTAAACATTTCTGATTTAGGAGGATAAGCTAAATTGTACATTGACACAGGTTTACACCTGCCCAGGGATATTTTCGAGATGTTACGTGGGTATGTGTGGACACATACACTTTGGATCCGGCCTTCTATTACAGCACCAGGGCTTTTGCGGGATACAATGTTAAAAAAAGGCACGTATCGACATCTAACTGTACCTATTTCGCTGTGTTGCTTTTATTTTTTTATTGGTACTTCACAATTATATTCTGTTATCTGAAAAGCTAAGGTAGGGCATGCACACCACATTTTCGTACATAATAATAAATTTATATACCAAGTATTTTTTTCTGTAACTTAACTTCCTTATACTACAACTATTTCTAGTACTACAAAACTACAATAAAACCCTTTCCAGTTACCCAACTACTAATAATCCTACAAGTGATACAGAATCAGTTATGTGTTTTTCCATTTATTTTGGTGTATTTAACCTGTAGGTGGTTGTTTCCGCTACTAGACCTGCCATCAAACTACCTCAGTCAACAGCCATTGTCTGCTGGATTCCTTGGACGTCAGGTAGCACGTCAGAAGCGTTTCCACTATAACAAGCAATCCCACGATCACTATTACGTCTGAAAGTTCATACTCCCATGGTCACTTGCACCAAAGCAACGCAAATCCTTTAGAAACTATTTATTCAGTGCCCGCTGACCTCAATTGTGTTCTATCCATCTACAGATTTTGTGAACCACCTGGGATGGCAGCATGCTGACATGTGGTTGAAAGCTTCATGACGTCTTCCTTGGTCTTCCTGGATACTGCGGCTGCAGGGTCACCCTAGATGCGCCCCGCTCCTTATGGATCAAATGGCTTTGAGCACTATGGGACTTAACATCTGAGGTCATCAGCCCCTAAAACTTAGAACTAGCCTAAAGACATCACACACATCCATGCCCGAGGCAGGATTCGAACCTGCGACCGTAGAGGTCGTGCGGTTCCAGATTGAAACGCCTAGAACCGCTCGGCCACCCCCCGTTCCTTAGTGCAGCTTTGGAATTCAACGCCCTTGAAGCCTAACGGCCACTACCCGCCTCATTTTCTTAGAGAGCGCAGTTCCATAATGTGCGTTCTGGTGTGTCCACATTGCCGCAGGCGCAGCTATCATTCATTTGCTGCCTGATTTTGTAGAGATACATAGCATACGGGCCATGGCCAGTCAGGTATGTATCAATTCACTCGACGGGTTAAGAAATTCCATTTTTAGTCTCCTCTGATGTTAGGGAGAAATTCGTATGTTATTCTGCCGATACCTGAAGTGTCCCAATCATTTTGACACATTTGTAATGTGCGACCTTTTATTAAGTTTTCAACAAGCATCCCTCGTAGTTCCATTTGATTGTCTTTCTTTTCCAGAAACTGCTCCCCTTTTCCTAATTTCCAAGTCTAGTAGCCATATTTCTAGAATAACTAACAAAACATCATTCGAGGTAGTGCAGCAGGCGACCTTTAATCTAAGTAGGACTCTTCGTTGGACTCTTCTCACTAATCAGGCTGGCTTCACTCACTGCAATCTATGAGCCAAAACGCTTGCATCATATCCCACGAATGGGGCTTGATGCTAATATACACTCCTGGATATTGAAATAAGAACACCGTGAATTCATTGTCCCAGGAAGGGGAAACTTTATTGACACATTCCTGGGGTCAGATACATCACATGATCACACTGACAGAACCACAGGCACATAGACACAGGCAACAGAGCATGCACAATGTCTGCACTAGTACAGTGTATATCCACCTTACGCAGCAATGCAGGCTGCTATTCTCCCATGGAGACGATCGTAGAGATGCTGGATGTAGTCCTGTGGAACGGCTTGCCATGTCATTTCCAACTGACGCCTCAGTTGGACCAGCGTTCGTGCTGGACGTGCAGACCGCGTGAGACGACGCTTCATCCAGTCCCAAACATGCTCAATGGGGGACAGATCCTGAGATCTTGCTGGCCAGGGTAGTTGACTTACACCTTCTAGAGCACGTTGGGTGGCACGGGATACATGCGGACGTGCATTGTCCTGTTGGAACAGCAAGTTCCCTTGCCGGTCTAGGAATGGTAGAACGATGGGTTCGATAACGGTTTGGATGTACCGTGCACTATTCAGTGTCCCCTCGACGATCAACAGTGGTGTACGGCCAGTGTAGGAGATCGCTCCCCACACCATGATGCCGGGTGTTGGCCCTGTGTGCCTCGGTCGTATGCAGTCCTGATAGTGGCGCTCACCTGCACGGCGCCAAACACGCATACGACCATCATTGGCACCAAGGCAGAAGCGACTCTCATCGCTGAAGACGACACGTCTCCATTCGTCCCTCCATTCACGCCTGTCGCGACACCACTGGAGGCGAGCTGCTCGATGTTGGGGCGTGAGCGGAAGACGGCCTAACGGTGTTCGGGACCGTAGCCCAGCTTCATGGAGACGGTTGCGAATGGTCCTCGCCGATACCCCAGGAGCAACAGTGTCCCTAATGTGCTGGGAAGTGGCGGTGCGGTCCCCTACGGCACTGCGTAGGATCCTACGGTCTTGGCGTGCATCCGTGCGTCGCTGCGGTCCGGTCCCAGGTCGACGGGCACGTGCACCTTCCGCCGACCACTGGCGACAACATGGATGTACTGTGGAGACCTCACGCCCCACGTGTTGAGCAATTCGGCGGTACGTCCACCCGGCCTCCCGCATGCCCACTATACGCCCTCGCTCAAAGTCCGTCAACTGCACACACGGTTCACGTCCACGCTGTCGCGGCATGCTACCAGTGTTAAAGACTGCGATGGACCTCCGTATGCCACGGGAAACTGGCTGACACTGACGGCGGCGGTGCACAAATGCTGCGCAGCTAGCGCCATTCGACGGCCAACACCGTGGTTCCTGGTGTGTCCGCTGTGCCGTGCATGTGATCATTACTTGTACAGCCCTCTCGCAGTGTCCGGAGCAAGTATGGTGGGTCTGACACACCGGTGTCAATGTGTTCTTTTTTCCATTTCCAGGAGTGTATATTGGGCGTCGAAATTGACTATTTGCAATGGTTGTAATTTTATTCATGACGTTTGTATCTTTCCTGCCTTCTTCCTCTATATGATGTGGAAACGTATGAAGTTCGTCTAGAAATACTCATACATATCTCGTTACTGTACTCCTCATAATCGTTCCATCATTTCAATTTACTTTAAGGCTTATTGCTAGGTTCCCTTTCAGCAGGGGGTACATTGTTTTGTAAGATGATAGTGACAATTTAACACTTCGACACCAGCCCTGAAGTTCGTGGAGCGCATCATTACACTCGTCTTATATAATTATTCAGGAGTCACCACTTGCAACAAACAGCGCGACTTCTGCAGATGCTACCAGTCAGCTTCTGTTCCCGCTGTCATGTAACTTAAATATATATGGGCTCTAGTGCTACATTCCAAACTCTGGACCACACACTGATCCCTGTGGACAGCTTATTGTTATTGTTGTGCAGAGCTTCTGGGCACTACAATTCCCTAAGGCGACCAAAGAAAGGAGGCCATCATAGGTTATCGAAAGCGTCAACATTATCGATCATCATCGGTAAAGTCTACGGGGAATGAGTACCTGTCGCTAGCGAAATTACTTTATTTATTGCGTCTTCAGTTGACCTGCCTCTTATAAACCTGTGCTGGTAAGGGATCATCCCTTATAGGAGTCAATGATCTTCTAATGTCTCGCACAATACTTTTTCAAATATCTTGCTGAGAAAATTGAAAAGACAAATTGATCTGCCGGATTTGCCTATCATTGGCTCCATATCTCGCCCTTTAATCACGTCAGCATTCTTCCATGGTATAGAGACCTCTCCTTACAAGAGACACTCATTATACTGCTTGTGGAAGGGCTCATAAGGAGGCATGCCGACAGTCATTTTTCCCTCTATTTGTGAGTGGAACAGGAAAGAAAATGACAAGTAGCGACACATGGTACCCTCCACCACACACCGTACAGTGGCTTGCGTAGCATCAATGTACATGTAGAAGTGGTCGTATGGGGCTTATATTACTTCGACAGAGATCCCACACAGTCCCGGAGAGTTTTTCTTTTTCAGTCTTAAAATTACCCAATTTCTTATTGTACCAAGGGATAAACACATTTATTTCTTCTATTCTTTCCATAACATATTTCGTAACTTAAGCTGATCTTCTGTCTCGACTCTTGTTCGTCATCAGAAAGTAGTGTGCCGATTAGCAGGGCAGCTGATATTTGCAACTTTTTGCTATCGTCCCGGCATTCCTTTTGAGCGTGGCGAAGGCAGTTGGTGATCGTATTTTCTTGGAGCCTATTTTTACGGGATACTCCAGGGATCGGCGTCTAAGTTTGCCTCCACGTTATGCATCTATTGTTCAATTTTGTTTTCCGTAACTCTTCCTCAATGAGTCAGGCTACTCTGATATAGCTCCTGGTTCTTGGTACACATCTTAATTTCTGTGGCGTCTCGGCCCAGACGCAAGATACTCCATTTAAATGATCTATCCTGACAGGTATCGATACCTCCATTGCTCTATGTATAGCCACTGTCAGCCCTTGCGCTTTAACATCTAGTCTATAATCCAGATTTTGCTTTTCTTTGAATGCCCTGTTTTCAGGGGAGTAATGGATACGTAGGTACACCAAGGTGAATAACTCGTGAATGTATGAGGAGGAGTAAAGACCGTATGACTGAGTTACATGTGGACGTTAACAATCTTTACGGGTGCGGTATGCAACAATCTCTGCCGATAGAAGGTTTTCGGTGGATGTCAAAAGAGCGAATCACCAGACTGGAAAAAGTGATTCAAGATGTGACTGTGGCTGCTGGTGATGGATATGTCTTTTTATGACGCACACAGCGACTTGCCACTGTGTCTGAACCACCTAGCCCCCCGAAATGGTTCCGTTCCCAATCTGATGACAATGCTGGGGAACAAGCAGATACATATTCTGTACTACAGACACCTTCTAGTATTATATGTAATGTGGTATGACGATAGTAATTATACTAGATCTTGCACTCACGGTAATTTCTTAACCGATTTTGCCTAAGGGACCTAACTGAATACTGAAAGGGAAATGGATGAAGGAAAGTGGGTTATGGTAATGGTTATCAAATCTGGGATTGAATATGTTAGTAGCCTCCCGAAAATAACCAAGATACCGCTGTAAAGAGCTTCCCTGTAACATAGTCTGCATACAACTAAAAAGCACTGAGGTTGCTCAAAGAAAAGAATAAAAAAAGGGATTCATTATAACACATCAGTATATTCTGAAATAATCCATACCACTAAGCATGAACAAATCAGCATGGAATACAAAACTTACGTTTTGCACTTCCTACACACATTCCGTGCTACGACAATGTCCTTTCTTGTATGTCCAATATTTTCTCAAAATTAATTGTCCTTGCGTGCACGTGAATATTTCGAAGCGTCGCACTGTTTATCGAAGCGTTAGTTAAATAAATTTACATTACTGCTACAAAAATATTATATAAAACTTGTGGCGATGCTACACTGCATTTCGTAACACGTCAGTGTCGAAACAGAAAAAGGTAACCAAGTCTCTAGAACTATTTATAACAAAAGTCAATATTTTTATGATTCATATGTTTCGTATCTTATTAGGATCGAGCGCTGCGGCAGTTGATTGCGTATCTGCGCTCGGCGGGTCATAGTGTTTATTTGAAGCAGTTAATGCTGGACTCGCGTCTTTGTGTGGACGCACATTACAAAAATATTTCTTTTCCTAACATTTTCGCTGTGATGGGAAACATCTTACCAACTACAGCTCGATGGCTGTTCTTCTCTTTTATGACAAATATTTTATATACAGAGCATCCGAAGTCCAATAATATTACAACCTGTATCAATGCCTCTGTTTAGTGTGAGAAGGAGAACATTGATGTTAATACTGAAAACAGGATTATCGCATGTGACACTGAAAAGGTTATTTCTTTATAAATCACTGAATAATTCTATTTTTGCCGAAACCATTAAGAATGTGGGCAAGCGCCGCGAAATTAATTTTATTTTTACCATTGGGGTGGTTTTGATGGTGCAAGAGAGTACATCACCAAGCCAAATTTTAAATTGGCTACAATCTTCATTGAAGTACTAGATCCTGTAGAGATGGCTAAGGTTTCAGTGGAGTTCACGGTGCTTGTCTGTGTCGGTATGTGTATTCTGCACCTCCACATGTACCGATTAATCTCCACATGTACCGATTCTACTATGAGTCCGCAAACCCAAACTTCACTGATCCCAGTTAGTTTACATGGATACAGAGAGTTTCATCTACTGGGTAAAAGGCTGCGATCGATCTGAGGAATTTTACGTGAATGGTTAGGCGGTTAATAATCCTCATGGCGTAACTCCTCAGAGCAAGAACGGTGTAATCATGATGAAAGACGAGGCGAATGGCTCGCAAATTATGGAGTTTCTAGGGAGATCCAAGTTGTATGCGTACTGCATAGATTCAGATGCCACCCAAAAGTGGGCTAAGGCTGTGCACGGTGTGACCTCACAGACTCTCAAGATTGAAGATTACAGGGGATGCTTATGCAGTGGTGGTGCAGCTTGCTTTCCACGTATGGTGCACCAATTAGTATTTCGGCTGCGAGGTCATGAGGTAAATAACACACTGCAGTCGAAATCCGGCCTGTCGTGCCTTGACAACACATACAGGGTGTTCCGAAACTATTCGTTCAAATTAACCCTGGAAGTAGAGAATACCACAACAAATATATTTAGCTACGGTACATATGATCCGTGACGAAAATTTCTGTTGCTGTGGGCGGTTTATACAAAGGTAGTTTAGCATGCTAATTACAGTGTGGCATCCACAGGAACTGCCCGAATGTGCCACCATACATGCAGTACATTGCCCGATCACTGAGTGTCGTGTCCATTCGAACATTGCTGATATGTCCGCAATGGTACCCGCAGTGACAGCATTACTAGCGACGAGATCTTCTTCTGTTTCCACAACGATTCCATACACCAACTGTTTCATGTGCCCCTAGAGGAAGAAATTCCGACACTTGAGATAAGGTGACATTCGTGGCTAGGCTACAGGGCCACCTCGGCCGATCCGTCGATTCCCGAAGGTGGCTCTCAGATGATTCCTCGCAGCAATTCCGTCGTGCTGGATGTAAATCTAACATTCAGACGTACATCCTCCAGCAGATCTGGCAACAAATGTTTCACGAAGATGCGATATTTCTATCCGTTAAAGAGAAATGGAAGAATGTATGCTCCAGTCAGCCATTTCACAGAATCTCGTCTTTGGGAGTTCGCAGTGTTCGATTCCGACCTGTATAATGCACTCTTGCATGGAAAGTGGCTGTTTCACATACAAGGCGATACAGACGTCCGAATGTTTCGTGTTGTGGTATCCGTCCAGTCTATGCCAGATACATGCCAGCCATTTCAGCATACGTTCTGCTCCAAGTCTAGCATTGTTGACATATGGCGGTTATGATTACGACTGTATCGTTGCGTTTACAAAGAAGTCATCTTTGATTTCACAAACCCGTGATGCTTGCGACTGAATGAGTTTCCAAGCAGACCTCAGAACCAACCGTTCGTAGACACAGCTGATTTGAATGTTAGTACAGACTGCTGGTCAGTGACACCGATACAACGGCTCACGTCAGCACTAATAACAAATTGTTCTCTAACAATACAAGCTGACTACAAAGATCATATGTTTCTTATCGACATATACTTGTCTAGATGTTCTCTGCCTCCTGTATTAATTTGGACGAATGGTTCTGGAAGTTCCTGTTTACAGGGTGAACATTAATAAAATCTGCATGGACGGATTCCTGAATGGAAATCTGGGAGGAAAGGTCCTACCAACATGTGTCCGGAAATTCGTCGTTGCCATGATAGCTGACGCTGACGAATGACAGATCCTCTGACCACGTGTCGTGTGTTCCTTGTGTGTTGTAGGCTGTGTGAGTAGCGCATCGTAACGTGAGCATCTACGGAAAGAATTTGGCCGAAGGTTTTTTTAACGGAACGTGGGAAGGAGTGCAGCAACCCATGATGCTACGTGTGAACGCCTGTGTTGCATCCCATGGAGGCCACGTTGAACATCTGTTGTGACATGGATGCGATGCAGCTCTGTACTGCGTTCCGCGGCGATTTGTTGTCGTGGTACGCACCCCGTTCGTTTCCAGACACATGTTCGTAACACCTCTTCTCCTCCATGTCCAGTCTGGAATACGTCCCTGCAGCCTGCCGGTTTTATTAATGTTCACCCTATATACGGGATACTTTAAAATTCCCGTTACAAACTTCTAGGACTTGTGGAAGGGACTGTATATGATATTTTGAACATGAAGCCGTAAGAGGAAGCGTACCGCTTCTGTGCTACGATGATATGAAAACGTGTTGGCAACGCGACCACTTTTACAAGTGAAATATGAGGCGTGAGAGAACACATAGCTTGTTTTACAATTACAGTCGTTAATAACCAAAGAAACAAGAAGGAAACTATCAGTTTTCACAAACACTGTTGTTTACAGTTAAACAGTATCCTTTGGAGGTGGTATGGATGTAGATCTTTTTTTCGATTTATATGGATTCGGGCAGCGCCCATTCAGCCATCTCAATAGTTCGTAATGTCAGTTATGACAATGCGAAGGTAAAGACAAACCAACACCCAGTCCCAGAGACGAGAAAGTCTCCGACCTCACTGGAAATCACACCCAGACCCCTTCGCTCATCACTCCGCCTCGCTGACAGCGCAGCTGCCGAGGTGGACGATGCATGCACAAGACACCAGGCGGTGCTGGGAGCAACTTCCACTGCACGTGCAATCGTTCCTGTACTCACTGACTGCTCTCTTCACCGTTATGCTGCGCGGCATCTGCTTGGAGTACCACACTCACGCTTGCTGACGGAGAAGGTACTCCTTCCTGGAAGCCGCTGCGTAACTCTGGCGAAAAGAGAATGCGATGGACTCGGACGTTGTGGATGACGTTCTTGATGAAGACAACGAGCAGCTCTTCCATTATTTTGAACTTTGCCATTCAGAAGAATGATGTCAGGGAGGTCGGACAGAAGTCAAATGTATCAACCGATCCGAGGTACGCACTCCCTCCATGACTTGTATCGACAGCAATTGAGAAATTTATACCAAATAAATTAACAAACGACGGAGCTGATTACCCATGGTAAACAAAACAGATCATAACACTACTGCAGGAACAACGAAAACAGCATGCCAAATGTAAAGTAACGCAAATCCCCAAGATTTTCGATCGTTCACAGAATCTCGAAATTTATTGCGGACTTCAATGTGAGATGCTCTAATAGTTTCCACAACGAAAATTTTGTTTGGAAGCCTTATAGAAAATTCATAAAGATTCTAGTCGCATATACAGTATGCTAGCGGCAAGACACAATCAATGCCCTCTCTGCGAGATAGCAACGGAAGTACTAGCGATGAAGGTGCTACCAAAGCACAGTTACTAAACATAGCCTTCTGAAATTGCTTCACCAAAGACGACGAAGTAAATGTTGCAAAATTCTAAGCAGGAACAGCTACCAGCATGAGCAACTTGGTAGATATCCTCCGGGTAGAGAAGCAACTTAAATCGCTGAGTAAAAGCAAATCTTCCGGTCCAGACTGTACACCAATTAGATTACTTTCAGAGTATGCTGATGTAATAGCTCTATACTTAAACAATCATATACAATTCCTCTCTTGGCGAAAGGCCCGTACCAAAGGACTGGAAAGTTGCACAAGGCACACCGACATTCAAGGAAGGTTATAGGAGTATTCCACTAAATTACAGGGCCGTATCGTTAACGTCTTTATGCAAAGGGATTTTGGAACATATATTGTGTGCGAACATTAGGAATTACCTCGGAGAGAACGGCCTATTGACACACAGTTAGGACGAATTTAGAAAACATCGTTCTTGTGAAACACAACTACAATGGCTCTTTATTCACACAAAGTGTTGAGTGGTATCGACGAAGGATTTCTAATTGATTCCGTATTTATAAGTTTCCAGAAGACTTTTGTCACAGTACCACACAAGCGGCTTGTAATCAAGTTGCGTGCTTATGGAAGATCGTCTCAGTTCAGCGACTGGAATCGTGATTTCCTGTCAGAGAGGTCACAGTTCGAAGTAACTGAAGGGAAGTTATCGAGTAAAACAGAAGAGATATCTGGCGTTCCCCAAGGTAGTGTTATAGGCGTTCTGTTGCTCCTTATCTATATAAACTGTATAAGAGACAATCTGAGCAGCCAGCTTGGGTTGTTTGCAGATGATGTTTTCGTTTATTTTCTAGTAAAGTTACCAAAACATCAAAACAAATTGCAACACTATTTAGAAAAGATATCGGCATTGTGCAAAAATTGGCAGTTGGCCCTAAACAATGGGAAGTGTCATCCACGTGAGTGCTAAAAGGATTCCGTTAAATATCGTGTACACGATAAATCAGTCAAATCTAAAGGCCCAAAATTCAACTAAATACCTAGAAAATGAAATTACAAACAAATTAGATTGGGAAGGAAAAAAAATGCTTCAAATGGCTCTGAGCACTATGGGACTTAACTTCTAGAACTTAGAACTACTTAAAGCTAACTAACCTATGGACATCACACACATCCATGCCCAAGGCAGGATTCGATCGCACAGCTCCAGACTGTAGCGCGTAGAACCGCTTGGCCACCCCGGCCGGCTGGGAAGAAAATGTAGAAAATGTTGTGGGCAAGACGAACCCAGGAATGCGTTTTACTGGCAGAACACTTAGAAAAAACAGATGTTCTAAAGAAACTACCTACACTACGGATGTCCGTCCTCTTTTGGAGTACTCCATCGCAGTGTGGGGTCCTCACCAGATAAGAGAAACGGAGTACATCGAGAAAGTTGAAAGAAGGGCAGCACGTTTTGTATTGTCGAGAAATAGTGGGGAGGGTGTCACGCACATTATACAGGATTTGGGGTGGACATCATTCAAAGGCGTATCTGTATGAAGATTGTATCTGTTCTTTCGGACATGTCCGAACCGGTGACCATGCAGCTCTCTATAATGAAATGATAATGAAATCGAGACCCTAAGCTGCCGACAGTCGTTGATACATATCAACGGGGACAGTTGAAAATGTGTGCCCCGACCGGGACTCAAACCTGGGATCTCGTGCCTACATGGCAGACGGTCTATCCATCTGAGCCACCGAGGTTTCAGAGGATAATGCGACTGCAAGATTTTATCCCTTTCACTCTCACCGTGAGACCCACATTCCGAACTTAATGTCCACACACTACATTTGTAGTGCCCTGCCCATTACACTCATTACTCGCGGCAGACAATCTTACCGAGTCCCGTAAGAGTTCGGGCAATGCGTGTGCATCCGCACGGAAGAAGGTCAATGGCCGGTTATCCTTAACTATATGAAGATAGTATATGTACTTTCGGACATGTCCGCAACTTGGAGGTTCTCACTCTGTATCATGGGCCCAGAAAAAGATAAGTTTTTTTGTCCACACTCGTACGAACCGTTCCCACAATATCTCGTTTTTATTTTCATTTGCCCGTTCCCTTTCATCCATTAATCCTATATCTTATCCTCGTTTATAAAAAAAATTGTGTTTTATCTTAATTGAAACGCAACACTATTTCGCGCACACAGAATTTGTCTTTCCCGGTCTCCTCGATTTCCTTAGTAAAGTACACATGATTTTTGTTCAATATCACGTTATTACTTACAGTGCTACTAGTCAACTGCAACTGCCAGAAAACGATGCACGTAGTGCATCTCTTCGGAATGCCTGGTGTTGCCCCCGTAAAACATTGATTAACGGAATAACGCCCTCCTCTCTCACTGCGAAAATTGCAGCATAGTGTCCGTCGTTGTACAATAATATTCCAGCGTGCTTCCGCGCTCTTCAGTAATAATGGAGAGCGAGGAACTCTGACAAACAGAGCGCTCACTAAGGCCCCTTTCACACGGGAGACCGTGCATCCAGCTGAAGCGGTTCGCGTTACATTGGACCATATGCTTCCTTTCACACAAGAGAGTTAGAGCTTGGACTTCGGCTCACTGAGCCGCATTGTAGCTTGTCAAGCGAATCGCCTGCAATTCGCTTTACACAGAGCCTTATGGGAGCTTTCACACCGCACGCAGCGAGCCGCTCGTCACCGTCCGCGCGCAGTTTCGGCGCATATTGTTGGCTCAGCGACTCTATTGGTTCAAATGGCTCTGAGCACTATGGGACTCAACTGCTGAGGTCATTAGTCCCCTAGAACTTAGAACTAGTTAAACCTAACTAACCTAAGGACATCACAAACATCCATGCCCGAGGCAGGATTCGAACCTGCGACCGTAGCGGTGACGCGGTTCCAGACTGAAGCGCCTTTAACCGCACGGCCACACCGGCCGGCGCCCGAGGCAGGATTCGAACCTGCGACCGTAGCGGTCTTGCGGTTCCAGACTGCAGCGCCTTTAACCGCACGGCCACTTCGGCCGGCAGCGACTCTATTGTTTCTGTCTGTTGACCAGTGTACATAACTAGTAAAGGCCTGTGTGGGTGTCTAAAACCATAAAGAAAACAGTGAGTGTGGTCGACGTAGAGAGTTTCATTGCGGAAGTGCAACGTTGGCTAGTGCTGTGGGACTGTTCCGCACCTGATTATTCGAACAAAGTACAAAAAGCCGAAGCTTGGAATGAGATCTGTAGAATGTATAACAAGGATTCTAACACCTTGCCGCCACTGCAGAAGCAAATCATAGGAAAGTAAGTGTAAATATTTTTATTAGTCTGTAATTAGGTATTTTCTGTACGAACATAGGAAATTGGTATACTGTATTGCAGTTTGTTTTGTGACAAGCGACAACACGTCACAGTTACCTTCCTCAAGGTTTACATAACGCTTATATTCGAGAATTCTGCCATTCCCGTTCTCCAGTGCTGTTGTCGAAGTAGTCTGCAAAATTATTGCGAATACGTTTCACTGCAATCGATCTGTAGTTAGTTACTGAGCCACATTCTGTACCTTTAAAACCATCACACTGCAAACTGTCTTCAAATTTTATTCCATCTCTGGTGCGGACAAAATTGTGAAGCACAACGCAACATTTTATAAAGTCTTCTGCAAACTAGAGGGAGACTGTCAAAATCGGTGAAAAATTCGCCACTTATTCGACAATATTCCAAATGTATATTTAATAAGGCGTCTTGCTCTAGACAGAGCGTAGTTTAAAGAATCTGGTTTTCATAGACATCTACCAGCAAAAGGACGCAAAACGTTCATGGACAAACCGAATACTTCATCTGCAAACAAACACAAATGGAATATCTGGCTTTGTGGTCCATGGCAATGGGCGTGGGCTAGGTAAATCAAATGTTTTATTTATAATTTTGTTTCCGAAAGTCGAGTTCATTAAGAGAGAAGAATCAGAACTTTTTCCGTACCCTCCATTGTCAACAGCAGTGAGGCAATAATTATGATCGCAAACAGCTATAAGTACGACTGAAAAATAATGCTTGTAATTATAAAACTGAGAGACTGTCTTGTAGGTGAATAATCCTCGTATGCTTTCCATCTATTGCACCAACGAAGTTCGAGAAACCCGCTACTTTGAAAAAACCGTTAGCTATGCTTTTCTCATTTCCTTGTTCGGTATAGTCATTTGTCTTCTGTGATCCAATATCTTGTATTATTCCAGACAAGGTTGAAATTCCAATTCGGAAAAAGTAATGGAAATGAGTATGGGATGCACCAGGCGCATCAGTACCTGTAAGAAGAATAGTTTTACAGAAATATACTTATGACAAATATCATATTTTTAGGGAATGATATGGAAAAGAAGTGGAAGAATCTTATGTTATCATGCGTGACGGATATTAAAAGATCCTGAGAGGTTAGGTGGTTCTGTAGCAACTGACAAAACTAAATAAATATATTCTGACCTATATTTTTGCCACTTGTTATTCAACACAAAATGTAAGTAAACAGAATACATGCTACTCGTGTATCATCTTACCCTGTATAATTGAACGTATTCAGATTGCTTTCTTTTTTAATGCTGTCGCATACATAATTCTTTCCAGAACATTCGCTAACTTATGTGAAGAAGATGACACAATTAAAGTCGACGAATTTGGAGAGGGTAGCGATGAATTTCGAGCTAGTATTAGTGAAGGAGAACACATCCCTTCAAAAACAAGAAGAATTAGAAAGCCAGTTCCAAAATCAGACACAGACAAATTGTGTAATGTTTTGCACCGAAGCATTGAAGAGTAGAGAAGACAACAAGACAACATTGTCTGATGAGGATAAACTGTTTTTGTTGTCTTTGGTAAAAGACTTGGCAGCTATTCCAGAGCACGGCAAGCTTCAGGCAAAATGTGAAATAATTCAAGTGAGTTCTAAATATAAGCTACAGACTTTTACGACTATGTATCAGCCAGGTTGTACAAACTTTGCAGCACACATGGCACAACAATGTGATGTTTCCCCAGTTGCAGTTTTCATCAAATGCCTTTGAAATAAGTCGCCCAACTCCCCCAAAATCATCCTACGTCATGGTAATCAGAACTTACACACAACGTTCCTCTCAGCCCACTCCAGAAATCGAAAATCAGTCTGAATTCTGAGCCTTTTGAAAGCTATTCTAGTTTCATTAATACATACAGTACTTCATTTGACGTAAAATTCTAAAAAACTTCCATGACATTAAATTTTATTATGTCGTCTTGCTGGTGCTCGCTTTAATGATCGTAAATGCAAGTTCCTACCGTTGAGAGGCTTCAATCATGTCGTCATTCCTTGGGCGACGGCCGTCAGTCGCCATATGACCTTAGGGATCTTAGTGGATCGCAGTCAGATCAAAATGGCGACACTAAATTGGCGTGAGGTTACGAGTCGTGTTCACGGGGCGATCCTTGAACATGAACGCCGTTCCCTTAGGCTCCTTCACAAGGTACCGGTTTTAGAAACCTATGTCTTCAAAATGGTTCAAATGGCTCTGAGCACTATGGGACTTAACATCTGAGGTCATCAGTCCCCTAGAACTTAGAACTACTTAAACCTAACTATCCTAAGGACATCACACACATCCATGCCCGAGGCAGGATTCGAACCTGCGAACATAGCGGTCGCGCGGTTCCAGACTGTAGTGCCTAAAACCGCTCGGCCACCTCGGTCGGCAAACCTATGGCTTTAGTAAAGTTTTTTGCGTGGCGCAGGTCTTCCCTCCTCCCGCGATGATGGCGCGCAGACTTAAACAGCTGTCTGGGTGATTCCTGTGGCGCCGCGATATCTTTCGTGTCCGGTATGAAGTAGTGGACAACCTCGAAAACTTGGAGGATTGGGTCTTACCAATATCAAAATGAAGACATCCATCTTATTTGCCCGCCGCAATGTTTTAACCTGTACGCGGGCTCCGCATTCAGTTACCTCTCGTTTAGTTTCCTGCCTCCGGCCGGTCTGTCTGACCGCTGCTGTTGATGTCGGACGGATTAATCCTAAATTGCGGCACATTCGTGAATACTTTCTAGTTATCGGGATCCTAGGTGCTGATACACTTTCTATGACGAATATTAATACCTACATGCTACCACCCCGTTGGAGTGCACCATGTTACTTTTCTTCTGTTGAACTTTTATCCCCGTCAACGTCTTGGAAAACGGTCTGGTCTCATCTTAGTCTTCCTATATTGCCGATCGAGATTGTTTAAACGTGGTATAAGGTCATTCACCGTCTGATACCTACTTGTGATCGTCTTTTCCGTATTGGCCTTCGTCCGACTGATCACTGTTAGAAATGTCGTCAAACTGACACCTTACTTCACAGGCTTGTTGCTTGCGGACGGGATCATTGGCTCTGAGTCCGCCGTCCATTAGCTTTCCTTACTCGAGGGCCTGAAACCGCTTTCCTAGACGACATTCTCCTGCATCCGGACATATCCTTTTTTCCTCAGACGAAAACGAACACGATTGTCTGGCTATTGGGTTGCTATGTTCACTATATCGTTTAAGGTGGGAATGACCCAAATACCCGCGTTTGTCACCATTATCTGAAAACTGCGAATTGGAAATGGCAGCTCTTGCCACGATACCGAACGCTTTTTGCGAATATGCTTTTTCTTGTGTTTAACCGTCAAGGTGGTTAAACTCCCCTGTGATCCCTGTTTCTTCCCGGAGCTTGAGTCCCCTCCCTTGTAGCTTTGTTTTGTTAGTTTTTCTCTTCCTCATGTATATTAAAAAATTAACAAGAATGGTGAGATAATGGGTTAGTCTTCCTGTTCAGAATTTAATAATTGTTTGTACTTGAACTAATTTGTTGATTTCCTTTTCGCAGCTCATATTAAATGATGATTTGACTATGGTTGTCTGATTTTCATGAAAATACCAAGTCAATCTGATAATAAAAAAAAGAAAAAAAGTGGTTAGCGCGACGGAATGTCATGCGAAGGGCCCCGTTTCGATTCCCGCCTGGGTCGGAGATTTCATTTCTCAGCGACTGGATGCTGTGTTGTCCTCATCGTCATCATCTTATCCCCATCGACACGCAAGTCGCCCAAGTGGCGTCAACTCAAATGAATTGCACCAGACGAATGATCAACTTGTTAAACTTTTAATAACATGTTCCATGCTTTTACAACAAAGAAGCTTGTTATGTACCCACCTGAGAATCACAGCCACCCTCTCTTCCACTGTTATAGGCTTCCTCATGTTGGTGTCCACCAAGTGAAAGAATGGTTTCAGTACTGTACACAGTTCCCCGAATGAAGTTGATGATATACGATCAAAATTGAAAAAAAAATTACTAGGATCTGTTCAGAGTGTCCCGTGAAGGCAATAAAAGAACTCCTAAGCTTAAGCGAGAACTAGTTACTTGGTGACACCAATACTTCCTTTTTGTATTTTGCGTTTCTTTATAACAAATGAAGCAACAGCAACAACTACTTTCTCTACATGAAACATTTTGCTACTGAATGGTTCTAGAAACAACACACCAATAGACACGAGCTCTTTTTATGTGCCACGTGACAGCCGCAGTGGGCGGGAGTTCGGCTCTGAGAGCCGAAGACAGGCTGCAGTGAGCGGGAATTCGGCTGTGTGTGTCGACCGGCGACGGATAAGTGCGGCTCACTGCATCGAGATGCACGGCCTGCGGGTAGCTTGTCCGCTGCTGCACAGAGCGGCACGGTTTAATGTCCACCCCTAACCTATTTTCCTGGTTTTGTCCCGCTTAACGGCAGTGTCAGACTGTACAGTCTTTGTGTTAAAAGTAGCGTCCTCGTAGAGTCGTGAATAACTATGATATGACCTAATACAGTAGCACTTTTAAGCTCTTTTATGCATTATACCGTGAATTATTAATTAAGTATTAAAATTTGCATTCCGTTTCCGTGTTATGCATGTTTCACTTTACACAAAAAATTAGCATATACAAGTATACTGAATGCATCGCGAGTGAAATACTTGTACGGTTTGGGAAGATTTCCGAATTAGACACGTTCCCCTTTGATCCAGTTTTACTTTACAATGAACTTCGTGCTCCACAGCCACCAAGTGGTGCGCAAAACTTCTAATTTGCCAAGAATTTTCCCTCCAGGAAGTTACGAGTCTACCACAAATTCATAAACACTTACGACACACATGCTCGTGAAGTGACCGGAGTGATAGCTTATGGTTTCACTCGGAGGAACATGGCAAGAAAGTCCAATCATATATATACTAAGATGGTATCTGTTCTTTCGGACATGTCCGAAAGAACAGATACCATCGGTGACCATGCAGCTCATTAGAATGAAATCACAATGAAATGAACACCCTTAGCTGCTTACTGGCGTTGATATGGTATGTGTTCTTTTGGACATACCGTCTTAGTATATATATAGTTAAGGCTCACCGGCCACTTGGCCACTTTCTTCTTCTGTGCGAATGCACAAACAGTGCCCGAACTCTTACGGGAATCGGCAGCGTGCCGCGAGTAATGAGTATAATGGGCGGGGGCACTACGAATGTAGTGCGGGACAATACGTTGAGAATGTGGGTTTCGCGGGAGGCGTGCCACAGATAATTCACTGCAGTGGCGCTATCCTCTGCGTCCTCGGTGGCTCAGAAGTCTGCCTTCGGCAGCGACACAGTGCGGACCGTGTTGCCTGCCGGCCGCGCTGTGGTGCGCGCGCCTGTTTGTTTACGCCGGAGCAGCTTCGCGTGTGCGGTGTTCTGAGTCTAGAACG
Organism: Schistocerca piceifrons; assembly: GCF_021461385.2. Taxonomy (NCBI): domain Eukaryota; kingdom Metazoa; phylum Arthropoda; class Insecta; order Orthoptera; family Acrididae; genus Schistocerca; species Schistocerca piceifrons. Next base: position 540,995,439 of record NC_060140.1, read on the forward strand.
AGATGGCACACTCGTACAGAAAAACGACTTTGAAGTTCAGTTTTGCGAACGACTATACACGACCAAAGGCACACGAGATTGAACGTTTCTTCAGAGAAGAGGTAAAAATCGATCCACAGGAAATCGTGGGAATCAATTTATCGCTCGTTTCAAGCGTCGTCTATGTCAAGCTTGTTGACGAGGCTGCTTGCGAAAGACTTCTACAACGATCACCGAACGGGTATCGTTTCTGTCATGCCGACGGGAATGTTGGTGCGGTTACAGTCGATCACGCGGAAATGGGGATCCGCACTATACGAGTCTTCGAACTTCCGTTTGAGGTCCCGTCTGAACTTGTTACCGATGCCTTTCGACCATACGGTACAGTTCTATCCCACGTGGCCGAAAAATGGACGAGTTTTACCACGTACCCCGTTTTAAATGGGGTGAGACAAATACGGATAGAACTGCGCAAGCACGTCCCCTCTTATTTGTACATAGGAGGTTGTCGAGCGATTATAATCTATGATGGGCAACCTCGCACTTGCTCGGGGTGCGGGAAAGAAGGTCACGTCCGCTCGGAATGCCTCCAGCGACGTTTAGTGCAGACTCCACGGGATGACATTCAGGCGCCACAACCGACGACTGTCTTACCGTTGACCTTTGTGGAAGCCCTGAGAGGCGACGTGAGGGAGACTTCCGTCGGGCACCAGCAGCTGCCCCCTATAGAGAACATGGACACCAACGGACTGGAACTCCGACCACCAGTTCCACCACAGCAGCCACAGGACACCGCACAAGAGATGCAGCTGACGGCCGCTCCAGGCTCATCCGTGGTGGCTGCCAGTGCTTCCACCGAGAGCGTGATAGGCCAGGCCCAAGACGGAGGATACGCAACCCCAACAGCCGATGGGGAAGCAAGGCAACGGAAGCAGCGTTCGCCGAAGAGAAGAAAGAAGCGTCGACTGACTTCTGCTGACGATAGCCATAGTCCCGAGGGGACAGTGGACGAAAACGACAGTATCGACCTGAGACCAGTGGATTCAACAGATACCGAGATGTCGATGCAGGAATTACACAGCGACGAAAACTTGAACTCTCCTTCTGGTGACCGGAAGGCGGAAGTGGAGATGACAACTGTCCAACATCAGAGCGATGACAACGTTACCTCCCATCCTTCGACCAGTTTCGGAAATATGCTGGGGGACTGGGCGCAAGAAATGGACCAACTGGAACAGGATGAAAATACGAACGCGACGATTGAGGGCAGTCCTGCCCAGAGGCCGGGAGGGGTCGGGAAATGTTGACCAACTTAGTGTGTTGAGGAGCGCCGGGGGTGCAGATGGACGCTTAATGACACCGCCCTACAACTGATGAACACCAGCCAGGCGTACCGCATTGCCACGGTAAACATTAATGGCATACGGACACCGCTTAAAATTCAAATGCTGAAAGATATGTTACGCGCTGCGGACGTGGATATTGTACTCCTACAAGAAGTGCGTTTCACATCGCCGCCAGAGTTCTACGGTTACGAGGCACATTATTCAGTGCACGATGAAAGTGGATGCGGTGTGGCGATTCTCACCAGGGAAGGAATAGGAGTGGAGGACGTCAGGTCTCTCCCTTCGGCACGCGGCATAGCGATCACTGTCGACGGCGTTCGTTTCATCAATTTATACGCACCATCTGGCTCCACAAAACGAAGAGAACACGAGCTCTACGGACGACGATACTGGATGCTGAAATCTGGCCAGCGGCTTTTACGGATCATATGGCGTACGTCTGTACGATTTCACTAACGCGTCAGAAGATATGGCGGAGTAAAGGTCACTGGAAAATGAATTGTGCACTTTTACGAGACACTGAATGTCACCGGTCGATAGAGGCGGCCTGGGAGACCTGCGTTCGCCGCCAACGAGCATACACCTCGGTTCTCCAGTGGTGGATCAAATGCGCAAAACCAACGTTACGGCGAACGTTGATACGATACGGGCAGGACAAATCGCAGTGGACCCGCACAACGGCTGATTTTTATTTTACAACCCTGAGGGAGCTGATGACCCAACAACCATCGCCGGAAAGGCACACGGCCATGCGCAGGATAAAAGCCAAGTTATTACAGCTGACGAGACTAAGAATGGAAGGTATAATGGTCCGGGCGAGATTGGCGGACACAGTTGCTGCCGAAACCCCCTCCATGCACCACGTGGTACGTGAACGCCAACGACGACGCAGGACATTGATCGGGGAACTAATCTCTGAAACTGGCCAGCAAGTTGTGCACCAGCGTGATATTGCGCATGTGTTTACCGACTATTTCCGCCAGTTATATGGACCTGTCCATGTGAACCACGAGACACTACATGATGTCATCTCGGAAATGCCAGACAGAGGACCACCACTGGATGCAGAGACTTTCATCACAGCGATAACAGAGGACGAGCTGACAGACGCAATTGCCAGGGGGGCTCCGAACAAGTCCCCAGGACAGGACGGCTTCCCAATTGAATTTTACCGCGCCTTTGCATACCTCATGGGACGGACCTGGATTCAGATGTACAACGAACTCCTGTTACCGCAGACTGAGATATCTGCCGAATTCACGGAGGGTATCATCATCCCAATCCCCAAACCACGCGGTGGCAGAAATCCAGGAGATTATAGACCACTCACTCTCTTGAACTGCGACTATAAGATTTTCGCGCGCATCCTTGGGGCTCGCCTGCGGTCTTCACTTTCTGATAGACTCCTCGTAGATCAAACTTGCCTCGGCGGTAAGAGCAACGTACATACGGCGTTCAGTGACTACCGAGATATCATCGCATTAGCAGCGGCATGCCGAGTGCGTGGGGCACTCGTCGCTATTGACTTCGATCATGCGTTCGACAGAGTGGATCATACCTTTTTGCATGCGGTGATGGGCAGATTGGGAATCCCACAGGCCTTCATTCTAGTGATCATGCGACTGTTACACGGCGTACGATCAAAGGTCTCGGTGAATGGGCGGGGCAATGACTACATTGTTATTTCAAGGTCAGTTCGTCAAGGTTGCCCCCTTTCGATATTTTTGTATGCAATGGCTTTGGAACCCTGTCTATATGGTCTCCGAAGACGGTTGGAGGGAGTGCCGTAGTCACAACTGACCTTTCATTGCCGCGCTTATGCTGACGATGTGATGCTGGTGGCACGGACCGGCGAAGAAGTACGTACGGCGTTGGCATGGATACAGCGATACGGGATGGCGGCAGGAAGCGTGCTTAATCTACAAAAATCACGCTGCATGAATGTCGGTCGAGGATTACAACCGGGGGAGGAAGGCCCGCTCATCTTAGTTAAGACCATAAAATGCCTAGGTATTACGTTCCACACGGATGTGCAGCGGACAGCAGCGGATAACTACCGACGCATACTGAAGCTGATGCGGACAATGGTGCTGATACAGAAATTAAGAGCGTTGGATATGATTCAGAGGGTGACCTATGTTAACGTATACCTAGCGCCGAGACTCACTCACGTAGCGCATGTCCTGCCTTTAACGCGCACAGTGGCATCACGGATACAAGCAACTTTCGGAACCTACGTGAGTGTGGGACACCTGTTTAAGATCCGATACACAACGCTTACGCTACCACCTGGAGAGGGTGGACTTGGTCTAGTTAACGTATATGGAAAGGCACGGGCGTTATTCGTCAATACGATGTTCCGACAGTGGCGCGGTCAATTTCGCAATATCTCGGGTGCGTTGGCCGATGTACTAGCGCCCACTTCAATGCTGCCCCCAGTCGATGTGGGCCATATTTCACCGAAGCTGTCACATTTCAAGTCTTTTTTTTTTGGAGCTTAGCTGTGTCAGAGATTCCTTCCCAACAACACGACTACCGACGACGCGAGACGTATACCAACTCTTACTGCGCCAGTGCCCCAGGAATACCCTGGAAAAGAAGTACCCAGACAAGAACTGGCGACAGATATCGCGCGTTATACGGAACGTTTACCTCCCAACGTCGGTACGCTCAACATGGTATGTGGTGATAAATAGGAAGTTCGCAACGAATCAACGACGGCACGCGATTCATTTGGCAGACACTCCACTATGTTTAGGCTGCGCAACAGTGGACACTGATGAACATCGTTTAGCATGTAGTGGGACGGCTCCAGTGTGGCACTTGGCACAACAGATATTGGCGTTCCTGTTACGCTATGCCCCTCACACAATTTCATCAGACACACTTTTTTTCCCCCAAGAATCTTATTTCCCGGTCCAAAAAACCAATGCAGTGACATGGGTGCGGGGAATGGTGGTGGGCTACGTGTATAACGAATCGGAAAAGGACAAAATTGATTTTTGGCATTTTCTCCTAGATGGACACACGAAGCTGCAACAGGATAAGAAATATAGGCAAGACTTCGCTAATTACTTGCGACTTACATTTACCGACCCGCCGGCCAGATGGGGTGTGACGGGTGAGAGATGAGATAGACGAAGAAACCGAGATAGACATCGATCACACTTACGGACCCTTAGTTGATTTCGAGAAGACGACCCAGTCTTACACCAACGTCTGAAGAACGAGTCGATAGATGGCTCTCTTGCTCTATCGAACGTTGGGTCGTGAGCAGGTGTCGCCCCCGACACGAATTTCATTTCATTGCTACAGGAGAATGTTTCTTTTGTATTTGTACTATCCGCAATGTCTTCATGTCTTTCATTTGGGCATTTTCAGTTTTTATTCATTTCCTTAATTAATTAATTTTCTAATTAGCCACTATTTGTCAACATATGGACACTCTTTATGCGATAGTACAACAACATGTATGTCAGCAAAGGTGGTAAGCCTGACATCGGATACAAAAAAAAAAAAAAAAAAAAAAAAAAAAAAAAAAAAAAAAAAAAAAAAAAAAAAAAAAAAAAAGATGGATAGAGCGTCTGCCATGACAGTAGGAGATCACGAGTTCGAGTCTCGGTCGGGGCACACATTTTCATCTTTCCCCGTTGACGTATGTCAACGCCTATAAGCAGCTAAGGGTGTTCGTTTCATTGTAAACTCCAATCAGTTTCTTGGAACACTAATTTACGATACATTGCACACCGAGGACTTTCCATCATAAGATACAGCGATGTAAGTGTTTATGTAATGGATGAACAATATAATATTAAAAATGACAAGTTGATTGAAGGCCACATGGGCTTTGAAGAACACTATCTCAAGAAAATATTTTAATTAGCAATTTCATGAGTCATTTTCCTGCCTATAAGGCCAGTAATTAAAAGTGAGAGTAGATATATGATGACAAAAATAATCCAAAGCTAATTTTCGTTCTCTCGGATAATCTCAACGTGGCAAGAAGCATGTACCACCCAACAACTTGTGAGGTAACGGGCTAGTCGCCGCGCCCTGAAAATATTCTATGTCCTGAAGAAGCAGCTCGGCAGCGACCACGTAGGAATTTTTATTTAATTTCAAGTATTTAAATATCAATCCAGTATTTCGTATGTGCTTAAATATGTGTGTGGGTGTGTTGTTTTGAAGACATGGCGCGAGCGCTGTAGCCAGTCACAGCGCTCGTGAATGAGGAGACTGGATGGGAGCATCGTTTCCGGAGAGGACGCGAGGCAGCTCTGGCAGTGCGGCAGTTCTGCACTGTACGGCACAGGACGCGGGGGTCCGGGGCGCGACGGCGTCGCGAGAGGAACTTGGAGTGTGTGGAGCGGATTGTGGGTGGTCGCGAGAGATAGAAATACTTCGGTGTGCGGACTTGTGAACTTCTGAGATTCCGAGGTTTCTACAGTGAAGTCGTAGTGTGCGTTTAGAAGTGAATATCGCGAGCTATGTTGCTGTTCATAACTAATTACTTGCAGTAGGAATCTGTTGTTTCATTGTTATTCAGCTCATATTTTATTTATTTGATGGACCATCGACACCAATAAGTATTTTGCAGGAGTATACCGCATTCTCAAAAGTACTTCTACTACCGTGCTCATCATTTAAAGTCGTTAAGATAGTACCTGCAGATTTTATTTAATTTCAATCTTTCATTTATAAATTTTCATGTTACTTTCATAATTCGCAATTGCCTAGTGACAGAAACCTTTGACCATTCGATTCATGTGTGTATTCTTATCGTATACTGTAGACACAGCAGTATTTGGCCTGCAATGCGGCAACTACGTATCCCAGCCCCTAGACAACGAAACCACCAAAACGTTTAATATTGCAACTCTGAGTCGGAGGGTGCGTAGTTATTTGAAAGCCCGCAAACTCCAGCAGCAGGAATCGTCTCTGACACCACTGTCTCTCCACAGACATCTCTCCACTGGCTCATGGGCCAGCTGCTCTTTGTCTATGTATTTCTACTAAATCCTCCGCCAGAGAGACTAAGACAACCACCTGGCCGGTGGTCACAGACTGGACTCAGTTCGACAGTCCTTAGTCTTACTGAACATATATTAACGTGACATATTGATAACTGCGAAAACCAGAGCTCGCGCAGCTAATGAAGAAGTTGTTAAGATACCTGGAAAGCATACTAAGTGTACCTGTACCTGCGACTTGATATTAAAGTAATTTTATTTTTTGCGCTCACTGTGTTTTTGTCGGAATGTCGTTCGATAGTCACCGCCAAAATCAAAACTGTTTGTATATATTGCTTTCGCAATCCACACAGGAGTCTTTAACTCCACGTCCAGGAACCTAATTATTTTCTGACTGAAGAGTGCCAAATATTTCTCATGGTATGTACCTCTATCAATGGATTATATTTAAACGTTTGTTGCTAACAAAATGCTGCTCACAAAATGCTGTATTTTATTCATTGTGATTGGTAAATTTTCGTTGTTTAGATTTGCATTCTAAAGGCTTGGTATAGGTACCATTGGGACTGGAACTTCGATTACTAGATGTTTGTTTTTGCTGCGTTCCATTTAACGGACTGCGTGGTTAGCGCAATGGACTGATATTCATGAGAATGATGGTTCAAATCCTCAGCGAGTCATCTACATATACGTTCTCATGATTCCCCCAAATAGCCAAAAGAAAATGCTGGGACGATTCCTATGAAATTATGTTGGGGTCGGACCAGGAGGGTGCCGGTTCACAAAACATTTTACCTGGGTCAGGCAACAGTCCATCATGAAGGAGGCAGATTGGCGGAAACTGGGTGGAAGAAGCCAGTTAAGAGAGACTGCTGTAATCTGAGCTTCTGTGCAAACAGTGGGAGGGTCATAAAACTACAAGCATTCTGATGTTAGAAGCCAGGATGATACGGACAGAGTGGTTGATACATGTATATAATGGAGCCAAGAAGCCGCCAGAGTCATTTAGTGAGTTGTAAAAACACGTATTTTATGGGCAAAACTGTCTATGGTGCTTAACAGCCTTCTTTCTGAAATTGGAAATGGTTGGCCTGGAAAGATTAGATCTCTCTATAAATGAGGGAGTGAAGTCCCATTTAGGCAGACTTTTTTGCTGAAACAGGGTCATGCTTACCATGCGAACGACGCCTCCGTAGTCTAAAATCATTCTTTTTTCAGCAAGATTGATTTTGGGTCGCTGATTGGCTTCTCTTAGGATACTATTTTTCGTCATTTCCGACATAATGCTTCTATACGCTCTCCGCCCTCCTTTACTCGCTACCTCTGTAATCTTTTACTGACAGTTGCATTATCGTCTTCTTTGTTTGTTGTTCACATATGTTTGGGATACTTGTTGGGTGTTTGCTAGACTGTCTCTCTTGACTTACTACCTGTTTTCTTCAGTATAGTAGAAAATATGTTCACACGGGAATGTGTCAGTTTTAACAAGCCCAAGTTTGATGAAATTGTTAGTCAGTGGATGGAGAAAAATGCTAGTGATATAAATCAAAAAATACACGAAAAAAACGACGATTTTGCAATAGCCAGTGATCAAAATTCTGCTAGCGAACAAGATGATCATCTAGGGGAGGACCTTAATGACAATGGGGATCTCTATTTCTCCAATACCATACTCAAAGTTTTAATCAAAATCAAATGCCTTATGAGTGGTAGTGAAGTAAAACGTAGATCGCTGTACTGAATGTCGACTTCACAGACTTCCTATTTGTCATTACAGAGAACAATTGTTATGTGCAAATTAAAACCCTGAATTTAATTTTGTGAAAATTTACTTGCTAAAAACATACTGGAAATATCGGTATCGTAATTTTCAGCTTCCTTACTATTTAAAAAACTGCACATAAATATGTGATTTTGTGTAATAAAAAGTATAGAATAAGCATGCTTCAGTTAATGCAACCAAATCAACAAGAAACATTTAAACAACACTTAAATAAATATAAAAATAGGTGTTATATAACATACATTTTCGTATGAGTTACACCTTAAATATTGGTTTAAACATAGGCGTCCAAGAGATCACACCTAGTAGTAAAAGTTACAGAAAATCACCTAATGGGACAAGGGTTAAACCATTCCAAAAAAGGATCAACAAATTTTTTGAATAACATACAGGTCATATCTACATCTGAAGTGTTGCAAATGTAATTGTTACACAAGCAACTACCAGAGAAAAAAAAATCAGGCCTGTTATATGATGTTAGATTACAGACGAATTCCATCAGTTAGAACTTTAATTTGTTGACGTGAAATAGTTTGTAACAATTTCTGCAGCACAAGTTGGTTAATAATTTTTGATGTTGTATATCCTACAAACAATGAAGCAGTTCCTTGTTTATTACCTGTAGTCATCACAAAACTGGGAAATGTCTGTTGGATGAAAACAAATATTTTCCTTACAAGAGGCATAGTCGATAAAGCAAAAATTAATGAATTCAGGCACTTAACAGTAACTGCTAGTTGTGGTTCGACCGATTTGATTTGGGGTAAGATATGGTCATGGCCGTTGTTTTGCATATTGTGCTGTGTACCTGGCATGCTGGATAAAATTCGTAAAATTGGGTGATGCAAACTGACAATGTATAAATCACTGAAGTATAACAATACTACTTTGCTGATAAACCTGAAATTATATTTTCGACAATTATATGAAAAATTCCTTAAAGGGCTTACTAATGGTTCTGTCAACAGTTGCAGTATTTATTAGGCGACTAGGTTTGAACCTCATAGGTTCATTTACAAGCCTGGCCTACTGAGGCGGCACTGACAGTGCCTGATAATAATAATAAACAATGTATGGGAAGAGATGCCCTATAAATGTTTGCAGGATGAATGCCACAATCTACACATGCCTGTTACCATGTCAAAATCAAACTCACTTCTGATTTGGTAACAAGTCAAAATCAAACTCACTTCTGACTTGTTACCCAGTCAAAGTCAAACTCACTTCTGACTTAGTAACAAGTCAAATTCAAACTCACTTTTGACTTGGTAAAAGACATGTATGGATTGCGCCATATATCTTGAAAATATTTATAGACCATGTGTTCCCGCTTACTGTTTATTATTAAGAACAGCACTGTCAGAGCAGCCTCAGTAGGCCAGGCTTGGAAATGAACCTGTGAGGTTCTGAACCCTATAAATACTGCAATTATTAACACAGCCATTAATAAACTCTTTAACGAATTTAAATGAGTTGCTGTTCCCTGTAAATGAAATGTTGAAGCTGAAGATTTCTGAAAAGTCTTTTACACTGTCGCCAAAATTTCTTTCTCGAAAGGCTGAATCACATTGTTAGTTCTGGGTGGAACTCGATTAAATTAAAAGTCTTTTCATCGTCTTCCTGAAGACGTGTCGTTACGTTCAAAGTGTCCAACAAAAGCAATCAATTTTCTGGAACTGGTAAGATGACGTCTTGGATGTAATACTGAAAATTATTCTGTTATTTTTACTGATTTTGCTACTTGTATTAAAAGACTTTGGCAACTAACAGTCCTTTTTTTTCAGTTTTTGGTCTTAATTTGCTTTGAGGTTCCTGAAGATACATATGAAGCAGTAGTAACAGTTATTCATTGAAGCTGTCATTGTTGTATACGAATGTTTCGCAAATGACTCTGCCTTTTTTCGCTCGAGATGATAAAGTGTGGTTCGCACACAGTTATTGTACTAAACCTGACTGACTGGCTTTATTCTGAGTATGTTAGGGGATAAAAAGAAGTTTGATTTTCAGTTCAGCTCCAAATTTCTCTATAGTATACCTATGAATGACATGTTTTGTATACGTTTACTTGAAATACACTCAGAATTTTGCAACTTCTTTTTCTGTATAATTTCTTGAATGTGTTTAAAGAGCTTTAAAGACCGTGGATATCAATCATGTTCACCTCACTTATAATTCTGAAGCCTCATTCCCGCAAATCTCCTTCAGTGATGGTGCATCTGCTTTCACAACCAGTTCTAAATGTTTTGAATAGGTTTTCTTTCACACTTTAGCGTGTTTAGTTTTGGTGAGTATTTCGTAGTTCGTATAAATAGTTTTACCATTTGTACAATCCACGTTCAGATTTTGGAAAGAAAACCGGGGTAGCACACTGCTTAACTTAAGCGTTTCTTCCTTCCTTCGTAAGAAAGTAACAGCCTTTCCGTTGCCACTGAAAGTTATTACAGTTTATATTTCCTTTGGGCTAGGAAGGGACTGTATTTTTGTTCTGGACATTAATTAGCAGAAAATCGAAGTTAGAACCACGGATAACAGAATAGGTAGTGTCATTTATTTACTTTTCCTTCCAATAATTCCACAACTTCTAACGAAATGTTGACATCATTCAAATGAATGTCCAAGAAATTAACTAATAAACAACACAAATCTACATCTTCAGAACAAGTAGGTGATTTCACTTACCAAGTTCTTCATATTTCATCTTTGCAAACATGGAGACATTAATTTGATTCCATATTACTGTGAAACTCTGGAAATTCCACGAAGACAGATGCTACTAACAAGCTTACATATCGAAAACATAAAGAAAATTAATTGCATTTGATCACCGTTTTTAATTATTATTATGGGTATTAAACTAGTTGCAAATTCGACTGAATAGCAACTGCTAACAATTATGTCCAAGAAACTATCAACATTACTGAAATTCGCTTCACATATTACGGTCAAGTTGTGCCGTGTTATCTGTTTAACAGTGCGCTGTCAATGAAAGGTAAGCGGTTGCTGTGCTGCGTATGTGCTGTGTGCTACAGCTATGTTAGGCTATACATTGCTCCAGCCCCTGACAATCTATGAATCTGGTAACTTGCAACAATTTTGAAAAATACTTGCAGTGTGTCTTAACAGCTTAAATTTTGGCATTGTCTTTCTTTCAGTGTACGCTTCCTGTACAAAAGAAAATTGCAGTGTAGCTGTCGATATGTACGACCGGCCCATTCAGTAGGAAGCCTGTTATACAAAAGGGAATAAAAGAGCAACTCCTTACTTTACGTCAAGGACATTAGTGATTCAGAAGGCAATGTCCATCACCGAGGAGACATCAAAACAGTTTTCCCGAGCGGCTGCAATAACACAGTAAAAGCCCTTAATACCGCAGCTGTATACGAGGTGCAATGTGAGGATGGTGCCACCTAGACTGCGGAAACCGGAAGACCTGGTATCACCCGCGCAGTAGAGCGTCATTTTCTGTTGAAGTAACATCACAGAACGGCGGCAGCTGAGGAACACCGTCATTGCGAGCAGGCTATCGAGTGTCAAGAACCACGAGTACTAGCCTGACAATCGTGAATACACACACGCGAAATAAGAGAGAGAGTCGATCTCGTTACAACGGCCGCGTATGATCGCGGAGCAGCGGTCTCGCCAGAAACAGCCGCGACCTGTACAAAACAAAGAGCGTGGGCACAACTGGCGTCATCTCTCCACTACTAACAGCACGAAAACACGTCCCGTAGAAATCTGTGGCTGATTCACAGCGGACTACCCACAAATGTTTCCAGCTCGGTAGCTGCGCGGTTAGTGCCCGGGTTCCATTCCCAGCCAGATTGGGAATTTTCTCCGCTCGGGGAGTGGCTGTTGTGTTGTCCTTACGTAAGTGTCGTCACAACCGTCAATCCACTAATGAAATGGCTATGTAGGCGCCTAACGAAAGTCCATAAATTAAAAATGAAAATAATCACAAACAGGTGGGCCCACATCCCATCTCCTGACATACCAGTGCTGTTTTATGGCAAAAAATTCTAATAAATGTGATTATGATGATCTAATTACACAATTATAAAAGTATTACGTTGAATCATCACTCGCTAGCAAATTAGTCTTTGCTCTGATGAGAGTCGCTGCAACTTGATCGAAACGTCTGTCTATTTCAGTATTTCAGCTATCTCGTAAGTTAATATGGCAACATACCTAGATAGATTTTAATGACACCGAGACTGGTCATAGAGGCTTACGTATTTGTGCCACTGTAGAATGTATCTGGCCTTGTTTACGGACAGCTTCCTGCAGAGAGATGCCGTCGGGGAAGATATCAAGCATGAAAGGATTCAGGACTCGGCAGTAACGTTCACGGCGTCCACATCTGTAATGGTTCCTTCGATAGGTACTACGGGTCTCATGAAAGCGTAAGTAAATCTCTCCTATAGCATAATACTGCCGCGACTTCTACTAATACACAAGCTACTATTACAATACAATAAGTATTAATAATGAATTAAATAAATGCCCTTGCAAGAAAAACACAATAACATCATAAGACTGTCCCATTGTGATACCACCTACATGGTCTGTCAACCCAACACATCATTTCGCAGCCAGCTTTCATGAATTCTCAGTCAACACGGTGCAGAGTCAGGTGCAGTAATCAGCAATGGTGCGATACAGAGTTAAGTGAAATCTTTCCTCAAAGACGCATTAAGTCCAACAGAATTTACAAAAGGAACCAGTGGTCACACAACACACAGAACAAAGATTTAAAATTAAGAGCAACGTATAAATCCTTATCTTATACATAAATGTGAATATCAAGTTAATTAGAATTAATGTAGGATTGTAGACTCGCCTTGATGCAAAATCTTTTTCATTTTTAGTTCCTTAAACTAGTTTCACCGTAAATTAGCATTGTTACGTTTCATTATGAACAATTAATTATATGCTGTACCGTTCCCAGATACACGTATGAATAATCCTACAGAAACATTTTACTGTGTAGTTATTGCATATATGTTGTATGATAGTTTTGGTTTCTCGGCGGTGTACAGCGTGTCATGTGCAAAAGCACGAGCGGTCATCAGTAACAAATATGAGAATATGAATGTAAAAACGTCTGTGTTACGATCATGAAATTTTAAGCTGTGAGTTGAAATGAAGGTATGGCATTTTTGACTGGGAGATCCCATTCGGTTGCTCGACTGCCTAGTGCAAGTTTTTTATTGGAAGTCACTTTGGGGACTTGCACGTCGATGATGATAAAATGTTATTGGGGACAACACAACGCGCAGTCTCCGAGCGTATAAAATTTGCGATCCTACCAGGAATCGAGTCCAGGCCCCAAGCAGCTACGGAGGCGGTTGTATTGCTGTATTGTCCCAGCTGTGGTGGTCACTTCGTGATATACTTCTGTTGGAAAATGTCAATTCCTTTAAACCAGTAAAGGTAGTGTTGTTAGAGAGTGTTGTTTGTTCGCTTATTACATTTTTACCTTCCACTAGCGTCTTTTTCTTGTAATATTGTACTTTTCTTCTGACATTAATTTACGGTGTAGGCTATTCCTCTGTTTTAGAACGTCCGAATTAGTTTCTATATATGTGGAATGCAGGTTTTCTGTCGGTATTCGTTCTGCGAAAGTGAAATGTGACTTGTCACTCTAAGCTGTCATGCATTCCGTGTACCTTGTCTGGAAATTTCTGTGTGTTTGTCCTATATATTGGCTCGGACAGGAGTTGCATACGAGTCGGTATAATCTTGCATTGCCGAATTTTTCAGTGGTCTGTTCCTACAAGGAACCCCTTGAGTGTGAGGTCACAAAAGATTAATGATGATTACGGCATTCGACATCCCAGATATTGTCTACCATGCTGCTAATGGCAACAGGAGGCGGGACTGGAGATATGCAATGGCGAGCCCAGCGTGAAACTACAGGACGTAGTTGAACTGCTTAGTCGACGGGTAACTCACCACAGCGCTACAGTGCTAGTGGCCTTGATACAAAGCAGTGTAATGGCAACGATAAACAAAGCAAAAATTGCATTATATCTACAACAGTTGCCGAAGTTGACATTTCGTTAGAGAGGAACCCAAGGACTTTCGTAGACCGAGAAAGAAGTGGTAGAAGAAATATTAGGGTTTCTGCAGGATGAGTTGCAGGAATATGCGCTGTCGTATACGATCGACTGTGCCGACAATGTACCTGAGGAGTACAATGATGACGATACGTGCTTAACATGTGAAATAGATACTGACATAGATGTGTAGCCATGTAGTCCATCATCCTTGTCTGACAGGGAGCCAAAAATCCTGTCCCCAGTGAAATGTAGTAAAGGACAGTCGTTGTACTAAATGTAATTACGTACATGTAAGATAATCCACAGCATAGTAAAAACAATTATGAACTGATTTCGAACAAGTCCACAATAATATGACCGCACAGTGCATAAGAAAAAGTACGGATATGCAAGGAAGGACAAGGTGCACTTGTTGCAAAAACTGGTTTTCTCGTTTCAAGGATGATTTACAGGACGTGAATAATAGTGGCCTCCTATGTTATGCACATCAAACTGCGCGTGACATAAATTACAGTGATATCAAGGAAAGTAATGGGTAGTTGCCTAACTTCAAACACTGCTAAAGTATTGGAAGAAGTTAGATGACGAAATTTCAAACGAAGCGTCAACATGATGAAGCACAGCACTCTGCGGAATCGGTCCGAAAATTTGTAGATCGGATGAACTTACCCACCGTTCAGTAAGGAATTTGTTTCCCACTCAATCGGGATTTGAACATGAAATGCATGTGAATGGAACCATGGAAATTAGAGACAGCAAGATAGTTGTATCAATATCATTTAACATAAGTGCCTTAACGCATCCGTATACAATTATTCCGCCCTCTAATCCAGACGGTTAACTGGCTTTAAAGTTATTTATAGCGCTGCGATAGGTTGCAGGTGCTCTGTCCCTACGATTCATTCTCGTGTGCGTGATCTTGCAAGGACAGCAGCGAATATCTCCGTCATAGCAAGCGAGAGTGGGAAAATAGGTGTAAGAGAACTACGCAAATCGTATGAGCTCTGCTTTTGGCCAACAGCTGGTCAATATAAGTTGCTTTTGCTCGTTTCCTGGTTTACGAGTAAGAATCATACAGCAGAACTTTATTTCTACAAATATGCCTACAGGAACATGAACAACAAACTGTTTCTCAGTGAAAGGAAGTTGAAAATCGTTTTTATGTATTCGAAGAAATGTCACTTATATATTACAGATCCGTGTAGGTGCCAGAAATCATGCAGTCTGTCTTTATTGGTAGAACTGCCGTAGGCAAAGTCGGAATCTGTTACGCTGTCGCCTTGGTTGTGATGTGCTGTACTCAGCGACACGTAATAGTATAGGCTGGGATGGCTCTCGCCAAGAGCTGCAGGCGGTGGTCCTGTAAAGGCCGCCCAGTGTATGAATGATAGGAAGTTGGTCGGAGTCACATGGCTCGCTGACTCAAGGTACGCCGGCTGTGCCTGGTGATTGTGGCGCCCTGGTTACTGCATCGGATGAGGCAGTGAAGCGGAGATGCAGACGTCTGCCACGAGGGCAATCCGCAGCACCATCTTGTGTGGCGTGTAGCTTCATAATCAGGCACCAGCCGTACCCTGCATTCCTCTTCCCTTCGGACGCTTATGGCAAAGCCATCTCAACGTGTACATGATGGCCATTTTCCCCTCCGCACTATCTGTCCGTCTCCCCATCACCCCTTCACTTTGTAAGTTATCACCACCATCCCAAAAGCAATCTGCATAGTCTTACTCCTGCAGTATTTCTTTCAAGATACTGATAAGTTACCAAGTTTGGCTGATATCGGTTCAGGGATTTAGGAGGCTTTCCTGCGCTTTATCTGTGTATGCACATGTCACAAGAATTTCACATACATTTAACATATTGCACATTTATTTGTACACGTATTTATCCTGTATCTCTGGCGAATTTCGCCATGCAGTTTCGTTTTCAGGCAACTCAGTGTTTATGACTCCATGTATCCTGAACTGTGTGTTGTAAAATGATGTAGTTACATCCAGTGGTATATGTGGATACCGGCTGAGCTTGTTTATGATGTATGTTTTGTATAGTTTTCACTACCAGTTTGTTAGATTACACGTATTTAATTTGCTTGGTAATTTTGAGGTTATCGGGTTTGAGAGGTGTTCTGTTGAATCTGTGGAGCATCGTGTGAAAGCGCCATATTTATCTATTATTTGGTGAGTGAGTGTGTTATGGATGACAGCGCTGGTACCTGAGGGTCATCTCTAGACAGAAGATTCTTGTTTTGTTTTCTTGTGACAGTGAGGTTCGGGAAATTTAATTTCGTGTTTTCTTTGTAAAGTTTATTTGTATAGTTCTTCTATCCTGCTTTCTTTTTCATCTGTGAGACAAACTATGTCACCTGCTTATTGGTACCTGCATATTTTGTAATTCTTCTATTTCACAGTTGTTGAATATTACAATCTCTATATGATCGCCGGCCGGGGTGGCCGAAAGGTTCTAGGCGCTACAGTCTGGACTCGCGCGACCGCTACGGTCGCAGGTTCGAACCCTGTCTCGGGCATGGATGTGTGTGATATCCTTAGGTTATTTAGGTTTAATTAGTTCTACGTTCTAGGGTACTGATGACCTTAGAAGTTAAGTTCCATAGTGCTCAGAGCCATTTCAACCATTTTTCTATATGATCCACGGTTCCACTGAGGGGGGCCTACGTTTGTGGCTCCTCTTATTGCAAATAGCTGTTCTGTGATTACTTTTAGGTTGGGTGGCAGTTCATTTTTTCCTTGTCTGGGACTTTTGCGTATTTGTTTTGTTGTTCAATGATTATTATACTTTCTCCTGTGGGTACATCAGTCTCAAAAGATAGATCAGTTAGGTTTGAGGATCATTGATATTCTTAAGATTCTCTAGTATGCCTGCTGTGTTTGTAAGGCGGCTATTATTTGTGTACATGTAGGTTCTTCGTAGGAATGTACGTATTTGTCTTCTTAGTAAATATGATGGACCTTTCTGGAATTTGCAATTGATGTTATTGAAAAGTTGGGTTTGTGGATTTTTAGTAGTAGTTTGTTAACGATTTTTTTATTTATTTATTTTAGGCAGACCCATATAGTAGCCCACCATTTTATGCAGAGACAGACCAACAAAAGGAGAGTTAATGCATAAAATGTTTTAAGCTAAAATGCTTGTACAGAACACTATTTACTATTTAACAAAATCTTTATAGTTTAATAAGGAATTCATTGTTTCCTTTTATTAGTAAATGACTTAATTGGCCTAAAACAATTAGATGAACTATATTCAGATGAAAAGAAAAATGAATTTTCAGAACCCTAGTAACATTTTATCTAGAGGATAAGAGCATTGACGTAGCAAGTGAGGAAGAAAGAATTTAAATATTAACAATACCATTACCCAAAAACCTTAATATGTAAAATGTGCAATTTTGACAGTACATTGCTTTGTTACAGGTAGTCGAACGTCTAGCAGCTGCGAAGCTACAAGGTCCACGGCGCTCAGGGTGGACGTACCTCCACTGGGCCGCAGCTTCTGAGGACATCTTGGTAAGTCCAGCGTCCGCCACCGCTTGTCACTTGGTGGAACCTGTCATGGTAGTCGCAATGTATACATCATGACTCTTCCCCACGCTTTCTCTGCGAAGTGCCGCTTTTTCGTAAAGGGGAGGCATAAGAAGAACATAATATAATGCTACAGTCTGCCTCAAATCTTGGAACGATAATGTACGAAAGAAATGGGTACACGTAAGGGCTGCGAAATACAAATACTTACAATAATGAGAAGGCTTCCTAAATTATAAGCGCTACATATACGGCGAAGTTGCTAAACAGTAACACCACATTAAAAGAAAAAAGATTAGGATTTAACATTCTGTCAACGACGCGACCAATAGAAGGAAATCATCTTTCTTACCTCATTTTACAAGTCGAGATACCACACTTTCTACTGTGTCATGAAGTTAAAAAATACGTGATGTCAACTGTTGTGTTATTGGAAGGCTTGTTATGAAGCGAGAAAATGTTTCCTCTATACTGGACTACATAGTGATGCATTCCACAGGAGTCTGAATTCACAGATCCCATTACTCATGATGTTCCTGAGTAGTCCTAATGAACACAGTCTGAGCATGTCCCCCAGTAATTATATTTAGCCAGACACCGTGTATCAGGAAACACGGTAAACTGGGTTTTCACAGAAACTACCAATGTTAAGTGAGTAGTGCTCAATTCTGTGAAAGATTATCTGATGTAAACAATTAGGAACTTCAATATATCCAGAAACGATCTGGACTTGAAGTGGAATACATTTCATCCTGAATAGCTTGAAATACCTTCAAATACAACCTCTCAGTATTATTTCAAGAGAGAGAAGAAAGCATCTGAGACAAAATGGTGCCTACCACTGCTCAGCTATATGACTAGTGAAATGCCACAGAATACAGAACCACAAGGATACTGGGTAAGCATGAAAGGGCTGGGCCCAATGAGATATCATCCATCCCATCAACAACATTAATTGCATTTACTATCGATTACAAGAATGTTAACAGTCTAAGCTTGCTTTAAGTTAAAGGAACAGCCTTTAACCAACCAGCAAATACAATTCATAAAACTTGTTACAGAGCAATATAGCGACATGTGTAGACCTTCCAGAACAACAGGACGATAGGACTAGCACGTAGCTCTAGTTTAACAGTAATTAAAGTGCGCTATGGTTTTGATGTTTGGTTGGTGTTTGGTTTGTGACGCGCTCATCTGCGCGGACATCTGCGCACATACAAAGTCCCAATTTAATCACATTCCAAATTTTTCACCGCTCCAATCTAGCCACTGTCACGAATAATGAGGATGACGATGAAATGATGAGGACAACACAAACACCCAGTCCCCGGGCAGAGAAAATTCTCAACCCTGCCACAAACCAAATCCGAGACCCCGTGATCTAGAGGTAGCAACGCTAGCCAGTACACCACGAGCTGCGGAACCGCGATTGTTTTACGAAATGGCGAGTAAGGTGCCCTTAAAAAATATCGTTGGCAATAGGTGGACAAGTCCCTGAAACAGATACAGAACAATTATTCAAAGCAAATTTGTTGAAGGTCAGAACAGCAGTTACTTACAATTACAAGAACTGGAGTGAATAATTTACTTTATCCTAACAATGAAACAACTAACAATGAAACACTATCAATTACAGTAAATTACCAAGCTAACTTTGTTGACAGTAGAAAAACAACTACAATGTTAGTAAATGAAGAACCTTTAAAAACATGGGCATGAAACACTCTCCCTTAAAACCCAGTCTTTCTCTGATGGCAGTTACAGAACTGCTCAGAAAGGAAGAGGCACTATCCGGGCCCGAATTAACTGAAATAATGATCGCACGCGAAAATAATTTAGCGATCACAAATTTAAGCTGGAATAAAGCGAGAAATTCAGCTTACATACACTATGTGATCAAAAGTATCCGGACATCTCCAAAAACATACGTTTTTCTTATTAGATGCGCTTTGCTGGCACCTACTGCCAGATACTCCGCAAGCGGCCTCAGCAGTCATTAGACATCGTGAGAGAACAGAATGTTGCGGTCCGCGGAACTCACGGACTTTGCAGGTGGTCAGGTAATTAGGGGTCACTTGTATCACACGTCTGTTTGCGAGATTTTTACACTCCGAAACATCCCTAGGTCCACAGTTTCCGATATGATAGTGGAAATGTGAAGGGACACGTACAGCTCGAAAGCGTACGGGCCGACTTCGTCTGTTGACTAACAGAGACCGCCGACAGTTGAAAAGGGTCGTAATGTGTAATAGGCTGACAACTATCCAGACCATCACACAGGAATTCCAGCTGCATCAGTATCCACTGCAAATACTGTGACAGTTAGGCGGGAGGTAAGAAAAATTGTATTTCATGGTCGAGCGGCTGCCCATAATCCACACATCACGTTGGTAAATGCCAAACGACGCCTCGCTTGGTGTAAGGAGCGTAAACATTGGACAAATGGACGATTGAACGATGGAAAAACCTTGTGTGTAGTGACGAATAACGGTACACGACGTGGCGCTCCGATGGCACGGTGAGGGTATGGTGAATGGCAGGAGAACGTCATCTACCAGTGTTTGTAGTGCCAACAGTAAAATTCGGAGGCGGTGGTGTCATGGAGTGGTCGTGGTTTTCATGGAGGGGGCTTGCATCCCTTGTTGTTTTGCGTGGCATTACCACAGCACAGGTCTACATTAATGTTTGAAGCACCTTCTTGGTTGCCACTGTTGAAGAGCAATCCGGAGATGGCGATTGCATCTTTCAGCCCGATCAAGCACATGTTCATAATGCACGGCATGTGGCGGAGTTGTTACATGACAATATCATCGATACGTCTCCTCATTACAGTACTCCGTGCAGAATGGACTGCCATTCCCCAAGAAACCTTCCAGTAGCTGATTGAACGTATGCCTGCGAGAGTGGAGACTGACATCAAGGGTGGGCCAACACCATACTGAATTCCAGCATTACGGATGGAGGGCGCCACGAAATTGTAAGTCATTTTCAGCTAGGTATGCGGATACTTTTGATTACATAGTGTATTTTGGCAGAGAACTGGCCAAAATACGGGAAGCTGGATTCAAACAACCAGATTAGTGAATATAACACGCGCCCGAGCCATGCCACAGCGAGCCAACACAAGCTGCACTTCACTATCGCTCGCTCTCGGCTCCTGACTCGCAGAATTAGACAACAGCCAGCACCGCCGCAAGAGACAGTAAGCCACAAGGAGTTCCACCTTAAGAATAAATATAAATATCAAAGGTACGTAAAGTGAAATCACTTGACCCAAAAGTATCTACGTTGAACAACAGGCGGGGTGGGTGGGATGTGACCCAAAATATCCTATGAAAGGACCCTGATTATATCTCTACAATCACTAGTAGCGTCACATGACCAGAGCCTCTATAGGGCAATGACAAACAATACAATAATCAGCCAAAATGACCTCAATAATTTACATAAAGGTGTACCTGAAGGTAATAAACTCGAAGAAGAATACGTAAACAGATAACTGTGGCAGCGGCGTGGGCAAAGACCCCACAGCGTCGAGCTTACTTTAAATACTACAAGTACAGCAACCTTATCGACTTGTGTACAAATGTGGGTAGCCGGTGCGCACCAGGACACTTAAAACATAGTTCAATAACACTCTTGATTAAAAACAGGCAATGTCCAACATAAATTAGAGAATTTTGAAAAAATATAAGCCTCTTAAACGTATGTAGAAGAACAATTTAATAAAGTATTTAAACCAGTAGGTAAGATGAGCAAGCTCTTGCACAACACACTCTGGAAGCTAGGCTGCGCTCAAAATCTGTTACATGTATCAGTTACACTTTAATGAGACACCAGCAAAACTACACAGTAAGCCGCCAACAAGGGAGTAGGCAAACTCAGAGCAATGGAGGCAAGAGTAGCAATCGATTGCGTAGGGACAGGCAGGCCCACAGAACCAACAGTCACAAGGTTTACCGACCAAAGCCGTGCATCGGCGATGGAAGCAAGCCAGCAAGAGCAGGTCACATCAGCAACGCGCGAATAGCCCTCGAAAAGCACACAGCCGATTAACCCACCAGCTGCCACCAAATAGGAAATAGCAAACAGGCCAAGAGACAGAAGGCATCACGTGCTGAGCGCCGGTAGCGTACATCCGCGCTCCGCCTCTGCTTCAGGCCCACACTTATCCCCCCCGCTCCCTGCGGCAGCGCCGCTCGCCACCTAGCGGTGCGCAGACGCAAAAGGTCACGCCGGCAGATCGTGATAGGAATCGAGGCGAGCCAGCACGTTTCAGTGAGGCTTCTCACAACGGTTGTAGTGCACGTTGTTTACAGAAACACAGCACGGGTCATTGATTCGCAATGGAGCTCAAACAAACCGGCCTGCCTCTGTGCAAAACGAAGTTGATCTTACAGCTTCATGAAATATATGAGGCCACTGTGACTTAACTACCTACCTGTGGGTTTATTCCGCAAATTAAAACTTCGATTGCTTTGTCTTTATCTTCCTCAAATGGGTCTGAGCACTGTGGGACTTAACATTTGAGGTCATCAGTCTCCTAGAATTTAGAACTACTTAAACCTAAGGACATCACACATATCCATGTCCGAGGCAGGATTCGCACCTGCGACCGTAGCGGTCGCGCGGTTCCGGACTGAAGCGCCTAGAACCGCTCGGCCATTATCTTCCTCAATTAGCAGCTCATTACGTGTAACCTCCCTCCCGAGGATGTATGTGAGACATGACACAGTTCGTATTCGATAACCAAAAACTTCAAAATCTTCATTGCGTTTTTGCCGTAATGTAGATAAACGGTCTCTGTAATAAGTGACTCCTTTTTCGTCCCAAATGCGCTCTGCTAAACTGAGTGCCAGGGCTCGAAATGCTATTGCTTCTGTTGATCCATTGATAGGGTATAGATACGTGGGTGGGTCATATGGTAAGTTTAACCTTACTACGTTTAGCAAAAATTTGTCCAGCCAAATAAAAGTATTCCCGCCATTATGAACACTCTGTAGTGACATTTTCGCTCGGTTTTCCTGAAAAAGTGGAAATAAACGTTACAGCAAGGCATTGCTTGCAGTGGTTGTAATAAATGTCGCAGAACTAACTGCTGAGGTCTCTGAGGAACTTGCAATAGTTTTGCCAGGCTTTTGTTTATTTTCACGCATTTTCGCCGGTTTATCACACTCTTCCTTTAAGTGTATCTGCTGAAGGGTAAGTTTGTTATTTTGTTCATTCAAAGCAGCGACAGGATTGTTGCTAACACTTTCAGTGGCTTCCTCCTGATTCACTCCAGAAATTTTACTAGGCATGATTAGAGAATATAGCCTGCCGTAGTGGCCGAGCGGTTCGAGGCGCTACAGTGTGGAACCGCGCGACAGCTACGGTCGCAGGTTCGAATCCTGCCTCGGGCATGGATGTGTGTGATGTCCTTAGGTTAGTTAGGTTTAAGTAGTTCTAAGTTCTAGGGGACTGATGACCTTAGATGTTAAGTCCCATAGTGCTTAGATCCATTTGAACCATTAGAGAATATGGAGAAACAGTTATTTCAGGACCACAAAACTTTACGGAAAGGAGTCATGGTACTGAAATAAAAGTTAGAGGCTAATCACAAGGATTTCCAATGTCTGCTCACAATGAAGTGGTCGCAGACTGCAAATACAAATGGTTATCAAGACTATGTAGAGAACAGGGGCGGCGCACGGAGCGATGCGTAGGTGTCAACCGGTAATGACGGCACGTTGACATGATCTATGATGACCAGGATCCTCGTAGCTCTGCCTGAAACACGGCCTCTGGCATCGACCCCCTGCGAAAGGCTCCAACAATGATTGACTTCAGGAGTGGCAGTAGTGGCAGTGCCTCGGGGAGAACTCGCACCCACGGCATGGCATCGTCTGGCATCTTCATGCTGCAAGCTGTATACAGGCGCCCAAGTCACCAAAGTATCTATGTCAAGTTGGCGGATCTCAGGGCTAAACGATGTGCAGTCAGCTTTGTGGCATGGAGTTTGTAGCACAGAAACAGTCCACGAGGGAAAGACGTTCTTATACCAGATTGAAACGTTCATTCACATCCCAAAGCTAACAACGATTGTTGAGGCCACTTAGGGTTAGGCCATTGCCGGAAGTGAGCATCAGGGTGTCTACGAAAAGGAACAGTTGGGTACTTTTCTGAAACTAGCCGGGGTACTAGCTTTATTACAGAAACCTATCGATGGTGGATACAAAGTGAGGCACCAAGGAGACCACCAACAGACTGAAGTGCAAGTTGCCTCAGAGAAGGAAGGGAAGGCACACCTTGGTTGAGGGTTCTGTGCTAAGGAAGACCAAGGCCTGTCCCAGCTCGCTCTCGCCACTCCGGGTCTGAGGAAGCACGTGACCGTTGACAGCCATTTAATTGGTTGCTTGAGATACTTGAGAAGTGTACCACATTCAGCGATCATTCACCGAAGTGTCACTGACTGTGAGAATGGTGTGCACGTGAACAAGACGTGGGTTAGCAGTGATATCAAGTTTTATCTGGTGTCATACCGGTACATGCCTGGCCACTGCTCTACAGTGAAACTTAGGTACTCCGTAAAGAGAATGACAATTGAAAAAGTAAAGAGTTTGCTGAAAAAATAAAGCTTCTCTCATTCAGCCTATTGGTCTATCATGCACAAGAGAATGCCAGACAAATGAGAGAATTAAAGTCTAGTAACATATTACATTAATGTTTACTAATAACGTAAACTGCGTTAAAATGTCTGAAAATAAAATTGTCATGTTTTAGCAAAAAATTGGGATAAGAGCAAAAGATCAAGAGTGAAGAGCTCGGATTGAAAAGGATATAACAGAAAGTTGTTGCTTTTCACCTCAGCTCTTCAATATTTACTTTTAAGAATCTATGACGGAAATAAAAGTTCCAGTTGGATTAAAATTCAAGGTGACATAATGTCAGTGGTAACATTCGCTGATGACGTTACCATTTTCAGTGAAAGTGAAGAGCAATTACAGGACCGGTTAAGTAGAATGAACAATCTAATGACTACAGAATACGAATTAAGAGTAAAGTGAAAAAAAAGTAATGAGAAGTACCAAAAATGAGAATAGCGAGAAACTTAACATCAAAACTGGTGGTCACAAAGTAGACCAAGTTATGGAATTGTGCTAAATTGGAAGCAGAATAACCCAGGGCAGACGAAGTGACAAAAAGCAGACTAGCACAGCTAAAGAGGGCATTCCTGCCCAAGAGAAATGTACTGGTTTCAAACTTTGGTCGTAATTTCCAGAAGGATTTTCTAAGAATGCACGTTTGAAGCATATCACTGTATGGTTGTGAATCATGGGCTGTGGGAGAACCGGAACAGAAGTTAATGTGGTGCTACAGAAGAATGTTGTAAATTAGGTGGCCTGATAAGATAAATCACGAGGTTTTCTACAGAAAAAGCGAAAAAGGCCCATGTGGAAAATGCTGACAAGGAAGGGCTGGATGAAGGGACGTATATCAAGATACCAGGGAATAACCTTAGTGATAAAGAGGGAGGGGTATGGGGTAGAACTATTGGAGAAAGAGATTTTTAATGAAATGAGATGTGATATTTGATTGAAATATAAGAACATCCATGTCGACTTGTTTGCAGAGGAAGGAATGCAGTGATACAAAATAATTCCCTGATGCGCTGAAAATTTGTTTCAGAGCCTATTTTTAGATGCAGGTATGATGCATACATTATTGTTAAGGATAATGAACACAAAGAAGCTGTATTTCTCTATCGAATGAAAAATTAGAACATCCTACTCAAACTTTCTCACTGTATTTTTATTTTATTTTAATGACCTTTCATCAAGAGGCAACACTTTCAAAGCATCGATGTCTGTTTTCCCCGAACTTTTTATGGTATACTTACATAGATGCACTTCTGAGAGATCTGAAAACTGACTCCCTTACAGCACTCCACATTTCAAAGTACATTAGCCACCAGATGTGGGAGGCAAAACGTACGCTCCTCCTATAACTTTATTGTGCCTTTGTACAGCCTTCGCTAGACTGTCGTTGAATGACGTACGGGTCCGCACGGTTATCCCCTGTGAAGGCTGTTGATGCAGATCAGCATGAGGGAGTAGGCGGCATTGAGTACCAGTCCCATCGCTTTTATCTGCACTCAAGTTCGATAGCCTTAACTTACCAGCAATCAGCAACTCCTCATGGTGCGACGAACAAGAAATGTCTGGCACATTCACGTCTTAACATTACCCGCCCGCTTGTGGAACTACATTTTCATAACCATTTGCGTGGAATGAGGCACAGTGCAATTCTTATTACGTAAATTGAATGAGGGGAGAAAGGAAAGAAAACGGAAATAATTAATGATGTCGGCACGTCAGAGCTGCATCGAAACTTTATGCGGAATGACTGGCAACGAGTGAAAATGTGTGCTGGACTGTGATTCGAACCTGGGTTGCTGAGCAGTTGCTTTAACCACTTCGCCATCAGGACACAGTGCTCACCGCAATCACGCGGACTATCTCGGGAGTTGTGTTAAGCACTGCGCCATCAACGCACAATGTTTATAGCAGTGGGACATGCCTCGCCCGGCTGACCTACATTCTCACCTAGCGCCCCATGTCTTCAGTCCTCGTCCATGTCCACCATGCTCGCTATTCTAACATTCCCACAGGAGGTCGAACGCAATTGTACATCTGCACTGTAGGTTGTGGATTGACTGTCCATCGCAGTGGATCAGTTATATGAAGTGTAGTGTCTGTTCTTTTGGACATGTCTGAAAGAACAGACATCACGCATTGATATATTATGATTCGTGTAAACTGTCTCTTGCAAATTGGAGTGAATGATATGAACATACTGTATCGTGTTTGATGAGGGTCACTTCTGACGAGGCTCAGCGTTATTTTTTATTTTAAAAAGCAATATCTCTAAGTGTGGAGATATTGAAGTTTCTGTGTCTTTTGTGTGTTTCGTCAAAACGTTTCTAGGTGCACCACCGTATGAAAGCACAAAATGCTGAAAACTGTTTAGCATATGAGAGCTTTAAGTACTTTACTGTATGATGCAGCAGTTACCTTGATGAATTATATTGAAATTCATATCAAATGGTTTAGTGATGTTTTTATAATATTTTAGACAAGCAGCGCCATATTATCCATGTGTTTGGTAAGGAAATTGATTGTATCGCAAACGACACAGTCGTGATGTGATTGTTAAGGCATTCGAGCGGATGAGATATGTTTAATGGGCAAATAATATCATGTCATATTATGTAAATTAAAGGTAGAGTGGGGAGAAAGGAAAGGGAAGGAACTATTGATATGAGCCGCATCAGGACTTTTTGTGGAATCAGCAGCAACGAGTGAAAACGTGTATTTTTTTATTTTTTGTGAAAGCCAAGATCGTTTGATTTTAGAACCTTTGTTTCAGACTGCGATTCTAACCTGGGATCTCCTGCTTACTAGGTAGTTTGGTTAACCACTACGCCATACGGACACATTATTTATCGCAATTGCCAGGCCTATTTTGGCATGCCTCTCGGCCGACCCACGTTCCCACCTAGTGCCACAAGATCCCGGGTTCGAAGCCTGTTCCAGCACACATTTTCACTCATTGTTGCTCATTCCATGTAGAGACCCCAAGAGTCTGACATCAATAGTTCTTTCTGTTTCCTTTGTTTTCTTCCCCCCCACCTCCCCCTTCCCCATCACTTTACATTATGTATCACAGCTTTGGATTCCGTGTGGTGTCTGTTATTTTGGACATGTTTACATGTTTGAAAGAATAGGCCCCACGCATTCGTATAACTGATTCCCCTCGATCAGTAATGAACCCACCAACTTCAGTTTGCATGCACAGTTATAGAAATGGGGCCCCTCCACGTCCGCACCAACGTGGTGACCAAACCAAAAGTTCTACTGTCACCTCCGTCAACATGTCAGTTATCTAGTAAGTGGATCACAGGATGCTGGGCTGTGATGTTATCCGTGCGTCTGGGTAAGACTACGCATTAACACGGTCCATCAGGTGATAGATAGTGGACGGAACGTGAGTGAGGGTAGCGATTTGTAGAGCAGAGGGAAAAAAGTTCCAAGGCTCGTTGGAAAAAAAAAAACCCTGCGACAGTGGGATGGGTAATAAGAGCAGTAGTGGCTTCCTAGCTGCGATAGTTCATGCAAGGTTGGATTTGTTAGTATGGGTATCATGCATCATTACCGTGGCAAGCGATGGCGATGTATCCCAGTTGCTGCAGCCGCTACATTCCTGGAACAATCAAGATCGTTGTATAGTAGTGGGAGATCGGCCATAGATCATCTCACTCTGTGGGGGATGTGTGGAGCTTGTCTGCATGCAGTGTACGGTACGGCTTCCCTGCGTGGTGCCAGTTATTCGGCAGTGTATTCCAGTTGGATATCCAGTAATGGCGTCTGATTAACAGGGGCTCACCTGTACCGTTGGGTTTGCGTGTGCTTGGCCAATTATGTCTTTTGGTCTTTTATGTTTCCATCTATGGTTGTGGTCGTAGTTCCCCAGATTCAGAATAAAGGGGGTTCTGCGAATGTCTGGAGTTTCTGTGTAGACTCGTGGTGAGTTTGTGGATTACCTCCGCGAGAGTCTCAAGTCGGTAGCCCGGCGAAGGTCCGCGATGCGTGTGTATCGTGGAGCATTGCTTATGATTTTGAGTACTTTTTTTTTGTATGAGCTGCAGACGGCGCAGGCTTGTAGGCGCAGCGTATCCCCAGACAGGAGCTGCGTACATCAGGGGTCGAATAAGTGTCACGTACATGGACCTCAACACCCTTCTGTTCAGAGTGCTACGCCTGTTGAGCATAGGGTAGAGCTGTTTGAGCATTGCGCTAGCTCGGTTGGTCATGTGTTGTATGTGGTCCCCCAGAGTAATTTCCAGTATAGCCAGACACCGAGGTATTTGACTTTGTCACGGAAACGTATTGCGCGTGCATGTAGAATTATTGGTCTACAGTATCGGTGTTTGCGCAGTTGCTTCGGTCATCTAATGAACAGAAAGGCTTCGCACTTGTCGACGTTTACTCTAACACGCCATTTCTCCAACCAAGGCTTAGCCATTCTGAGTGCAGTCTTTAAGCGTGACGTAATGTTTAATGGTTTCCAATCTTGGGCGAGGATGGCTGTGTCATCCGCGTAGATTGCCATCGTTGTGTTGTGTGTGGTTGGGAGATCGTTTATGTAGAGGTTAAACAGTAGGGACCCTAGGATGCTTCCCTGGGGTACTCCCGCGTGTATACCGTGTCGTGTTGATTGTTTTCCGTACACGTCAGTGTTGAAACTCCTGTCTTTGAGGTGTGAGTGTATTAGACGCACCAGCCCGTCTGGGAATCCCGCGTCGCTGAGTTTGCGAATGAGGCCGTTGTGCCATAGACGGTCGAAAGCCTTTTCGATGTCCAGGAACACCGCCCCTGTAGCTTTGTTTATTTTGAAGCCACATGTTCAACGACCCGTAAGAACTGTTGTGTTGTGGAGTGGTGATTCCTGAAGCCGAATTGCTCCGGTCTCAGGATGTCATTTGTTATGCAGTGCCTAGTGATGCGTTTGAGAATCACCTTCTCAACAGTCTTACTGAGCGAGCTCAGAAGGCTGATGGGTCGGTAATTTTGTGGTTCCAATGGCACTGAGCACTATGGGATTTAACTGCAGTGGTCATCAGTCCATGCCCGTGGCAGGATTCGAACCTGCGACCGTAGCGGTCACGTAGTTCCAGACTGTAGCGCCTAGAACCGCACGGCCACTCCAAAAAAAATTGTTCAAATGGCTCTGAGCACTATGGGACTTAACATCTGTGGTCATCAGTCCCCTAGAACTTAGAACTACTTAAACCTAACCAACCTAAGGACATCACACACATCCATGCCCCAGGCAGGATTCGAACCTGCGACCGTAGCACTCGCGCGGTTCCAGACTGAGCGCCGAGAACCGCTAGACCACCGCGGCCGGCCGGCCACTCCAGCAGGCTTAATTTTGTGGGAGGCTGTGGTGTTTCCCAGGCTTCCTGAGCATCAGGACCTTGGCCGTCTTCCAAAAGGCGGGGAAGTGTTGGTGTTTTAGTATGGCATTCGTTATGTGTGTTATGCCCTGTAGCCTGTTAATGTGCCGTTTGAAGTACTGACGCCTGGTGCACTGCCATTGTCTCCTGAGGCGATTCCTCATTGAGATTAGGCCCAGGATATCCTGGAGCAGGGCCGCGCTGTGTTGTTGTGAGGTGCGATCAGGTATGGTGCCTGCCATTGCGTCCTGGACGGCGTTAGTGAGGGTTTCTACTGCCTCGTCAATTTGTGCTGTTTCGTTAATTTTGTGTGTGGGTGGGATGTGGCTATCGAGCGTTTGCTTGAACAATGTCCAATTCGCACGTCCGTAGTCCAACATCTTGCGTTGTTCCATGTGCTGCAGTGTTTCCTCAATGTATAGTATTACAGGTTGGTGGTTTGAGGGCAGATCGTTTTCAACGGCAATGTTGAGTGTCGCTGTAATGCCCTCGATGAGGGCCATGTCTAACAGGTCTGGCCTGTGTCCCCTCTGATAGGGAATGTGCGTCGGTTCAGTCGGCGCTAGTATAATGTAGTTTCTGCCTAGTGAATGTTCATATAGTTTTTTGCCGTTGGGATTTCGTATGCGTGAATTCCATTCTGAGTGTTTTGCGTTTAGATCTCCAGCGACTATTACTCGCGGTGGAATGTTGAGTAGTGTGCTGATATCGAGTGTTGAAATGCCTACAGGACTGTTGTATACCGATGTCAGTGTGGTGTAGGCTCCGTTGAACAGTTCAGGGAGCTCTATGTTTGTGTGCTCAATGTCTTTGTGTATGACGATTGCAGTTCGACCTGCCACGTCGTCGCCCGGTCGGTCGGTACGATAGACGCAGTAGCCAGGAAAATTAGTCGGCGGTTTAAGCTTAGTCTCGCTCAGTAGCGCGACAAGGATTCCCTTGCGCTCCATGAACGCGGCAAATTCTGCCCTTTTGTTGTGGGTCGAGTCTGCATTCCAGAACAGGATCTGTGATAGTGTGTGTGGGTTTGCGTTACGGGCCGGGAGTGGTATATTATTCATGTAAGAGTGTGAAAAAGTGTTGTAATGGCAGTGTGTATGACAGCCCAGTATTGACCGGGTTCGGCGCTCATGAGCTGGGTGATGAGGGTAGTGACGGCCGTCAGCACCTTGGTAAGGATTTGAACGGTCGTGTATTGAGGGAATAGTGTTTCCAGTATTCCCCCAGACGACGTGTTGGTGTTCGGTGTGGCAGCCTGAGGTGCTGTTGTAAAGTTAGCGGCCGCTTTTGCGGGAATTGGTGTGTTGTTAGGAGTGGCATTTGTGTTTATGTTTTGTGACAGAGGTTGTGGCGCTTGTGTTACTTTTGTGGTGAGGGGGATGGTAGTGTGGGTTACAGTCTCGATGTCTTGTTGACTATTTTCCTGTGTGTTATTGGTCTGTGGTTGCTGGGTGGCCTGTTGTGGTGATTTCGTGTTCCCCGCCCTGTGTTAACGTGCACGTCTATTCCTCCTCTGGGCTTGGGGTTCTGGGGGTTCTTGTATGCTTGTGTTTTCCTATATAGCGTGCGTTTCTTCGCAGCACGTGACTTCCGGGAGTGGGGTCGGGTTGTTTGGGGGTATAGGTGTTGGTACCGATGCTTGTTGGTTTTCAGGTGTTGTCTGTGGCTGTTGTGTAGCTGTTGCAGCGGTTGTTTCGCGTGTGTGTGAAGGGCGCTGAGGTTCCGTGGCCTGTGCCGTTCCGCCAGGGTGTGCAACCGTGGCAAACGTTACGCCGTTCCTTACTAGGTTCGGCGCTGGCCTTGGGCGTGGAATGTCGTACTGTACCCTGTTCTTGTCTTGTTTGCGCTTCAGCGATGTTTGTATGCACTGCACTGCCTGAAGTTGGCCGCATGGGGCCCACTGCAGTTGGCACAGCGTCGCTGGTTTGACTGTGTTTGTGTGCAGGTGTTGGATCTGTGATTGCCAGCACATCCGCGCCAACGAGTTGCCAGGCCACAGTGGAGGGCCGAGTGGCCGAATCGCTGGTAGTTGTTACATTGTTGGGGGACGTTGGGTGGTTCGTAATGTTCTACACGTACGTCCATCCGCAACAACCTCTTTATCTGCAGGATGGCGCGGGAATCAGCCTTGTGGGCTAACTCAACCATGTAGTGTGATAGCGGTGCGTATGTGCGTAACCCTCTCATCCGGGAGGCACTTTTAGAGTCGAATCCCAGATAACAGAGCGCCGCATGTATTGTCTCGTTGCGGGTACTGGGATCCACTCCCTTGATCACGTACTGCTGGGTTCTCTCGTCCAGCGTTCTGTAAGTGTAGTGTTCGATCTTCCGATCTTTGGGTAAGGTCAGAAGATCTTTATATTCGTTGTCTGTGACAACGTACAGTGAGGCCCTATCCCCCGAGTACTTTGAGTGTAGTGTACTGTTAATGTGCCTTTCCGCGAATGCAGTGTTAAGGGCACTAAGGTTCCCATAGATTTCTATAACGACTGGGGGGACACCAGTCTTGTGCTGTATGGGCACCACTGTGGTTTTGTGTGCTTTGTTGTTGTTCGCCACAGCCATGTTTGCGTTTTGTTTCGTGTTATTATTGTTGCTAGCCTGAGATGAGCTAGTAGGTGTAGGCAACGGCGCCTTTCTGTTGCCTAGCGACTTTGGTTGCTCGCTTGTCTGTGTTGTTTTTCTGGGTTTGCGTCTAGGGTTCTCCACCTGCCAGGTCTCTGTGCAGTGGTTTTCTGGGTCCGCTTCCGCCGCCGCTGCCTCGATCCCTTGAGGCTGCGGCGTCGGTGGGACAATGGTGCATGACTGTCCAGTAACAGAGGAGTGTAATGTTATGTTCAGTGTTGCTGATTTGGTGGGTGAGACGTCCGCCCCGAATAGTTCTGTGATTAGCCGGCGCGACTCGAGCTGCTTTTGCGCTTTCGCACCAAGCTGTCTAACGTCGCCAACCGCTCCCTTGCCCTCGGTAGCGGGCGGGGCGGGAGTTTCGGCGGGTGCAGTCGATCCTCGCGCCTCGTGTGTTGCAGTCTTGCTGCGGGTAACAGCAGGGAAAGTGCTAGCAGCGTCCACCGTCTCGCACTTAGGATTATTTATTAGGTGGGGAGGGGGAAACGACAATTTTGCTTTCCTCGACAGGTGAGAAAAGTGTCTCTTGTTTGCTATTGAAGTGGGTGTTCCCTACGTTTTACGAACATGCGCTGTTGGTGCAAGCGCGGCACCTAAAGGAGGTGCGGAAGAAGAACGGCCTGCAGCACGCGGGCGTGGTCCCGTGAAGGAGCCCTGGTACTGCTTCAGAGTCCCTAAAAGAACGTGAGAATCACATTGGGGGCGTTGGTTAACCGGAGGCTACCGGGAGCTGTGAGCCGAAGCTCTTTCGCGGCAGTCCGCGATTGGTTGCGCGGGTTTGTGTCGTAGGGGAGCAGGCTCAAGCCTTCGGCACTCGGCCGGTTGCCGCTGGGTGGCTGCACAGTTACGTTCCACCTCTTGCGGCACAGTCAGCGCAGTTGCTGTATACACTGTGTCCGGATGGCGCAGTTGTTAAGGTAGCTGCCTAGTAAGCGGGAGATCCTGGTTTCGAACCCAGACTCCTTCGGTAGGTGAGCGGTGAGGACTTCTTGTTTGCATCCCGTCTACAGAGTCACGACAATGTGTAGTTTGTTTACTTCTTCACCGTGTCTAGTATTCGAGTCCGTTGACATTGAGTCGCTACGCCTCATTCTTACAGGAAAGCGGCCATCAAGACGCCCTTCCAATCGGACCACACAAGACCTATCCATCACAAGTTGCGTCATCTACGTCAAGGTGGTCAATGAAGACGTATGTGAAACTTTCGTGAGTAGATGTGTGAAAACTCTCAAGTTCATATCCACTACGATGGCCACATTGAGGTGGTTACAGATGACCATGCAGGCCTAGGGTTACGCATTCTGAGAGTCCTCGAACTCTCGTCGGGAGTTGCAGTGGAAGTAGTCACCGTTGATTTCCGACCGTAGAGGACGGTAATTGCAGACTAACAGAAAAATGGAACACCTTCGAGATGTACCCGGCTCTCAACGGAGTCCGACAAGTAAAAACTGAATTAACAAAACATGTGCCATCCTGTCTAGTCAAAGATGTGTGTCAGCCGATCGTTGAATAGGCAACACCCTCTGCGATAACGGCATTCCCTCTCCGTTACGTAGGGGTGATTTGGTCAACCAACATGGCAGACGGAAGATCCCTGGGAAGACAAGGAACGTCAGATGCACACGTGTAGCAAGTTTAGGAGTGACCAACACCATGACAGAGAACTTCCAACTTGGGGATGTCATCCTAACTAGAGAATGGAGCTCGACCGACCTCAGCTTTTCTTCCTGCGTGGGATGCGGTGAGGGAGCAACACACTCTTTTGGACACAGAAACTAACGTTCTCAAGCAGTCACCGAAGAAACAAAAAACGACTCTGTACACCCTCAGACGATTGCCTCGTTTGAACATCTTCCTCATTTGACGACTGGACGGCCGGCGACACAGGAAACATGGATGACACAAGCTCTATCTCATCTGTTGCTTACTCTGATTTCGACACAGCCCTTTCTGGTTCCTTGCAAACGAATCATGGTAATATGCTCGTCACCAATACACAGCAGGAAATGCCTACGGATGCAACTTTCATCACCCAGCCTGCAAGTGCTCCACCACAGTCACGGTTACTTTATGGACCTTAGGAGGGCGATAGTGAAGAAGATTTTACACTCTCTGTGGTGGAGGAGGGGAGGAGTGTCTTCTCATACACCTCTTTCCCTCTAGAGAAGCAGCAGTCCGCAGCTCGTGGTTTCGCGGTCTCGCAGTGGCGTTCTCGCTTCCTGAACACGGGGTCCCGGGTTCGATTCACAGCGGGATCAGTTATTTTCACTTGCTTCAACATGACTGTGTGTTTGTGTTGTCGTCATCATTTCACCATCATTCATGCTAGTGGAAGATTGGACTGAGAAACGGTTGATAATTTGTACGGGCGCTGATAACCTCGCTGTTGAGCGCCCCACAATCAAAACATCATCATCATCGAGAATCTGCGGAAAACGGCTTGGACACAGCCTCCAGATATCAGGCCACGACGTTTACGGCGACGCTGACGGTGGTCCCCATTGCATCAGATGATGTACAGACCTATTACTTAGCTTACAAACCGTCAACATTAACAGCATTCGGACACGTACGATGTCGTCGCTAATCCAAGACATACCTATTACAGCAATCATCGACGTTGTCTTCCTCCATGAGATCAACTCGACGATTTCTCGGGTATGTCCGGTTATACAGCTCATGTGTCCCACCCGTTGCAAGCAAACACAGATGTTGCAGTACACTTCAGCGAGGACCTCGAGGCGAGTAAGGCACATTATCTCCCTGCCGCTAGAGGAATTACCATAGTGATACTACATGTCCAGTTTAATCAATGAGCATGACTCTGCTAGAAAATATCGACGTTGCTAACGATAGCTTACTCTTTCAGGTCAAGCACTATGACTTGATGTTAGGGGACTAATTCAATAGCGCCTAGGCGCATAAGTATCAGCTACAGCGACATTCGCTGTGTC
Organism: Schistocerca piceifrons; assembly: GCF_021461385.2. Classification (NCBI taxonomy): domain Eukaryota; kingdom Metazoa; phylum Arthropoda; class Insecta; order Orthoptera; family Acrididae; genus Schistocerca; species Schistocerca piceifrons. The sequence goes on from NC_060140.1 coordinate 541,030,692, forward strand.
CCAAACTTGGGGCACTCTTCAGCGATCTCTCTCTGTTAGGTACATGGGACATTCTTCTTCTTCTCCTTTTACTGGTGCCTTGTCCTGCAGTTTCGCAGGGTCGGCATGGTTATGACGGATTTGGCAAGGTTCATTTGAACGGATGGCCAGATGTCCTTCCTGCCACCACCCCATATGTCCCGGGACAGAATTAGTGTACTCCAGCTGTCTGCATCTAGTGTAATCTATGGAATAGTGCGAACGTGTTGAGATGTCTGTGAGTCGTTTAAATGAGGCGGATTGTGGGGACCAGTCTGGTATTCACCTAGCGGGATGTGGAAAACAGCCTAAAAACCACATCCAGGCTGGCCGGCACACCGGCTGACGTCGTTAACCCGCCTGGCGGATTCTATCCGGGGCGGCGCTCCTACCCATGTCCAGGAAGTAGCGCATTACCACTCTCGGCTAACCTGATTGGTGGTAGGTACATGGGAACATGTCCATGGGTATTGGCTGGGATTCATCCATTTTACGAGTCACTCATCTAGTCGCACTGATAGGATTTAAGCCTTCCATTCTCTCGTGGCAAGAGTGAATGGAGCGGAGGTGTAGCGTTTAGCCTTCTAGAATCACGAAGCCTATATATGTGCCCTCACCATCGCTGCCAACAGGTGTGGCGCAGCCGACATCCCTGGAAGTTAAATCTCGATCATCTCGCTTCTCGCGGTTGTTGGGGCGCCATCAAGCACACACGGAACCGCCTGCCAACGTATCCTACAGCGATAATTTGATGGATAAACTGCGCCAGGTTGGCAGTACGAAAAACCTTGATTATGTAAGGTCACGAGACAGCTACTTGGAGCTGGCGCACCAAGGATTTTTACTTCACCGTCCATCACGAATGTGCGTCCCTGCCACCCACGCCGGACTGACATACACCATACGGTGACACACATCTTAGTCCACATGCACCGACATCTCGTAGAGACGATTGTCCGAGCGTTAAAACATGACAGAATAGCAACGGAACCACATCGCGTCGTTCGAGAACATTAACCACAAGGAAGGACACTGATACGTGCCACCAGTACCGCGGAAGGTCGGCGCCTCATCTCTCAACGTCTGTTCCACAGGTTTGTAAACTGAATTATTGTACGAAATTGGAGAAGTTATCGACGCTATAGGTAAAGGAGCGTCGAACAAGTCCCCGTCGACGTCCCTGCGTGGTTTCACAGAACTTTTTTCAGTACTTATTGCCTCCCAAGTTGACAGACATTCATGTCCCTCGTGGATCCGCTTCCCGCAGCCTTCACAGAAGGAATGATTATACCGTACACAAACCGACAAGTGGCGCTCAAGTACGTCATGATAGCCAACAGACACTTCTCAGCTGCTACATGAAGATATTTGCAGACGGTTAGCGGCACATACACGGCCGACTGTGCCTCACGTCATCTCACTAGTTCAGGCTTCCCTTGAGGGCATCAGAAATATCCATAGAGCACTATGTCTATACCGTGACATAACAGCCCTAGTGACGACACGCCGTAGCCCACGAGCACTGGCGTCACTAGATTTTAGCCACGCTTTTAATCGGGTTGTTCACATGTACCTGACATCCGTCCTCCAACACATTTAGTACCCACAGCAATTCATGCTCCTCCGAGGGGCGGTCTCCGAGGTATTCATCAACGGGCGTCTCAGGCAGTCCCTTATGATTTCCATATCGGTGGGTCAAGACTGCACCAAGTCGACTTTACTCTAGGCCCTGGTACTGGAAACGCTCGTCTGCAGCCTCCGTCAACACCCCAGGGTCGAAATGCACACCTTAAGAGATACAGGCAATTTTTCAGTAAACATTTGCTCTAAAATGCATACCTTAAGAGTTATGAGTAATTGTTCATTAGAAGAGTTGTGTTTCCAAGTAGCGGAGATGAGCACCTGCTGTAAGTCAGTCAGACCCAGGCACAAATAAAGCAGCGTTACCCAGTAAATGCCTGTGGAATACCGACACATACAAGACGCCTTCCTTCCAAGGCAAATTCATCACTGGATTCCGCCATGGGCTCTAAGCTGCCATCTGTGGTGGAGAGAAAGGATCTCAGGACAAGAAAATCAATTATACAGCATAGGATATACTGTTTATTTATAAAATTCAATTTTCAGAGGCCGGATCTCACTTTTATTTGGTTGGAAAAGCTCACACCCAACAACTACAGATCCTGATTATGTAATTACACTGCTGCAGATTGAAGGTGTTATGTTATTGGAAAAAGTTCCTGTGTGCACTCACCTTGACCTGCAGGAATCGACTGAGCCACCACCAGAGTATGTCTTACGTCCCCTACCCCTCGCCCCTCCCTCCTGCCCCCCTCCGATAAAAAATAGATAGCAAAAAGACTCAAAGACTCACTCTATGCTGGAGTTCAAGGATCTCACAACACGAAATTCAAATCAAAGTCAGTAATGTATTGGTACATGTTCTTTGTTCAAATGGCTCTGAGCACTATGGGACTTAACATCTGAGGTCAACAGTCCCCTAGAATTGAGAACTACTTAAACCTAACTGACCTAAGGACATCACATGTATCCATGCCCGAGGCAGGATTCGAACCTGTAACCGTAGCTGTCGCGCGGTTCCAGACTGAAGTGCCTAGAACCGCTCCGTTACAGCGGTCGTCATATTCTTTGTTAAAACAGTTTGTGAGAGGCAGGGTTCCCCCATTTGGGTAGACAAGACTGCACCATCACCCTTGCTCCCCTTGACACAGTAACTGTAATCACAACGGAATGGAATGAAATGCAGTGTCTCTCGTTTGTGTGTCTATCGTCAGGATGCCGCCATGAAAATCAAAACAGCCCAATGTCTTACTTACAGGTAACATTACTAAATACCACCGACCATGGACCGGATATTGGCCTCCTTTGATCTCGTGGCTCCAAACAAAGCATCAAGTTGTATCATTCTGTTGATCGGCAAATTCCAGGCTCGCTTCATGTCTCTATCGCTCTCAAGAAGCCACTCCGTGCTTTGTCTGTATGAAATAACGTCTCCAGACACGTAGATGGAGGCTTTCATCTCTCCTGAGAATATAATATTCCTACTGGCTAATGCTGGAGACAAAGGGAAAGCCGATGCAATTTCGATATCATAAATAGTGAGATAATCTATTTGCACTACCCTGTCAGATTAATTGTTTAACGTTTCACAGGAGTCAAATAGATCCCTTAAAACACTAACTTTCACCTACAATGATCCTTATTAAAATAAAACACATTTTCAACCTTGGATTATCACACGTAAACATTATGTAAATCAAGTAATGAAATTTCCGCATGAAACTGACCTAACGCTAAATATATATGGGGTCCTGTATGCGCCCTCCTCCATCGCAACGTTTCGGTAAACATATCTGGCGGAAAAAATCCTGATGATAACATAAACTTGCTATCACGAAGCACACCACGCACTGCTGACTGCAGGGTAGTCCTGTCCGCGCCGGCTAGGAGAGAGAGAGAGAGAGAGAGAGAGAGAAAGAGAGAGACCCACACAAGAACGCATGCGTGCATGCTATACAACCATCGGCAATAATAAACTGAGCAATAGGTCATTTGACGTCACTTTTTAAGTGTCACAGACTTCCTAAACTGATACTCTACATTACATTTGGAAGGAGGGAGGAAGTTTCTACTGCGTGATAGAACAGAACCAACAGAAAATACCACTGCAATGCATTGAGAATCACTAAACATGACATACTTAAGTCACGATCCAGCCCGTAGCCATAAGCTGTCACGGCTAGATGCTGGAGAGACCTGAAAACACTCGCACACCTCACACACTCCTGTTCCGAGGTCCACAAGCAGGGCGCCTGCCCCCGTGTACACCGCCAGCAGTGGGCCAGTGAAAGCTTCTGCCGCGGCCACAGTCGCAGTCGTGCACGCGCACGTATGCCTGCGTGCACCACCCCCTCCCTGGGGGGCATCAGAAGATGACTGGAGTGGTAGGAATTCCGATTTTATCAGTAAATCCAGCACGAATGTCAATCATTTCGAATCTTATCTCATGCAACACGCACACACCCCATCCTGTCACACTCACCCAGAACACTGGTCGCTTCGCCACCCCTCACTGCCACGGCTAAGATCAGGCAGGTAGGCGCATTCTTTGTACGCGTCAAAGGCTGAACTAATTAGTTACTTCCATTTGCAGCAGTGCACTGCGAAACAAACAGAAGCTGCTTGGACGTGTACGTTCTAAACAATAACACCCAATCTGAGGCAACGACGTTGCCGACCATACCCCTCGAATATCTCGCCGCAAAATGTAGATTCCTCCCGTTTATACGGGTTATTTTCTAAGATAGAAGAAATCGGACAAGAAAACATTTTCACGTCACTAAAGTATTGTTACTCTGACTTTCCAGGAAAGCATCAAAGACAGGTTGCAGCAGCCTTCTTCTGGGTCTACTGCTGCGTTCTAGCTATGGAGTCTCCATTGTATTTTGTTATTATTGTTCACTGCACGTGCCACTGCGTCATAATTTTGGAAAGGTAGTCCATTTCATTGTTCACGTAAGGAAGAAGGAGAGAGAAATTTATTTTAATAAGCTGCTGCAGTGGAGGGAGAGCGTAACCTTTGTTATCTATTGGCTCTTGTATTATGTGACATGATTGGTGGACACTGGCGAAGGAGAAGCTGGCTCCTGTTTACCAAGTGCTCGACGTTGGGTGCGCAGCGGCAGTTACTCGCCGGTACTGCTCGCGCCTCGTGTTGACAGTGCGGTTTGTTGTGCTCCGATTGCTGGCAGCCAAGATCGTGCAAGCCGGAGTCCGTCCTCATTTTCTTAGGGTGTTTAAGCATTTCGATGGCCTCTCTAATTTTGCGTTTCGTCATAACCGACTGCTTGGCAAACACAGCTATTTCTTTTCCGCAATCATGCTGACGTTCTGCCGCTGCGGGTGTGTTGTGTTGCCCCAGAGTAATATAGCGCTCGTGTTCCCGAATGGGCGTTGCTATTGGCTTGCCAGTCTCGCCAATTTATACCTCTCCACATTCGTATTCCACCTTGTACACGCCTGCAGCGTGCAATGCATCCACCTTGTCCTGAATGGAGCCTAGCACGTCCTGGATCCTGCGAGCACTATAGAAGACTGGCTGCACCCCAAACCGGAGAAGGTGTTTGCCTATTCGGTCAGTGACATTTTTCACATAAGGTAAGCGCACTGCTGGCAGCAGTTTGTCTCTTTCTTACTTATCTTGCTTACTTGTGTTCGTCGAGAAGGATGTGTGGCTCGACTTATGGCTGTAGCCATTGACTAGAAACGTTGTCATGTGAAATGCAACGCTATTACCGTCCCGATGTAAGAAATATATCTCCAGCGCATGGCATACATTAACATTGGAGGTTTATCGACGGTAAACTATGGTGACAACTGTAAAATGAAAAAACTACTTCCTTAAAACATCGATTCTTTGTGGTACATGCAGAATATAGCTTTCCAGAGGTGAATAGCGCACACTGTTCACATCCGATCACGGTTCAGAAATTATAGTATGTTAGCCTCAGTCCTGTATAAAAAAATCGTGAGTAACGCCTAATGCCTCTTACAAAGAAAGAGACAAACGTATAACAGCGGTGTGTGACATATGAAACTACACGTCACGTCGCCACTAACTCTGTAAACAGGACATCTGTAAGCAGATGTATACACAGGGATTGCAGTACCTCACAAACACCTGATGCTACCTTAAAATCACTGTAGTTATGAAACTTAACACATGATTTTATATTTTATGCCAAAGAAGTGGCAGGGAAGTGTAGTACGTCACATAAATCTTCGTTTGTCAAGAGGAATTTGTCTAAACAGGATGGACATGTTTCATCACACATAAGATGGAAGTACTCTGATGACTGAGAGATCTGCTGTTAATGATCGTAAATAGGCAGTGCTCTAAGTCACACATAGAACACGCAGTTTGTATAACTGCAGTTTATGTCACATAACTGATAAATTCCCACACAACAACTGAAAAAAATGGTCAAATGGCCAGCAGCAACAACTCTCTCTCTCTCTCTCTCTCTCTCTCTCTAGAATGCGTCATCAGTCTACCATTAAATCATACCTCGCTACAACTCCATCTCAAATGATCACTTCATCCACTCTCTGTCATCCGTTAATGCAGATGCAATTAAGTTTAGAGGCAGGTGGTTCTCTGTTTTTCCACGAAAGCATCAAAGACAGCAGTCAGCTCGTGTGTATCATATTATCTCACTAGACATACAGTAGAATGTTGCTTCGGGGAAAAAATGATTTCCCTGGTTCCCGGTGTTTCCGCGTCACATGTCAACGTTTTCTCATATTGGGTTCCTCTTGCTGTTGCATACTCGTTCCAATGTACGAGAATTCTTCAGCACCAACCAGAAGTAATGCAAGCACACCCTCAATTTCCACGCATTTCGACGTATTTTCCCTCAATTTAAACGTATTTTCCGTCATTTTTTATCGATTTTATGTCACTTCTACGCATGTTAGGATTACCTCTCTTCTCGTTCTTTATTATGAAATTGCTTGTAAATGTATTACAGTTACCAACACTTAGCACAAATGCACTATTTTTTGAGTGGGGTGGCATAGTATATAACAGTACTCGCATGCAACCAATCATCTCCAGCCACATATTCTACACTTACAATGCATTGCTCTGTTTTCTGTATGTATGTGTTACGGATGGCTCGATGGCAGTCTCCCCCCACCCCCCTCTCCCGTTCCGCCACCCTACCGGAGGCTCCAACTTCGAACATAGAACACATCTCTGGACGTAACACGTGGTTGTTCCACCTTCGAGCCCTATCCGAGATGTATTGTGGATCCGCCTCTGAACACTGCTCTGGATATAATGTGCAGCAGGTCCACCTTATATTTACAATTTCTCTGTGCTGTTACCCTGAGAGACTACGTATTGGGCGAGACATTTGGTTACCTTAAAAGAGAGTTCCAAAGTGAGAGGGCGTCCTGTTATGAGCCAAACAAGAGTTTAACGTTCTAGTGTTATGATGCATGACGTGACAGAGAATGGAAGATGTTTTTCTACCTGATGAAAGAATACTTAGCCAGCCGCTGTGGCCGAGCGGTTCTAGGCGCTTCAGTCTGGAACCACGCGATCGCTATGGTAGCAGGTTCGAATCCTGCTTCGGGCATGGATGTGTGTGATGTCCTTAGGTTAGTTAGATTTGAGTAGTTCTAAGTTCTAGGGGACTGATGACAGTTGAGTTCCATAGTGCTCAGAGCCATTTAAACCAAACCAAAGAATACTTAGAGGAAGCATGGGTAGTAAGTGCAGTAGTGATATCTACCCAAGTGGTATAACCCTGTCTCCTACAAAATGAGTAAACAAATAATATGTATCAATATATTTTTGACTTTGGTTTGAATTTCGTGTTGTGAGATTTTTCTTGTCCAGCATAGAGTAAGTCATTTTCCTACATATTAGAAAAATCCGCTTGCCACACTGTCAAACGTCGCTGCTTAATCTACGTACGGTCCTAATGCTGCTGACATCAAAAGTTCCTTCCGTTTTCTTTCCTTTCTCCCCCCCCCCCCCCACCCCTCCACTTTCAATTAACATAATGCGTCTCACTGCTGCGGATTCTACGTGGTGCTTGTTCTTTCGAACATGTCGGATAGAACATTCTCCCAGTTATTAAGCCACACCACGTATACTTTAAACTTATGCCACCATACTGGAACCTCACCGATCGTACTTGGTATGGAAATAAAGAGCAACAATTCTAAATACTCATTTATTTTCGTTCGACAAGGTTCTATAAGGGGCGATCAAAAAGTTTCCATTCCAAAGCCACTCTAATCCATAGTGTACACGACAGTGCTTATGTACGCTCACACCCACGCTGGAATCGCAGAAATCTTCAAATGTGTGTGAACTCATAAGGGACCGGACTGCTGAGGTCATCGGTCCCTAGACTTACACACTACTTAAACTAAAAGTGACTTATGCCAAGAACAACGCACACACACACACACAAACAAACACACACACACACACACACGCACCTATGCCCGAGGGAGGACTCGAACCTCCGGCGCGAACGGCAGCGCAGTCCGTGACATGACCCCTCTAACCGCGCGGCCATTCCGCACCGCACTGGAATCGCGTTGGGTTGCACATAAGCTGCGGTAGCGCCCTCAGAGAGAAACTTTTTTGTCGCCCTGTATTACCATAATCGGACCAAGATCCTGAAATTCAGTATCGTCAAGACGGGTCACAGAAGCAACACTGAATTTTGGTCCGTTTCTTATGGAAACAACTGCTCTTTTTAAACACTCAAGCATGTTCCAACATCATTGTGCCATCTTCAGTGAGCACTTATATTCAGGTGTGAAATATACAACATGTTTTAAGTAATTATTATTCTAACAAAAGTAGCATTGAAAAATATTTGTTTATTGTGATTATTACGATAGTTCCTAGAATGTTAGGTTGTGTAGGAATGTTTTTACATATGTGGATACTGATAGCTTGCAATATGCAGATAGATTATGTTATTGGGGATTTGACTGGCGAATTAATAAACCAGTTTATCTATAAATGCGGTTTTGCTGCTCGAAAAGATTTGGTGACTATATCTT